>NW_026294573.1:147928072-149128072 GCF_007827085.1 Peromyscus californicus insignis
CCTATCTCCACACTAATGACCCAGCAGATGTGTACATGACAACCCTTTGATAAGCAAAAACACCAATATGCACAGACTTGCAGATCAATATTTGTCTGAGCACTCAGCAGACTCTGGATGGCTGTGTGACTTCTGGACTTCGTAGCCTGGTGTCAAGCTGTAAGCAGCTGAGGGAAAGGCATCAGAACTGCTTAAGACTGGATGAGGCTCCCAAAACAATTCGAGTTTCAAAAGCTTTAAGGAGCAAACAACCCTCCCAGCTAATGCTCCAGTGTGACCTTGCTCAGGACCGTGTCACCACATTCTCTCAGCCGCGTTGTGGTAGTTAACCCTTTCTCTTCTTTGCTTCTTGCCCTGAGATGGTAGTTCTGAAATCGACTTCAAGGTAGCCCCAGGGGCTGTCCCACAAAGTGGACCCCAGGCTACTCACTCTGGATTCAACCAGAAAAACTTCATTTTGATGTGCTTTGAACATTGTGTTTTGACATAGGAATTTATTTTTGTTTGAGAGTGGGAGACCCCCATGGCCTTACAGGTTTCATACCATCTCATTAGGTTTCCTAAGAATACCACATCAACGCCTAGTTTGAGTCTCGCAAACCTCCAGTGATGTCCTTATCTGATTCTACAGCACATCACTTCCTGGGCTCCCACACAGTCCCACTCACATTCCACCATCTCCACTTGCTGGATGTCTCATAGACACCTCCTCGGAGTATTCCTGGAATAGAGCACTTCTTCCTGCCTACTCTTCCATCTCAACTGATGACATCACCATCCTCCTGATGACTTAGCATGAAGCTCTGAACCATACTGACCGCTGTTATCTACTTTCTCTGCATCTAGCCAGTCTTGTCTGTAAGCTATCCTAAATTATCATCTCCTGGATGCCTCCCAAACAGGCAGTGGGACCGGGCCCTGTGCTCATTGCATGAGTCGGCTGTTTGAAACCTGGGGCCTATGCAGGATCGCTTGCTCGGCCTGGGAGGAGGGGACTGGACCTACCTGGACTGAGTCTACCAAGTTGATCTCAGTCCTCGGGGAAGGCTTTGTCCTGGAGGAGATGGGAATGGGGGGCGGGCTGGGGGGGAGGTGAGGGGGGGCGGGAGGGGGGAGAACAAGGGAATCCGTGGCTGATATGTAGAACTGAATTGTATTGTAAAATAAAAAAAAAAATTATCATCTCCTTCCTCTCCATCTTTACTGCCCTTGCCTTGGTGTGGGATCTGGTCATCAATCTTCATCCACCATTACAAGACTCCAAGCAACTCTGACAGAAATCTGCCTGATGATTGTCCTGACCATTCTTTGAACTACAGAAGAAATTATAGCAGTTGCTATTTAGCTGCAACTTTGTAGTTAACAAACTGCTTTCTTGTACATTCCCACACTTAAACCTCACAATATTCTATTTTTTATTTCCTTTTTTAATATGGTATTTTGTTGATTTCTGAGAATTTCAGTTAGTGTATTTTGATCATATTCGCCTTCCTCTCCTTCCCCTAATGCCTCCCAGATCCACTCCACCTTCCGCCCTGCCCCCTACTACTTGTTCTCTTTTTGAAAATAGCCTACCAAGTCAATTTGTGCCAGGCCTCCACTGGAATATGGCCAACTCACCAGGGCCACACTGACTCTGCCTCTCTTCGAAGTTCATAGCTCCTCTGATAGGAGTGGAGGCTCATGCTCCCCTCCCCAGCTCTAGACTAAAATGTCAACTGGCTTCATCTTGAGCAGATCTTGTACAGGCAATCACAGCACTGTGAGTTCATGAATATAGAGGTCCTGTCATGTCTAGAGTAAACTGTTCCACTCTGGTCCTCCACAACTTTGGCTCTTGCAGTCTGTCTGTCTCTCTTCTCTGATGGTCCGTGAGACACTGTGGAGGAAGGGTGTGATCCGGATGCAACGTTTGTGGCTGAGCACTCCACTGACTGACTCTCATTTTCTGCACTTTGGCCAGTTGTGAGTTTCTGCGTTGAGCAGGTCTGAGAGTTGCATAGTCTGTGAGTACAGAGAATGGAATTTAGATGAAAGGTTGATAGTACGCTTTAGCAGAATAATAGTAGTAGGCTCACCCCAGGAGCCTGTGAGCTCCCCAACCATGGGATTTTGGCCAGTAAATCTCACAACATTTGAACAAGAAGACATTGTCATTATGCTAATTTACAACAGGAAACTGAGGCATGAATTGTTACATTGATTAAGGAGTCTTGTAAAGATACAGAGCTCTGAGATTTGAACCCAATTCTGAAGACTATGTGTGCCCATGACACTGAGCCACAGAGTCAAGCATGCATCACCACTTCCTTCAGGAGCATTCCAGAACTTTCAATGCAGAGATCTTTAGAACTGTGTCGTAGAGCTTCTTCATGGGCTCATAGTACAGCATGAGTTGGGACTCACATTCTAGTGTGAAACCTTGGATTAGTTAGGCAAGCTCTCTCAGCCTCAGCTCCTTAATCTGCAGAGTAATGCTAGCAATAGTGTATCCCCTGGAGCTGTCATGGGCCTTGAACAAGATAGAGCATGTGATGTTCTCTGCATTTTGCTTGTATTGAAGTGCTCAGTAGTGTTGGATGTTGGTACCAATTTAACAGTCTCGTTGTGCTGGATAGTTTGATGTCAACTTGACACAAGCTAGAGTCATCTGATAGGAGGGACCCTCAATTGAGAAAATGCCTCCCTAAGATTGGGCAAGCCTGTAGAGAGCAGTTCTCAACCTGTGGGTCATGACTCCTTTGGGGGCTGCATATCAAATATCCTTCATATCAGGTATTTACATTTCAATTGATAGCAGTAGCAAAATTACAGTTATGAAGTCTCAATGAAATAATTTTATAGTTGAAGGTCACCACAACATGAGGAACTGTATTAAAGGGTTACAGCATTAGGAAGGTTGAGAATGCAGCTGTCAGGCATTCTGTTAATTAGTGATTGATATTAGAGGGCCCAGCCCATTGTAGGTGGTGCCACACCCGGGCTTGGTGGTTCTGGGTTCTATTAGAAAGCATGCTGAGCTGGGCGGTGGTGGCACACACCTTTATTCCCAGCACTCGGGAGGCAGAGCTAGACGGATCTCTGTGAGTTCCAGGGCAGCCTGCTCTACAGAGCGAGATCCAGGATAGGCACCAAAACTACACAGAGAAACCCTGTCTTGAAAAACAAAAAAACAAACAAACAAACAAAAAAAGAAAGCAGGCTGAGCAAGCCATGAGGAGCAAGCCAGTAAGTACCACACTCCTCCATGGCCTCTGCATCAACTCCTGCCTCCGGGTTTGAGTTCTTGCTTTGGCTTCCCTCAACAGACTCCGTGTATGTAAGCCAAATAAACTGTTTCCTCCTCAAGTTGCTTTTGGTCACGGTGTTTCTTCACAGCAACAGTAACCCTAACAAAGCAATTTATCTCTTGCCATTTCCTTTCCATTTTCTACCGGCAAGCAGACCAGATCACAATCTGTTACTTTCTCTATGAAGCCTTAAAAATATCAGTTGATGACCAACTCTCCTCCACAACACCATATGTATCTGCCTGTATAGTTAGATACATGGTCAGATAATAAAGTCCTTAAGATCAGCATGGGATTTCTTCTGAGACTGGTCAATAGGTCTTCAAGAACGTCCCTGCCCATAACAGATTTGAATTGCTCTTCCTGCAAATGCTTCTGTCTGGTTATTTCTCTTATCTTTGCACTGCCTCTCCTTGACTCCTCCCACTTCTGACCTCACATTTGTCCTTGAGGCTCTTTCTTCTCCAGCTTGCCAGCCCTGACTCATCTGGGGAGAGTGAGCAGATCTCAGCCCCAGGCCAGCATGTGTCTCCAGGCAAGGCTATTGCCCTTACTCTGTCCTCTGTTCAACAGCTTTTTTGGTGCCGCCAATACCCAAGGACTGACCAGCAATGGTTCCAATAAGATGATCACAGCTCCTCTCCTCACCGTTGTCTGTTACTTCTTAGTCTTTCTTGTCTGATAGCTGAACTCTCCCAGGACATTGAGACCTTGTCCTTGACATCAGTAGATCCTCCACAGAACCTGGTTTAGAATAAGCTTGCATTGAATGACCACTGATGGAATGGACTATTCCTTCCCACCCCAGTGGCAGTGGGTCCTTGGGCTCTGAAAGTTTTCAAGACCACCAGGAGGCATTTCATGGCACATGCACTGTAACTCCCATTACACAGCCAGGTTCAGGTAAATGGGAAGAGCAGATAGTGATGACTGTGTATGAGTTTTAGAATTTTCATCAGAATATGAAAGCATATTACCATCTCAACTATGAAAGACATTTTCTTACCCTTTTCCATTATAGCATTATACATCATTTCTATAAACTTGAGTGCTATCAAAATCTTTTATTCATTTAACTACATATTTCAGAATTAATGCTTTGTTTTTGCTTTTTACCAAAGTGATTTGTTAATATTAATCTCCAACTCTTGTCCATTAGTTCCCTGAAGGAAAGCTTTTCTGATTTTCTAGGGTTTTGTTTTTGATTGTGTATGTGTGTGTGACTGTGTTGATATCTATTGTGAAGTATATATTACAAATATTGATGAAATTGAAAGACACAGTGCCTTTTTCAGCCATAAGCTAATCTTATCTGTTTGATTCAACAGCATAGCTCTCATTGAATACATTTTTCCTTAATTATTTTTGGCTCTAAAAGAGTAGAGATGCCTAGATGATCAAGTTTCTTTTCACTCCCAAATGTTTTTGTATTTGGTTCTGAGACAGAATTTAAGACCCTGATGTCTGCTTGTCTCTGATGATCTCAGAATTAGTCAAAAAGATTTTAAAATGCTATTATTTTACTAAGAGAAAGACGTGCATTGAATTTATTAATTGTTAAAACATCTAAGGTCATAACAAGGTCATACCACTTCTCACATATCTATTACTTAAAAACATACACTTTAGGGAAATGTACATTATTACTTCAATGAGATACTACAAACTGCCTACCTAGGCAAATTATTCTTGAGTGGCACTATTGGACAATCATTGTTGGGGATAAAATTTGGTACAAGCTTTACAGAGGCAATTTGATAATATGTGTCATCACACTTAAAAATACATATTTTAAAGATGCATATGCCTTTTCAGTTGTCCTAGAATATTCTCCTAAGTGTATAATTGATATAGATCTAAGTTTTAGTTAAATGGTAGTTCTCAGAATTTAGAAGAGAAAGCAAATTCATCAAATGGCTGGGGACTGGGGACTGGGAAGATGGCTCAGTTGGTAAAGTGCTTGTGGGATGGGCATGAGGACTGAGCTCAGATGCCAAGCACTCACATGAGGAGCCAAGCATGTTTGTGTTATGAGCCTAGCCCTTAACAGCTTTGGGACCCTTCTCCTCCCATTGGGTTGTCTTGTCCAGCCTTGGTATGAGGCACGTGCCTAGTCTTATTGTAACTTGTTATGTCATGCTTGGTTGATATCCCTGAGAGGCCTGCTCTTTTCTGAAGGGAAACAGAGGAGAAATGGGGAGTTTGGGGGGAGGGATTGGGAGGAGAAGAGGGAGGAGAAACTGCAGTCGGGATATAATATATATGTGTGTGTGTGTGTGTGTGTGTGTGTGTGTGAGAGAGAGAGAGAGAGAGAGAGAGAGAGAGAGAGAGAGAGAGAGATCAAGTATGGCATCATGTGGCTGTATTCCTAGCCCTGAGGAGACAGGAGGGTCCAAGAGGCCTGTAAGCCCACCCAGTATAACTCAGTAAGTTCCCAGTTCAGTGAGTGACTCTGTCTTAAAAAACAAGGTGGAGAGCAATTGAGGAGGAGACTAACTTCCACACACAGGCACACAAGTGTGCACACACACACACACACACACACACACACACACACACACACACACACGTGTGCTCGCACGGAAAAAGGTTTGTGACTTGAATGAAGTAGCATTTCTTAATAAAGGATAGCACATATTTGGGACTACTGCTCCCTAACTAGTGTGTGCCTGGTGCACAATGGAGAAGAGCTGCGCAAGCCCTTTTGGGGAAGTGCTATTTTAGGAAGGACCACTTTCCTGCAGCCTTTCCCCACCGCCACTATAGAGCAAACCAGAGCCAATGGGACATCTATCTCATAATTTGAGCCAGAGGTCTGAAGAAGAACTTGGATGGGGAGAAAATGAGGGCGATTAAGAGGGGTAAACAGGCCGACCCAGCTGAGTAGGCAGGTTCCAGCATTCCAAGGAGGCTCTCTTGTGCCACCTACTGAGAATCATGTATAAATGCATGAAATACAGATTTTTTTTTTAATGGTTAGTGTACAATTAACAGTTTAAAGTAGCAGACAAGGAAAAGGTGCAATATTGAACAATGGGTTGAGAAAATGTTTCATATTTGCTAACATGAAGAGATATTAATGCAATATATGTATATATTTGAATGAGAGATGCAGGAAATAAACAAGTACACAGTAATCTTATTACTATACATATAGATTTTATATATATATATAGTTATACAGATTACTGTATATATATAAATATAAAACAAGACATACATATATACATATCCACAGACAGACATACTGTGGATTAAGACACTTTAAGGAAGTAATGGAATTCTAGGCACTGGAATTAGATCTTATGCAACAGCAAATAGACAAATCCCCTTGTTTATAATCTTCATTCTCATAGGGAAACATGTGACAATAAAAATCTATCAAAATGAATTAATTAGCTAATAGTAAATCAGTCATTTATAAAGCCTGTACCACATATGGTTCTCATGCTAGAGATATAAGTTTGTGAGCAAACTTAGTGGCCGTGGTCTCTATCCTGAGGGGCAGATGGAGCAGGTTAAGGCTGATACAGTGATAAAGGAAGCTGTGATGATGGAGAGACAAGACCCACGGCCTGGTTACAGAGGGTCCGTCATGGCATCCTTTGAGGAGAAATCCAAGTTAGCATGTAAACAAGGAGTGGGGTGGCTGAAACAAGAGAGTCCCCAGAAAAAGATCATGATGGTTTGGAAGTTCGAGAAGGAAGGTGAGCAGGGAAAACCGACAGAAAAACTGCTGGATGACTGTTGATCCACCCCAAGAATTTACTCTCTGTCTGTGGTGCCTAGAGTTGGGATGGATGGAATAATGAGGAGCAGGGAGAATGGAGGAGTGTTTGGACGTGACCTGGAGCCATCTCTCAAAGATCATCATGAGTGGTTCAAGGGTTCAATAAATTGGGTTAGCCCTACTGTCTACTCTTTAGGAAGAAACCATTGTTTATTTACTTTAAAACAAACCCCAGATCAAACAGAATCCCTAACAACCAGGGTCTTGTTATGCTGTCCAGGCTGGTCTTTAAGTCACAAGCTTATACAGCCTTCATTCTTATGGGAAAATATGTAACATAAAAAGTAATAAAACAGCCGGGCGGTGGTGGCGCATGCCTTTAATCCCAGCACTCGGGAGGCAGAGGCAGGCGAATCTCTGAGTTCGAGGCCAGCCTGGACTACCAAAGTGAGTTCCAGGGAAAGGCACAAAGCTACACAGAGAAACCCTGTCTCGAAAAAACCAAAAAAAAAAAAAAAAAAAAAAAAGTAATAAAACAAATATTTTTATAGATACTAATTTGTTTAAAATCAATTTCTGAAGGATATTAAATCATGTGAAATATACTTTTTCCTTAGTATTTTAAAAATCAAGCTACAGAGCCTGGAGGGATGGCTAAGGGGTTAAGAGCACTGGCTACTCTTCCAGAGGTCCTGTGTTCATTTCCCAGCCACCACATGGTGGCTCACAACCATCTATAATGAGATCTGGTGCCCTCTTCTGGCAAGCAGGCATTCCTGCATGCAGAACACTGTATGTGATAAATCTTTGAAAGAAAGAAAAGAAGGAAGAAAGAAAGAAAGCTACAAAACAACATATGCAGCACATAATCCCATTATGAAAAAAGGTGTAAATAAAGGCATATATTATACATAATGTAAAGAAAACTGGGAAATATGCTAAGCTAAAATGTTATATTGGGTATCTAAAAAGTCATGGCATTAAAAAAATTTTATTTGTACTTTTCTATATTTCCTAAAACTTCTACAAAGAATATATACTACTTTGTAAGTTGAAGGACATTTAAATGTATGTGAACTGTACTAAGGGATAGAAAACAGTGTCCTAAGGGTTGAAAGTCACCAACTGTCCTGATGATGTAGAAGAGACAAGGGCTTTTCTGAGGAAATGACTTGGTGCAGCAGCTTGGATGGGATTCCAGAGTCTGTGAGTTTTTTAACTCTAATGATCTGAATGATACTTTCCTTAGCACTGAATAATGCAACATAACTTTCTTTATTTCCAGACAAACCTTACCAGGGCAACTAATATATGTGCATATATTTGCATGTATAATCCTGTTATTTCCATGTGACTTAGACCCTCAAAGCCAGTGGTTCTCAACCTGTGGGTCTCAACTCTTTGGGGAGTCATATATCAGGTATCCTACATGGCAAAATATTTGCATTATGATTCATAACAGTAGCAAAATTACAATTATGGAGTAACAACAAAATAATTTTATATTTGGGGGGTCACTACAACATGAGGAGCTATATTAAAGAGTCACAGCATTAGGAAGGTTGAGCACCACTGCTGAGTCTAAGCTATGTTTAGAGGAATTTTGAGCCACACTGACTGCATTTGTCCAGTAGGGCAAACAACCTAAATTACACCAGTCCTGAGGGACCTTTCCAGTGAGGAGCTTGCTGGTGACCTTGGACCTTCCACAGCACTGTTTCCAACCTCAGTTTTCTGAGGCACAGATGAGAGAGGTTAGCGGCCACTGCATAGGCTCAATAAATCTAATGAATTGGGGTATTGCTCCCTCTTTGTAAAATAGACAGTATCCTAAAAATAGAGTGAAGACTAATCTTTGAATACTGATAACTTTAATTCTACAGGATTTACAAAGAAATGTCTGAAGCTGGACAATAGGGGAGATGAGGCTGGTTTTCTGTTTGATGCATACCTGGAGGGGACTTTTGATGAGCTGTGCAAAGGCTGTTCTGGAAGGAAAGGGTTCTGCAAAGAGGGAAGTAGGTAAAGCAGAAGGAGTGGAGATTTTAGTGGCAAGACGCGGTGGGGTGGGGGGAGGCTGTGCCTGCCCAGTGCCAGTAGCCCTTTCCTACAATTTATCATTTTTAAAATTTATTCTTCCCTCATACAATCCATCCTGACTGCAGTTTCCCCTCCCTGCTCCCTCCACTTCTCCCACCTCCCCTCCCCCATCCACTCCTCCTCCATTTCCCTTCAGAAAATAGCATGGCTCCCAGAGATATCAACCGAATGTAACATAACAAGTTACAACAAGACCAGGCACAAACCCGAATATCAAGGCTGGATGAAGCAACCCAGTAGGAAGAAAAGGGTCCCAAGAACAGGTGAAAGAGTTAGACACCCCTCCACTGTTAGGACTCCCACAAGAACACCATGCTAACAACCATAACACACATGCAGAGGACCTAGTGCAGACCCATGCAGGCTCTGTGATTGTTGCTTCAGTCTCTGTGAGCCCCTAATGAGCCCTGCTTAGCTGATTCTGTGGGCTATGTTCTCGTGGTGTCCTTAACTTCTCTGGCTCCTACAATCCTTTCTTCCCATCTTCCACTGGGTTCCCTGAGCTCCACCTAATGTTTGACTGTGGGTCTCTACATCGGCTCCCATCATTTGCTGGATGAAGACTCTCTGATGACAATTGGGCTAGGCACCAATCTATGAGTATAGCAGAATATTATTGTTTTCCTATGATTTAGACCCTTCAACCCAACCTTCAATAATACACAATCCAGGGAACAGCAATGTGCTTTTAAACAAAGGCAACTTTGAGGTAGGTCCTTTAGCTGCCATTCTTCATAGGTGAATAATTCTCCTTTGGCAACTTTTACAAAGAATTAGGGAGGGGTTGAGTCACTGTTGGCACTCTGTGGTACTTTTCCGACATGTTCACTAAAGTTTAAAGACTAAGTATGAAGTGGTTCTGTGAAGCCAGGACTTTTTGATTATTAATGGAAACGTGTGAGCAATTGTTCGTTGTGTATAAGATTTATAATACGATGCAAAAATATATTCTATTAGCATAAGGACTGAGGAAATAGCTCTGTGATTGAGCACTTACTCAGCATGCTCATGGCCCTGGTACCCTGCCCCATGCATGCACATACACACACACACACACACACACACACACACGCACACACACACGCACACATATGCACACACACACTCACACACACGCATATACACACAGTGTGTGTGAGTGTGTATGTGAGAGAGTATGTGAGTGAGTGAGTGTGTGTGTGTGTGTGTGTGTGTGTGTGTGTGTGTGTGTGTGTGTGATTGGTATAAGAATCCCTCCTCAGGAGAACTTGTCTTTATTAGGAAAACTCAGTTCTTGCCTGGTATGAACCCCTTCTGTAGAAGCCGAATGTGGCTGATGACCCCACAAGGAGGTGGGTCCTGATGAATCTGAGAGAGAGAAAGGGAGAGAGAAAGTGAGAGAAGAGATATTGGATGCCACACTATTTGGAGCACTTGAAGGACTCAACAAGTTTTAAAATAAGTCGCCAGGAATTTCTTCTGGAAACTGTAGAGAAACTGAAGAGGCAACCAACTATGGCCCCATGTAAGCAGAAGTCCTTGACTGGGCTTGGACAAGGCCAGGCCCAGAGGGAGCCCGGGGCAGGCAGTAGGCACAAGTTTAGATACAGTAGCAAGCCTGGGTACTGGGGAAGTGAAGCAGGTGGATTAGTGAGAAGACATAGAGGTACTGTGGGATGGTCTGTATGTCAAATGTGTTGCTGATTGGTCAATAAATAAATCACTGATTGGCCCGTGGCCAGGCAGGAAGTATAGGCGGGACAAGGAGGAGAATAGAGCTGGGAAGTGGAAGGCTGAGTCAGAGAGACACTGCCAGCTGCCATCAGGACAAGGAAGATGTAAAGTACCGGTAAGCCACAAGCCACGTGGCAAGGTATAGATTAATAGAAATGGATTAATTTAAGCTATAAGAACAGTTAGCAAGAAGCCTGCCACGGCCATACAGTTTGTAACCAATATAAGTCTCTGTGTTTACTTGATCGGGTTTGAGCGGCTTGGGACTGGCGGGTGAGAGAGATTTGCCCTGACTGTGGGCCAGGCAGAAAAACTCTACCTACAAATGGCGTCCAACGTGGGGCAAGAGTTTCCACCTAAAACCTGAAAAAAAAAGATTCTAAAACAGAGCTAAAAACAGCTTCCTAATTGTCTCTCTCAAATGAGCGGCAGCTGCCGGTTTGAGCTACTGGCGGGTTCCTAGCGTGTGCGCTCGACCTGCCCCCGTATGGCGGGAATGAAGCCTCTGCAAGTGGCACATTAAGCTGCATTGTGGATTTAGCCTTTGCTAGCACAAAACAAAAAAAGAGGTTTCTGGGCTACACGCTGCTTGGATAAAAGCATAGACCCACGATGGCTCCCAGAGCTGGCGGTAAGCATACTGCCGCCATGTTGGGAAGCTGAGGTGGGCGGAGCCAGCAGCCACAGCTGCTGCAGCTTAAAGCAACAGATTCATAATAAGACAGATTCAGATGTAATAGTTTAAAATGTGTGTAAAATATACGTAGGCTTAAAAGAGACAAAAAAAGGTGATATATACAGTATAGAAACAAATACATGGTTTTAAAAAAAATAAAGTCTTTAAAGAGACAGTAAAATTAATATAAAAAATAAGCCACGTAGAGATGACTATTACACAGAGAGTCTGGATTGTGTTGTCTTTGGGATTCTTAACTACAGAGAGATATTTGATTATAAAGGAAGCTGAGTTAAACCAGTATGTATATTTTAAAGATACTTTGACTTCAAAATTTGGATGTAAGGATATGTTGCTTTGGAAAAGAGTCTCTTTTGTTTCCACAGAAAGCAAGAGGCTATGGATTTGTTCCAGAGTAAGATACATCAGGTTTGACCAGCCAAGACCCCCTGAAAGGTCTCCGATGACACCATGGCCCAGATGATCCAACATCCAGAACCGTTTCAAGACAACTGGCTCAGATGATACAGCCTCACGGACTACTCCATGATCCTAAAATTTTCTTTGTTTCCCCAGAAGATACAGCGCCCCCCTCCAGCAGGAAGTAGTAAGAGAAGCTACGCCCAAATTCCCAAATATACCAAGCTGACTTTGGAGATGTGTAAAGGTTAAAACCTTCCTTTTTAAGAAAAGAAAAGGGGAAGTACTGTGGGATGGTCTGTATGTCAAATGTGTTGCTGATTGGTCAATAAATAAATCACTGATTGGCCCGTGGCCAGGCAGGAAGTATAGGCGGGACAAGGAGGAGAATAGAGCTGGGAAGTGGAAAGCTGAGTGGGGGAGACACTGCCAGCCGCCATCAGGACAAGAAAGATGTAAAGTACCGGTAAGCCACAAGCCACGTGGCAAGGTATAGATTAATAGAAATGGATTAATTTAAGCTGTAAGAACAGTTAGCAAGAAGCCTGCCACGGCCATACAGTTTGAAACCAATATAAGTGTCTGTGTTTACTTGATCGGGTTTGAGCGGCTTGGGACTGGCAGGTGAGAGAGATTTGTCCTGACTGTGGGCCAGGCAGGAAAACTCTAGCAACATAGAGGTACGTGGAGAAATAAAAAGATAAACATCATTTCAAGGGAAGGCTAGGTTGAGAGCACTTCAAGAAGGCAGCTTACCCATTTTGACAAGAATTTAAGAAGAGAAATCCCTGGAGAGAGAAGGAAAAATACGATTTGTCTGTTCTTAAATGGAGTGCAAACATCTCTAGAAACTGTATCATTAAGTATATTCTACAAAACGTAGCCAACTACATGTGATAAAAGCAAAGCAAAGTGTGAATTTACTAACCACCTAAAACTGGAAGATGATTCTTAAGTCCAACAAAACAGCCATGGCTGTAAAGTATGCATAATTTTAAGAGATTCTGGTATGGCAAAAGGTAAACAGCCATAAAATAACCAATGAAACATAAATTTAGCATGGAATGTTAGTTAGAATAAAAGGGAATTTTGTTTGCCTTCTCAGTACTTAAATGTGGTTTTATGGGGTGATAAATATAACTCCTAAAAGCACCATTCAAGAAAGTTCTAGTTGTTGCTGTCTTGGGACTGGATGAATGCTCCTGAATTAAGTAGTGTTGCTTGAAGCCAGGCAGTTGAACTCAGTCCTGCAAGGAACACAGTGTATATTACTCACTGTTTTGCTATCATTGTCGGAGGTGATAACAATAATAACTTCTTTTTGGAACACAAGGAATGGCCTATTGTGAAATCAAGCTTCGAGACTAAGAACTCTCTGAAAGAAAGGGTTTATTGAACTGTGACAAATGATACAATGTCTCCAAGCTACCAGCAGTGTGGCCAGGGAGCATGCGGGAGAAGGACAGAGTTGTACCGTGGTTTGGAGGAGAAGAGGCACACGTGGTTGACCCACACCCTACATAGGCTACGTGTAAGAGAATCAGGCCCAGAGGGGAGTCCAGGGGCAGGCTTTTTGGACCCCACTACCTATGGTGGGACACCTTGCACAGCCTTGAAGGAGGGGGAAGGGCTTGGACCTGCCACAACTGCATGTACCAGGCTCTGCTGACTCCCCATGGGAGGCCTTACCTTCTTGTAGGAGGGAGTGGGGGTAGGTTTGGGGGGCGAGCTGGAGAGGCAGGAGGAGGGAAGAGGGGGATCTGTGATTGGTATGTAAAATAAATAAAAATTTAATAAAAGAGAGAGTCAGGACAGCACAAAATGGTCAAAGTCCTCGGTAGAAAGTTTGCTCATGAAGAGAAGGTCTTGCTGCTTCTTGCTTGGTTGTTCCTGAAAGCAGAATGCCTTCTAGTCTTGCTGGACAGCGTACTGGAATGAACGTGGGGAAGCCTTTGCTTCGCTGTTGATTTACTTTCCTGCTGTGGCTTACAATGGACTTCTTTTACATCTTTCATCACTCTATTCCTTGCCTGTAACTCAATTCAGGGCATCTCTGGATCCTCTTACAAACACTTAGAAAAAAGGAGGGGAGGTCAAGTATGACAGGAAAAGACCACTGTCATTGACCGTTAGACCGATACTGACCCCAGCCAGAAGCAGACCTTTCCTGAACAGGATCGGCTCAGTGATGTGGGCTTTGAGATCTGACCTGGGTCTCTCACTTCTAGACAATGGTCTGTCACAGCCATGTAGCCATGGCTTTGAGGGAGGCTCCAGAAAAAGAGAACTACTCAGTGCATTGAGCCACATTTAACTAGCTAAATCCAACCCAAAACAGTCTCACTCTGTCTGTCGCAATGGGGGAGGCCGAAGGCACAGATTGGATGGATAAAACACTTAGGTTTCTCCCCCCCCCTTTTCGAATTTTCTGCTTGATTCTGAGCAAACCCTTTCTCTGATGTCGCTCCGTGTCAAATGGTCCATCCAAGCCTCCATCTCATGCATTCTTCCTACTATATTGAAACCTTCAACATTATTTATATCCCAGAATCTCTCAGCTGCTCGTCTTTTTTATAAATTGAAGTAGCTCTTTCATACCCCTTCCTAGACCACTCAAACAATTCAGGAATTCTAATTTCATATTTTTGTTCTTATACTTCATAGATAGATTTCACTCTGGTAGACAGAATATCTTCCCTTTTAAAAAAGCAAAAAGACAAAAAAACTTGCCTGCACCCAGAACCAGTGAATATGGTTCAAAAGTGACTTTGCAAATGTGATTAAGAACGTTGAGGTGGGGAGATTACCTGAAAATATCCAGTGGGTGAGATAGAGCCCCAGAAATCCTTAAAACCAAAGAGAGAGGCAGGAGGGTCAGGAGAGAGATCTGAGGGAGCTCTGTTGCTGGCTTCAGATGAGGAAGGGGCACAAGAGGCATGGGATGTAAGCATCCTCTAGAAGCTGGTGAAGGCAAGAAATGGAGCCATGGAAGACATGCAGCCTGGATGACAGCCTGAGTCCAATGAAGTGGACTTCCGATGTCCGGCACTGAGAGATACCTCTGTTCTTCTGTGAGGCACAAAATCCTGCTAATGTTACAGAATTACAAAATGAACAATGCACTGACTGTAGTCGCTTGCCCCTCTGTCTTCCCTTCCCCGATGTTTCCTTAGCACGCATGCACAGTAACTGTCACTCACAAACACAGCGTACACGTTTGCAAATTAACTGGGCTCTAAAGAAGCCTGCAGCAAGGATGGTGTGTGTGTGTGTGTGTGTATGTGTGTATCATCACAACAGACAGCCCAATCAAAATCTCTGTTCAGTTCTTTCCTTCAAATGTTTCTGGAATTTCTGTAGTACCTTCCAGACAATCAAGACACTGAACAAAGGTGGCCCGGCCCCTCCCTCAGTGAAAAATCTTTACCAGGACAGCAGCAGCTGCCGATACACAATTGCACCCAAGGTCCAAAACGATTGAGGAGTGTGTTAATATTTGGTGAAAAGTCTTGTTTATATTTGCCATGCCATTTGTAAAAACAAACAGAAAAGATTCGTAACTGGAAGATGCGCAGGGAGGTTGTGGGTACGTGCAAGTAATTACTAGGAAGCTGCTTGAGTAAGCAACAGTTGCAAATATTTCAGGTAATTATGGATAAATGCCACTGTCTCCCAAAAGGAAAAAACAACAACAAAAACTAGGTTCAAATTAGGGGCTCCTGATGGTGGAAATGAGGCCTGGTAACGGACTGGTCATAGCTCTTCCCATTCAATCAAACTTGACGTGATTAATTTCTTTTTTTCTGAAATAGGAATGACCAGAAGAGACACAAACTAGAAAAGTAATAGCACATCATTACTGAAAAATACAAATGCTTCATAACAAAAATGGGGGAGGGTACATCCATATGCATGAATATTTTTATGCAGGTAAAATATATAATAGTTTCTCTTAATATGGAGGTTTCAGTGTGAGGGTCATGGTCTTTAGAACTATATTTCCTTGTAAATGTTTCTAGTTGCAACATTAATATGTATAACAAATTATTAAAGTAAGACTTAGAAGATTGCATTGTAGAAGGTGCATTACTCAATATAATACTCGATATTCAAGATATAGCCTAATTAAAAATTTTTTTTTCTTTTTGGTTTTTTCGAGACAGGGTTTCTCTGTGTAGTTTTGGTACCTGTACTGGATCTTGCTCTGCAGACCAGGCTGGCCTCGAACTCACAGAGATCCACCTGGCTCTGCCTCCGGAGTGCTGGGATTAAAGGCGTGGGCCACCACCGCCTGGCTAAAAATACTTTAAATGCTAATTGGTATTACAGTAAAATGAGTTGAAAGAGATTCCGTAATCAGGTAACACGCTTTTCTGCGTTCTGAGGTCAAGCTTGTGCTGTGGCTCTCCTCCTCGGTGGAAGATGATGGTGTTAGCGTCTAGTTCAAAACCTGGGTTAGAAGAGCACTCACAACATGCTTGTTAGCTGAGCTGCCCGGCTCTCCAGTGCAGTAAGAAGAGAGCCAGAGGAAGTGAGGGGAGATGGCAGGGTGGTAAAGCTGCGGGCAGAGGCGGGCAAGTTTCTGTAGACTCTAGTCCAGGGAGCACACCCTTCAGGGATTTTTTTTTAAGAAAAGGCCCGCCCAATCCCGAAAAGCTCTTTGTGATTGTGCTCTCTACTGCCACCTGCTGTTGTGTCTGGGGAAGTCTCCGTGCCTCTAGGTTTCACAATGATCAGATTAAGATGACTTTATGTAGTGAAAATAATATGAAAGTTCATTTGTTCTACACAGCCCTGACAACACATGGTAAACTTTTAAAGCTATTGTCATATTGGTGGCACCCTGGTGGTACCTTCTGGCTTTATTCTGCATTCTCAGTTCACTAACAAGGGTGAATACTTTTCCGTGCACTTATGCACAGTACTTGTATATAACCTACTCATATCTTCCCATATACTTCAAATCTGCATTAGCTTACATATAATACCTGCTACAATGTCAGTGTCTTATAAATAGTTGTTAGATTGTATTGTTTAGAAAATAAGGAAAAGGAAAAAAGTTTGTATGTGTTCAGTTAGGACACACAAAATACATTTTGACACATAGCTAAATCCTTGGATCTCAGATTTGGAAGTCCCACTGTATCTATTTGAAGGTAGGAAAAGTGTGTTAGTTCCAGTTGTCATGAAAAAATATCTGAGAAATCTTAGAGGAAAGATTGGTTGCGTTCAATTTTAGAGGTGCTATTTCACAGTTGGCTGGAATCACTGTTTGGTGGTCATGTGAAATGAGGCATGAAATGGCATAAAGCTGTTCACCTCATGGCAGCCAGAAGCTGAGACAGGAAGAGGCTAAGGGCCCTTCAAAAGCATACCCCCAAAGACCCACCAGATAACCTATTCTGTATGAATTCATCAATGGATGAAGTCATTGAGAAGTTAAGACTTGCATGATCCAGTCACCTCTCATTAGCATCACTACCTGAGAACCAAAATTTCAATGCACAGGCTTCAATATATACATATCCAAAGCAGCTAGGAAACTCAGCTTGGCTAAACTCTACATGTGGTTGAGATACAGCTTGGTGTGGGGATTTTTAATGATGTGTCAATGCTTTTCAACTTCATCATCTTCCCAAACCCTCAAGTAGACTGTCCTATGTGATGGACAGCCAGGTACAGCTATGAGATTAACTATGGTAGTATGAATTGGCCCCCATAAGCTCATAGGGAATGGAACTATTGGAAGGTGTGGCTTTGTTGGAGTAGGTGTGGCCTTGTTGGAGGAAGTGTATCACTGTGGGGGTGGGCTTTGAGGTCTCCTATGCTCAAGCTATGCCAGTGACATAGTCTACTTCTCCAACCATTTCTTGGTGGACAGCCATTGTTGGACTAGCTGGACCATTGCCTGTAAACCATTCTAATACCCCTCCTCTCTATATGTTTAATCTATACTTATCGTTCTGTAAAGTCCTGTTCCTCTAGAGAACCCTGACTAATACACCAGGCAAATGTTCCACCACTGAGATACACCCCAGACTCCTGTTGTAAGCAGACCAGCTGTTTGTAATACAAACCAGCATCTTAATATGCTAATCTTTGGGATACCCCATGTGGTGAGGAAAGGATACTATTTCTGGAAAAGATGTAGTATCTTTCCTGGTGAGGGAAAACCTCTCCTGTGAATTCACAGCTGCTTCTGGTAAATCTGGCACATCTTCATTAAGCCATTTGGCTTACTGCTCTGTGACTTAGATTTACTTCCCCTCAGATGATACTAGTCAATATTTACATACAGGAAAAAGACACAAGCTTCCTGCTTGAAAGCACTTGAGTTAAAAGTCATCGTGAATGTGCCCCCATTCGGGTCCCCAGTGTGGCTTCCTCCAACAGCACAGCTCGTTTACCCAAGTATTTTAGGGATTGCCTGTTTCTGAGAAGGGACACAAAGCGCACGGCAGCTTAAAGGAGCCCTCTAGGGCTTGGTTCATAGGAGACACAGCCAGTGTTGCCAGGGCCTGAGCAACTGGTACAGGTGCTACAGAAATAAACAAAAGGAAACAACCGAGGGAAAAGATGAACACAGACTTACGGTGGGGTACTGAGACCAACGGCTGCTACACTGGGAACAGGACCACAGGATCTAACCAAGACATCAAGTAACACACAAAACTAATTCAAAATGGATTTTAATATTTTCCCTTTTCCTTCTCAGCCAAGTGCAGTACCAGATCCTGTATTTTGAAATTTATTTACAGCACTCACCTTAGAAATAACTGTATATTGTGTAACGAAGGCTGAAATTCTTCTGAGTAGGTGGTTTTAAAACTCTATGCTGCCTCATTTATTTGCCTCTGTAGCTCTATAAAGACATTCCTGTTCTGTGGCCCTTCAGAAACCACAGTTCCAATGACCTAACTTTTTACTTCTTCCTTTTTCTCTTCAGTCATCCACAAAACGAAGGGAAAATGAAAGATCCAGCTTGGGCAGTGGCCCGGCATCCTGCCCTGAAATATTGCATTTCGGAATGCTAGGTCTTCTGGTATATACAAATCAAAAAGGAAATAGAAATGTAAAATATTTTATTACATATTTTTTCAATTCATAATATATACGGTATGTACACAGCACTGTATTTAAGTGGTTACACAACATCATTGTAGAAAGCAGTCAGGAATGTTGGCTTTGGAGTATGACAATTATCCTGAGGTACCAGGGCCCTCCAAGTATATAGTATGCCATGGAAAGAATTACTTAAGAGTATCTTGAGGAGAAAAACAGAAAATGATTAACTATATGGTTTAGGGCTTACTTTAATTGTATTTTTTTTTTCAGAGACAGAGTTTCTCTGTGTACCCCTGGCTGTTCTGGAACTTGCTCGGTAGACCAGGCTGGGCTCAAACTCAGAGATCCACCTGCCTCTGCCTCTAGAGTGCTGGGATTAAAGGTGTGCGCCACCACTGCCTGGCTACTTTAATTGTACTTTGAACCCAATATTTCTTATAAAAAAAAAAAAAAGCTACTAGGCCAGGCAGTGGTGCCACCCGCCTTTAATCCCAGCACTCAGGAGGCAGAGGCAGGAAAATCTCTGAGTTTGAGGCCAGCCTGTTCTACAGAGTAGAGTGAGTTCCAGGACAGCCAGGGCTACAAAGAGAAACCCTATCCCTAAAAACAAAAACAACAAAACAAAACAAAACAAAAATAAAAAATAAGCTATTGACTTATGAAGCCTAAATTTGCTTTCAACAAATTGGTCAATATAACATGATATATTTATAGTCTGTTATTTATAATATTTACTTATAATTGAAAAGCAACACTTTAGAAAAATGCTCTTTAAATATTAAAATGTGTGAAAAATCCTATATTGGGAAAAAAATCACCCACTTTCATAAATGTAAATGACATAAGAAACCAGGTTTATAATGGACTGGATTTGTATCACATCATACTTTGTCTAAGAGGGGTTGGCCCACTGACAGACAGGGTGAGGTATTAGAAGGAAGCATGCTGAGTCAGCAATAATATAACCAAACATTTTAAGTACATTTGAAAATATCCTTAAACATTTATTTAACTACAAGCATAAATAAAACATGCAAATACTGAACACTAGCTTTGAACTTAGAATCAAACAGATTTGTAACTGTGAGAAAATGTGGGCAGATCAATTCTGAAATGGTGACCGTCACGGAGTCTAGCTTACCATCAAGACCTGACCATGGAAAGTAGCATTGGAATTCTTCTTTTCTCTTTCTTTCTTTTTTTGTCTTATTGTCAGTGTTAATGTATTACCTAGTAAATTATCTACAACACATAATGGGGAAATAGAACCTTTTACTATATGTCATATTTTACAAGTTATAAAAATAAGTTTTTCTATAGGTAAAAAAATGAAAGAATAATATGTACTACAAGTCTTAAAACATAGCTTGACAGCACTGCTTGTGCCCAGTCACACTGAGTCCTGAAGCTCTGCAGTCACGGGTTAGATCAGAAACCTTTCGTCCACCAGTGTTTTGGTTGCCAGATTCTTTTGTCCTACTGTATTGCGGATAAAACGAAAAATCTGGAAAAATAAAATAGTCAAGAAGGAAAGTAAATATTCAGAAAAAATTAAATATGCAAACCAATTAAAAATAGCTAAATTAGTTAATTTTCTCAACCATTTCTTGTCATGAATGAGATATTTTAATTACTTGATATAATTATTTTAAAACTATAAAATAATAGGAAATGCTTTTACGAATTAATATATACATCTCATGCACACAAGAATATACTTTTAAATACTTAAGGAATTTTTTTAACTGCCTAAAACTACAGAAAACTACAGAAGCATCAAAAGCATCTCTTTGGTAAGGACAGAATTTGTCTCTGATTCTAGATCTCTACCTAGGGATTATAAATCTTGTCCTAACTCATGCCTTCTTCCTTCATGCAGGAGGGTGTTTGGGTGCTATTAATAATGGCATTTCAAGAACAGTTGCCATTTCTTGAACTTTCCATTCCAGAGGCTTTACCCACTCAGTTATTCACTAGGCACAGAGGTGAGGCTGTGTGAGTCTGGTGGACAGCCCTGAATGGCATCTCCAAGGCCTGCTTTTTTTGTTTGAATGGGACTGTTATAAAAATGAGTGCTTACTTTCCGTACGTGGGAGACTGGTAGTTAAGTATCTTCCTGGTTGCTCAGGGAACCTCTGCCCTCCACTGGATCCTAGCATTTTACTGTCCCCAGGGACAGAGCACAGAGTGTGATCTGCTGAATGGTTCTTCCTTTCTTTGGTAGGGTTAATCATATTCTAAACATTCCCCAAAGCCTGCTGTAAGTGGATGGTCATACACTCTGTTAAGGAAATAAATACCCACACTTCTGACACTTCTGCTTTAGAAGAAGCCCAGAATATGCCTTTAGAGTTACCTCTTGTTGCAGGTATGTGAGGAAGGATGCTAAAACAAAATCCTGGCAAGCCAAGTCCACAACACAGAAGAACAGCAGATCAAAGATAAGGAGCGTGGCCTCATTTCCATAATACAGCACACTGCTGAAAGAATGGCCTTCATCTATAAAAACCACGTGTAAGATAAAGAATCAAAGTTAAAATCCAGCAAGGCATAGCACAGGTGTTGGAGAATTTCTGTCTCAGCCTCCTACAGTCTGTCCTCTCTGCACTCAACCCACAATTCTGTCCTTTGTGGGATGTGAACACTCTTTTAAAAGACCTGATGAGTGCTACAGACACTTTTACCATGAAAAACAAACAAAAAAAAACAAAGAAGACATACACAAATGCTATAAATAATTTTTAGGGGTTCAGAGAACCCCCAACACTGCCACAGGAGTCCGTTTTATACAAGGTGGTGACATCAGGGTACTGGTACCATTGCATCATGATTGGTGCTGGGAACAAGGATGATTCAGTTTGTGAAAATTCCCTGGTCTGTCAGCAATACCCTTACAACATATGCACTTCTCTACGTATGTATAGGCATGCAATTACATATAAGCAGAGCGGTGACCACTATCTCTTCTAGCAATGACACACAGGATGGCCACCAGTTAATTGTGCGCCTTCTCTTCCTCCCAAGAGCTGCTCCCTTATGTTTCCTTAATGGTCACCTCTTCCTACACGTCCCAAGTTACCTTCAGATACAACAGTCTCCTTCTCATTCAAACCTTGTCCTCATCTTCTGATCCCCCGATTAGGGAAGGGCATCGCTATCATTCACTAGGTTGGAATCTCAGCTGGAAATCTGGATAATTTTTTGTCTTCCTTTCCTCTCTTTCTTCTTTTTAATTTGTTGTGGGTGGTAGTAGTAATGACGGTGGTAGTGTGTGTGTGTGTTTGTGTGTGGTGTATGCACATATGTGGGAGTATACACGTCTGTGCATGCATATGATGGCTGTTGCTGCTAGAGGGTGTGTGTGGTGTATGCACATGTGTGGGGGAGTATACATGTCTGTAAATACATATGATGCATGTGGGTGCTAGAGGAAGGCATCAGGTGTCTCTGCCTTACACATCTGGGACAGGGTCCCTCATTAAAGCTGGAGCTAGGCTGGCAGCTGGTAAGCCCCATTTCCTTATGCCCCATTACCCTTGCTGGGACAGTGAGGTTACAGACAGGCATGTGGTCATGGTCTAGCTTAATGGTTACGGTGGTCCAAACTCAGGTTTCATGCACACACACCCATCTCTTCTTTATTGATGAGATCTCACTATGTTGCTCAGGCTGACCTGAAACCTGAGGTCTTATCTCAGCCTCCTGAGTAGATGGAATTGAAGGGGCATACATGCCCAGCATTGGCTAGTTTTCCTTTCCTATTGCCTTTTTCTCCTAACATCTCGGGGGAACCCCTTTCCTCCTTGTATCCATCCTACTGCCTTAAACTTATCACCCTCTCCTGATGAAGACTGAGACTGAGAGAGAAATGGAGGGTAGGAAAAGAAGGAAGAGACACAGGAAAAGGAAGGAATAGGAAGAACTCAAGAAAACAGTTGTTAATTGTGCTTTAGAACATCCTCCCTCAGCAACTACCCGAATACTCCTCTCCTGACACCCACCCTACACCCCTCTCCTGACACCTACCCATAACAGGCTCTGCTTTAGTTTTTGCACATTATTATTACATAAAACCTTTAGAAGGTCATACTAACTTTAGAGAGAAGGGAACTTTAAAAGTTCAGATAGGTTAAGCAACATTTTGAAGTTCACAAAGCTAATGAGCGTCGAGTCCGGTTTTAAACCTAAGGTCAGAAGACTCTGAAGCTATATTCTTAACAACCGGTTCATTTCTTTAATGCAGCCTGCACCATGCCGCCAGAGTAACTCATCCAACCTACATACTGGACTACATACATACACACTTCGGTAGCCGGGCTCATTAGCAGTGCCTTCTAAACTGCTTTTATCATGTGTCCTCACCAAAATAAAATGCTGGTAATGCACGCTCACAGTAGACATATCCTATTACCTTTTATATTATAAACTTTTAAAAATACAGGTTAAGAATAATGGAATGACACATTTATAAAGTAATTTTAGTATTTTACACCTCCATGAATCAATTTACATATAGCTGGTGGTGTAAATTAAGAATTTCTTTTGAATGACTAGTCTATAAGATAAAGGGAAACTCACAAAACAAATTCTCTAAATTTTTTTTTAAATGGGGCTGAAGAGATGGCTCAGCAATTAAGAGCACTGGCTGTTCTTCCAGAGACCTGGGCTTGATTCCCAGCACCCGCAGGCTGGCTCACAACTGCCTATAACTCCAGGACTAGAGGATCAACACCCTCGTTGGCCTTGGTAGGAATCAGGCACATACAAGGAACATAGACATACATTCAGGCAAAATATCTATAAACATGAAAGTTTAAAATATTAAAAAATTAAAATGATTCCTATATCAATGTAAGGAATTTTTAAGACTTTAGCTAAAAATGAGTTAGATATGAAAGATAAACACACAGTACTCTTTAGACATTCTGTAAGTCCCACATTAAGTGACTATTCCAATAAAATCTGAATTTAATGTATTTGTTTTACTATCTATTTGTGATATGGTTAATTCTGAAATTTGGCCTTTTTGCTTTTACTCAGTCTTTTCTTTATTTTTTTTTTTGTTGTATTTCAAAATAAAATGGAACACAGAAATGACTTCAGTTCCACGAGGTTGAGTTAATGAAGCTCTCATTGTTTCTATATAAAATTACAAAAATCAATGAAAAAATGACTTCAAGCCCCCCCCCCCCCCCCACTTGACAAGAGGACTCAAGGTCATCAGGACACAAGGGGTCACCGTTGTAGAAGATGCTCTTCTCCATGGGCTCCATGAACTCCATGCCCAGGACCCTCTCAAGAAGGAGCTTATCTTTTATAAAGTAATCCATTTCCTTATGGACCTAGTTGGAGAAGACAGTCATGTAAGAAACTGTATGAAATAAATGTTTTCCAGTGAACATGAGATAGGAAGTGGAAAAGATAAGGAATGAGTAACATACAAAGAAAAACTTGTGTAGAATGAATCACTACACTAGTATTTATAATAAAACTATTTTTAGAAAAGTTTTAAATCTTAAATTCTATGAATATATTTAAGGCTAGATAGACTGAAAATTGATTTATAAGATGATTTTAAGAATTTTAAGAATAGCATAAGGATTTCAATGAGTAATAAATAACATTGTGGTGACATAAAATTCTAGTATAGACTATTTAAGAGAATCATCATTTGCTAATGGGCACATTAAATTCACATCTTTCTTTTATATAATCTAACATTATCTCTAAACCATAAGTTGTTAATGACTATAAATGTTTTTTTTTTAAATATTTGTAAGTATTAAATGAGGCAGAAAACAAAAACAAGAGGTTCCCTGCCATGGTTGATTAAAATAGCACTGAACTCTTATTGAACTTTTCAAAAGCAGTGGACGACCCCTGCTTGCATACAGATATCAGCATACATACATGATCAATGAAAGAGCCAAGGAACTTGTTCATTGCATGGTACGCTTTTATACTTTGTTCAAAGGTACTCGCTGATGAACTCAGTAGTCTGGCAGGGCCATTTCTCTAATATGGAAAAAAGAAATGTATAAATACAACACGCCTTGTGCTTTGGAAGTTAAATAAATATGGCAAAATCATGTGAACAATCCTTTATACAAACCCTTGTTAGTGTTTCATGAATTCTGTCATAGTGCTGCCTCATCTGATCAGAAACTGCAATCTGAAAAGTCTGCCCATCTGTGTTGGGTACCAAACCTCTTTGGCTGCACAAATTTTCCTGAAAATTTTAAAGGATTTAAATTAAGACAGAAATGACTGCAAAAGGGCTTTCTTAAAAAGAGAAGCATATAATTTTTCTTTAGTTAGTATCACGTTACAGGATTGATTAACCTAGTGATATTTTGCTGATAACTACTTGAGACAAAGATTCTAATGTTACTCATGGTCCACATCCTTCTCACCCCAGCTTCCCTGTATGTCTCCATGTTGTCTCCTATACTCTGCTAATTAACCCGTCATTACCAGTTCCCACTGACACAAACTTGTTCTAACATCCACTGATGACCACAGCACACACTCATTTACTATTAGTCACTGTGATGTGGTGGTTTCCTAATTGAAATGTCTGTTTTCTTCCCCTGCTGAGGAAGAACTTTCCCGTTTCACTTGATAACTCTGAGATGGAGTTCACATGGAAACTAAAGGACAAAACCAGGCTCTAGTAACATTCAGGGTCATGAGCTGTGTCCCTGCAACTTTCAAAAGTCGCCTGTGAACACTGAAGTTTCCAACTTTAAAATAAAGACGATGTAGAACACATTCCTACCGCTTCTCTCTTAAGATTCATATTCATCTCTTCCATGTTAGTGTCTGCATGTCCATGGACTGACCTCCCGTGAATGTAATACCCGAAACATCTGTGGGACAGCAGGAACACAGACACCTACAGAAAGGGGAGAGAGAAAGCCATCAGAGGCTCAGCCATACAACTACAAAAGTCGGTTTTGCTAAAATTGCTCCCTTCTCCCCAAAATGATAAGCACTGAATTTTTAGGAGGTACATGAGATGAAAACCAAGGTAGTGAGGGTAATATAGGTAAAGGGAAAGAAGATTGGAGTTGTTTTCTAAGAAAGGAAGACATTCTGATGCATGAAACAAATTTCAGGGGCTGAGGGTGAATGAATTATTAATTATTCATAATTAAGAACTATGGATAAAGAAGAAAAAAGTTAAGGCAGGAGTATTAACTTGTGGAACATTATATCTATTCTTCATATTAATAATAATATTCTTCAGACTAATAATCCAATCACCACAACTGGTTAAACTGCAATAGAATGGCTTTGTGAAACGTATGGACACATTTGTAATGCCTCTCTAAACATACCTGTGTCTTTTCAAAGTGGACCAATAACAGTAACAGATGGGGTGAGAAAGTACTCACATTACTCATGGAGCACAGATCAACGAACTGCCGGATTTTGTCTTCTATGAATCTCTCATAAAAGGCAGCAAAGAAAAAAACCTGAAACAGTAAGTCAGGGTCATGAGGACTCGCCGCCAGGGCAGCCATCTTCCTTAATAACCACAGTGCAGTATTTTCAGAAAAAAATGAAGTGCCAACCAAGAACACAGTGGTCTCTAAAGGTTCCCATGGGATAAAATCCCACTTGTCAGTTCTGATTCTATCCTCAATGGAGGGAGATTTAGAATTCTGTGAAGAGTTACTGAGTGAGTCCATTGGGAATTTTAAGAACTTATATGTGCTAACGAAACAAGGAAAGACAAAGGTGGGAAGAAAGTCTTACACATTTAGTACATATTAGTGCTGGGAAGAGGGCTCAGTATATAAAGTGCTGGCTGCACGTGCTTGAGGACCTGAGTTTGGATCCCCAGCAGCCACATCAAAAGCCTGGTGTGGAGGCATGCAACTAACCTC
The DNA here is from genome assembly GCF_007827085.1 of Peromyscus californicus insignis. Taxonomy (NCBI): domain Eukaryota; kingdom Metazoa; phylum Chordata; class Mammalia; order Rodentia; family Cricetidae; genus Peromyscus; species Peromyscus californicus. The sequence goes on from NW_026294573.1 coordinate 147,954,959, forward strand.
AGCATGAGGGGTGGAGACAGTGGATCCCTGACTCACTAAGAGACCCTCAAAGTATAGTGGAGTGACTGAAGGAGACACTGGATGCTGACCTCTGGCTTACACATGTACACACACACACATCTACATGCACAAGTATGTACACCACCCACTCACATATTTGAATAAATCAATGTATTGGTGGCCAAGATATTAATCTTGAACAGAATAGCATACAGAAACATATATTTAGCATTAAATTTTAACTACTGATAATGTGTTAACTTTCAAATTAAATGCTTCTTAAGTGTCTAATTATATAGATTTAATAGCAATACTAGGTAAGGGACTTTTATAATTTAAAAATTTCAATTGCAGACCTTTCTAGATATGTTCAGATAAACATGTTTCCTAACTATCCTATTGAGAGCTGCCCCCACCCCCCTACGCTAACCTCCACCCTTCCTTGTTGACTATCTCACATCCCTGTCAAACATCTTCACAGCACTCTTCACACTCCCTAGTTCGCTCTTGTTAGAGCCCTCCCTTGAATTTGTCCATTATATAGAACACGCTTAAGTCTGAGGATGGATTAGAGACTCTGCAGCAACTGATTTACAGTATGTCCTTAAACCAAGCCAAACAGCAACAAAACAATAAGGACAACAACATCAACATCAACACCACCGCACACACACACACACACACACACACACACACACACACACACACACACACACACACACATGCACGCATGCATGCACGCATGCATGCACACATGTGCTATTAAAGAACGTGGAAATACCAGCAGTCAGGTTAAAACATGTAGAAGGAATGGACCCTAGAACCTGCCTCTTACAACCTTCAGAGAGGTTAGATGCACGTGTGAGCTGCAGCAGGTAAAGGAACGCACAGGCTACCTGAGGAGTGATCTTGGAACCTGCCTCAGAGAGGAAGGTGTTCTGAAGGTCTGAAGGCAAAGTGAGAGCACAGATGAGGGTAGGGGGCGGCAGGACTGCCAGCTACTGTCCTAACCACCTTCCCCCTTTCCTCTTAGCCATAGACCTGTCCTTTGGGCAGGACACACAGATGCCTAGCCGAAGGGCATCAGCACAGTTAGGCGTGGCCACATGACTAAGTTCGAGTTCAGAAGACACCAAATGGTACTTCACAAAGACTCTTTCTTTAAAAACAAGATTTTACTTTTAAGAGTGTGTGTACCTGCTGGTGAGTACACAAATGTGCATGTGCAGGCAGGCATCTTCAGAGGCCAGAGAGGCCGCTGGACCCTCTAGAGTTGGAGTTACATAGGTTGTGAGTCACACAATTTGTGTGCTTGGAACCAAATTCTGTTCCCCTGCTGGAGTACCTACTGCTGTTCTAGTTAGTTTAAACCACTAACTTGATATGGCCTAGTCACCTGAGAAGGGTTTCAGTTGGGGGACTTCCCGGTCAGACTGGCTTTTGGGCATGTCTGTTGGGGATTGTCTTGATTAGTAGCCGATGTAGGAGAGCCCAGTCACCTACGAGCACCACCGTTCTGTGGGCGGGTGGTCCTGTGCTGTATGAGAACCTAGTCAAACAGGAGCCTGTAGACAAGCCAGCAAGCAGCCCTGCTCCACAGGAAGGCTTCAGTTCCTGGCTGATTCTCTGCCCTGATGTCCCTCACTGATCACCGGTGACCACCCTAGTTGTCTTTGTCACTGGTGGACGGCACAGTAACAGAATGAGAGCAGAGCACTCTTAACCACAATCATTTCTCCAGCCCCAAGACTTAAAAAGGGACAGGAAAACCAGTCTCCCAACTCCTCCTGTAAACCCATCAGCCATTATGGACCAGGAGATGAACTCAGGGATGGAGGTTCCGCCCCAGAGAACAGGCTTCTGGGTCCCACTGAGAGCAATGAGAACGTTGAGAACAGCCGGTACTGCTGACTTCTGCCCTTTGTTTTCATGAGAAGAAGGGGGAAGGGGGAGGGAATGGCTTTTTCCCCGACATTCCTGTTTTGTTTTGTTGTTGTTACATTTTATGAAATGGGAAATGTTTCAGACGGCAGTCCGTGAAATTCTCTACAATGATGCTACTTTAAAATCACAAAACACAGTGGTATGTGCACAGAACCTCCTAACACCCAGCCCTACACTTATCAAAAGATCTTATTTCAAATTCTCTCTTCTGTGTGCTCTTCTCTCCTGGTGGTCATTCACTAACTCTCACTAGTCCCAGTTGAACAGTGTCACCAACGCAGAAAAAGAGGGCATTCCAAAAGTCAGTCCTCAGGCTGGGAAGGCAGTTCAGGGGTAAAGCCTTGCCTGATATATGTGAGGCCCTGCGTTCAATTCCCAGCTCTGGGGGGAAATATCCATTCTCAGGTTATGGAATGCCACTTGAGTCCAAAGGGAAAGGATAATTTTCACAGACACAGAAAATGCCGTCTAAACAAAGATAAACAATAAGAAAAAGAGAATACCCAGAGTATAGCAGCACATCTGGCCCCTTAGTTACATATAAACTAGAGTCTGCCCGGGGTCTGAGGTCCAAAAGACCCTTCAGAGTCCACAATGGATAGGAAGTGAACTCTGAAACAAAACTGCCTAGGTTCAAATTCCAGTGCTGCCAACTCTAACTGTGAGACTTTAAGGAACTAGTTAACTCTCCAAAGCCTCGGGTTTCCTTGCTTGTTACATGAGGATACTAACTTAACCCGTCTCTGAAGGCTAACGTACGGACTAAGTAGTTAATGTGTGTAAAGCAATTATTGATTCTCACAGTGCCTGGATCACGATTCAATAGAAATAGCTATTATTATTGCCTTTGTCACCTTCTTTCTGCTGTAGAACTCAGCATTTGGAGACGTTAGGACATAAGCAGGGTTATAAACTGGGAATGTCACTTACAGTACAATCTCTTGTTACCTGTATTATTCCAATCACCAGCCAGATAGCGGTAGCCACGGCATATCTCAAAATGCGGCTGTAAGGAGCGATGTAGTCTGACGGGTCTCTAGACAGGCTAGAGGATGAATCCATTAATGCTAAGTTTTTGAACCCCACAACCTGAAGGAAAAGGGAAAATGGGAATTTAAATAGACATAGGTAAAGAAAACTCTTCCAGACTGAAAATGAAATACTCATCTCTACTCACCTTGTAAAGCTAAAATATCCAAGCTTGCAAACAGTAGGAAAAACCTAGACATGAATCACAAACCTAAAACTACCAGTAAGTTAAACAAACAACTAGCAATTCACAAGTAGTTAACATGTGCTGTGGCGTCCAACGTGGTGGCAAGAGTTTCCATCTAAAACCTGAGAAAAAAGATTCTAAAACGGAGCTAAAAACAGCTTCCTAATTGTCTCTCTCAAATGAGCGGCAGCTAACAGTTTGAGCTACTGGTTCCTAGCGTGTGCCCTGACCTGCCGCTGTATGGCGGGAATGAGGCCTCTGCAAGTGGCACATTAAGCTGCGTGGTGGATTTAAAATTTACAGGAACAAAACAAAAAAAGAGGTTTCTGGGCTACACGCTGCTTGGATAAAAGCATAGACCCACGATAGCTCCCAGAGCCAGCGGTAAACCACGGCCATGTTGGGAAGCTGAGGTGGGCAGAGCCAGCAGCCACAGCTGCTGCAGCTTAAAGCAATAGGTTCACAATAAGACAGATTCAGATGTAATAATTTAAAATGTGTGTAAAATATACGTAGGCTTGAAAGAGACAAAAAAGGTGATATATAGAGTTATAAAAACAAATACATAGTTTTAAAAAATAAAGTCTTTAAAGAGACAGTAAAATTAATATAAAAAATAAGCCATGTAAAGATGAATATTACACAGAGAATCTGGATTGTGTTGTCTTTGGGATTTTTAGCTGCAGAAAAACATTTGATTGTAAAAACTGTTGAATTATGCCAAAATGCATATTTTAAAGGTACCTTGACTTCAAAGTTTGGATATAAGGATATGTTGCTTTGGAAAAGAGTCTCTTTTGTTTCCACAGAAAGCCAGAGGCTATGGATTTGTTCCAGATTAAGATACATCAGGTTTGACCAGCCAAGACCCCCTGAAAGGTCTCCAATGACACCATGGCCCAGATGATCCAACATTCAGAATGGTTTGAAGGCAACTGGCTCAGACAATACGGCCTCATGGACTATTCCATAATCCTAAAATTTTCGTTGTGTCCCCATAAGATACAGCGCCCCCCTCCAGCAGGAAGTAGTAAGAGAAGCTACGCCCAAATTCCCAAATTGTATGTAATTTTACTTTGTTAAGGTTAAAACCTTCCTTTTTGAAAAAAAAAAAGGGGGGGGGGAAGTGCTGTGGGATGGTCTGTATGTCAAGTGTGTTGCTGATTGGTCAATAAATAAAACACTGATTGGCCATTGGCTAGGCAGGAAGTATAGGCGGGACAAGGAGGAAAATAAAGCTGGGAAGTGGAAGGCTGAGTCAGAGAGACACTGCCAGCCGCCATGATGACAAACAGCATGTGAAGATGCCGGTAAGCCACGAGCCATGTGGCAAGGTATAGATTTATAGAAATGGATTAATTTAAGCTGTAAGAACAGTTAGCAAGAAGCCTGCCACGGCCATACAGTTTGAAACCAATATAAGTCTCTGTGTTTACTTGGTCGGGTCTGAGAGGCTGTGGGACTGGCAGGTGAGAGAGATTTGTCCTGACTGTGGGCCAGGCAGGAAAACTCAAGCTACAGTGCTGGGTACTACACTAAATACTTTCTGTATTGCAAAACAGTACACTCCAAAATGTCTTCCAAGGAATGTACCCTCTAGGATGAAATAAAGCCGTAATTAAATAAGTTTGATGGTATATAACATTGACTGCTATGTCTCTTCCTGTAAAACAAAGGCTCTGAGAATTTTTATAGTAAGCTTTCTATACAATTTTATTTACTCTAGTGTTTTTGCAAAGTTAACTGCAGAAGCACAAGATACCCTTTCAATTCATCAAATATTCAAATCCTTTTTACTCTTTCGGGGTTTGAAGTAGGATCTCCTTAGCCTAGGCTAGGTTGGAACTTGCTATGTACATGGCCTTGAATTCCTGATGATCCTCTTCTGCCTCTACCTTCGGAGAGCTGGGGTTACAGCCCTTACCACTACACCTGGCTTCATCCAACAGTATTAGAAAGAACACCAACACTGCTTTACCCAAAAGGTAAGTATGCGGGGCAACAGAGGTGCTGAGTAGTCTAATTCAGCCATCCTACAATACATACGCATATCGATAAATCATACTGTCTACTAAAACCATATCATTGGTGTGGAGAGGATTTGCTGGAGAGTAACCCCGGGCCTCATGGATGGTCTATTATACTCCACTGTAGTAGAGCAACTTCTCTATTATTGAGCTACAGCCTCCTGCACTTGCTCTCCCCCACACCCTTCCTATAACTACTTGGGGACAAGGTCTTGCTAAGTTGTCCAGGCTAGCCTTGAACTTACTCTGAAGCCCAGGCAGGCCTTGACCTTGTGACCCTTTCACCTCAAATTCCCAAGTAGCTGTGATATAGCAAGCATACAACAGTGGTTGGTTCTGAGGCAGGGGTGGGAATATAGGTCATATAGAAGGGAGATTTTTGAAAATATACAGATGAGATCACCTAAAAGCTACCAAAAAATAATCTGCAATGACAATGTGCACAGGTATTTTATACAAGTTCATCATGGAATTCTGCTGCAGACCACTGGTACGAAAGCTACTCTCTAAAACCCGGAGTACTCAAATCCACGGAGACTCAAGAGAATGGTGGTGACCCCGGGGCTGCAGGGAAGAGGACCGAGTGACCGCATGATGGAGTGCTGCACTGGAAGGAAGGCTCTGAAGAGCTCTGGAGGCCGATGGTGGTGGAGTTTGTTACGGCAGCACGAATGTACCTACAGCACTGACCTGTCTACGTAAGTGGCTCAGACGGTAAAGCTTCCGCGTGTTTCGTCACAACTTAGTTAAGTTTTTGCTTTTGTTTGTTTTATAGGAAGGATAAACGGGGAAAAATGAGACATTCCCTTATACTGTTCTGACAATAACACTTCACCACAGAAAAATGTTCCACCGTCTGAGAACTGAAGATTCTAGTCACATTCATGAAGTGCTAATAAGAAGCTTCATTCAGTTGCATCAAATGACTGTATTACACAGTTTATACCTCCAAAAAGAAGAGTGTGGCAAGCACTTGAAAGAGAGGATTAATTTTTCTCACAGTCTGAATCTCATTCCATTCGTTTGCTACAAAATATGTTCTCCATATGCTCACAGGAACAGTGGCACTCCGTACACCACCCTCACCTGGGAAGGGAGACAAAATGAGTAAAAGCTTTTCTCCCTTGCTCTGCAAGGCAGCCAAAGAATTCTGGTCCAAACACTGATTTCAGTTACCTTCAACAGCTTTAAGAACTTTTCCTTTCGGCCGTTCCCAATCAATAAAGAATATATCGATGGTGATCTGGGATATGAGCTTATGTAAAAATTGTAGAGCCTAAAAATAACATGCAACCAAACACCTGAGAAGTGTCAGTACTTAAGATCAATTATAAAACCTACACGACTTCAAAGCACAGTGTAATCACAAGAGTACCTCATACATTCTGAATCACCAAGTGCACACAACTGTCACATACCTATTAATTCACCGTTTTTTTTCTTTCTGTCCTTAAAATAGGAACATGAAAAAGAGGAGCTATCCTCCTTCCCCTCCCCTACAGGACCCTGGCGTAAAAGACGCCCCTCCTCCCGGCTCTGTACATCACCTGACTCCTTATGAGGGAGGTAATTTTCGAATCGAAAACAGTAGATGCTCTATTGTTCTATCTCTGGGTCTGAGACGGAGAGCAGGTCTGACACACAGCCTCTCGTTTACAGGAGTGGTCAGTTAAACCTAGCTCTTGTCCCTGGGCCATTACTGATCAAAGAACAAAAACCTAACTACAGGAGGGTAACTGTCCTGAAGAGTTACTTTCTCAGTGGATAAAACAGATATTTCACTCCCAAAAGTGAAGGGGGCGAGGGTATGTGAATAGTTGCCAGCTATATAGATGAGAACACGCTGAGGGGTGGTTGCCACAGAAAGATGAGGAGGAGAGATCAATAATAGCTTGTACAATTCCAGTGCTCCATCAGAGTTGGCTGTTACTCTTCATTAACAAAGAGACAAAATCCATGATGGAAGATAATTGTCCCATTGTGAACACATTGCCAGATTTTAACAGAAAAGTTAAACACTGAAATATCATTTTATCAAATTAGCTGCAACTCATGATTGCTCAGGCATACCTATAACTTCTTTGAAAAAATGATTTAAGGCATACCTTTAAATGGGATATTATAAATAAAGGCACATTTCCTATGTACAATAAAATGATGGATGCTTTCTTTCAAAATCAAACAAATTTTACACCAAAATCATAAAAGCATCTGAATTTGAACACCTCAGCAGCTTCTTAGCAGTCCTGAGAAACTGAGTCACCTGTCCTTTGACACGCACCTTCATAGCAAAGGCACACCCCACGTAAGTGACGAAGCGCTCTTCCTGGACTGGCATCGGCAGCAAGACAGAGACAGACTTCTGTGCCTAAAATAACAACCACATAGCGCTGTCATGTACCATTTACAAACCAAAGGAAGCATAAGTGACAAGCAGTTATATCCCCAATAAATGGCGCACCAAAGGTGAGGAGCCTAGCAGCTGCCTCAGTGACCTTGAACAGAAATGTCCCCAAATAGTTCTGCTATTAAAGCAGCTTACCAGTCATTCAGATATTGGCATTTAGGTTAAATTCAGAAATTCACTCACTTTGAAGAAAATAAGCCAATAGAGACCAGTTCCCACTGTGACGATAAAAAACACATTGGCCAGATCACCAGCATAATACATCAAGAATTTCATAACTGTCTGCAATTTAAAAAGAATTACAATTGTTAAAGATTCCATTTATTTTCATTTATTACCCACTTAATTACATTTATTTCTTCTCAAAAATTAAGCAGAAAATATAAGCTCTACTTCACTGTCACAATATATAAAATGGGAATAACAAAAGTACTACTACCTTTATTTTAAGAACTTAAAGTATAAAAATATTTTCTTCTTCCTGTGTGTGTGTGCAAGAAGTGGGTGCATGAGCGTTGACTACCACAGGATGCATTTAGAGGTCAGAAGACAATTTATGGAGTTGGTTCTCTCCTTCTACCTTTATTTGGGTTCTAGGAATAGAACCCAGGTCTGATAGCTTGTGTGGCAAGTGTCTTTACTTTACTGAGCTGTCTTATTGGCCCATGAATATTACTACTTCTTACTTATTTACTTATTTGTTTTTATTATTTTTGAATATTACTACTTCTTATTTATTTATCTATTTTTATTATTTTAGATTGTGTGTATATGTGTGCACAAACACACCCATGTGAGTGCTGGTGCCTGCAGGGTATGGAAGAGGGCATCAGATCCCCTGCAAGTGGAGTTACTGGCGGCTGTGAGCTGTCCAACATGGATGCTGGGAACTGAGGTTGGGTCTTCTGCAAGAGCAGTACACTCTTAATCATTGGGCCTCTCTAGCCCACTCAGTATTACTTCTAATAGTATTAATATATTGGCCATTCGTATCCATATGCTACCAGTTACAAAGACCAACTGAGTTTGCCTGCTATATTTCTCCTGAACCCTTTTCGTTCCATTCTTCTTCAATCCACCTCATCTTTCACTTTATGAGAAAATGGAAACTGCTTCCAGATTACCTTAGTTGGGAATCGCTACCCAAATCTATCTTATATATTTTCACAGTTATTATTACGTAATATTATTATTTGTTACACAAAAGGATTGAAGCTTGCTCATGGTAGGCATATACTGAGCTATATCTCTGGACCCTAGAGTTAGCTTTCTCAAATGTAAATTAGATTATGTCACTTTTTTTCTTAAAAATATACAATGACTGCTCACTAAATTCTTGACCCACAAGATCCTTCTCAGTATAGACCAAAGTTAACTTTCTACTTGGCTTCTGGGCTTGTTTCAACACTCACTCAATGCTATCCACTTCACAGTTCCATCTCAAATACTTTGTGGACAGCAACTGTCACAATTTTGTCAAATAGTCTTCCCTTTCTTTATCATGAACTCTAAGGGCAGGCTCTGTTGTGTTTGTTACTACCACATTCCCCCCAGTACTTGGCACTCTACAACAGACCTGCAATGACCACTGTGGAATGAACAGTTTAGAGTTTACTTGTATGAAAGGCCTTCTTTGACTCTCCCATACAGGAGCACAAGCCCTTTGCTCTGACTCCTTATCATACTGGCTTTGGAGTCAGGAAGACACGCTGGCTAAACAATGATTACAGAACTTTTCTCATGCTCTTGCTTTGCAAAATAGAAACAACACCTGTTGTTGAGTTACTGCAAAAATTAAGCAGAAAATCTAAGCTCTAGTTCACTTTTATCATATATAAAATGGGAATAATAATAATGCTCAATTACACAGAGCGATGTGAAGGTTAAGTAAACTATACATCTAGAGCTTAAAAATGTGCCTGGCACACAGTAAATAGTCAATAAATGTTAGGCAAAAAAATCCAAAATTTTAAAGATTAAATGAGAAGTAAACTATGAAGGTGATGAAGTAAAATCTTTTTTGGTGTTGAGATGGGCCAGTTTTTCTAAACAAAAAGAACATAATATATATATAACACACACAAAATTCATGTAACAGTGTGAAAACTAACTAAATGTTAAATGCTAATTATATATTGAATGTTAAAGGCATCGATAATAGGTAGCTCATAAATTTGCATAAAAGATTTCAACATGAAAAATAAGGAGATTAATATTTTGAAAAGACAGCTCCTTCATATGAAAAAGAAAAACAAGGAACCTAATAAAAAAAATGAGCAAGAGAGCTAAACAGTTGACAAAAAGAAAGCCTTAACATTTAAAAAGTATATATAAAGGCCTGGAGAGAGGCTTAGCAGTCAAGAACACTTTCTGCTCTTCCAGGGGTTCAACTTCCAGCATCCACAAGGCCTCTCACAACCATTTATGACTCAGGTTCCAGTGGATCTGGTGCCTCTTCTGGTTTCTGTGGGCACTAGGCAAGCACGTAGTATACAGGTGGACATGCAAGCAAAACACCATATATATAAAATAAAACCTTTAAAGTGTATGAATAATAAAACAAAATAAAGAAAATGAAGCCAACAATGACATCTTGATATAGACCACTATATGGCGCAAACATGTTAATGTTGGAAAATATCAGGCATTGGCAAAGACAAAAATAAAAGTGGTGGTGGGAATGTGGACAGACCTTGGGATCCTGGTAAGAAAGTCAAGTCACATATGTTCTATGGCCTCAGAATGAGTTTCCTAACTTACACTCCAGAAAATCAAAGGCAACTTCCTTACTCATCTTCTATCTGTATTTCTGGAAAAGATCCAGAATAGTCAAAACATAAAAAAAGTTCATTGAAAACTGAATGTACCTGTAAATCAATCATGGGGCTCCCAATGCGCCTCTTCCACCCTGCTGTCTTCAAAAGAGATGATAACACAGCCAGTCCACCCAACACACCCAATGCAATCTAGAAAAGGAAAAGAAAAGAAAAGAAAAAAAAACATTTTAGAATTTTCATAATTCCTCTTATTGCTCCTAAAAACCACTGTAAATAGAAAGTGAAATTACTTAAAAACTGATGGGGAACAGTTGAAAGGATAAGGGAGACAAGCTGTAAGAAATTCCAGTGGCTAAATTTGGGGAAAATTGAGCAAGAAAATGAATACTAATGGATTACAAAATCACCTAAATTAACTACCCATGAGATCATATTGACTTAAATAAATTAACTGAATAAATATTAATGAGGGTAAAAAGGAAAGCTCTACCTTATAATCAAGTTCCAATTCATAAATTCAGAAGAAATGAAGGAAAAACCATCAGGCAAACACCACAGTGATACTTGCTGCAAATTTTTAAAAATTAGACAAAACGGAAAATGTGGTGATGTTTTGTTTTGTGATCTAACAAATAAAGCTTGCCTGAAGATCAGAGTGAAGGAGCTAAGGTACTAGTTAGACTTAGAGGCCAGGCAGTGGTGGCACACACTTTAATCCCAGTATTTGGGATCTCATGCAGAGGCAGACGGATCTATGTGAGTTCAAGGCCACCCTGAGCCACACAAGATTGATCTAGTCTAAAAGAGAAACAGAGCCAGGCAGTGGTGGCACACATCTTTGATCCCAGCACTTGGGATCTCATGCCTTTAATCCCAGCACCAGGAAGGTGGAGACAGGAAGTGATATGGCTGGGAGGAGAGGGGAATAAGGCAGGAAGAGACAGGAGCTCAGTCTCTTTTTTTTTGGCTAAGGAGTTGGTGAGGTGAGAGGTGGCTGTGGCTTGTTCCTCTGTCTCTCTGATCTTTCAGCATTTACTCTGATATCTGACTCAGGGTTTTTATTAGGGCCAGTTAGGATTTGTGCTGCAGACAAGCATCACCAGTGGGCACCAGCATTAGAGGGCAGCCGCTGTGGAGACAGCTCAGTCAGCAAGTGCTTGCTGCACAAAGGACATCAGTTTGGGTGCCCAGATCCCTGTGACAGTCACATAAAAAGCATGGTGCATGGGCCGTGATCCCAATGATGCAGAGGCACACAGGCCCTGCAGCTTGCTGGCCAGATAGTTTTGCCAAATCTGTGAGTTTACTAAGAGACACTGTCTTAAAAAAATAAGGAAGAAATATATAGAGGAAGACACCTAAAGTTGATCTCTGGCCTTCATGTGAACATATGTGCACACACACGCTCCTGACCCCATGCACTGAGAAGGGCTTGATGCACTCCTATGGCATCTCTAATAAAACTACACAAACTCAATTAAACTGGGGGAAACTTCGAGAGAAATCCAAATTGATGGTCAAACAAGCTAACTAATAAATGCTAACAAAGTATCATGGCCATGGATGACAGAGAAATACTGGGGCACTGTTCTAGACTGGAGGACACACAGAAGATGTGACAACTGAAAGCAATTAAATCTGAAGAATGATAGAGAAAAACCTGTGATACCCACACACAATGCAGGTTAACTGACAGGATTCCATCAATATTAATTTCCTGGTTACCGTCACTGTACCAGGGGGAAGTCAGGGTAAGAGTGCACGGCAAATCTATTGTCACAATTTCATTTACATCCGAAAATTCTAAAATTAGAAGTGTAGTGTAACTATTTTAACAAGGCCAAAGGTACTCACATCTGTCTGGACAAATGCATCCCCTTGATTCATCTCGTATTTGACTGAGAAGGAAATCTGGTAAAGAGAACAGATCAGTTACACTAAAATTAGACACCATACAACTACTTTCATAAGAATAAATTTGTAGCTGGGTTTTGCCATAAACACCATCTTTTTACAATCACTATTATGGATGTTGGCCTTTATTCACAGAGATATGCTTTTTTGAGAACCTTTATGCTGCATTAAATCTCTATCTTGAACATGCCTGAAAGGAAAGAGGGGTTTATTAGGAACTAAAGTCACTGACAGAAGTTCAATCCAAATTAATCATATTTCATTTTCAGATAGATTTTTTTGTCACTGAGAAATACTGTATCAAAAATTATCAACTAGCTAGGCAACCGTATCCTAAGAAGGCAGAATACTCAAATGTCTGAACCGGAAACCTAGGGACAGCATAGTATCAAGGCAGAGAAAAAAATCAGAAAAGGGTATGGGGGTCAGGGAGGCAGTTCCCTTGGTTTTACCACGGCCACAGAGAGTGAGTTTGGGATGGAGAGGGAGTTAGGTGTCCGCTGTTTCGATACCAAGGGAAAGATGGCTGACCTCCGAGATTTTCAGAGAAGGAAAATGTCAAGAGCTGGAGTGAAAATAATAAAAGATTCAAATGGTTGGAAAAGGGATGGAAGGGAGCCAGTGGCAAGCTGAGGAAAGATCTGAATGGCTGGTATCTGCATTAGTGTGTTTTTAAGGTGAAGCACCCCAAGAGTTCTACAAGCAAAGGAAATGATCTATCAGGGAGGCTGGCTGAATACCAGCTGGGGAGGAAGGGGTGTCCCACAGGCACAGGGTCACTGAGGAGGAAGGAGTGTCCCACAGGCACAGGGTCACTGGGGAGGAAGGGGTGTCCCACAGGCACAGGGTCACTGAAGATGGAGGAACAGACAAGAATGAGAAAGGAAACAAAGCTGGGTCTCTTCTTAGGTGTCCAAGAGGAGATGCAGAGGGATTTATGTTGGGAAAGCAGGAAGTAAACGAGCTGCTGTGGGGCAGAGAGAAAAGGCACAGCTGGATATCTAAAACTCAGATAGAACTTCTGTAATGGCTGCCATAGAATTTAAAATTATGTAATTATATTTTAATTAAAATGTATTAAAAATTAAAAATGGCCGGGTGGTGGTGGCGCACGCCTTTAATCCCAGCACTCGGGAGGCAGAGCCAGGCGGATCTCTGTGAGTTCGAGGCCAGCCTGGGCTACCAAGTGAGTTCCAGGAGAGGCGCAAAACTACACAGAGAAACCCTGTCTCGAAAAACCAAAAAAAAAAAAAAAAAAAAAAAAAAAAAAATTAAAAATGATTAAAGAACTGTATATTTTGCACTTAGAGTAAATTTGAGTTATCATCAAATCAAGGTAGTTCCTGGCTCTAAATTTCTCTTTTTCTTCCTTTATTTTTAAATTTTATTTGTGTGTGTATGTGTGTGTGTGTGTGTGTGTGTGTGCGCGCGCACACGCATGCCATGGCTCATATGTGAAGGTCAGAGGACAGCTCTGTGAAGTCAGTTCTCTCCTTCCCCCATTAGCAAGTTCCGGGATTGAACCCGTCAGGCTCCCGCGGAGCACGGAAACCCGCGGAGCATTTCTTATGTTTCAGTTTCTCAGCACTTAGTTTGCAAACTGTGGACAAGAATAATATTTAAAGAAAAGAGTGCCTGCATTAAAATAGATATACTTTTAGGAAGTTTTAAGCCAGGCAGCCTTTTCTGTTGTTATTTAGCTTGTTTCTATATTTTCCTCTCTCATTATAGTGCATGTAAACTCAGTGAGTGGAGGTTGATTTTACCTAATTGTATCAGGTACTACAAATGTGGACAAGACATCTTTGAAATTCTGTTATGTCCCTCTTTTGTTTAATGCAAGCCTGGTCACAAGCTGAGAACAAGCAGGAACAAGAGCACCAGCCAACCAAAGAAGACTAAAATAATAATAATAAAAAGGAAGCTGACAGAAATCAAGTTCTGAGTCAGTTCCGGAGGTAAGGAAACTTCATCTCCTGCTTCTCATGTTTCCAGAGGACAGGTAATATATTAATCTTCTGGAGAAAAGAAAGCATCCAGGATTTCCTGTTTCACTCTGTCCCTCTCTCATTTATTCCTCCTCCAAGAAGGAGTGCTCTCTCTGAGGGACAGACCAAGGAGACAGCGGCCATGTGCGGCCAGGATTTCCCAGGCTTACTCTTTGGTACTGCCTGCCTTCTGGACGTATGAGCTCTTTTTCTCTCATAAGTGGGTCCTCTCAGACACAGAAGGCCTTCATCTCTTTAGTGAACTGAGGCTGCAGGTCCGAACTCCATTCTCTAGCCTATCTTTGCACTACTAGTTATGAAGCTGATGTGTTCATCTTTCTGCCTGCTGAAGCCGCTCTACGCAGTGACGAGCCCACATAGATCCACGGCACCTTCTGCGTTCCTGGTTTAACCAGGCAAGGAAACAAAGAGCAGAATGATCAGAAAAGACAGATCCGGATGCTGTGTCTCAGTGTCACAGGACAGCAGGGGTACTTAGCTGCTGGTAATCCGTCCACTGAAAAATCTTCCTCCATTCTTGGGGTTGGAAGGATGGCCCAGTGGTCAAGAGTGCATACTGCTCTTGCACAGGACCTGAGTTCGGTTCAATTCCCAGTTCCCAGGTTGAATGAAGCATCCTTAATTCCCACTCAACTCCAGCTCAGTTCAGGGCATCTGATGGCTCTGACCTCCATGGGAACCTGCACTCACATGCACATACCTGCCCTACCCCCACTACACAATACACATAATTAAAAATAATAAAAATTTCATCTATTCCTGCCTTTTAATACTCAAGTTCCTCAAGAACTCAGTTTCTTTCATTAGATACTCCTAATTAATATTTGAATATATAAAGAAAAAGATTGGTTTAAAACTTTAAAAAGATTACCTTTTGACCATTCTAAGCTTCACCAGCATTATACTAATATTTATAATTATAAGATCACTGACCAACAAAGAACTCACCTTCACAGACTGGCTGTTAGCATTTTTGAGGTCAATGTCACTGTAGGCAATGGTAAGTAAGGGAGTATATATGTTCCCATTTTTTGTGTTGGGTACAAGGCGTATGCTATTAAAAGAAAATATACTCAAAATTATAAATATACTTAACCCTTTAAGCATATACTTATCATTTCTTTTGAATTCTGTATAGACTTTCTTTATATTTTAGACTCAGTCAGTCTGCAAGGCTGGAGGAGGCTAATACAAACTAAGTGTTAAGCCCTAGCTCATCTTCATTGGTTAAGAACTGTGACACTAAAGCATGCTGCAGGAGACTGAAGCCCTGTTGGTGCAGGCTCTGACACTACAAACGAAACCGCTGAGGCACTGGGACCGTCTTTAAGGGACAGCGGAAAGAGCTGGGTCACATGACACCCAAGGAATGGCAGACAGAACATGGATCTTCACATAAGAAAGACAAAGTCTTACTAAAATACACGTTACATCTAGTTTTGCTGTAGGCCTAATTTGGCAAGTACAATGTATTAGTGAACCCAAAAAGAAACATGCCAGCATGGCCTTACCAAGAACGAGTCTACCCTAATTAGGTGTGATTTCATTTTTATTAGGAATTCCACACTGACAGATTGAGCAGCAGTCAAAATGCAATACATATGGATGTCAGCATGATGTATAAGAAAACTCTCACAGTGCCCAACTCATAAGTGAAAGAGCATACATTATAAAACACTGGATTGGGGGACTCAATTACAGGCTTCACAGTACTACTCTAAGGTAGGGTATTTTAGAAAGAGGTAGATGCTGCCTAACCTGGGTCAGTCTAGAGAGATAGCCATAAAGGAAATGGGGATGAGGAGGCTGAACTCAGACTCATTTCTCAGCTCTTATTAAAGTACCCATTTCAGCTACTGGTCTTAACTTCCTTTCTCCTTCAACCCACTGTAATTCACCAGGTACAGTGACCTAGAGCATGAATCTGGGCAAACTCCTGAGGTCCTTCTGATATCTCTTTATCCCTTACCCTTTATTGGTCTATGCCAACCTAGACATAGCTAAGAAAACCTCATGTATTATTTCAGCTCAGTTCTCCTTCCTGTTTCAGTCTGACAATTCCTGGCGAAAACTCTCCTTACGGCATTGTCTTATATACTGCCAAGTCTAACTTAGTCATTAGGCATGTTTACCTCAGTGATATCTGGGTAGCAATTCGAATTACCCTTGGCTGACTTCCTAGGTCATTTTCTCGTCCACTGACTGCATCCACCAAGAAAATGCGCCGAGTGAGAAGCCACTTGCTGGAACTACTGTCTTTTATTACAAAAAGGAAAAAAATGGCATTAGGAAAACTGCTTTCAAACTGCTTATGATGGCACTCACAACAGTTACTGACAAAATCCAGATTAACACTTAGTATTTTGTTTCAAGTAAGATGGCCACAAAGAGCTATTCCTGTAAGGACTGTCAGTCTTCTCTGATCCCTGCCTGGATCATATTTTGTAGCACGGATAATAGCAAAAGAAGTTAGCCTGTCCCCAAAGAGGGTCAAGAACAGGGAAGAAGAAGTCAGTCTGCAGTTCTACTCACTTTCCTCGGGCTACTCTCTCAGCAAGGGTCGATTCTTAAAGTTCTGAAAATCAAATTAATAAAAGGCCTAAACACAGCAGCCATCCTACTGCTTTACTGCACCTTGGGGCACACTATATAAAATCATATACTAAGAGGATCCATCATTATCATCATCACTGGTTTACCAAAATTATCCTATTGGTTTACATCTATGGAGTTCAGCTACGAGAAAACCAGAGGAGAAAGTCTGACCTTGGTTCACAAACATCTTATTGTGTTGAAGATTTAGGTTTAACACAGGGACAGCCCAAATATAACGGTGTTGATCTTCGCCAGTATATTCGAGATAAACGTCATAAAATATAGGACTGGGAAAGTCAGCCAGGATTTTAGAAAGAGAAATTCCACACTAGGAAGTAAAATAAAATAAAACCATCAAAATTACAAAGTATATGACCATTAAACATTTTTTTTTAATTTTGTGAAGTATCTTTCAACTACATTATTTGCATGCACTTCCAAGAGACTTCCAAAACATGAATTCTTAAAGGCCCTACTCAAAAAAATAAAAATCCAGCCAGTAAAGAACTTCTGTTTTTAATCTATACCATGAGGAGGAGATCAGCTTTTACTTTTAATATAAGTGTACATCAAAGACGAGGTTGAAAAGCTGCTGTTGTCCTCCAGGACCAAGGACAACTCTTTCTCCTGATGCACAACCATGTACCTGACTGGCTCCCTCACGGAGGTGAGGCTCATCTCTCACTGTTCCCTACCAGTCTATGCTCATCCGTTCACACTAATCCATTACAGTCCCTTACCATGTATACGCCAGGCCAGTCTATCTTCCCACCATTGCAAATGTGGGTTCTGCATTCATTCCTTTCTTACTGTGCTCCATCCAACTTATGTTATTAGATAACCTGAGCATCACTGACTCGCCAGTCTTTCTCTGTTTCCCTGAGATTTGGTATTATGTGCATATCTACATATAATACATGGATAGCTCTGCCATTCTCTGTCTATATAGGTATTTTGTTTAGTGAGCTGTGAACTACTTTTATGAGTGGCAATCAGTTACACTGCAATAATCATTATTTTAAATCTAGCAGAACATTTTTAATTTTAATAGTCACCTAATACCACTGGGTCCCATTGAAGCACATATACCAAGTACCTCACATGATGTGTTAGGATTGAATGGGACATCAGTGATAAAATGCATCATCAGGGACGTAATGCCTGCTGATCCCCCGCTCACTGTAGCTCATGTTGTTAGAAAAGGATGATGGTGAAACACCCTGTAAGTCATTTCTTATCTAAGAACAAATTCATGTTTATGGTAGAAAATTTGGAAAATATAGGAAATGAAACAAAAATCAACTCTGACACAACTGTCCAAAATTGATCAATAAAAGTGTTTATCTTCTTCCATTAGTTGCTCGTGGTGGCACTGTTCACTGTGGTTTTGTTCTATGTGTACGCACATACAAGTTAAGAAACATTTTTATATGCTACTGAGGATCTTTCAAATGTTAAACGGCTCACAATATTCCTTTGTACCATACTACAACATCCAAGAGAAAGAAAGTCATAACAGGAAGGAGAAAGGAAGTGTGGAAAGAGGGATATATTAAAAGAAAGGGAAGGAAGCACTGTTATTTTATTGGGAGGTAAAGTGGACAGGGAATTACATTTTTAGTAGTCACTAACTTTATTATAAAGCTTTCAGGAGTAGCATTATGTTTAAGACACATAAGCCTAGATGCAGATAAACAATTGACTATGAAAATCTAACATTATAGAATATTTAAAACTCTGTAGATGCCAATGTACCTTGGTCTTGATGATTAACATTCTCTGTGCCCAGATAATACAAGATTTATGAACTAATGAAATTGTTCATTACCACTAAAAGAATTTCTGATGAAAAGAAAAATCCACCTACCACTGCAGTTACTGAAGAACAAAGTGAAAACACAGACTGTCTAACAAATACACACACACTCACAGTTTGCTGGTAGGTCGTTCCAAAAGAATAAGCTGCATCCAGTCTTGTCTCTGTGTCTGGACAAAGCTTTAGCAGAAGAATACAACTGATGAGTATCTCTCTCAAGTGATTTCTTTGCTGAAAAGTTCTCTGGCTCCTATATGAACAAATGTTTTGTTTTCTACTAATTTAATGTGCAAAGGCCATAAAAAAGGTTAAGGGAGGCTGCTGGGTGGTGGTGGTGTACGCCGCTAATACCAGCACTCAGGAGGATCTCTATGAGTTCGAGGCTAGCCTGGTCTACAGAGTGAGTTCCAGGACAGCCAGGGCTACACAGAGAAACCCTGTCTCAAAAAACCAAAAAAAAAAAAAAGTTAAGTGAGCATTTTTTTGTTATAAATTAAAGTTATAACTAAAAAAACAGTTTTAAGAAATTCCAACTTGGGGCTGGCAAAATGGCTCAGCAGGTAAAGGCACCTGCCCCCCAGCTTCTGTCCCTGGGACCAACATGGAAGAAGGAAGAGAACTGACTCCCACAAGTTGTCCTCTGTCCTCCACACATTACATGTGTCCATGAAGACACACACACACACACACACACACACACACACACACACACACACACACACACTATGTAATTTTAAAATTCTAATTTCAAGCATCAGCAACACCCCTCCCCTACACCACTCTAGTGTCCCATCACAGTCTCTTCAAGCAATACTCTAGTCTGTTCCTTCTGTCCTTGCTTCAGACAACAATAAAGTGCATTAGTAATATTTTAGCTAGAATCACACTTACCTGTAAGACACCACCTTCCAAAGTTTGCCATTTGATAAAATGTCCTCTTATATCATAGGAAGCAGCAACAAAGTTCAGCTTCATGTTTTGGTTAAGGACAGACAACAGTGAAACAATGTCAGTCCTCCATGGAGGGCATTTTCATTACTATCCTGTCAAGGCTAACACTGTATTTGCGGAAAAATTAAATTCAACTAAATTTATGTGAACGTAAATTAACCCACCATCTCTACATGTAAACACACTGTAAGACAGGACTGGGTTCGGCAGGAGCATTACTTGAGAACCGAGAAGGACACTAGCGGCAGGCACCTTCCTCTCAGTCTGTTAATGAGCTGAGTGCCCCGGGACGTATAGTATCTCATTCTGGAAAGCTCAACAGGTAGAGGTGGCAATTAGGAGCTGTGGGTGCCATGAAGTGCAGAGAGCCTTGGGCAGTTCTGTGAGCTGTCTTAAAAGGGAGGGCACGTACAGTGAGATGAGTCTGCACTTGGTGACGAGGCCTCTCTTCTCAGCCCTCCAAGTGCCACCATATCCACACAATCCAGTCACCCAAAGTAAGAGAGCCTAACTCTACACTATGCAGTTTCTACAGCAGCTAATATTTACACAGTTGAACACGTACTTTTAAAAACAATCTTGGAAATGAAGAAGTGTGACTACTAACTGTCCCTTTGTCCTGACACTGGGGATTGGGGATTGAAGCCAGGACCTTGTGTATGTCAAATAAGCACATCACCACTGAGCTGTATTCCCAGCCAGTTGGTTACTTCTTATCTTAAAGTTAGTAGATCACATGTAGTTATCCCTCCAGTGATATGGAGACTTGTACCTGGTTTTGTCCTTTAAAACTGAAGTTTGTAGGAAGAGGGGTAGTACCAAGAATTTGAGGTGCCAATCCTGGCTGGTCTCCATAAAACAGCCAAGGAAGGTTCTGTCTCCTATGAACAACGAGACTTGTCTTAATAAAAGGAGGAAATAGCTCATGTGACTAACATTTGTGAAAATAACTGCACTGAGTTCATTTGAGAACATTTCATCAATCCAAATCTCCTTACCAGAAAGGGATAGAATGAGCACTGCTCAATCCGGCAGTACTTTCGAAGATATAATGGAACAGGCGACATGCATCAAATGTGGTAGAGTCATAAGAGTTCATGTTCATCACACACATATTTCCAAGAGCTTGGCAAGATGTCAGGTTGGCATGAATCTACACAAGGAAGTGGAGTAACATGAGTAGTGTAAACAAATGTTGATAGAAAAATGATGTAGCCGATTAAGTAGACAATGAACTTTTAAACACTTTTATTTGTGTCTGTGGATTTTGCCTGCATGTGTGTCTGCACCAGGTGCATGCCTCATGTCAGCAGAGCCAGAAGAGGGCTTCGGTTCCCCTGGGACTGAAGTTACAGAGAGTCGTGAGCCACCATGTGGGTGCTCAGAACTGAACCTGGGTCCTTTGCAAGAGTAGCCGGGGCTCTTAATTGCTAAGCTATCTTCCCAGCCCCAGAAAATAAAATCTTAATACATGAAGATGAATAATAAGAACATTTTAATTAAAAATCTTAGGAAAAATACTAGTATCTGAAAGAAGTACAAATATAGAGATTGATATTTTTAAAAAAAACTATTAAATAGTTATATTTCAAGGAATATTGTGATTTATTCCACTTTGAATTTATTCCACTTTGCTTGAGTAATTTGTTTTTATGAACAACACAATCAAATCATTAGTTGAGTTTAACCTCTCAACTTCCTTTCCCAGTTTTCCCTATTTGGAAAATGCAACTCCACTTTGTTACTGAAGTAGAAAGCTTGAGGAAGAACTTACCTTCCTGCTGTCCAGTCTGCGCATCTCTACCCACACCCGTGCTCCCCCTCAGATTACTCTAACATGACTCTAAAGGATCTCCTTGCTCCCGCTGTTGCCCCAACAAGTCTATTCTTTGTGCCACAGCAATAGTTTCCAAATCTGAAATCCGATTACGACCTCTGGTGTAGAAATCCTCTAGCTCCTCCCCAGAGCCACTCACTACACTCTGGCTCCACCTCCACTTCCCCTGCGCGGGCTGCTCAGTCGCCGGCACTTCCAGCTTCTTAAGTGCCAGCGAGATAGAGAGTCCACTCTTGGGGCCGTGATCTTTACTCCAGTGGTGGTCCCCTCTCAGAACGCTCTTTCCCTTTGTCCTTACATGGCTTACTAGCACTTTTTTCGGTCTTTGCTCAAATATCACTCTCTAAGAGACGTAAGCCTTTACCACTCTAGATAGCACAGCACTGGCCAGGCATGCTGGTGCACATATTTCATCTCAGTACTCAGGAGGCAGAGATAGGTGGATCTCTGTCAGTTTGAGCCAGCCTGGTTTACACAGTGAGTTTCAGACCAGCCAAGGCTTCATAATGAGATCCTATCTTAAAAACAGCAACAACAACAAAACAACTTAAAAAAAAAACACCAAAAAACAAACAAACAAAAAACTAAAAAGATATACTTTTTTTGTTCCTTATTCTGATTTATTGCCTTCATATACTATTAACGACCTGGCATTTATTTAGACCAAATGTAAAGAGGAATGATAAGCACATTTTGATTACTTACATGAGGGAGTTTTTCTGTCTTAAGCTGAGAACAGGCCTGGCACATACCATGTTACCCCTAAGATCCTTCCTAAGTGACATTCAGTTTCTCCAGACAGTAAATTACAACTGTGGTGCTTTGAATGAAGATCACCCCATAGACTCAGATGTTTGAGTACTTGGGCCCACTGGGTGGAGCTGCTTGGGAAGGGTTAGGGGGTGTGGCACTGGGGTGCCACCTGCCATTACCAGTGTTCTCTCTGCTTCTGCTGTGGATCAGAATGTGAGTCTCAGCTGTCCCTGCCACCATGCCTGCTCTGCCATCAGGAACTCTAACCTTCTGAACTCTAGGTCCAACCAAATGCTTTCTTCTAGAAGTTGCCTTGGTCCTGGTGTTTTGTCACAGTATCTGAACAGTAACTAAGATGACCTGGAGACAATCAGTATATGTAAACTGCATAATAGTTAATATACTCTATTTCAACCAATAGAGAGGCTTTATTCTTTTTATAGAATCTGACTAAAGAGGTGTATCCACTGAGAAAACTTTTATCTAAGTAAAAAATACTATTTATCAATGTAAAATTGATTTTGAAAATATTTAAACTTACCCAGCATGCAGCTGCTGCTGCCTGCAAATACTTGGCAAACCATTCTGAGTTTAATGACATGCCCTATAAACAGGAAGATGGAGGTAGGTTTAAATTCAAAGGAAGATTCCTTAATCCTATGTGTTAGGAAGACATTAATACATATATTAACTGAGAAATGAACAATGCTAGTTTCTTGTTGTTATTAGAAAAACAGTTTACTGGAATTTAAAAAAAAATGCTGATGATGTCTTCCACTACAATTAAAGCTGTGTGACAAAACAATGACACGTAGACAAAGGATGAGGTGACAGAGTATGTCTACACTCCCAAATTACAAAAAATGAAGTGGAAAAAGAAAAATGAGAGTGCCTGATTGAGTATGAATGGTTCATATTTGTTGATTTAGGATTATGGTAAGTGTATCAAAATGATGAGCACTGAATTAGGAGAACCACTGCTACACGATGGGAAAGTTGGGCTCTACAGAGTAATATCTGACATTTCCAAAATGGTGCTTTGTAAACAACGAAGGACATCAGAATAACCCCACACCAAAAGGTACCTGATTTAACCAAAGGCAACTAGAACCACCAGGAGACCAGGAAAGGCATGCATGGTTTTTGTTTTGTTCTGTTTTATTGAGACAGGTTTCACGGAGCCCAGATAGGTCTCAAACTCACTACATAGCCAACTGTGACCTTGAACTCCTGATCCTCCTGGCTCCACTTTTAAGTGGACTACAGAAGTGTGGCATCAAACCTGTTTTCATAACTGATTTCTGAGAAATGTAGGTATAAACCTCTGGTCAAAAGCTGAGACTCTGAGAACATAAGTGTGAGTTATGGATTAACAGGGGAGCCACAACCAAATCATCTAGAATGGATTCTCAGCCATCAATATTTAAAATACAATTATGAGGCACTGTTTTCATCTCTTTAATAAGCAAAGTTTTCTTTTTTAGGAAAAAGAATAAATGCATAGAGTGAGGTTGAAGAAAACACATACATGCACAGTTACACTCACACACATATTCACATATGGACAGTTATACTCACACACACATATTCACATATGGACAGTTATACTCACACACACATATTCACACATGGACAGTTATACTCACATGCATATTCACACACGGACAGTTATACTCACACACACATATTCACATATGGACAGTTATACTCACACATATTCACACATGCACAGTTATACTCACACACATATTCACACGTGCAGTTATACTCACACACATATTCACACATGCACAGTTATACTCACACACATATTCACACGTGCACAGTTATACTCACACACATATTCACACATGCAGTTATACTCACACACATTCACACGTGCAGTTATACTCACACACACATATTCACACATGCACAGTTATACTCACACACACATATTCACACATACACAGTTATACTCTCACACACATATTCACACATGCACAGTTATACTCACATACACACATATTCACATATGAACAGTTATACTCACACACACATATTCACAATGCAGTTATACTCACACACACATATTCACACATGCACAGTTATACTCACACACATATTCACACATGCACAGTTATACTCTCACACACATATTCACACATGCACAGTTACAGTCACACACATATTCACACATGCACAGTTATACTCACACACATATTCACACATGCACAGTTATACTCACACACATATTCACACATGCACAGTTATACTCACACACACATATTCACACATGCACAGTTATACTCTCACACACATATTCACACATGCACAGTTACAGTCACACACATATTCACACATACACAAATGTTCTTTATGGCAGACTGCTAATGAATAAACATGGAAGGCTGTCAAAGGGAAAAATCACAAAAGGAGACTAGCTAGTACTAAGAGTCAGTGCAGTGTAACCTTTGAAATTCTCCTCACATCATCTACAGCCATACCAGTCTGACTGCGCTTCATCTCAGAAGCTAAACTGGGTCAGGCCTAGACAGTCCTTGGACGGGAAATGTTCTCCTCAAAAAATCACTCGTCAGCTGGGCAGTGGTGGCACAAGCCTTTGATCCCAGCACTCGGGAGGTAGAGACAAGAAGATCTCTGTGAGATCAGGCCAGCCTGGTCTACAAAGTGAGTTCCAGGACAGGCACCAAAACTACTGAGAAACCACGTCTCAAAAAACAAACAAACAAACAACAACAACAAAGCACTCTTCAATTACAAAGGAAACGGTGAGTTTAATGTACTCATGATAACTTCATGGCAGGTGTTCAAAATCAACAGTATCAGGATGGGAGAGGTAGACAGACTCCGTATCCTCTCTGACATGGTGTTAGGTACTGAGTTGAACACACCATTTGCTTCTTTACTGGCTTTCTAGCAAGCATACATTGAATGTGATGAAAGACAGGACAGATACAGGCTGGGATTGTCCCACAGATGGTAAGCCTTGGAACCTGAACTGTCAAGTTCATAAAAGACTGGGAAAGACTGAGGGACTGAGGACTTATCTCATAGTGGAAAATAAAAAAGGATATAACCTCTAAAAGCCTGGCAATTTCAGGGAAAAAAAAGACATTGTTGTGACTTCTTGAAAAAATTATACTCCATGCTCCCCCACTTCCTGCCCCCCGCCCAAGACAGGGTTTCTCTGTGTAGGCCTGAGTATCCTGGAACTCACTCTGTAGACCAGGCTAGCCTCGAACTCACAGAGATCCACCTGCTTCTGTCTCCTGAGAGCTGGGATTAAAGGTGTGCACCACCTCCCAGCAATTTTAGTTTTAATTACGTGAAAAAGTAAACACATGTAAATTAAAAGGATGAGCTAAAGTACAGAAGGGAGTACACTTTTAAAATATAGTGCTGGGATGTCAGACTCATGGTTTTAGCTATTTGTATTTTAAAGTGATTTACACATAAAGATTTCTCAGTTTGTCTGAAATTAATCAAAGGAAGAAATGCAGGACAACTTTTCTCAACCAAACAAGCAAAAAAAGAACCAAAAATACTCACAAGCTCTCCATAACGTGCTGTGGAAATTACACGTTGATGAAAATTCCCTGTGTTGCTGAAACATAATCCACCTGCCTTCACAAATTAATAAGAGAAAAATATCTAATTATAGAAAGGTTTATCTATTGAATTAAAGTATCTACTGGTACATACTTCACCCCCTTGATTGTCCTTACTAGTACGTGAGGCTCTGAACATGCACAAGACCTGCTGGTGTTCACAAACGTGGGTTCACAGCGCACACACCTGGTCAATATAATACAAATCATTTTAAAATGCTGATGAGTGACACCGAGCCTAATGTAACTGAGAACTTCTCTCCCCTAAATGACACATTAGAACACAGTAAGTCAACTAAGTAATTAATTATACAAGCTTAAAACACTAGCCTGCCTTTAAAGAGTTTTACATCATTATTATAAGGTAAAGTATAAATGACATTGGCTAATCATAGAGGACCATTTTCTTAACTACATACATGAATGTATAGCATGAGTAACATTAAATAGCGAAGATTATAGAATCATTAACAGAGCCCATCAAACTCATATAAATGGCACTAATTAATTTGCACATGTAGGCATATCAAACCCACCTTTTCAGTGTGAGCTGAGAACACATGCATGTTTAGCCTTTCACCAAACCTGCAAGAACACTTTAGTCTATCATCTCTGTTGTCTTCAATTAAGGAATGAGATGGAGAGAGTAGTGTGGACTAGTGGGGATTGAGATGGGCTCACATGGACATCAACTACCTATGAGATAGACAGGTTAAGAAGCAGGCTACAGCATGGCATGAAACTCAGACCAGGCTGGGGAAGCATTAGAGGGGAAACTTATAAATCAGTCAGCCTGGGAGCTCCAGTCAGTCTGAGAGAGGAAATCACCTGCTGCCCAGTTTCACAAGGAGTCTGTTACCTCTTCTACAATAAACTTAAGAAAGTAAAGAGAAAAACAGTGCCAAGAGGCAAGTTATCAGCACACACTTCTGAAAACACTGGAAATGCTGGACTAGGTATAGTATGCTTACACTAGAGGAATGTGTAGAGAAAGGGATGTGCTTATGAATTTATGTGCATGTGGTAAACACACACATAAAAAGGGAACAGAAACAATACAAAATTGGGCCACAAATCAGTGTACCTGAGTTATGACAACATTTATTAATATGCCCTTGTGCTGGACTGAATGAGAATGGCCCCCATAGGCTCATATATTTTAATGCTTAGTCATCAGGGAGTGGAACTGTTTGGGAAGGATTAGAAGGTGTGGCCATATTGGAGGAGGTGTGTCACTGGGGTGGGCTTTTAGGTTTCAAAAACCCAGGCCAGGCCCAGTCTCTCTTTTTGCCTGTTGCCTGAAGACCAGCATATAAGGCTTTCAGCTCTTACTCCAGTGCCATGCCTGTCTGCTTGCCACAGTGATGAGCATGGACTAAGCCTCTGAAACTGTAAGCAAGCCCCTAATTAAGTGCTTCCTTTTATAAAAGTTATCATGGTCACAGTGCCTCTTCATAGCAAAATAACAGTAAGCAAGACACCCTTCTACATAACACTGTAATATAAAATGGTTTTCGAACCAAACTTTATACATACTATTCTATAGCTTATGTACAAGTTATATAACAATGAACAAAAAATAGCTTCCTTTTGCAAGCAATTACTCCAGCACTATGCTAAGACCTTTGCACATTTTTTTGAGGCAGGGCAGCTTCTAAAACCCATGAAGTGAAGAGTATATTTCCATTCTAAATCCAAGGGATTGTGACTACCTAGTCAAACTAGTAGAAGGCTAATTGGAGACTTGAACACAGTTTTTCATGGATTCTGAGTCTCAGCTCCTTTA
This sequence comes from Peromyscus californicus insignis, assembly GCF_007827085.1. Lineage (NCBI taxonomy): Eukaryota > Metazoa > Chordata > Mammalia > Rodentia > Cricetidae > Peromyscus > Peromyscus californicus. Next base: position 147,982,602 of record NW_026294573.1, read on the forward strand.
ATGTCTATTCACATACTTTTTTGAGATATACAGCTGGTACATAAAAACAGGATGCTATTAAGGAAGTCAGTTTTTAGTATACCACTTACCTGGTTCCTAAAGCATTGGCTTTTGTAAATGAGTTCTCCTTTTCATCACAAAGCTCACAAGTGGCTTGGGATAACAAAGACCCACTGACATTTCTTTCCACTGTACAAAACACAAGCAAAATGATGAACATCATACGATATACTCTGAAATATTTACATAAATGTATAATTATTAGTATTATAATAATTCTCAAAGCAACATCATTTGCTTGAAAAGCATGTCAACCATGTATATATAAAGTATACAAGGAAAATCTTCCCCAATCCAACTGAAAACATACAGAAACCAGTTTTCTAAGGGATTATAACAGTAAATCAACATTTTTCCTAAACAAAATTAACATCTTTCCTGTCACACTGGGATGAGGAAACATATTATCTTCATAGATTGCTGGCCAGTTTCCATAAATGGGAGGGCTTTTAATAACCTCCAACTCATATACCCCACCCAGCACTAGACTTGATTTTTAGACGCAAAACCTACAGAAGCACTTACACCAGCACAAAACAGTCTTCACCAGATGGTTATTGTATTTGGTTACACGGTATTTGGTAGAGCAGAACCAAAATGTCTAAAATAGCAGAAGGGTGATACACCTATGATTAGCTTTTTTCAAGATATAATAGATTTAGCCTCTGAATTCTGTAATTTTTTTTTTTACTATTTAAAAAAATTGTAAGCCACAGGCAAGGTGGCACATGCCTATCATCCCAACACTTGGGAAGTAGAGGCAGGGGCATCAGGAATTCAGGACATCTGTGACTACACAGTGAGTCTGCCAGCCTGGTCTACATGAGACCTTGCCTCAAAACAAACAAGATATCATACATCCCACTTGTAGGGAGAAGGGAGGATTTACAAGGGTGTAAAGAGATAAAAGAGGGTGGAGGCTGAGTATAATTATAATTAGAATACATTATATACATGTACAAAATTGTCCAATCAACAAATTTAATTAATAAAAAGTAAAAATACTATATATATCTTACTCAATAATTTATAGGATGATCCTTATATTTATTGAATAATTTGGACCTCTAACTGCTGTCCACATTATGAAAATTTCTTTAGTTTGCAGTTAGGTTCTAGGTACTCTGTGTAGGTGGGTAGGTGTGACTACGCATGGGTGTGTGGAGACCAAACATCAAATGGATGTTTTCCTTTATAATGCTCTGCCTATTGTTTCAAAGTCTTTTGCCAAATCTGGAGCTCACACTTTAGGTAGATTGGCTAGGCATTAAGTTTCTGGGATCCAGGTTGTTTCACACACACACACACACACACACACACACCACTCCTGCTGGCATTATAGATGTGTGTACACATGTGGTTTTCACATGAGTTCTGGAGATGTAAACTCAGGTCCACATGTTTGGCCTCAAGTACTTAAATTAACCCACTCAGTCATCTCTTCAGCCTTGGATTTGGGGACTTTTATTTTATGACATCTAAATGTTTTATGTAATCAAATTTATCAATTTCCCCATCTTTTGCTTTATAGTTGTTTTTCTATACTTGGAAAGATTTACATACAAAGAATGTAAGTTTGTCTTTATTTTAAGAATTTTCATGTTTTACAGTAAATATTTAAATATTGGATTTACTTGGAATTTAAAGATTGAGGTAGAAACCCAATTAAAAGTTTTCTTAGCACCATTACCAGTTAACTAGTCTCATCCTTACTGATAATGCCAGTTCTTCATACCAAATGGTTGGTGCATAACAAATGATTGGACTCATTTTAATTCTGTCTTAAGTTCCACACATGCTGCTGTGGAAAGCAAAAAACATATAAGATATCTGACAGTATAGTTTCCTCTTTCAGAATTCTCATGTATTTTGTATATAAACTCGAGGATCTGTGCATCGTCTGGGACAAATAAATCCTGGTAGATTTTATTATTATCATTCTTTAATATACAGGCTGGTAGGACAGATGATAGTTTTTATATTTAATCTTCTCAACCAAATACGAAGAGTGTATTTTCATTACTAAGGCTTGCTTTTGGCAGTCCCTCTGAAGCTGCATGATATTCATCTGACCTCAGTCTTTCTTTCCTTTATCTTTTTTTGATGCTGGCCAGAGCCACATGGTTGACCTCGAGTCAGCTCAACTCAGCAGCATGGCACAGTATGGCTTTCCCTTCCTTCCTCAAGCCTCCTCCTCTGGGCAGCAGCCAAGATTTACAGCTTACCTGCCTTGAGGTATTTTCCTTTTAAACTCTAATGAAAATTTCCCTTAGTTTAAAAAAAAAAAAAAAAAAAAAAAAAAAAAAAAAAAAAAAAGGCCTTCTTTCAAAGCTCATTTACATATATCTTCAATTAATTTATCTTGTACATTTCTTCTAAAGTTTGATTCATTCTTTATTTTCTTACATCACATTTTCTAACTTCTTTTTTACATAGACTATAACTTTTGAATATTAATTTTGCAACTTAAACTCTGTGTTTATAGGAATTTTTAATGATTTTCTTGGGTTTTCCAAACATACAATGACTTTATATTCAAGTAATGACTTTAAAAAAAAATCTTTTCTTTCCTAAGAATACTTTTGACTTTTACTTGAGTCCAACAGTTTCCATCCTTTTCCAGGTACTGACATTAACGGACATGCTTACTACTTTTCCCTCTCAGGAGTGAGTGTCATGTCTGGTGGTGCACACCTTTAAACCTAGCCCTTGGGAGGCAGAAGCAGGAAGATCTCCTGAGTCCAAGGTCAGCTGGATCTACAAAACAAGTTCCAGGACAGCCAGGGCTATCTAGATTCCCTGTCTCAAAGGAAAGAAAAAAAAAGAACCAGGGGCCAGCAAGATGGTTTGGAGTACTGTCTGAGGCCCACATGGTGGAAGGAGAGAACTGACTTCTGCAAGGTGTCCTCTCAACTCCAGACAAGCACGCACTATGCAGGAGCACATCTAAGAGCTTATGTGCACATGCACACACATAAATAAATAGTGTAATTTTAAAAATTAAAAAGAATCATATTGACTTTGGAGTTGAGATATGTATATCACGTTTTATTAAGGAAATACCCATCTAATGTTGAATTGGGAAGAATTCTTAAAAATTTCTTCTCAATGTCTACTGTGTTAAGCATCATAAAATTTTGTACTACAATAATTTTTTACACAACTACAAAGCATTTAAGTTGATGTCCTTTACAAAATAAACAAAAATAAATATTCATCACTACTATTTTGTAAATACTGTTCTTACCTAATATATGACCAGTAGGACAGTGGCATTTTCCTTCGGCAGTAAAGCCACTAGGGCAAGAAATACAGTCCCAGCCATCTTTGGTAACGCCTTTCTAAAGTTAAAAAAAATAGATTTTCTTCTTAATTAACTTCCTTTTAAATTGATCATATAAATTCAAAATTGTCAGCTTTGCATTCACAAATATAAAATACAACAAAACTCAAGACAATTTAATAAATAAAAAGCCAGTTATCAGTTTACTGTTACCAGTTCCACAATATTCTAATGTTTAAAAATTCAAGTTTATTGGCCTTTAAAATTTAAGTTACGATTCCAATGATATAGTTAGTAATTTGATTCAAGAGAATTCAATAGAATATTTATCTAGTAAAGTGGACTAGCAAAGGTTTTAAAGTTTGATATCATGAAGATTTGACCTTCTCATATCACATGGTTTAGGACAAACCAAGAATAACAGTCATTAAAATTATAGTCTCGAAAAAAAACCAAAAAAAAAAAAATACAGTTATGACTGAAATCCATAGAGACTAATGCTAAAATCAAAATAATGACACCAATTAGACTTTGTTGAAGAGACTGGACTTATTTACAAATGTTTCTACATTTGGTCTGCTTGTTTAACACTAAAAACTACAATAGCGTCAATAATATCACTGGAAAATAAACTTGCCCCGAAACTATATCCTATCCACGGCTCTCATCATCAGTCATTCAGCTATGACTAGAACTTCCAAAACATGGACTAAATATAAATATGGCAACCGGATCTACAGGATGAGTAGTTCAGAGGATAACTGCTAATGATAATGGATTCTCAGACTAATAGAATAAGAAACATTACAATAAAACTCAGAACTGTTACAAAGACTCCCAATTAGCTAAACTGATTGGAAAGGAAAATATATTTCTATTAATGGAAAATTAGCCTATGAAGCAACTACTAATTGATTTAATTTCCCCAAATCAGTATGTAATGAAGAGACTAACCAAACTGCAAAGCATATTTGAATTTTTATTGATGCAACTGGCATTGCATAAACTTATTGCACTTTGCATAGCATTATGAATATCAATCATCATGTGAGAGTCCTGACACCATAGGTCTAAGTCATCTATATCAGAATTGAATTACTCTATGTATGTAACGCTCACCTTCGCTTCTTTCTACCCGAGTTATCTATGAGGAAAACAGAAACAATTTTTCACAGCTTGGTACTTTGGGATATCTGACTCAAACACTTTCATAACAAAATGAATTTCTGCTTTTTCCCTGAAGTTTTCATGTAGTTTTATTGATCTCTCAAATGTGCAATAATAAAGTTAGCTTAATAACTTTAAAGTTGTGGAGAAATGGGAAAGATTATACTGAAGTTTAAGAGAGAAAGACATTTATTACTTTTTTTCCAAAAGTTATTTTAAACTAAGTTTTTCATACCATGTTTTCTGGACATTTTTTACAAATAATGGAAGGTCCTCCATTATTAGAGATCATTCGATATCCTGGTAGACAGACACATGAAGTTCCTGAAAGGGAAAAAAAGCCAATTTTGTCCTTAGAAAATAAAATTTCAAGACAAGGAAACTTAACAGTTCTTAAGATCTTGAAGCTGGGAGGGGTGGTGTATGCCTGTAACCCCAACACCTGAGAGGAAGAGGTAGGGAGATCAGGCAGGAGTTCAAGGTTATTCTCGTTACACAGGGAGTGGGAGGCCAGTCTGGGCATCATGTGTGTGTGCACGTGTGTGTGCATGTGTGCACGTGTGTGTGCAGTGTGTGTACACACATGTGCATGTGTGGGAACATTGAGTGGGTCACTGAACTTTAGACCTTGGTTTCTTACTTAGTAAAATGGAGAAAATAACACTACCTACCTAATAGCGTCAAGACTTAGAAATACGTCTGGTATTATGTTGCTACTATTTAAATTGTAATTATTATGAAACTATGAAAACTATTTTCTTGTCACTAAATCATACATGTGTGTTTAATGAATTTTGTCAATATCTTATTGGAAAATTATTTTCACCCAGTTACTCTTTGTTGAGAAAGACAATAAATATTGTATGGTATTTGCTACTGAACTTGCTGGATAATTAAGCTCTAAGGACCCTAAGCAGAAACAGCACCCATAGGAGTCTATGTACAACACACACACACACACACACACACACACACACCCCTTTCTTCATAACCATGGAACAAATACAATGTAGAACACGTTTTCTCTCACACTTCCTCTCCAGACACCCTGCTTTGCATTGCTCAATGACTGAACTGAGATCTAAAGATGACAGTTAGCCAAATTGAGATTCAAAGCTTTTAGACTTTAGTAAACAGAAAACTTATTCTGAGTAGTTTCCGTGAAAACTAGACTAACTGATGCAATTTAGCAGAAAGATTAACCTAAGTCTAAAAAGACAGTGCAAACAGTAACCATCAACAATAAAAGGGGTAGGTCCGAAGGAAACCTGTAATCGATTCACAGATGGAGAGTGCGGGAAAAGAGACAAGAGCTCTCTTAGCTTCCAGTGTACATCATACAAATATCACAAAATCTGGGTTTCAATTTCCTTATGAGTACAGTGTACAGAATCTGATCATAGTTAAGGTCGCCTACAGCTCTCAATTTCTTGAATTTGGGAGTAGGGTCACAAGAGAAATTTACATTTCCCCTCTTTCTTTCCTGTCAGGGTGTCTCTTGTCACCCCATGTTACCTCTTTACTATATCTATCCTACTTTTGTTAGGAGGCTTTCCAGGAACTATCCTAAGGATTCCATTCCAGGGACCGAGCCCTGGAAATGAGTTCCTGGTTAAGGTGGAGTGGTGGGACCAGAGTTCCCGATCTTATTAGTGGGCCAATGCAATCCTCCCAGAAACCCTTTTCTTAGGCATGGTAGCTGTGAATTTTCGGAAATACTATTCTAACAAAATACCGGGCTGTCAAGAGTGTGTCTTTTCGGTCAGGGTCCATCCATCCCAAACCGCCTCACCTAGGCTATCCCGCCTCTGGTTGGCGCCACAGGGCTCACAGGAGAGCGCAGAGATGTCGAAGTACTGATTGAGGCCGCACGCCTCTGGCCGCCGGAAAGGGAAAGAGAAGACCTGGGCCCATGAGACTTCGCAGAGGACCAAGAGAAGGAACGCGATGCCAGCCGGGACCGGAGAGCTAGATTTGACCGCCATGGCCGCCGCAGGCCCAGCACGCGTCACCATGGTACCCGCTCCCGGGTACGCAGGCGCCGGCTCCCCAGCAGCCTCCGCGGTGACGCTAGTGAATCCGCTGAGCTGATTGGACAACTGGGTTCAGGACTGCTCTTTGCCCCGCCTGGTTGCTAGGTTACCACGCACGCGGGAAAAGATGGATTAGGCACAGACTAAAGTAGGGGCGGCTATTTCAAATTTATTTTTAAGATACCATTGTGTCTTTCTCAAAAGACTAACATGGATTTGGTTTCTAGAATGTCTGACAAGAGAATTGTATACTCTTAAGGGGTTCCCCAAAGAGAAAATTTTGTTTTGTTTTGTTTTGTTTTGTTTTGTTTTGTTTTTCGAGACAGGGTTTCTCTGTGTAGCTTTGCGCCTCTCCTGGAACTCACTCGAACTCACAGAGATCCGCCTGGCTCTGCCTCCCGAGTGCTGGGATTAAAGGCGTGCGCCACCACCGCCCGGCTGAGAAAAATCTTTTTTAAAAAAAGCTTTTGAGACATCATTTTATTGAACTGGAAATAACTTATTTGGATACACTTAAAAGCATGTGGTCATATAAATGTTAAGAATAAGAAGGGGGAGTTAGAATGGTTGGAATTAATGTGTGAAAGCTTGCCATGGGTGCGTTTTGACTCTAGTTTTCCTTGATAAGGTGTGTACTCGTTACTGGTCTCTGGAGGTTATTAAAGCCATGATATGTACTTCCTGTCCACTGTGTAAATTAAATGATAAAGAGTTCCTCTTCATGATGGACCCATATTTCACACTGTGCCAGGCTCTTGGCAACTTTAGACTTAAGTTTTCATAACAACTTTTGGAAGAAGTACATCTGAATTTTAATGAAAGTGGAAATGAGATATCAAAAATGTTAGATGCTGACAAAACTAAGATTTATCTTTATTTTGTCATTCCAAAACTTGTTATCTTTTCACTGCATTGAGTGGCTTCTACATGAACAGATGCAGAAAAAGAGGGCTTGTTTACATGCATCATGTCTAGCTAAAAGTGAAACTATAGTTACATACCACCTACATCAGAATTACAACTTTCCAACACCTTTGGCCACTGAACTTAATAAAAATTCTAAGAAATAGTTTATCTGTAGCACAAGGACTCGACATAGATGAACACAATTATCTTCGAAATAACTGTAGATACTGTAGGCTTACCAGGCATTACGAAAGTTAAGGAAAAAATGTAAACTAAAACCATTAAGTATAAATTTGAGATTGTATCATTTGGATTATTTTTGTTGCAAGTAATCAAAGACCATGCAGCTTAAGCCAATTCATAATAGTTTAAATGAAAAAAAAAACTTAAGTCTGAAGGTATGTGGTTGCTGATGTTTGTTTAGTGTACTGGGTCATCCCTCTTAATTGTAGGGGGTTGCCATATGCCAGACATCAAGTTTCAACTCTAAGATCTGAATAAAGAAAGGAGCTGAACAGCAGGTATTTCTTGCCCCTTTAATCAAGCACACTAATACTTGCTCATATCTTCTGCTAAAATCCTAACATGTATATATCCTTTCAATATTTTTTAAGCAACTCTGAGCAAGCAGTACAATTATCTTCATTTACAAGGACTAGAGACATGCTCAACATTACCCAGTTAAGATATAGAAGTCATTCATGAAAGTGGCAGAAACTAGAGGTATGGGGCTTAATGACTTAGAGAGGAATATACCAGAGAAAGATTGGCTTCTGATAGAATATCAACTATGACATAGGCACCAAACTATGCTCTCTCTATAATACCAATGTTAATTAATATAAATATTAATAATGTTAATATTAACCTATTATATCTTTCTGTAAGTCATTATCGATCTATTAAATGGAGACAAGAATTAGAGATTTAAAACAAGTTCTCGGCTTGCAATTTGCAGAAACAAACTTTGAATTCTGTACGTTTAACTGCAGGAGCTGTTTAACCAAAATGTTGTGCCCCCTAACAATATAAATGCTGCAAAGGGGGTTAAAATAGAGAAATAGTCTTTGCAGCTAGCACCTGAATGATCATGTGTTACTTCTAAGAGTATGACTTTATTACAGTGTTTGAGAAAGAAGCCATTCAGCATTAATGAGACGTAAGGAGCAGATAATAATTATTTTGAGAAAATTTTCAAAAGAAATGATGAGCAGAAGAATTTTTAAAAAACTAAGTATAAAGGCAATATATCTGTAAATGAAGAGGAAATGCTTGACGGAGGAAGGAGTTGAAATAAATACGTATTTTCTCTCGTTCGGAAAAAGACTGAGGTGGAAGCTGGGAGGAAGTACTTCACTGGGGACAATTCATTCTTTTGTTGCCTGTTCTGTTTTATGTGGGCCCCTTGAAGGCCGAGGGCCACTCCGAGATGAACTCCGCTCTCTGCAGCAGGGAGGTACACCTGCTGATGGACTGAGCCTTGAACAGCCATGCAGAGGATTATTTCTTGATTGTAACATGAGAGTTGGTTTTTGGATAAAGCAAGTTCTGCATATCAAAGTCCTTGATCTAATCTATGTTCTTCTGGAGGAAAGCATTACACCCCAGCATTACACTTTAGTCCTCACTGCCTACTGTTTGCAGAACCCAATAATTCAAGATATCCAACTGTGCCAGGATAGTCTCGTGACCAAAATCATGCAAAGGCTGTAAAACTCCTTCAGAAAAACAATTCTGTTGATCACAGAAAACAATCACTGTTTTCCTCAATGATTTCTTCAAGGTCTAAGTACTTCTAGAAAACAGCTGTTCATTCTGATGTTAACCCTAGACAGAGTGAAAACAACTATTTGCTTCTAATGTTTACCCTAGATGCAATGATTCTATTAGAGTTCCACTATATTCTTTCTCAGAGTCCCCAAAGAAGAGAGATGAATCTAGCCAGAAATAAAGCCCAGAGTGGAGATGAGAGAACTCAGGCATGATCAGTTTTCTGAGAAAAGAACATGAAAACAGATACGAAATATTTTGAAATAATATGGTAATTGGAAGGGTAGTTGCTTTCAGATTTGAAAAAAAAAGCTGTATTCTATAACATAAGAGTAAATCGTTTTGGCATGGGTGTAGGGAAAGGGGCTGGCTAAAGAAACCCACCCTGACCCTGGAGCCCAGAACCAGGGAAAGAAACACAGCCTGGGTCTGGGACCTGAGCCAGAGAAATGAACACTTTATCCCCAAACCCAGAACCAAGGAAACATGCCCTGACTCTGAAACTAGTACCAAAGTAACACTCTTGGTGCCTAGAATCAGAGTCAGTGAAAGAAATGTGCCCTGGCCTTAGAAGTAGTGTCAAAAAGCCAAGAAAGGCCAATGAAAGAAACACAGTTTGGCTCTGAAATCAGGTCCACCTCTTTCCCCAGTCCACAAAACTGACCAATCCCTGGGCAGAAAAAAAACTAACCAATCACTGGTTGACTCTGCCCCCAAGACATCCTATATAAACCATCCTAACTGTTAAGTTGAGGGCTGTTTTCTCCACCCTGGTAGAGGCAGCTATTCTACTTCCCAAATAAATCTCTTTCTCAAAAGAGTTTTGGGTGTGAATATCTTCATTCACTGTCGTAGAGAAGAACCTTGCTGAGATGTCCCATAGTGGACAGAGCAAGGGAGAGCTGAAAAAGTAACACTTTTCTCTGGAACCCCAGGAGATTGCTACAATTCTGCAGGAGTTTCCCCTTTATAGAGTGAAGCAAAAGAAGCAACATCTTAGGCTGGAGAAGCAGAGCTCTGCTAGGAAGCACCCTTAAGTGGGGGCTGAGTAAAGCTCAGCTGTAGCAGCTCTCCATGAGAGGAGCAGGATTGCTATATCCTGCAGGGAGGCCATCCCCCACCACACCAGGTATATCCTGACTCCTGAACAGTCAGGATACCCTTCCTGTCCTAGCAGTTCCAGGCCTGACTCTCCCGAACAGTCAGGATGCCCTTCCTATCCTAGCAGCTCCAGGTCTGACTCCTGAACAGTTAGAATAACTTCCCCTCCAAGGAAGAGCTGTCCTAAGCAGCTGGAGGCATCTGGGATACCTGTAAGCAGCTTGCGGTATCTGGGATACCTTGCCCTCTAGTCATCAGAGCTGTCCTAAGCGGCTTGAGGTATCCAGGATACCTCACCCTCCGGGACTGCTGTCTCATTGCAGTTCCAGCCATCACCTGACTCCGCGAGTGGTCAGGATACTTCTTCCCCAGAGTTGCAAAACTTACAATGGGAGCAGCTAGAGAATGAAGTAGGTGAGTCCTACAGTAGAGGTGAACAGTGTGGGGAGAAGATGGGGTCGTTTGCTTACCTCCTGACTTGGGGAGGAATGGCAGCCATGGATGTGGACCAGGTCCAGTGCTTGGTGAAGAAGTTGCAAGTGGAATTTAGGGTTGTTCACAGGATTAAACTGAACTGAGACATAAAATCACCTGAAAACAGAACCTTCATGACAACTTAGAAAGTCACTCAGCCTTGGAGGTTCATCCAATATTTTGAGACATCCATTCAGCAGTTCTGTGATTTGTTCCTAAATGTCTGGAAAGACCAAAGACTCTCCATAGTTCAATGTGATTATTTTATGACCTGTGTTTTGCTGTTCTGAAAACTATGTTTTCTGTTTGTAAAAATGCTTAGGTGCAATAATGAGAACACCATGTGGTATCACCTTGACAAAAACTTCTCTTTTTATATTATAATGGCATTATCACTTGAGACAAACAGGAGGGACTAGAAATCCAGACATTTACTCTCGTGTACTATTTGGAGAAACTCTGTGTGAACAATGTCAGCCCAGAGCAATGAGGGAGGTAGCTGGAGGCTGGCAATGTCTGCCAAGTATGTTGAGAGTCTATGAGCATTCTTGTACAGGTGAATTAACTCCTCATTAAATCTTGGTTGAAATCTTTGTAAATATGGGTGAAGATCACTACAAGTAGCCTTAAATGAGAACCACACATGGCGTCTATTCTCTTGTCCCCTTGTATCCTGCAATGGTTTCCTCTTCCCTAATAGACTTTTTTCTACTTACTTACATGTCTTTCTAACAGACTCACACTTACAAATGTGTGTGTGTGTGTGTGTGTGTGTGTGTGTGTGTGTGTGTAGGTGTAGGGCACAGGCATGCCACAGCACACACATGGAGGTCAGGCGACAACTTTGTGGAGTTGGTTCTCTTCACTCATGTACGTGGGTTCTGGGAATTGAACTGAGGTCACCAGGCTTCTCTAAAACTACTTGAACAGGCTTCTCTAAAACTGCTTGAACCCATCTCACCTCCTCACCATCCACTGGCATCATGTTTTGAGATGTGGTGTTCATTAGTTAGAGCAGTGCTCTAAAAATTTGATTTCGTGCAGAAAGCACACAGTGTAGAGTTGATCTCAGCTTTGCTTTGTCAGTGTTTCTTCTTTTTGCTGAACATTGTCACTTGGATCATCTATTGTGTACGCGTGTTCTGAAGGAATATGCCGTAAGAGCTCAGAGCCCTCTCTGTAGTACTCTCTGAAGAAGTCATCAGGGCTCAATTCCTGGGTTTGTCTTTTACCATTTATATTACTGTGGTGGTTTGAAAGAAAATGGACCCCATAAGTCTTGTTGGAGGAAGTGGTCACTGGGGGTAGGCTTTGTGGTCTCAAGTCACATCCAGTGTGCCATTCACTTCTGCTGCCCTTGGAAAAGGATGTAGAACTCTCAGCTCCTTCTCCAGCACCATGTCTGCCTGCGTGCCACCATGCTTCCTGCCATGACGATAATCTCTAAGCTGCAAGCCAGCCCCAATTTAATGTTTCTGTGGTTGTGGTGTCTCTTCACAGCAATAAAATCTTTTTTATGGTGTCTCTTCACAGCAATAAAACTCTAAGACAATTACCTGGCAAGGCTTTATAATTCCCTATGTCCCATTTTAACTTATATATAAAATAAAAAAATAATAGTATTTACATTTGAACAAAGTTCTGAGACTAAAATGAGATAATGCACAAGGCCTGGGACATAAAACCTCAATAAATGTTAGCAAGCTTTTGAGATCAGGATTCTGAGGCAACAATGCCAGGGCCAAAGCCAGGATTAAATATCTGATACATAATTCAAGAATCATGCCTCTCATGACATCCTCTGCTTCTGTTGGGATCAACTTGATATTCAAAGAAGTCACCAGGACTTTTAATACTGTTTTTTCACTGTCATTGTTTTTCTCAAACCAAAGAGGCACGTACTATTATTCCCATTTTAGAATAGCAAACTAAAGATGGCTCAGAAACATCTTTTATTCGTTTGTTAGAGACCTCGTTTCTTACTACACATCATTTAGGATGTTATTTAGTGATGGAAATTAAACTCATTTCCTTCTAAGATTTAAAAGTGTTTGTTTTCTTAGTGGGTTTTGAAACCACCCATAAGTACATCTTGTGGTTATTTTCAAGTAATTAAGGAAACCCAAATACAGAGCAGGCATCACAGAACATGCTTGTGATTATACTTTTCATTTCTAAATTTTCAAAGTGGTCTATCTACTTTGTTTCAAAAATTCCAGATGAAAGCAAGTTTATAAAGGTACTTACCAACATTACTGATGTCTATTAGATTAAGCATTATTTATTAAAGCCTTAGCCATTGACATTGTACTTGTATAAAATTTTTTTTGTGTGTGTGTGTGTGTAAAAGGGACATTACTGTGGCTTTCCTGAATGTTAGTTAAATCCTTTCAGAAGAGCTTGCATCTGTGGAAATGTGAAACCAACACAGGAGCCACATTGTTATACAGTTATTAAGTCTCCATTCCTTACAAGAATAAGTTTCTGTTTCCAAGGCCTAATGTAGACTGCAAACCATGTTTTTCAATCTACGCTGCACTTGTGACCACATGTTGTATGCCCACCCCCTTGCCTTACTAAACTCCTGAACCTGTGATACATGGTTGCCCTTTTGCCAAAAATGTGTCTTCCCGATACCTTGATGACTCCCCTTCCACAAGACATATTCTTGCATTTATCTACCCCACAGGCAGGCTTGAGCCCCGAGTCCCCACTCTTCTGTCCAGGTGCTAACAGTTAATTATCTCCACAGCTGTTTTCTATCAACACTAACCCTTCCCCATAAAAGGGACCTCAAAAGCCAGTGAGGGGCTGCTCTCTGAAAGTCCCGGGAGAGGCAGCCGGCTGGCCAGTTCTAAATACAGCTTGCTTTAATCAGACAGTCGTGGAATTGGTTGTTTTTTTTTCCCCCTCAGGTCTAACAGCAATGAATCATAAAGAAATCTCCAGTTTCCCTCCGCATCTTTTTCCTTAACGTGACAAGAAAAAGGGAAGAAACCTGCCTGGTTAGCGTACTTTTTGCAGTCGTCTCCTGCAGATGGGAATTTCGCGGGGGAGGGGGGGGGGTGTCAGGTCCAGGCTCCCGGATTGGCTAGGAACTGGGCATGCGCAGAAGCTCTATATGCCCCGGGTGCCGCTTACAACCGCAAGCGGCGCGGGGCGTGTGCGCATGCGCTGCCCCGGCGCCTGGGTTGTGGGTTATGCCCGGAGAGCGCATGGGCGGACAAACTGTACGTCGGTTTGTCCCGACGGGAGGGCAGTGAGGGCGCCATCTTCACCGGGGCCTCCGGGGGGGCTCAGCTGGCTGTGTGGCGGCTGCTGCGACGAGGAGCGTCCCAGCCCCTGTTTGTGTGGTGTGTGCGCAGTGCCCAGGGCGAAGCACTTCTCCTCGGGGCGCCGGGCGGGAGGGGTGCGAGCCGCAGGACGGGCAGGCGGGGCCGGGAGCGAGCGCGGCCTGTACGGTTAGAGTCCCGCTCGCTGACCCCGACTCCCTCCCGTCAGCCTCCCAGGGATGGTGTGTGCGCTTCCTGGGATCTTGACAGCGAAGATCTCGGAGCCTCGCCTAGGTATTTCTTTTCTTTGCCATGTCCACGTTCGTAGCGGCGCGGGAGAGCTCCGCAGGCCGGTTTCCTCGGGCTGGAGGGGCGCAGAGCGGTTCAGTGAGGTTGGGAGCCGGTCCCTTTGGGCGAGCTGGGGTGGAGCATTTGTCCTCGGGACAGCGGAACGCAAAGGCACGTTGGTTGGGCGGTCCTGGTTAATTTGAAAGCCAATTTGGGCTCAAACTCTGGCGACAGTATTGGATCCGACATAGCAAGTTGGCCTGGCGGTCAGAGAAGGAAACTGATCCTCGGGAGCCTGGACAAAGGCGTCAGGCTGTGGAATCGATGCCTTCCGAAGATTCCCCATTGATGATGATGGATGACACAAGAAGTCTGTGCCCTGTGGATTCGACTTCGTTTAACAGTTCCTGACGGGGGGGACTGTGGCTCTGTGTGGTCATGCATTTTTTTCTTTAATTTTAGATATCTGCATTATAAAAGGCAGATTTTATCAGAGACTATTTGTGGACTGAGGTAGATTTTCTGCAAAAAAATTTCAAGTTTAGAATTTTAATGTTCTTCATAACTGGGCAGTAAGACATGGTTGGAGAATATAGTAAAACTATCTCCCTTACCATGTGTGGAAAATGCATTTATTTGATAGTTAAAATCAAGTGGATCTGAAATTATAGCTCTTCAGTCTACCGTTTTTCTCTGAATCTTGATTAAAAGAGGCACACTTAAGATCATTTAATTAAGACGCTGATTTAAATGGAAGGGTGGCATGGTAAAATTAGCAAAGTTGTTTAAAATCAGTTTATCATTAAATGAATTTTTAGGGCTTGGCTTCCTTTTCCCAGCAGTTCATTGTGGCCTGACATCAACACCCTCACTCATCACTTTGGCATTCATAACTAAACCAGGGTTAGTGTGTGCTTTGACTTTTGTGCAGTGACATTCAAAACTAGAACAGGATAATTTGTGATTTTATTTTTGTGCAATCTAATGTGTCAGTAGACTTCCTGGAGATTTTAAGGAAATAGTGTATTGTGAGAAATACTTTGAGTCTCTTAGAGATGTTCTAGATGTTACTGTCTATGGATAAATGATAGCATTGCTCTACTATGGCAAAAGCAAAGAATTTTAGACATTAACTTCTATTTGGCAAATTAGAGCAAACTTTAGGTCTCTTGGATTGGAATTCAATAGCTTTGTGCCTGTGAAACTGCTTAATGGAAATGGTTTTAGTTAAGACACTTAGATAAGGTTTTTAAGCTAGGATGTGTTGTGAGCGGCATTTTGAACTTGGTGTGTACTTATTTCCTTGAAATGTCTCCGAATTCATGTAGTTGCAGCTGAATTTACGTCCTTGGGGTCCATCCCCTTTGAATTTAAAAAATTTAAGGGCAGACAAAGTGGTACTTAATCATTTGCTCCCCAAAATATTTAAAGAGTTAAAAAGCAGTCAAGTTAGTTTACATAGGAGTCTTGGAATTTGAATGTGGACAGGAGTTTCAAGGAGCCATTTATAGTTTTTGTTGAAGTGTTGGGTGTGAAAATTAACTTGTTGAAATCAGGCTTACACTTTCTTTGTATGTGCTGCAAAGATTTTAATAGTAAATTTCAATTTTAAAATGTAGTGCGTGCCATTATTTTTATTGATTAACTTCTAGTTTAAGAAGTTTAAGCTATAGGCCCCCCTACCCCTTCTTAAAGACAAGCTTGAAGGAATATATTTATGCACAGTGGTACTTAAGTTTAAGAGAACAAAACTTTATTTGCACACTAATATTAATTATAATGATTACTTTGGCACATTTTAAAAGTTATTTGGTAAATATTGTTTGGGTGTCTGTGAAAGTGCTACAGACAAGTTTCCTTTTAATACTAAGTTGAGTTTTCTTTTTCAGTAATGAATATTGGCAATCCCAATATTTCAAATTAGTCTTTATATTGTTTACTTCTCTATATAATTATTAAAGTTTCTGTAATGTAAGTGTGTAGGGTAGTTTTTTGAAGTGGCTGTTGGCATAATAAAATTCCAAAAGTTAATATAGTTTTTTGTTTTTTGGTTTTTTGTGTGTGTGTGCTTGAGATGAATTTAATAGTCTACACTGTTGTAAGCATATTGGATAAGGAGTGACTCTTTTTTTTTTTTTTTTCAATTTTAGGGATGCTGTAGTATTTGCCTTACTACATTATGTATTATATTGTTATAACATTTGTTTATATTTGTAATATGCAGAATTTGTATTAGGTTTGGTAGGGTGGAGAATGGCAAGGGAGTTGGACATAAGTCTGAACTACATGTCTGGGTCATCAATAGGTGAAGTGATGGAAGGGCTTTACAAATATCTGATTTTACTTATAAAACAGATTTTTTTAAGTACATGTACAGCTTCTATATATCAGCATATGATAAACCTGGAGTTAACTTTATGATAGAATTCAGTGAGCTTTGATATATTTTATACACTCATGTAACCAACACTACACTCAAAATATCTATTTCCTTCATACCTTTTCATGCTAATTCCAATCAAGTGGTGTAACTTTCAGCATACATGCTTATTTTTTAATACTTCCCAGTTGTCTGCTCTGGTTTAATATTTCTCTTTTTGCAGAAGTATAATCAAGTTCCCTTTGGGACAAAAAAGATCATTTTCTAATGCCCACAATTTTGATGCTTTATATTGTTTCACTCTAATAGGTAATTCTGAAATGGATATCAGGCATTGAGGTCAATTACAGAGTTCAAAGATTAATCATATTTCATTTTCTTTCCACAGTTAAGTTGCTTTTACAGAATTAACAGGTCTCCAAGAAATAAAAGGAAAAGGTAAGACATCAGAGTTTCAGGCTTTGCACAGCAGTGTGACAAAAGCAGCTAGATTAGTGCATCTTTGTACTCACTGCTTCTGTTCTTTATGTGGCAGCCGTGTATCCTGAGCAGAACTGTACACTGACCATAGATGGCTTTTCTGAATATGTAAACTATTGTGGTTAGTAGAAGACAAGCCAGTAGGAGACATGCTTCTAAGAGTCTGAAAGTAGTTTGGTCTGGTTGTGAAACAGCATTTGGCAGACTTAAAAAGAAAGAGTTGATATTTTTGATGTTCCTATTGAACAGGATAGGTGACGTGAAATGTTACTTTAAGGCAGTTGGTTTATTTGTAGGTTTAGATAGGAGAAAGCGTATTTGTTTTAAGAATAAGATAAGATCAGGTTTTTTTTTTTTTTGTGAACTAGTATCTTGTTTCCATTTATTAATGCTGAAGGAAGCAGGAACCAGGTAATTATTAAGCTAGTTTGCGCTAAGGTACTGCAAAAATAAGACTTGCTATTATGTGTACCTTTTTGTCTGCAGGTCATTATTGCTGTGGTTTGAGCTCAGCATGGCTGTAGTCATCCGTTTACTGGGGCTTCCTTTTATTGCGGGGCCTGTGGATATCCGTCACTTCTTCAAGGGATTGACTATTCCTGATGGAGGAGTGCATATAATTGGAGGGAAAGTTGGGGAGGCTTTTATTATTTTTGCAACAGATGAAGATGCGAGACGTGCCATAAGTCGTTCAGGAGGGTTTATCAAGGATTCATCTGTAGAGCTTTTTCTTAGTAGCAAGGCAGAAATGCAGAAGACCATAGAAATGCAAAGACCTGTTCGTGGAGGAAGAGGGCGACTGGGATCAGGGGCTTCCGGGGTTGGCAACCTGTACCATTTTATTGATGCTATGAAGGAAGAGGAGAGTTATTCTGCATATGGCTCTTCAATTAATCAAGATGCTGGGTTTCATACTAATGGTACAGGACTTGATGTAAGGCCAAGAAAGACCAGGCCATCGAAGGCTGAGAACCCTTACTTGTTTCTACGAGGTTTGCCTTACTTAGTAAATGAAGATGATGTACGTGTCTTTTTCTCTGGTTTGTGTGTGGATGGAGTAATTTTCTTAAAACATCATGATGGCCGAAATAATGGTGATGCTGTAGTAAAATTTGCTTCATGTATTGATGCTTCAGGAGGTCTTAAATGCCATAGAAGTTTCATGGGTTCAAGATTTATAGAAGTAATGCAGGGCTCAGAACAACAGTGGATTGAATTTGGTGGTAATGCAACTTCAGGTGGTGGCATTCCTCGTATGAGAGCTGAAGACCATTCTCCTCCCAGAGGGGTTAGTGATAGGCACTTTCGAAAACGGTCTCATTCAAAATCCCCTAGAAGAACGCGTTCTCGCTCCCCTCTTGGATTTTATCTTCACTTAAAAAATCTGTCCTTAAGTATTAACAAAAGAGATTTAAGAAATTTCTTTAAACATACTGACCTGTCTAATGAGCAGATTAAGTTCTTATATAAAGATGAACGAAGAACACGGTATGCCTTTGTGATGTTTAAGAATCTAAAAGACTATAATACTGCCCTGGGCTTGCATAAGACTGTTTTACAATATCGGCCAGTTTTTATTGATCCAATCTCTAGGAAACAAATGATGAAATTCATTGAATGCTATGAAAAGAAGAGACCAGGGTCTATAGAGAAAGGAAGGCCTGGGCGTGTTTCACAGAAGTACTTTGAAGAAGGCTACTCTGGGCAGAAGCTGTATATATATATAAGAAATTTTCCATTTGACGTTACGAAAGTTGAAGTGCAGAAGTTCTTTGCGGACTTTTCCCTTGTTGAGGATGACATTTATTTGCTTTATGATGACAAAGGAGTTGGTTTGGGAGAAGCACTGGTGAGATTTAAATCAGAAGAGCAGGCTATGAAAGCTGAACGTTTAAACCGAAGAAGATTCTTAGGGACAGAAGTGTTGTTAAGACTTATATCTGAGGTACAAATGCAGGAGTTTGGTGTAAATTTTCCCTTTATGTGCAATGAGAAAACACAAGCTCGTTCCCAGTCACACAGCAGAGATGACCGTTCCCGTCTGTTTGACTTAAAAGACTCACCAGTATGTTCACTTGGCCGGTCTGAAAGCGTTGGTTACCAGCCAGAAGACTTAAGGCATCCCCACAGGTATTTCCAACAGTCTGACAGGCACCCTCCAGAAGACTTCCGACACTCTCCTGAGGACTTCCGACATTCTCCAGATGACTATAGACACCCCCAGGAGGAACACATCAGGTGCTCTAGGGAGGAAGACTGGAGACGGCCTCTGGAGGATTGGAGATGGTCCCCGGAAGATGATTTCAGGCACTCTCATGAGAAAGATTTTAGGCCGCTACCAGAGGAGGATTTCAGATACCCTTGGGAGGAAGACTTCAGACGGCCACCTCAGGAGCACTTCAGGAGGCCATCCCAGGAACACTTTAGACGGCCACCCCAAGAACATTTCAGGCTTTCCCGAGAGGAGTATTTCAGGCATGTGGCAGATGAAGACTTTAGACACCCTTCTGATGAGGACTTCAGGACCCCCCAAGAAGAAGATTTGAGATGTCCCACTGATGAGGACTTCAGGCAGCTCTCTGAGGAAGACCTTAAGGAAGTACCAGAGGAGGACCTTAGATTTCCTGATAGTTTTAGACCTCCTGGTGAGGATTTTTGGACCTCGCCTGATTTCAGAGGTCACCGTCCTTTTATAAACTTTGGTCACTTAGAAAGTGGCAAGTTTGATTTTGGAAAGCATAATATGGGATGTTTTCCTGAGGGAAGATTTATGCCTGATGTAAAATTAAATTGTGGTTCAGGTAGAATAACTCCTGTTAAGATCATGAATCTTCCATTTAAAGCCAATGCTAATGAAATTTTAGACTTTTTCCATGGTTACAAAGTCATACCTGACTCAGTTTCCATACAGTATAATGAGCAAGGGTTACCCATAGGAGAAGCCATTGTTGCTATGATAAATTATAATGAAGCTATAGCTGCTATTAAAGAACTAAATGGTAGACCAGTCGGTCCCCGCAAAGTTAAGCTCATTTTGCTTTAGAGAGCCTTTCTGAGTCCATAGTTTTCTTCCACAGTATTAATGCAGTAAAAATACAGCTTCTTAGTTTATTTTTAATTATCTAATTAAACATTTTAATTTTAACCTGTGAATAGACAAAATGTTGTGTAAATCTAGTTTTCCTTTGCTTACAAATGGACATTCTTTTTCTCCCTAATTTAAAATTACATATGCTTTTTTTTTTTTTTTTTTTTTGCTAGGGGAGAGAAAACAAATTTCCTGAATTCATTAGTTTCACTGATGTTATGGATAAACCCCAGTCTTGTGAACTGTGGAGTTATGTTGGGGGAAGGTAAATTTAATTTTGTTTTCATCATCTTTTACTCAGACTGTGTAAGGAAAGGATGGATGACTGATGGTTCAGATCTGGCACTTTCATTGCTACCTGCCTGCAGACCTCCCTTTTGTTTGAGATACTGTGTTAAGGTCTCCTATTAACTCTAAATAGTTCAGAAAATGAACATACTGTGAACTTGAAATTTACTTATGTGAAAGGCTTAGGAAATTCTCAAAATTTGTGTTCATAACTTTGAAAAGTTTTATAAAAATAAAATTGCAACTGAAATACTTATTAACTTGTATTTGTATAACAAGAGCAAAGACAGAATCGCAGCTGGGTATTATAAAATTTCTCAACAGTTATATTAAAACAATACGGTGAGCGGGACCAAATAATCTGTAATAATAACGTACAGGTCTTTGATTTCTTCAGCGTCATTTTATTCTAAGCACTGGGGCCTAGGGCTTCTCCTAGATTGCTAAGATTAACACAGTGTCCAGAGGACAGTAAAATAATTTGTTTAGGGTTAAAGGGGGACTCTCAGGCTGGGAAGAATATGACAAATGAATATAGTTTTTTCTAGGAAGAACTTACTGGTGACTCATTAGGTTTCCTTTTTAGCTTCAAAACTTTGTATTTATTTCCAGACTCACTAAATAGAAGATTTCTGAGTGTGAATTTTTGACTTTGATACTGAATGTTTATATTTTGCTTATACTTAGATTTTTCCTTTCCCACAATAATAGAAATAGCTGACAATGGACACATAATTTATTAGGCAATAAATGCTTTATATGTATGATCTCTATTGTCTCTATTTCACGAATGAGAAAAGAAGTTTAGAGAGGTTAAGCAAGTTGCCCGAAGTCACACGAAGTTAGGGAACCAATTTCAACACCTATAAGCAGACTTCTGATTATACTATGTCCATAAATATTTTTGCTGTGTCACTTTGTTACATGGAATTTTTAACTTCAGTAAGACCATGATAAAAATATTTTCAGGAGTAAATTATATTTTCTTCTGTTTTGTTTTTAAAGGTGCATTTAAAGTACGATTAAAAAGTATGATACTTAAACATTGTAAGCTAAATTAAAGAGAAAAATGACTTAAGATTTTATAGTTTCTCTTGGGATACATTATATATATTGGCTTCCAATTCAAAATTCTCCATTTTATCTAATTTGATTTACAATTTTTATAGTTTATATGAAACAAAGTTTTACCTACTTTCTTCATCCAGACATTTCCCTCACTGAGTAATTGTGAATAAAATATTTAGCTATTGCAGAAGTAAAAAACTTTCAGTATCTTGAATTAACATTCAGTAATTTAAAGAAATCTAAGAGAAGCCTGCATAAGTTTTTGTTTTTAATATTTAATGTCATTTTTAATAGTTAATAATTAAATAGAATAAATTGATAAAGTTTGTTGAAAAAAAACCGTGAATCTTAAAACTAATAACCTTTTACAGGTAGAATGAAAAATGTGAATAACTAAGTCAAGCAGAGTGATTACACAGATGGTTCACGTGATCAGACCTGTCAGACTGTAAATACTTTCCAGACCACTACACCGTGATACAGATAAGATAAAGCTTAAAGTGAAAGATATTGAGTATGTAATTGCTTCTCAAATTAGGCTCGGGTGGGATGGGAGTGGTGGACAAGAGACTAGCTGGGAAACACAGCACTATGTCTTGATTCTTATTTATATTTTATATGTGTGAGTGATTTGCACGTATGTATGTGTACCATGCGTCTGTGGAGCTGAGAAGAGTGCATCAGATCCCCTGGAACTGGAACTACAGACAGTTGTGAGCTCCGTTGTGAGTGCTAGGAACTGAATCTCCGCAACAGCAGTGTGGGCTCCTAACTGCTGAGCCACCTCTCCATTCCCATGCCTTGATTGTCAAATGAAGTACTGTGGCTATTTTATCTTGGTTATCAGGCTCAATTCACATTTAGTGTGTTACTGGCTAGTGTTTGAGAATGGTGTCTTGTTTAAACACTTTTCAACTTTTTTATGAGGTAAGGTCTCACTGAAACTTGCTAGATTGACTGGCCAGCAGCCCCAGGGTCTTCCTGGATTTGCCTCCTCAGCACTTTCAGGCCTTAGGGTTGTGCAGCACGTTACTGACTGAGCCATCTGGGTCAGCTCCAGGTTTAATATTTTGTAAACTTCATTATAAAAATTTATAGAAAACTTGTTTCCTAAACAGTGGTATGGGAGCCGTTTTTTGCACATCTTTCTAATACTGCCTTGAGTAACATGTTGATTTAACTTCAGTTGGCCATGGTAGTAGCTAATATTTATACCAAGTCAGAGATTTCCCTTGTTTGCCAAGCCCAGGGAACTGTACACTACAGTTTCAGACACATGAACAAAGAGTCCTAAAGCTTCATGTTTTGATCACCCAGCTTCAGTAATTCCATGGGCAAGTCTTCTTTCTCCCAACAGAAGGTACACTGGGAGTGTATTGGTTCTTTTAACACAACACCCAGTGTCATTTTGCATTCAAATCATACCTTTTTCTGTTCAGAATGTATACAAAAATAATAAAACACGTCTAGAAAGTAAAGTTAATCCTCTAAGATATATAAAACCATCGTAGAAGTGTTCATCTAAGCAGCTGAGAATGACCTTACCACTGATAATCGTAATTTTTATTAGAGATGCCAAATTATGGGCTATTTAACATGCTGACTTTTTTTTTTTTTTTGAGTTGTCCTGGGAATTGAACCCAGGTTCTCATCATGCATGCTAGGCTAGTGCTAACCCCCAGCCCAGTTGTCACATTCTTAAATGTAGTTATATCCAAACTGGTTGTGTAAGTAGTCATAGTGGCCTTGTTTTTGCCTTATTGCCCACAAAAAGTAAAATGTGGTGTAATATTCCTTTTGTTTTTATATACATACATGTATACATTCTTTTTTGTTATTTGTTGTTTTGAGACAGGGTTTCTCTGTGTAACAGCCCTGGCTGTCCTGGAGCTTGCTGTGCACTCAGCTAGCCTTGAACTCACAGACAACTGCCTGCCTCTGCCTCCCAAGACCTAGCTAGGATTAAAGATATGCGCCACCGCTGCCAGGTGTATGTAAGTAATCTTAATGTTCTTTTCTCAGTATCATGTAGACCATGCTGGTCCTGAACTCAACTAAAGTCAAGGATGACCTTGAACAACTGATCCTCCTGCCTCTGCCTTCTTAGTGGTGGGATAACGGGCTTGTATTCCATACTTAGCTCTTGTTCTTAGAACATTCTCTGAAGTAACAGCAGCAGCTGTAAAACCAGAACTGTTTGCTGTATTAGGCATTAACTCGACAGATGAGGCAGTTGCTGCTTGAGAGACGTTACTATTTATTGAGCAGCAACAGAAATACCATAGCTGTTTCCACTCTCAACTCTAACATCAAATTTGAATACTGACCAAAAATATAAAAATTGAGTAATAATCTCAATTCCTTAACTACCTAGGGCTTTAAAGTATTCTGAGAAAAAGTACCAAAGTAATCTTAAAAGTATTCTCAGGAAGCAATACTTTAAATTTTTCTGCTTTGAATAATTGCTTTGAGATTTTAAAAGCATAATTCTTTACCAAAAGAAAAAAATGTCAGATATAATGTAAGTTTATGGATTTAGGAATAAAGTGTATACATGTTTATTATACTGGTGGCCTGATTAGAGTGTGTGTTTATGACATTCAATGATGAGGGAAACAACATTTCTAATTACTTGCCTTCCAACTATTAGTGACTTGTACAAGTAGAATATACAGTGCTTTAGAGTGAGAGCAGTTTTGTTTTAAAACCAGTAAGGTTGAATGTGGCTTTTTTAAGTTGGAAATTTAAGCATTATGTACATCTATAAAATCCGATGTCAGTGTCCCATACCTTTAATTTAACTACATTTTTGCTGAAAACACTAAATTTACATACCAAATGATGAAACATAAGGTTATAATAAAAGTAAAAGAAGCAATCTTTTTATGTAAGGCATTATGGTATAGAATTATTCATTGACCTGGTATTTAAAACCCAAAGTTTTAACCTAAAAGAAACTGAAAGTAATTATTCAGTCTTCTGTTACCCGCTTCCTTTTGCATCTTTAATAGGTGTATATATACTGCATTAAATCTGAAATGCTTTGAAATACATAATCTTTTTTTTTTAATAGAACATATACAGAAAAATACACTACTATAGAGAGGATGTTGAAAGACTGGTATGAGCTGGATGGTGGCGCACACCTTTAATCCCAGCACTCAGGAGGCAAAGGCAGGAGGATCTCTGTGAGTTCAAGGCCAACCTGGTCTACAGAGTGAGTTCCAGGACAGCCAGGGCTACATAGAGAAACCCTGTCTCAAAAAATAAAACAAAAAAACCAAAAACCAAAACAACAAAAGACTGGTATATAACATTAAAAAAAATCATTTTTTTTTTTTTTTGTGAGCATAATTTCCTTTAATCCCTCCCTCCCCATTTCATAACAGTGTATCATTCTGAAGTTGAACCTGTCAAGTGAGTATAAAGTGATCCTGGATTTCAAGTCATTTAACATGAAAATGGAAATGTGAAGTTTTCTTAAAATTAGTTTTCATCTTCTGTCACATCTAATTCTTCGTCATCTTCATCTTCTAATTGTTGGTCCTTCCTTGTTCGACAGGTCGTTATCTGTTAAGAATTAACACATGAAAAAATAAAAACATGTTTTTACACATTTGGCATCTTTTTACGTGTCCTTATAGGAAAGGGAATGTAGAACAAATATTTCAGAAAATGACTAAGTTCCCTGTGAATTTTAAGATCGAAGTCTCCATTTATCAGTATATATGACGTTAACCATGTTTGAGTCCAGTAGTATGCTTCAGTAACATAAAGTTCCATTACTGTGTATTGTGAATGTGAAAGTAAGTTAAACAATCCTTGCAGTATCTGAATGAGAATCATCAAGTGGATGTCAGTCAGACAGCAATACTGACAATAGAAATAATGTAGAATGAGTTGAGAACCAACTCACTAGCTGTACATCTTATTCTTAGCTATCTTACCAGGTCAACCTCTCTGAGGGTTATCTGTGCCACCCAGGAGACACTGGGCAATGTTTGGACATTAGAGGTGGTCACATTGTGGATATGGATTGCTAATGACAGATGTTGCTCAACATCTTTACAGTACACATACGGACAGTATCTCTAT
Organism: Peromyscus californicus insignis; assembly: GCF_007827085.1. Lineage (NCBI taxonomy): Eukaryota > Metazoa > Chordata > Mammalia > Rodentia > Cricetidae > Peromyscus > Peromyscus californicus. The sequence continues at coordinate 148,008,355 of NW_026294573.1, forward strand.
CCAACCCCCAAGTACCTGATCTCAAGTTAGTAAGTATTAAAAATACCCTAGTATTCAAGACTTAGTTCTAAATAGAATTTTGTATGGAATACGTGTCAAGGCTAAAATAATAGAAATGTAATTTGGCTAAGGGGAAGAGATGATATAAAACAAACAATGCACAGAATCCAGTGACAGGAAGTTTGACCTTTAGCAGTTTTACCTAAAATTTGTATTTTGAGATTGTTTTATTCAGTTTTAAAATTCTGAGGCAATATCAGATTTTAGCACATTACAGTTATGGTTGTGACTGTTGATCTAAAGAGCTATGTGTCTGGGTCCATGAACATTTAGAAAAAGCCACGTTTGGCATAATTAAACTCACTGTTTGATTTTCGAATTTGTGTAGATACTAGACACAGCAAATCTACATTAGCATTGTTTTGTCTTTCCTATCTGTTTTTTCAGTGTTCTGCCTCACAGAGTAGTAGAGTGTGATTATAGAAACTTTTCATCATTTTCAGAGGAGGAACTGTGGCCAGAAATAATTAATACATTGTTTGAGGTCACATAGCAAGAGAAACCCTTTTAGTACTCAACAGTTCTAAAGGTGGCAACTCAGATTCCTTTACAGTTTTTTCAGCTCACCTGTCCAGTTCCAGATGTGCATTTAGCTGATACTGATCTCTGAAGAGGTGACTTTGAATTTGCTCTTACAATATCTAAACGAGATGGATAATCTGGTAGATACAGAGAATTTCGGAAAACCTATTGCAATGTAAAACAACATTATAAGGTAGATGCTAAATGAACATCTAGATAACCAACTTACATTCTTAAATGTGAGTTATTGTAAGCTTAAGAGGAAAAATTACAAATCTAATAAAGTTGGAAAAGAAGGATAAAGTTCCACTAGAATCATGCAAGTTGATAAAAGATGTACAGTAGTCATAAAATCATTTGATTGAGGCAATGGCAAACTAGTGTGTTACACATTTATCTTTGGTTCCTTTTGCTTTGCCTACTCACTGTAGGAGTATCACTGTGCACAGTTTACATTGGAGCCACCCTAACCCTAACATGGATACCAACATCATTCGAATCTAAACTTGTAAGTACTCTCAAATGTTGTCAGTGTTTCTCAGGCCTTCCTATCTTTTATACTTACCCCTTTTTTCTAACAGATAAAGAGTCAAACACCTCCTTCCAAACTCTTTATTCCACTTTTTTTTTTTAAAAGCAAATGCCATTCTAATTTTTTCCAATGTGTATTTTTCCTTCACTGGTTTCCACAGGTTCCCTCTAGAAAGTAGTTCTCAACCTTCCTAATGCTGAGGCCCTTTAATACAGTTCCTCAGGTTGTGGTGACCCCTAATCATAAAATTATTTTTGTTGCCACTTCATAACTAATTTTGCTACTATTATGAATCATTAATATCTGTGTTTTCCAGTGGTCTTAGGCAACCCCTGTGAAAGGGTCATTTGACCCCCCCAGAGGGGTTGCCATCCACAGATTGAGAACCCCTGCTCTAGAAACAAGCATCTACTCAGTCTTTTTTTTTTCTTATTTTATTACTTCAAGGTATAACTTTTAAAAACCTGATCAGTTACTTTTTACTTCAACCCCCTGCCCCCTGCGACTAGAATTGTACATTCATCCCACAAGAGTTGCTCATCAGAATCCCTAAATCTTTATCTTCCTCAACCCCAACTTTTCCTCTTGCCATGATGTCACAAGTCACTGCTATCTTGCTTCATCTGTTCACAGCCAAATCATGCAGAAAGTGCCGATCTCGTTTACTGCTTACCTCTTAAATATGGTTTAAGGGTTTTGGTCACTTAATTTTTTTTCCCTCTGCAGTGTTTAATGTCTTGCCAACTAATGAATTCTCTGTATACTTTTATTTAGACTAATAGAGTCCAATAACATGTTCTGAGATGAGGAAATGTTTGATGGCCAAAAAGGCCCTAGCTATGTGTGGCTGCTAACCACTTAGAATGGTTTGTGTGGGATTTTGATTTTTTTTTTTTAATGTTAAGAGAGCCACATAAAACTTGTCCTATTATATTGGGTGTAGCCTCAGTTTTATAATGAAAGGCTTTATACCTAGCAGTATGGGCAAAAACTTAATTTCTTACCTGAAGTACTTCTACATACTGACTATATACCTTTCTTCACAGCCTATTTAACCTGATATTACTGCAGACAAAATATCCTCAGCTAAAAATCCTTTTTGTGGCTCTTCCCTACCAGAGTCAAATGTTTCAAGTGACCTTCAGAAGCCTAGTGTCACTCAAACTTACAGAACTAACTTATGTGGGGGAATGGACATGATACTGTGCGTCTTTATTGCTGGTTCCTCAGCAGGACATCTCTGCAAATTTACCAATCCTTAAGAGCCAAGCCAAATGTTATCTTTCCCTTGTCTAGTAGCCAGCGGCTCCTATTCTTACTCTCAAGGGTAATTGTTATGTTACTATCTTTAATCAGAGGTCTCCACAACTAGCTTTACGTTTCTAGTGAAAGGAACCCTGTTTTATCTTTGCCACTCTTCCAAATAAATGGTGATAATTAAATTCACTTTTGCCCAATGAATGCTAACACAAACATAATCCCCATTTTGTGTAAGTAAAGAACCAAACTAAGGACTGTCCCTTACATTCTTCTAAGCCAGTGATTCTCAACCTTCCTAATACGGCGACCCTTTAACCATTCTTCATATTGTGGTGACCTCCAACCATAGTTATTTTGTTGCTACTTCATAACTAATTTTGCTGTTATGAATAGTAATGTAAATATCTGTTTTCTGATGGTCTTAGGTGACTCCTGTGAAAGGGTCATTCATTCCCAAAGGGGTCATGGCACAGGTTGAGAACCACTGTTGTAAGCCTTCCATACTGCAGAATACAAATGGAATCAAGGGGTACAATTTAGGATATAAGGACTGTATTTTAGGGTAGTTGAATAATTAAGTTAGCAGATTTTACATTGAGGTCACACTGACATCCAGGTATAAGAGATGGGTGGTTCATTGTCACCTAGTATTGAGAGGGAATATATTTTTGTTTGAACACTAAACTTTTCTAACAAAGAAACATCATATGGAACCCTTGAGATAAACTTTAAACAAGTATTAAGATGAACCCTTTTGCTGTAGAAACAACACATTTACAAAAGAATGAATGTATTGACAGTGTATTTCTCAACATGATCCAAAAATCAAGAAGCAATCACAAGATCTGGATATCCTCTCAAATGAAAGCACAAAAATTATTCTTGAAGTGGGCCTGAGAAATACTATTTATGTGAGGAACAAGATAGTTTGTAATAAGTGCAAAAAGTTAGCTGCTGCACCAATAAATGTATGGTTCTCATAAAGTATGACTATGAAGAAAAACAAGTTCTGTCCCTCTGCATTTTTCTTGTTTTCAAGAAATCTTTAGGTTATATGAATACATATTATTATACTTCCCCTGGTCCCAGAGTCATGTATGCTAGATGGTATAGGTTGAGGGCCATGTTTCCATTCATTCGTGCTAAATGTTTAAAGTACATTGCTCTTCGTTCACAATAGCCTAAGGACCTTTGTATTATCTATGCCATCATAAGGGTTTTGCTAGGGATCCTCATCTCAAGCTCCTTTGGCTTTAAGACTAGGACTTTCCATCATACACCCCACATGTTATGGGACTGGCTACATTATAAAATTTTAATGGCTACATAGAATTTTTGTCTTCTTTGATACCACTGGTAGATTGTAATTTGGTTTGACAATATAGACTATTTCTTATTCATGATCCTATTACTTAGAATGGCGCTTGGCATAACAGGTGCTGAACAAACCAGTTGTTGCTTGGACATCTTAGGTAAGTGGCATAATTTTTATTTTATCATGAAGATGAAGTAAAGAAGTTAATCAGTACTATTTCACTGGAATGTGAAGGAAACTGTTCAAAAATACATCTACTATACAACACCGAAACCTTTAGTTTTTCATCTGTTTTTTCTACACAACCTACTTAGCTAGCTGATTAAGAGCAGTGATGATTTATAAAGGACATATCTAGGGACTCTGGAATGAGGAGGAAAATTTTAAGGGCCAAAGAACTGAACTTGAGTATCAGTTCACAAGTCAGGAATGTTAGAAAAAGGAGATTGTACTTGGAAAGGGGACTCCAGTTTTGCAGGAAAAGTAGATCACTTGAGCCTGCTACTCGATGCAGGAAATGGTGCAAGTCACCACCCATCCTCAACTGTCGCTGTAGCCTTGAGTACAAAGCCTTGAGAACAGCATTCTGATAGACTGCTGGAGTCCACTCCCACCTGTGCCACTAAACCAGCTAACGACCTCTGGGAAATTTCTTCACTCTCAGTTTTTCTCATCCTTAGTGTGAGGACAAGTTTTATTAAAGTTGGTGGATTAATTAGCATAGTTAAGATACACAGATCTGTTCAAAGTGATGATTCCATAAATATTTGCTGCTATTTTATAATTGTCATGTAAAAGCCTGATAATCTTTTCAAGAAGAAAACGTCGTAGGAGTGGAGATTAAATGTTCGCTTGAGGACTTGAAGAGAGTGACAGTCATCTGTTAACAATGCATAAATGGAAAAGCACAAAAGACCAGTTACTTGGGTTACACACGACAACATAGATTATTACCCATACAAACTCAAACTCAGACATTTCCACACTAGCAGAAGAACTGAGTTTAGATGTAGGCCTACCTCTAGATCTTCATCCTCATCAATCTTTTGTATATTTTGGTATGCAGCAGTGAAGACCTCTAAAGCTTTGCCATGAAATAACATTTCAATTGTGATAAACTCAGAAAATATGTTCTGAAAAACAAAGATTGGAATTTTAAAGTCATTTAAGTTGTTTTTATGTACTTAAGAGTTTATTATAGAACCATAGAGTTTTATATTCTCCATTATATAGTCTTAGAATTTTATGAAAGAACAAGGTGTCGGTTTTTGTGCAGGACAAACCATAACTAAAATAAGTATGTGAAAACTTTTTATAGCAAAAAATTTAAGTTGTGCAAAGTGTTGCCTTAATCACTATTCACTTCTTTCTCTTTTAAAAAATTCTCTTTTTATGATAATTGACATTTGAATAAAGAAAAGGTGACTAAATGTGAATGACTATATACTCCAGTACTACATCCTATAAATATTCATGTTAAAGTTTTGAAGCATATTTTTAAAAACTATATAAGACTGGCTTCTGAGATAAGACATGAAACTATGACCAACAATAATTGTTACTCTATGATATACAACTCAGTATCATAATGAATAGGACTATGTTTAAGATACACTTGGAGCCGGGCGGTGGTGGCGCACGCCTTTAATCCCAGCACTCGGGAGGCAGAGCCAGGCGGATCTCTGTGAGTTCGAGGCCAGCCTGGGCTACCAAGTGAGTTCCAGGAAAGGCGCAAAGCTACACAGGGAAACCCTGTCTTGAAAAACCAAAAAAAAAAAAAAAGATACACTTGGGATTTCATATTGAGCATCTCCAGAGATAGACAGGGATACCTGAAGAGATTGAATGGCTTCTGACTAGGAATTAATTCCTTAATTGTCAGTTTCCCTGAGAAAGGGTCAAAAATCCACAGAAGAATGATGACATTGTTCTACTGTGTAAGGGTCACATTAGTAAGACTCGAGAAAAATGAAAACTTTTCAACAAAGGGGTATACCAAAAGAATGGAACTGAACCCTGAGCTCTTACAATGTGAACACTGGTGCACTGTAGACTGTACATGAACGAAAATGACAAAACTTAGAGGGAAGCTGAGAGAGGTCACCACCTGCTTTGGCAATGGATTTTTTAGCTGTGACACTAAACCACAAGCAACACAAGAAACTGAATAGATGTTACACAAATTGAAAATGTGTGTTCACATAACACCATCAAGAAAGCAAAGACAGCTAACAGAATGTGATAAAAACAATGACATCTATTATTTAGTAAGCAACTTGTATCCAGAATATGACAAAAACAAAAAAACAAAACAAAGAACCACCTTTACAACCTAATAGTGAAGATAATCCAGTTGAAAGATGGACAAAGAACTGAATGGGTGTTTCTCCAAGAGATATATATACAAATGGTCAGTAAACATTACTGAGGGCTAGGAGGTAGTAGTATACACCTTTAATTCCAGTACTTGAGAGGCAGAGGCAGGCAGATCTCTGAATCCCAGGCCAGCCTGCTCTATAGAGCGAGTTCCAGGACAGCCAGGGTTACACTGAGAAACCCTGTCTCCAAAACAAAACAAAAAAGAGTTACTGAAGATTTTGAAAACTACAGTGAGATGCTACTTTATACACACCAGTATGGCTATAATTAAAAATTCTAAAAAGTACTGAGAAGTCAAAAGAATTAGGAACCATTATCCAATGCTAGGAAGGATGTACAGTGACAAAGCCATCTTGGAACAGTCTGGCAATTCTACAGATAGTTAAGTGGTTACTGCATGATCCAGTGACTCTGCTCCTATTTCTTATATATACATAAGAAATGAAAATGGTGGGAGCAATTAAAGTAGCCATTAACTGATTAATGGATAAACAAAATAGTACTGTACAGTCAAATTCATTTGGCCAAAACCAATGAAAGAATGATGCATGCTACAACATGGATAAGCCTGCAAACATGCTAAGTGAAGCAGAACACACAAAAACTGTTCTTTTCATGGTGGAATGTCCAGACCCTATCCATAGAGACAAGCTCAACCGTGGTTTCTTAGAGCTAGTAAGCAGGCAGAGAGGTAAAGCTAAAGTGTATAAAGTTGAGATGATGAAAATGTTCCAAAACTGGTGATGGTGGTGCATACCCTAAGAAGCAGTGAGTTGTATGCTTTAGAATTATATCTACTTCAAAGGTGATGTTTTCTCCTCTTTTCTCCCTGTAAACACCAAGAGACATTTTCGAGGGGCACAATATTGCAGACAAGAGGAGGAACTTGGACACACTGTGTAGCTCCTCCATCTAGTTCTGCACTCACTTTCTCTGCCCTAGTTTTGTACTCAGGATTGAGCAGGAAAATTATAACACCCGTATATAAACACTTTATAACACTTGCATGTAGGTGGGAAACAAAGTGAACCCAAAGATCACAGATTTCACATGAAAAACATTTGCAGGTGCAAGGAAGGGTTAGTGGTTAAGTGGCAAAGGGAATAATTCTTCATTCTCAATGTTCAGGTCAATGCTAATTTTCTTAGAACTCTTAACCCTAAATTTGACAAAGAATGTCAGTCTTCCCATATTCTCTCAGCTTGGAAAAGATGTTTCTTTCAGAATACCCTCTTTAGATACTCTGAGCACTAATCTGCTATTACATAGCACAGTATAGACCATGTGACTTAATTTAGAGGCCAAAGCTCTGAAATGTTTTAAAACTATCATCAGGAAATATTCAATTGCTTTTAAAGATGAATTACCTACAAGTGTCAGATAATTCTTATTTTATTGACAATACAGCAAAAATAACAGCTGTTACAGGAAATTTGCAGTGAGCCAAAAAAATCCTTAATTTTTAATAGCATATAAAATGATCATTAAGCAGTATTTAAGATATTTCAAAGACGCCTAAAACAATATCATTAAAGACATGCTGAAAAGTCAAATCTGCAGGTTTGTCACACAATAAAAGCAGTTTTGAATATTTGGAACCAAACCAGTTTATCAATGTGGATACAATTTATGTTCCTGTCCTAATTAGAGTTACTATTCCTGTGATGAAACACCATGACCAAAAGCAAGCTGGGGAGGAAAGGGTTTATTTGGCTTCCACTTCCACATCATAGTCATTCATTGAAGGAAGTCAGGACAGGAACTCAAAGCACGAACCTCAAGGCAGGAGCTTATGGGAGGGGTGCTACTTACCGCCTTGCTCATCACAACTTGCTCAGCCTTTTTTCTTAGAGAACCCAGTACCACCAGCCCAGTGATGGCACCACTCACAATGGGCTGGGCTCTCCCCCATCAATCACTAAGAAAATGCTGTACATTTGGGTCTTATGGAGGCATTTTCTCAATTGAGTCTGCCTTCTTTCCAATGACCAGCTTGGGTCAAGCTGACAAAATTAGCCAGCACAGTTATTTTATTAATCTTTTTATAACTTTGAAAATAATGTAGCTGTTAATTTTATGCCATAGATATTAATAGCAGTCTACTATAATGGAAATCGCAGATTTAAAAGCACAACTGGTTTACAGTTCATATTTTTGGTTGGAGTTCCCTGAATAAGTTACTCTGTGTATTTGCTTACTTTTAGTAACTATTTTAAAGTTCAGTTGGTGTAAATGGAACACTTTGTTTAAGGTGACAGGAATGGTACATAAATACATATGTTAGCTCTGTTAAGAATACAGCCCCTTGATTCTGGCCCACAACTCCAGGAGAAGACTTCTGCTTTATCGGAGGCCATGCTGCCAACTAGAGATCACAGGTAAGATAATGCCCACTGCTGTAAGCTGCAATTCAGCTACTATCATAAAAGCTACTACTTAGAAAAGTCAAGGACTTCTCTAAAGGTCAAACCATGGCTTAAGAAGTCTTGGTGATGGTTTTTGTGTGTGTGTGTGTGTGTGTGTGTGTGTGTGTGTGTGTGTGTATTAGCTGGTTCCTAAGATGATTTTCTTGTGTGCTTCCAAGAACTCCTAATAGTGTATTTATCTAAAATGCCTATCAAGCATCCAAGGCCAAACGAAACAACACCTGTCTCCTAGGTCAGGCGGATAGCTTTATTTCTTGTGCAATTTAGGATGAGACCCTCCTTTCTTATACAGCCTTACTAAAAGACTCTTAACTTCTTACCTAACCACTTCTAGGAATGTAGACTGAGCACATAGATCCCTTTTTGATATACTAACCAGTCGTTAGCATGACCTTTTTTACCACTTCCCTTTTGGGTTGTAAAAGAAAGCCCGATAACAGTCACTGCCTGAGGAAAATTCTTACCTGCTTTTATGACCCCATAAGAATTCAAGCCTGGTGACCTTGCTTGACCAGCAGAAGGTTGCTATTGCTTGGATTTATAACTGGATTCCTGAGAGACTTAGGGAGAACTGAGAGAATAAGGAGATGGAGAAGAGGAGAGAGAGGAAAAGAGAACGGAAGAACTAGATGGGTAAGAACTAGATTAGAGGGCTAGAAGAGAATACTAGAGGAACAAGATGGAAGAAGAGGAAGAACAAGATGAGAAGAAGGAGATGGGAGAGGAGCTAAGATGGGAAGGAACTAGATGGATGAGAACCTAGATGGGGTAGAACTAAGATGAGAGCATTAAGACAGAACTTAGAGGGACAACAGATAAAGGTAGAGACAAATCAGGCAAGAAAGGAGCTAGACATGAGAGCAGAACAGAAGCTGTGTAGAGAGAGAACCATCACAGAATAATGAAGTGTATGGACTAAGGAGATTCATTTATTTTCATCAAAGATAAAATTATCATCTGGTTGTAGATTCTTCCTGGACTCTGGGAGGGGACTATCAAGGGGCTGGACCCCCATAGTCCTTGTTAGCCCACACAACAGTCCCCAACAGCACCCCTTCCCCTGGGCTCCATATCCCACAACTGAAGCAGACTTCTGCTTTACTGGAGGCCACAACATAATAGGAACCACAGAAACCAAGCAGGTACCCAGAACCCCAGAGGCTACACAGGAGGTACTTGGAAACCTAGAAGCAACATTGGCACCCAACACCCCAGAAGTTATGCAGGTAGCAAAAACCTCAGTGGAGACACGCTACTGGATCTAAAGACTCACTGGTCACCAGAACTCCAGGCCACTCAGGCCAGAAAACCAGAAAGGAAACAGAAACCAAGGGAAAAACAGTCATCTAACCAAGATAAACTTGGAAATCAGCACCTAAACCTATAATAAGCCCAAACTCAGATGACTACAGGCAATGTAAGAACACAACAGCCAGGGCAATATGGCACCACCAGAACCCAGCTATCCTACTACAGCAAGCCCTGGATATTCCAACACAGCTGAAGCACAAGAAAATGACCTTAAATCCAATCTTAGGAAGATGACAGAGGCCCTTAAATGAATAAATCCCTTAAAGAAATCCAGGAAAATATAAACAGGTGAAGGAAATGAATAAAACTGTTCAATACCTGAAAATGGAAATAGAAACAGTAAAGAAAACAAACTCAAAATTCTGAAGATGGAAAATCTAGGTAAGTTAACAGGAACTACAGGTGCAAGCAACACCAACAGAATACAAGAGATGGAAGAGAATCTCTGGTGTAGACGATACAATAGAAGAAACTGATACATTGGCCAAAGAATATTAAATCTAAAAAGTTCCTGACACAAAACATCCAGGAAATCTGGGACACTATGAAAGACCAAACCTAAGAATAATAGGAATAGAAGAAAGAGAAGATTCCCAGCTCAAAGGCCTAGGAAATATTTTCAATAAAAGCATAGAAAATTTCCCTAACCTAAAGAAAGATGCCCATAAATATACAAGAAGTTTACAGAACACCAAATAGATTGGACCAGAAAACAAAGTCCTCCGCCATACAATAAAGCACTAAAAATACAGAACAAAGAATATTTAAAACTGCAAAGGAAAAAGACCAAATAACATATAAAGGCAGACCTATTAGAATTACATCTGACTTCTCAACAGACTCTAGCCAGAAGGGCCTGGACAGATGTCTTGCAGACTCTGTAAGAGACCACAGATGCCAACCCAGACTGCTATATCCAGTAAAACTTTTAATCACTACAGATGGAGAAAATAAGATAATCCATGATAAAACCAAATCTAAATAATATGTACAAATCCACCCCTATAGAAGCTACTAGAAGGAAAACTCCAACCCAAGGAGGTTATCTTCACTCAAGAAAACACAGGAAAATAATTTCATACCAGCAAAACCAAAAGAAGTGAAGTACTTGCACATACATACCATCACCATCAACATCAAAATAACAGGAATTAACAATCACTGGTTATTAACATCTCTCAATATCAATGGACTAAATTCTCCAATTAAAAAAACACAGGCTAACAGAATGGATGCAAAAACAGGATCCATCATTTTGCTGCATACAAGAAATACACCTCAACATTAAAGACAGCCAGTAGTACCTCAGAGTAAAAGGTTGGAAAAAGATTTTCCAAGCAAATGGAACCAAGAAGCAAGCTGGTGTACATAGCTGAAAGTTTTCCTGTGTCCCACCCAGTCCTGCAGCCACTCAGACCCATATAAACACACAGAGGCTTATATTATTTTCAAACTATATGGCCTAATGACTCAAGCTTCTCACTAGCTAGCTCTTACATCTTAAATTAACCCATTTCTATAAATCTATACTTTGCCACATGGCTTGTGGCTTACCAGTACTTTACATCTTGTTCTTCTCTACTCTGCCTTTCTCCTTCCTCTCTCTAGTTGGAATGTCCTGCCTAACCTTATTCTGCCTCACCATTGGCCAGCTTTATTTCAAGGCAAAATGGTCCTTCAGGTTCCTGCTTTGCAGAGGAGACTGCCAGACATTCTACAGGACACAGAAGTGACTGAGAGACTAGGCCTATGGGCTGAAAAATGGATGCCCTATCATTGCAGAGGAACTTTGGATGACTCTCCAGACAGGCAGCTGTCTCTGTCATTTCCAGAATTTTAGAAGTTGCTTACAATGCATTTCCTGTTTACTTAGGTAATGTTAATATCCTTATGGGGTCTTTGATGTAGTTGAAAACTAGATATTAATTTTGCTTAGTTATGATAAAAGATAAATTAGATATGAAACTTTAGACTCACAAATATAGGATAGATAGAATATTTTCTTTAATTTTGCCAAATACAAATAAACTAGATATTGTAACTGTAATTCTTACTTGATGAACTGTTTTGTTATATGTAATTTTACTATGTTAAAATTAAAACCTTCCTTTTTGATTAGATAGAAAAAGGGAAGTGCTGTGGAATGTCATTCTGTATGCTGTGAATGTGTGTTGCTCTGATTGGTTGATAAATAAAATGCTGATTGGCCAGTAGCCAGGCAAGAAGTATAGGCGGGATAAGCAGAGAGGAGAATTCTGGGAAGAGGAAAGCTGAGTCAGGAGTCACCAGCCAGACCCAGAGTCAGCAAGATGACAAGGCAGAACTGAGAAAAGGTACTAAATATACCTTGTGGCTAAATATAGATAAGAATTATGGTTAATTTAAGTGTAAGAGCTAGTCAGTAATAAGCCTGAGCTAATGCCCATACAGTTTGTAATTAACAGTAAGCCTCTATATGTTTATTTGGGTCTGAGTGGCTACAGGACCAGGCAGGAGAGATTCATCCTGACCGTGGGGCCCAGGCAGGACCGGAGAAACTTCCAACTACAGATGAAGCCATGCTAATATCTAACAAAATAGACTTCAAACCAAAACTAGTCAAAAGAGATAGGGAAGGACATTTCATACTCATAAATGGAAAAATCCACCATGATGATTGTAACACGAATCTTAAAAAGTCTTTTTAATAAAAACAAACCCAGAGCCAGATATTGGGGTGAATACTGAAAGATCAGAGAAACAGAACAAGCCATAGCTAACCTCACCTCAATAACTTCTCAGCTGATCCTATTTCCTCAAACTGGAAGCCTCTGAGTCTTCATCCAAATGGATCTCAGCTGAACTGCTGCTGAAAGCCTAAAAGCTTAAAAGCCTAGTTCCTGGTTTTCACACCTTATATACCTTTCTGCTTCCTGCCATCACTTCCTGGGATTAAAGGTGTGTGCCACCATGCCTGGCTCAGTTTCCAGTGTGGCCCTGAAATCACAGAGATCCAGATGGATCTCTGCCTCTGGAATGCTAGGATTAAAGGCATGTGCTACCACTGCCTAACCTCTATGTTTAATATTGTGGCTGTTCTGTTCTCTGACCCCCAGGTAAGTTTATTGGGGCGCACAATATATCAACCACATTTCCCCTTTTTTGTTTAAAATAAAAAAGTTATAGCTAATATAAGAAAAAGTATATACAATAAGTATATACAATATATACAGTCAAGAATTACATTAACAATGTCTAGTCCATTAACATTTGACAAATTCAGATAAAAAATTTCATTACTTACCCTATTTTGGTGAGTCCAAAATTTGTATGCAATATACAAAAGTTCAATCCAATGTAAAATTTTCAAAATGAGTAATTCCTTTTTAAAAGTAGATTCAATAATCTACCTTTTTATCTTATCAGATGATGTTTCAGTTCTGAACATCTATGCCCCAAATGTCAAGGGTACCCATATTTGTAAAAGAAACATTACTAAAACTTAAATCACACATCAAATATTACACATTAATTTTTGGAGACATCAATACCCAACTCTCACCAATGGACAGGTCATACAGACAAAAGAAATAATGGAGCTAACAGATGTTATGTCTCAAATGGACCTAACAGACATCTACAGAACATTTCACCCAAACAAAAGAATATACCTTCATCTCAGCACCTCATGGAACCTTCTCCAAAACTGACTATATACTTGGTCACAAAGCAAGTCCCAACAGATACAAGATAATTGCAATAACCTCCTGTATCTTATCAGATCACCATGGATTAAAGCTGGATTTCAACAACAGAAACAACAAAAAGCCTACAAACTCATTGAAACTGAACAATTCTCTACTGGATCACCACTGGGTCAAAGAATAAATTAAAAGAAATAAATTAAAGACTTTCTAAAATTCAATGAAAATGAATGTGCATCATACCCAAATTTATGGGACACAAAGCAATGCTAAGAAGAAAATTCATAGCACTAAGTGCCTTCATGAAGAAATTAGAGAGATCTCATACTAGCAACTTAACAACACACCTGAAAGCTCTAGAATAAAAAGAAGCAAACACACCCAAGAGGAGTAGATGGCAGGAAATAATTAAACTCAGGACTGAAATCAATAAAATAGAAACAAAGGGAACAATACAAAGAATGAATGAAACAAAGAGTTGGTACTTTGAGAAAATCAACAACATAGACAAACCCTTATCCAAACTAACCAAAAGGCAGAGAGAAAATATCCAAATTAACAAAATCAGAAAGGAAAAGGACATAACAGACACCAAGGAAATACAGAGAATCATTAGGTCATACTTCAAACACGTGTATTCCACAAAATGGAAAAATATAAAAGAAATATCACCTACCAAAGTTAAATCAAGATCAGATAATTTAAATAGATCTATAGCCCCTAGTGAAATAGAAGCAGTCATGAAAAGTCTCTCAGCCAAAAAAAGCAGGGCTAGATGGTTTTAGTGCAGAATTCTACCAAACCTTCAAGGAAGAGCTAATATCAATACTCCTCAAATTATTCCAGAAAATAGAAACAGAAGGAACATTGCCAAATTCATTTCATGAGGCCACACTCATCCTGATACCCACACAAAGACTCAACAAAATTACAGACCAAGTTCCCTCATGAACATTGATGCAAAAATACTCAAAAAATACTCACAAACCAAATTCAAGAACATATCAAAAAGATCATCCACCATGATCAAGTAGGTGTCATCCCAGAGATGCAGGGATGGTTCAACATATGAAAATATGTCAATGTAATCCACCATATAAACAAACTGAAAGAAAAACCACACGATTTAAAGCCTTAGATAAAATATAACACCTCTTCATAATAAAAGTTTTGGAGAGATCAGGGATACAAGGGACATACTTAAATATAATAAAAGCAATATAAAACAAGCTGACAGCAAACATCAAATTAAATGGAGATAAACTCAAAGCAAAATCAGGGAGAAGACAAGGTTATCCACTTTCTCCAAACCTATTCAATATAGTATTTAAAGTTCTAGTTAGAGCAATAAGACAACTAAAGGAGATCAAGGGGATACAAACTGGAAAGGAAGAAGTCAAACTTCTGCTATTTGCAGATGATATGATAATATACACAAGTGACCACAAAAATTCTACCTGGGAACTCCTACAGCTGATAAACACCTTCAGGGAAGTGGGTGGATACAAAATTAACTCAAAAGAAAAAAATCAGTATACAATATACAAACAATAAACGAGCTGAGAATGAAATCAGGGAAACAACACCCTTCACAGTAGCCACAAATAATATAAAATAACTTGGTGTAACTCTAATCAAGCAAGTGAAAGACCTGAGTAACAAGAATTTCAAGTCTTTGAAGAAAGATATTGGAGAAATATCAGAAGAAGGGAAGATCTCTGATGTTCACGGATCAGTAGGATTAACATAGTAAAAATGGCAATCTTAAAAAAGCAATCTACAGATTCAATGCAATCTCCATCAAAATACAACACAATTCTTTACAGACCTTGAAAGAACAATACTCAATTTCATGTAGAAAAATAAAAAACCCAGGATAGCTAAAACAATCCTGTACAATAAAAGAACTTCTGGATGTCTCACCATCCCTGATTTCAAGCTGTACTACAGAGCAATAGAATAAAAACCAAGTAGTACTGACATAAAAACAGAAAGGTTGATCAATGGAGTTGAATCAAAGACCCAGACATAAATCCACATACCTATGGACTCCTGATTTTTGATAAAGTAGCCAGAAATATAAAAAGAAAGCATCTTGAGCAAATGGTACTGGCCTAACTGGATGTCTGCATGTAGAAGAATCAAATAGACCCATTTATCACCCCCCAAAAAATTCAAGTGGACCAAAGACCTCAATATAAAACCAGACACACTAAACTTGATAGAAGAGAAAGTAGAGAATAGCCTTGAATACAGTGGTACAGGAGACAATTTCCAGAACAGAACACCAATAGTGCAGACACTAAGAGCGACAATAACTGGGACCTCATGAAACTGAAAAGCTTCTGTAAGGCAAAGGACACTGTCTAATGGACAAAACGGCAGCCTACAGAATGGGAAAAGATCTTCAACAAGCCCACATCTAACAGAGGGCTGATATCAAAAATATATAAAAACTCAAGAAACTAGACATCACCAAACCAAATAATCCAATTAAAAAATGGGGTACAGATCTAAACAGAATTTTCAACAGAGGAATCTCAAATGGCCAACAAACACTTAAAGAAATGTTCAATATCTTTAGTCATCAGGGAAATGCAAATTAAAACTACTTTGAGATTCCATCTTACACCTGTCAGAATGGCTAAGATCATTAACTCAAGTGACAGCTCATGCTGGAGAGGATGTGGAGCAAGGGGAACACCCCTCCATTGCTGGTGGGAGTGCAAACTTGTGATATATTGTGTCCCCCAATATACTGTGCACCCTAATAAAGCTTATCTGAGGATCAGTGGAAAAAGCCAGCCACTATATTAAACATAGAAGTCAGGCAATGGTAGCACAGGCCTTTAATCCTAGCATTTGGGAGGCAGAGATCCATCTGGATCTCTGTGAGTTCAAGGCCACACTGGGGAACAAAGCCAGGCATGGTGACACATGCCTTTAATCCCAGCACTAACCATAGAGGTCTGGAGGTCTGTACAGACAGACAGGAAGTGGTGTGGTTTGCTGGAGAGAGAAAGTGAGATGCAGAACAGAAAGGCATATAGGTGTGGGAATACAGGAAGAAGGTCTCTTTGGCTGAGGATTTCCAAGTGGTAAGAATGTGGCTGGTTTCTTTCTGTTTTTCTGATCTCTCAGTTTTTCACCCCAATATCTGACTCTGGGTTTTTTATTAATAAGACTGTTTAGCAATTTGTCTTACACAAACTTGTACAGCCACTTTAGAAATCAATATGGCAGTTTCTCAGAGAATTGGGAATTGATCTACCTCAAGACCCAGCTACACTACTCTTTGGCATATACCCAAAGGTCATTCCACCATACCACAAGGGCTGAACTGACAACCAGGGAGCCTGCATGGGACTGACCTAGGCCTCTGCATATATGTTATAGTTGTGTAGCTTGATCTTCAGACTCCTCTAACAGTGGGAGCAGGGGCTGTCTCTGACTCTATTGCCTGTTTTTGGGACTCTTTCCTCCTACTGGGTCACCTGGTCCAGTCTTAATAGGAGAGAATGTGCCTAGTCTCACTGCAACTTGATATGCCATGGCTGGTTGCTATCCAAGGGAGGCTTGCCCTTTTCTGAAGAGAAAAGGAGGAATGGATGGGGGTGGGGAGGGTGACCAGGAAGAGAGGAGGGAGGAGAAATTGCAGTCAGGATGTAAAAAAAAAAAGTAATTAATTAAAAAAAAGATCACAGCCCCTATAATGTGTCATTGTGTTCATAATAACACTTGATATATTTTGGTCTATAATTTTTTTTTTAACTTAAGGACTCTGGGCTAACTTTAAGTAACATTAGAAAACATTCTGTATTAAGTTAATTACCTTTATGTCCTTCATTTTCTGCTTTTCAAAATTGTCAATAGTTTCCTCCAAATGACGACTTGTTCGGGTAGCATCAATCGTGGCTCTCTGTAATTCAGTTTCTGCCTAAAAGGGAATCCCCCAACAAAAGGAGAGATTCCAATCAGAATCCATGTAGTTGAATTTTTTGGCAAAAGTTACAATTTCAGTGTTGGCTTTTTCTGGCATAAAGTGTAAACTGTTCAAATTTACCTTTTACCACATACAATGAAAGAACTCTATTAAACAATATATGCACTAGAGAACTTTAAGTGTGCTAAATGACATTCAGTCTCAAACAAAAATCCCGTCTTGAAAGCTGGCTTCTCTGGTGCCCTGGGGTTCATTGTTTTCTACTACTCCCCTCTAGTCCAGTCGGTGCCATTTATCATCCTCTCCTTCATTTAATCCTCGCTCCTTCACCCCTCACCCCCAGGAACAAGACTTGGCTTTTGTTGGTATTTTCAATGCTTTCATATTGTATCTGTAAAATAAAGATGATCGCACAAGACTATTTTATATATTAAATGAACTAAATAAATCTTTGTGAAGGACTAAGAGCACACAGTAAAAAGACCTACAGCTATAACAATTTCCACTACACAGAATCAAATTTTTTATCACAACATACAAGTGATGCTAGTGACACTCAAGTATCTTATCACTATTTACTTTTTAAGAGTTCCCCAAATGCATTAGATATATAATTTTTGTGATAGAGTCTCCTTATATAGGGCTGTCCTAGGATTCTCTAAGCAGGCTGATCGTGAACTCACGTTCTCCTGCCTCTGCCTCTTCACTGCTGTGATTACAGGTATATGTCATCATTATCTATATCTGTATCTATATCTATGTAACTTTGGAATATCTATCTATCTATCTATCTATCTATCTGTCTATAGATAGATAGATATATATCATGGTCTATGCTGGCTGTAAGCTTATTATCTGGTGGAAGATAACTTTGAACTTCTGATCCTACTTTTACCTTCCAAGTGATGGGATTATAGGCATGTACCCTCAAGCTAAGCTCAATCTGATCAATCAGATTCTTACAAGCTAACTAAAGTGCATTGTTTTGGTTTGGCTTATGGATAAATACATATATCAAGTTTTAATGTGTTGCTTTATACATGGTGACATACACCCTAGACTGTCAAGATGTGTTGTAAAACCAATTATCATGGTTACTATCTAAATATTGCTATTTACTTGTGAATTGCAGCTACAGAGATTTTAAAAAAACTGTTTCCAAAGCTACCCTAGTTGCATATCAAGAATTCAGGTACACACTGCAGCAATATATATTGTTAAGTGTAGAAAATTCCAATTTAATCATGTTATTTTTCTTTAAGCATCTCTTCCTTTAAGACAATAGTTGCCTCCACACATTAAATGTTAAGCAGTACCAACAATTAAAAAGACATACCTCAATTTTATGATTAAATTATTCATAATAAAGTTTTGTGCATTATACTAAAATTATATTTTCTCTAAAGTGAACTGTATGAAAAACTGGCATTTGTCGTCAAAGTTTTGAGATGTAACATTCTGACATTGAGCTATTGCTTTCTTTTAAAAGAATCTATAAATTGAAACAAGTAAAAGGGTTTACTCTCAGGATCCATTTCTTGACACACCATTTTATTGCCCACCTGCGACTGAAAATTTTCATAAAGGAAAAAATACATTTCAAAGAGAATCGAACATTTTTAAATGTACTCATATACCTTCATAGTACTACTCTCACAATTAGTGTAAGTATACAACTTCAAGATACTATGCATTTAAAGGTGTATCAACTTGTATCTGTATTTGTTTATATTTACCATATAAAGCATAGTTTTTAAAAGCAAAGACTTTCAACTTAACCCTAACTAGTATTAAAAACTATAAAAACTACTTAAATTTTTCTGTATAATTCTGGGCTTTCTTTTTACACAGAAAGTTCAAATGTAAAGTAGAGCCCCTCTGGAGAGCTGTTCTGAGAACAGCTGCTGTGAGTTACCCGATGTCTGATCATTCTTTTCTGAGACTATTCAGGCTGACTCCTAATGATTATTACATTTTATAGATAGGCAGTGTTGTGACTTTTATTGTGTGATCTTGTCTTTGCCTTTCTCATTTCCTGATATTTAAGTTTAAAAACTGGGAAGGAATCTCTGTAGACTGTCTAAAGGAAAGCATGGGGAAGTAGAAGTCACAGCTGGGATCTTTATATTCCAGCCTCTAGAAACTTGAATCCATTTCTGAAGTCTGAAGTCCTCTTCCTGAACACAGAACTCAACCAGAGTCATTCTTTAGCAAAGAAAAATGTACATTTGTGATAATTATTATATTCACTGAAAATTGCTCAAAATTCTACAATGAACCAATCTTGAGTATGTTAAGGTATAGTTCCATGAACAGTTATCAGCATAGCCAGTTAGAGTTGGTCAAAACTTTCAGATTGTCACAGCCTGTTCAGAAGTCATCTGGCGCCTTGGGGTGGAGAGGTGGATCCTAGGATTATAGTCACCAAAAGAAGGGACTCCACTCTATTTCCATATTGAACTTTAGCATACTTCTGAGTGAAGAGCTGAGTTGTAAGGGTCTACCTGGTAAAAATACTATGATGCTCTTCGAATACCTTTACACGTACACTGTCATTTAGGTTCTAGTTTCAGGTTGTCAGAATCCTTCCGCAGATCTATCTAGAGAGCAGAACAATTCACCTGTAACTCACTTAGGTTGCTTTTCCCCGGCTTGTTTTAGGTGTGCCATAAGGACTACCTCCTTCCTCTACAGCAATGCTGATATAGCACGTACAGGTCAGGAAAGTTAGACTTAGCAGCATATTCACTTCTGTGTTAAAGATCGTATGAACGCTCATGATTCAATCAACAGCTATGCAGGATTTCAGGTATTATTTTTACCTGTCTTCAGAGACTCTTTTCCCGAGAACAAAACAAATGTTGATTCCTGACTTAATTCTCTAACATTGGTGATTCCCTAATCTCTGGCCGAGTGGTCAGGCGTGAATCTGGAGCAGTTTCTAGTTTGTTCAGCTTGCTTCAAACAGACTCTAACTGGAAACCTTAAGCTGCAATAAATGTCCAACAAATGTTCTGTACCAGCCCAACTGAGCTGCCTCTCTGCTTTTTCTTGTTTAAAGCAGAAGGTTGGTCCAGAGGAAGATGGACCAGGCAACCAGTAGAGCCCCAGATCACTGCGTGGGGGACTGCCTTCAGGAATGCAGGTGTTCTTCAACCTCCAGTGCCCACAGAGAGCCACCCCTTATGTGGAGTCTGGCTGGGCTAGCAGTATCAACCTTGAGTAGGAAGAAGACACAGGTAAGGTGGAATGGGGAGGGGCCACAGGGAGATGTTAGTGCTAGCACTGTATGTTTCTGTTGTTCAGGAAGTAATTTGTTTTCTAGAAGCTCCATTTTACAGCAAACACTCCTATTTAGATACTATAGTGTCTTGCTATGACCTTAATTATACTCAAATCTCCTGAAGGTTTGACTGAAAGTTATAGCTATGGTTTCATGTATTTTTTTAATTTGATGAAGGCCATTGTGGGAATTTTTCCTCCTTCCTTAGAAGTACAGTAGATAGGGCATTGAGACATTAGCATTTACTTTTTAATTTACTCTGAAAACATTTACATTTCTGAGTGAATTTGGGGATAGTCTATCTGAAAAATGAGAAGGACTGGATCAGGAAGTATAACTACTTTACAGCTGGCTAGTTTCTATTGTGAGGATTCCTAAGTGGGTTTCTTTTTTGCCACTGGCAGGAGAATTCTCCATACACTTAGAACTAGAGATATATAATTTCCATATACATTTACTTTTGTATTGCATACCTTACAAAACTATTTTTTAAACATCAAAATCCAAAGGATACAATCACATGTCGATCGGATGGGTTTCGTTGGCGAGTCCTTTCTAACTGAGATAACTGTTTGGCCTCTCGATTTCTTGCTGTTAATGTTGCTTTGAGATCATCCTGAAAATAAGCATTTTTGTTAATAAAACCTTCTAACTTAAGAAATAAAACACTCTATGTTAAAAATGAAAGAATGCTTCTTGTTTGATCCAGGCACTGTGCGCACAGGAGTTATGAGTACTGTACAATGTGTGTGTGTGCACACGAGAGCGTGTATTTCATTTATATTTTCTCCACTAAGATACAATAGAAACGGAAAACGAACCATACAGATACATGACTCTGATTTTGGTTGTGGTGATGCTTAAAAGAGCACATGTATTCATGAAATCCAAACACTGAAAAATAAGTATTTTATTGTGTGCAAATTTTACTCCGATTTGATTCTAAAAACAGTTTGTCAGATTTTAAAAATACAAGCCACCTGCTTTAAAACAAAAATATATAAATTCATTACCTATTTTAAAAACTTTCCGTAATAATGATTTTTACTGCTAGAGTAGAATATTAGTATACTTAGCAAATTTGGTAAACATGCTTTATTATTTTTAAAGATTCAAATTTTTTTCAAAGTATGTAAAAACAATAGCTCATGTTATTTTGTATTTGTTATGTACAAGACAAAAAAAACCCCATACCTTGTCATACTACCAAATGGATTAAAAAATGGATTTACTTACCCGTTTCATTTTTACAATGGATCCATAAGCTTTCAACGGTTCAACTACTTTGGCTTCAAGCCTTTCAACCTATTGAAAATTATATAAAATATAACTGAAAAGAAACATAGAAATATCAAAATTTAAATACTGAAATAAAATCTATGCTGTTTAATCTGAAATAAATACTGTAGACATTAATACTTTTGAAATTTTAAGTTAAGATGATACTCTATGACAACTTTATAAAAGGATAATCATCTAGATATTACTAATATTCATTAAAAACGTAAACCATACAGCAACAGCCACAGCCTGACAGGAATGTGCCTGGCACTTCTAAACACTCATCTTTGAACAAGCACAGCATTCACCTTACAGCTGTAGTTCCCAGGAAGTTTGAAGACATCTATAGTTTTAGGACAGTTACCATTTTCATGTGTTCAAGCAGATATTGTTAGGAATTATAGATATTGTCTCTTAATTCCTATAAGCCAACTTTTCAGAAAAACTGAATCTGAAAGAGACAGTGTTACTAGGAACATTTAAGGAAACACAACTCTCAAAAGCAAAAGGCTTGGGGATTATTGTATTAGCTGCATTTCTTTAGATAGCCATTTATAAGTTATAGGAGCCTAGAGAACAAGGTAAGTGAGCTTGGTGTTACTCATCTGCCAAACTGTACACCTGATCTAAAGAGTCTAGAGTTAAAAGATCTAGAATTAAACACTTTCTCATATTCATTTACATTTTTATCAAAAATACTAGCAATTCTCTTACTAGCACTAATAAAAGGAACGAGAGAAGTATCTTTTCTACAAATACATACACAAGAAAATTATGGGGCACTGAAACTTTGGCAGGGTGGGCAATCAGATGACAGCTATTGCTTAAAACAAACATTTTTACAGCAACTAAAATGCTTTTTAAAATGATACATTTTTACCTAATCAATGCATTTTCATTTCATATCTAATCAGTGAAATTTTGTTTCATATGTATTCTTTAGTTTCTGAAAATGGAGTTATATGGATGTTTCATTTTAAAAGGTTTTAGGAAAATGTAAAAAATAGATTCCCATCAACATTTAAATATTCAGAATTCTGAAATCAGAGTTACGAATATTCAGGACAGTTTAATGTATCCCATTTCTGATAACACACTGTGTGGATTAGCCAAAGCTGTCCTAACAGCTTCCGTTTCTTTCCCTTGCCTACCTTTGTCCTGTTCATTAGCACCTCCACCATTTGGTAAGCAGGAAACAGAGCAGAGCAAATGCAAATCAATTCACTTTGCTATTTGATAAGTAGCATAAAAAATTTCTAGAAAGGGAAATTATTGGTGACATGTGACTAAAAACTACTTTTGAAACATTGAATCTCCAATTACCATGTATCACTGAGCATTGCTTGTTATAGAAGAAATGTACGCCAAGAACTCAACGTTTTCCTTACAGTATCCCGGCGTGATTAGTACTCAAATTTTGTATGCATAATGATGGTAAGTTCAAAATTTTTTGGTAACTGAAATTTGTTCTAGGTTTTAAACATGAAAAAGAACAATGGCACTTATTACAAAAGTAAAAAAGCAATGGAGTTTAAACTTGGCGACTTTTGTAAGTAAACTAGTATTTAAAAGAAGTATGTGAAAGGGCTTACGAGGTATCAAAGTAAGAAGACTGGGGTTTTGTTGTTGCTTTAAGAAAGACCCCACAAGAGCAAGGCTCTGGTCGGTCCCTCACATCAACCACACAGCCAACTCTCAGATGTATCGCTTTGTTTTGCTTCTGGGTTATAAACCACAGCTTTCCGACTGGTCAACTTTCAAACCATGAGAATATCAGCAACATGTTGCCTGCCCATTTACAGCATTCTCATCTCTAGGCACTCTATAAAATGCACTTGATGCACACGGGACACACATGCGATTTCCTTCCCTATGAGCGCTGTATTTGCCACCTTTTCTGAACCTGTAACCAAAGTGGGCAAATGAATAGGGAAATTCAAGACTTCAAACACACCTTAGGTTTAGTTTGAAAGTTGTCAGGTCATAGAAAGATTCCCTATAGTGGACTCACGTGGTATAGACAGGAAATGCATTATCAAGTGTGCATTCGCCTCTGTTAAGATATGTTACAATGAAAACGTCTCCAGAATTCCTATACATTACTTCTTGGACTTATAATAATGACACCATGACCGCACTTCATACCTCTGCTTGGCGGTAATCTTGAAGTTTGGCAAACTCATCGGCAAAGTTTTTCAGACCCTGCTTTAAATTTGGGGTCTCGGTAGAGGCATACACGTTGATTTCATTAACCAGGAGGTCGGCTTTGTCTCGCAGCCTGGCCGTTTTCCGTACATAAGCTGCAAAGATTTGGCAAAGCTCTCCAAAATGCTTCTCCACATTTGTGACAGCATCCTGCAGTTGTTTTGTTTGAGCATCTCTAGAAAAAGGAGACACTGTTCTTAAAACATTAAGATTGTGCCCCGTCAATTTTATATGCAAACATTCCCGGGGCACCCAGAGGCCCAACCTTCCCAACTCTCCCGGAGGCCCGCCCTTCTCTAGAACCCCACTCAGTTCTTGGACAGTGCAGGCCCGGGGTTAGGCCCCAGCCGTGCCCGCCGTGAAGGGGAGGCAGGGGCGAGCCGTGGCCCGGGCACCAGCGGCCTCCCGGGCTCTGTACCTCTGCGGGGCCCGGCCCAGCTCAGGAGGGTGGGTCGGCCGGGAGACTCTCTCGGCCCGGTACTCGCTGCAGCCCGGAGGAGGACGGCTGCAGAGCGCCGCGGGGACCGTGCGGCCTCCTCACGCCCCGGCCGGCTTCCGATCCCCGGGCCCGGCTCCCCTCGCCCACCCGGCCCTCTCCCTCGGGCGGCCTGCAGGACGAGGCCCCGGGCGGTTACCGGTCTTCCAGGTTGCGCCTCCACATCTTGCCTTGCGCGCCGCCGGGGACCCGGGGTGGGAGCCCAACGAGCGCGGCTCCGGGGCGCCAGGGCGCGCGGGAACAGGAGGCGCCGCCACTTCTACCGAGAGGCGAGAGCGCGCCGTGCGCGCCGCCGCGCCGGGCCGGCGTTTCCGTGGCAACGCGGCGGGCGCCCCTGCGGTCAAGGGCAGGGCAAGGGAGACCGGACGGCATTGGGCAGAGGGACCACCAAGCATCCTCCTTCGGTGCTGCTCTGTAGCCCTCCCGGGCCGCTGGAAGTACAGGGGAAAATAACACACCAGTAACCGGAAGGGGGACGTGAAAGTAAAGGTGAATGGGGTCCGGGCTCTGCTTCTGGATGTGAGGACTTAATGCCATGCTTGTCCCCGTGCTTCTCTGCTGAACGTGACAGGGTGGGCTCTTGGAAAGTGCCTTTGTGAAAGAACAGCTTTATTAGTTAGGTTTCTATTGCTGTGATAAGACCATGACGGAAAACAAGTTGGGGAGGAAAGGGTTTCTTTGGCTGACACATCCCAAGTCACAGCTCATTGAGGAACTCAGGGCCTGAACCTGGAGGCAGGGACTAAAGCAGACGCCATGGAGGACCACTGCTTGCTGGCTTCTTCACTAGACTTTCTTATATACCCCAGGATGACCTGCGAAGGGGTGGCACTGTCCACACTGGGCTGGACCCTTCCACATCAACCATCAATCAAGAAAACCGCCTTACAAGTTTGCCTACAGGCCAATCTAATGGGGGCATTTTCTAAATAACTCTAGCTTGTGTCAAAAACACAAAACAAACAAACAAACAAACAAGCCAAATGGAATCTAAGTAGCACAATAGTGCTTACTGCCTCATCTTAATTAATTTCCCCCTTGCAGTTTCTACTTTATGAAAAAGATTATGTTAGATCCAGGGAATAAGTCAAAGAAAAGAAACAAGGGTATAGGCTTGAATGAAGGTCCCCAGTTTGAAGAGACACGGAGAGCCCAGAGCTTTTCCTTTAACTTCTGAACACCCATGGCCTAGACTGTGTGTGCGTGCGTGTGTGTGTGTGTAAGAGGGGAGGGTGAGAAAGGGAAAGAGAGAAACTTCTCTTTCATCCAAGCTTTATCTGCTTCCTGGGCTGCTCCCACGCTTGACTAGAACACTCCCGAGTTTGTGTCCTCTCCTTGAAGCAGGGGAAATGTGATTTTTTTGTCTGGTACTCATCAGTGCCTTCTACAACTCTGTGAAGGGTTATTTTGCACAAATGGATGTCCTAGTCTTGTGTAACTTCTGCTTCAAATTCCCCTAGAGCAAGAAATCCACGGAGTCTGCATAAAGGGCAAGACATTTATTAGTGATAAAAGTCATCACAGCATGGGAGAGTTATCGTGGGGTCCTGGAAAGCCGAGCTATGATCCACGTTGTTCTTCCGCCTGGTCCATCTCAGCATCCGAAAACCACAAGGAGAGAGAGCGATGCCTACTGCGTCCCAGGTCTTAAGGGTCCAGGAGGCCATGCCCCAGGGACATGTATTTCAAGGTCCTAGGCAGGTGGAGCAGTTACCTACTGCCTCTCGGGGCGGTGCGTCAAGGTCATAGACAGAACAGCTACCCCCTGCATCCCTCTATTCTTTCACGTCGTAACTTGTGTTTCAGAGCCTCCTGTTACTACTTCTGTTTTAGTGGCCCCTGCTCTCTTGTGTTGTGCACGCCTCCTTTCTCCCTTGTACTTACGCAGAAGCCAGCTGCCCAGTGCCCGTAGTCTCCGAATAGAGCTCTAACCAAAGGTTAGAAGAGTCTTTGCTTGTATAGAGCTCACAGCCTTGGGGGACAGATAAAGCTAGCCAAATGTCTTAGGATTTCCATTGCTGTGGAGAGACACCATGACCACAACAACTCTTATAAAGAAAACATTTAATGGGGTGGCTGACAGTTTCAGAGGTTTAGTTCATTATCATCATGGTGGGACAGGGTAGAATGCAGGCAGGCATGGTACTAGAGCTGAGAGTCCTACATCTTGATCTGCAGGCAACAGGAAGTGAACTGAGACACTGGGAGTGGCTTGAGTGTATATGAGATCTCAAAGACTGCCTCCACAGTGACACACTTCCTCCAACAAGGCCACACCTACTTCAGCAAAGCCATACCTCCTCATAGTGCCACCCCCTGTGAGCTTATGGGGGCCAATTACATTCAAACCACCACACCAAACCATCAAACACACAAAAATACAACCCAGAAATGCGCTACTGTGTCAGCTTTCGTTGTATAACAAGTTATAAAACTGAGTGGCTTACAAAAATGCATTAGATGGTTCAGGAATGGGATGGATAGTAGTTCTTTGGTTCTGTTCAGCTGGACTCTTTCCTGCCTTTCTCTCCAGGTGGTGAGTCTGCTAGTAGTGTGTAATCTCATTAAATGCTGTGGTTTGGAGATGGTTTGAGTGTGCCCTCCAGTAGCACATGATGTGAAGGCTTGGTTTGCTCCTTAATGTGTGGTGAGAGATGGAGACACTTGAGATGAGGAGCCTAGGGGGATAATGTTGGGCCATGGAGACTACCATGCTTGGAGGGGATTAAAGTGATTTTTTTTTGGTCCATTATTATTAGCTGTTGTTAGTTGTTTTTTTTTTTGTTATTGTTGTTTTGTTTTTTTCTTTTTTACTTTTTGGTTTTTTGCTCCTTGGGGGGCCCACCATCCAGCTCCCAAATAAATACATGGAGGTTTATTCATTCTTATGAATGCCTGGCTTTAGCTTGGCTTGTTTCTAGCCAGCTTTTCTTAACTTAAATTATCCATCTACCTTTTGCCTCTGGGCTTTTTATCTTTCTCTATTCTGTATAACTTTCTTTACTTTTTACTCTGTGGCTTGCTGTGTAGCTGGCTCCTGGTGTTCTCCTCCTTCTCTTGCTTCTTGATCCTCTCTTCCCAGATTTCTCCTTCTATTTATTCTCTCTGCCTGCCAGCCCCACCTATCCTTTATCCTGCCTAGCTATTGGCTGTTCATCTCTTTATTAGACCAATCAGGTGTTTCAGGCAGGCAAAGTAACATAGCTTCACAGAGTTAAATGCAACATAAAAGAATCCGGTACATTTTTGTATCATTAAACAAATATTCCACAGCATAAATGAATGTAACACATTGTAAAATAATATTCCACAACATTTAGTTGTCTGGAGAGGGTTGTTAAACAGAGTCTGACCCCACCTGGATGTGATCTTTTCCATCCACACATGCGGCTGCCATTATGACCAAATCTGCTAAATGGAGTCTTTTAGAGCAGAGCCACTAGCACCATGCCCTTGAATATCTGGAACTGTGAACCAAATAAATCTTTATTTGTGTACATTTGCCAGCCTCAGGTATTTTTTTTAAACAAGGCTTATTTATTTATTATGTTTATGTGTATGCATGTGTCTCTCTTGAGTTTATATGCACTGTGTATGTGCAGGAAGGCCAGAGAGGGCATGGGTTTCCTTGGAACCAGAGTTTCAGGTTACTGTGAGCCACCATGTAAGTTCTGGGAATAAAATCAAATCCTCTGTAAGAGCAATAAGCACTTCTAACTGAACCATTGCTCCAGCCCCATAGTGTCAGGTATTTTATAACAGTAATGTAAAGTAGACAGATGTAGGTGGCCTAACTAACATGTCACGCTGTAGGAGCCTGTCAGCAGAGGCATCATGTTTTTTATTTCAGCAGGTTAGCCAGGATTCTTCACATAGCCTCTTTCTAAAGTAACAAGCAATGTAGTGGTATTTGCCCTGCCCGTCGTCTTGGGCTATCCAGCCTGGTAGAAGCGGTGCTTCTTGCCGGCACATGTGACTTCTTGACTTCTTGCCTGCATACATGTGCTCCTGAAAGGAAAGAAGGAGGGGTCACACAGTCCTTGGCATGATCAGACACAGGACGTGCATTCACTCCTGGGCAGAACAGAGGACGATTTCAGCTGTTTACTCAGTTCTGTATTCATGAGTGCATTTCCCCAATTTATATCTTAATAAATCCCAATTACCCACTACACAGGCTCATGTAATTGACCTTAACTGTTGGAGCCCACTAGGTTTCCTAGTGGGTGTACCCAGCAGGACTGTATAAGAGGTTGATTGGACCACTGGCCTGGGTACCAAGTGACTGTAACTAGCAAGGGGGAGGTCTTTTGCTTCACCCCTTGGCATTATTATAAATAGACCTTTGGAATAAAGTTCTGGGCCTGTGGATAAGGATCCAGGCTCACTCGAGTCTATCCTGTGTTTTCTACTTCTCTCTTCTCTATTTCTAACTAAGTCTCTTATTCCTCATTCCTCAAGAGTTCCTGGGGTAAATAAGTGTGGGGGCTGGTCCCCACACTTAACAAAGCAAGACATGGCGAGCCCCACTGTACACATGCCTTTAAAGTGTCTGCATTTGTCATATATGCCTCTACACTATTGGTTGATGTAGGTCACATGGTCCAGACCAGAGTGGCACACTAATTATCAGGGACCTGGGTAGTGACTGTTTCTGTTTGCCAATCTATGTGTCTAAGTTAGGGTTTCTATTGCTGTGAAGAGACACCATGGCCACAGCAACTCTTATAAAGGAAAATATTTAATTGTGGTGGCTCACTTACAGTTAACAAGTTCAGTGATTGTCATCATGGTGGGGCATGGTGGTGTGAAGGCAGACATGGTGCTGGAGAAGTAACTGAGAGTTCTAAATCTTGCAGGCAACAGGAAGTGAACTGTCTCACTGGGTGTGGCTTGAGCATATATGAGACCCCAAAACCCACCTCCACAGTGACACACTTCCTCCAACAAGACCACACCTACTTCAACAGTCCACACACTCCCTTTGGGGGCCATTGCCTTTCAAACCACCACACCATGTATCGAGTGGATCTACCCACATGGCACCAAGAGAGCATGTACTTAAAGCAGAGCTTTGGTTTGACCTACTTGAAGAACTTCACCAAAAAGGAGTCCTGAACTAAGACTCAAGGAATGAGAAGGTGAAAAGGAGCTTAAAATTTGGCCAATGAGAGGGACAGCATAGGCAAATTGTCTCCTTCTCACGGCAGTTCTTATCTCTCTCCAGAACTGAAAATCTCAGAAAATTACACCATCTTTCAAGCAACAGGTCAGGTAAAAAACCTAGGAGTTACCGTTTCTTTTCTCTAGCCACACTGGCCAATTCCATATGTCCTATCTTCAAAAGCGTATTGTGATTCACTTCTTCATTTCTTGTATATAGCCTTGTAAATTCACCCTTATCACCACCTCCCATCATCATTTACCATCCTCCTCAAGACCACTGTGATGCTGAAGTAAGCTAAGTGCATGCACATCAGATCATGACAACTTTTCTAAGCTTCCACTGTCCTTATGGAATTTGAAATCCTCATTCTATAAAGGCTGTGTCTCATTTATGCCTACCCACGTACCTTCCCTTGCCTCCCTGCAGCGTTCTGCTGAATCATCTTTCTGTTCCTGGCAATACCAAACTTACTTCAGAGTGGGTTTTGTGTGTGTTGTTCCTTCTGCCGGGACGTTCCTTCTCCAGGTCTTGACTGGGATTGTCCATGCTTAGAATATATAGAATTATGCTAAAAAAAGTACCTGCAGGGGGAGGCTTTCTTTTTTTTCTGATTACCAAGTTGCTATGATATCTCCCATGATGTTTCCCTTGAAGTACAAACCGCTCACTGAAATGAACCTGTTTATATGTGATTTTGATCTTTTATGAGGAGAATACTCTCCATGAAACTACCTTTTATTATATTCTATTAGTTTTCATTGTATTGCCAGTACTGCCACCCTCCTAGACATTAGTATGAACTCATCAATGAGATTAATTCATCAGTGAATAAATGAATGAGTGAAAACCCCATTGCTCAGTGTTTCCCTGTGTGTGAGGAAGTAGAAGGAAACCAGTGAGGCTGGAGTGAAGGTGGCTGTGGAATGCAATGGCAGGGGTAGGTGGGGGGTAAGTCCTGAGAGAATTTTGGCGAATGCCAATGAATTTGGAATTTGGTTTTGTATGAGTCAGTGTTCTCTGGAGGAAAAGAATCAACGGGGTGT
Source organism: Peromyscus californicus insignis (assembly GCF_007827085.1). Lineage (NCBI taxonomy): Eukaryota > Metazoa > Chordata > Mammalia > Rodentia > Cricetidae > Peromyscus > Peromyscus californicus. The sequence goes on from NW_026294573.1 coordinate 148,039,261, forward strand.
GTATATGTATAGTACAATATATAAATTCATTAAAAGCAACTGGTTCAAGTGATTATGGAGGCTGAGAAATCTCAAAATCTGCAGCTCAAAAATGACACAGGAGAACCAGGGTATAACAACAGCTCAAGTGCAAGGCCTGGGGACTGGAAAAGCTGGTGCTGTGACTGTTACGATTAATGTGGTTGTCCCTATTCCTCAAAAACGTGTTTCAGTCCTATTCTATTCAGGTCTTTGATTAGCTGAAGGAGGTGTGCTGCATTAGGAGGAACAACTTGCTTTATCAGGTACAGTTGTAAGTGTCTATCACATCCAGGTAAACTTCTTAGCAGACCACTCATGTTCAGTATAGTAGTTCTTCAACAAGTGTGTATTGAATTTCAATCCTTTAGGCCAAAATCCTCTTAGGATGTTTCCCCTGAGACATGAGCTCTTCAATCTTACTATCTCAACAGACAATCAGAACATGAATCAGCACAATTGCTGTTAGGCCTTTTCTACTCAGAGATGCCTTCTTTCTTGCAGGCTACATGTGCATCTAGGACACATCTCACTGAGGGAAATAGGGACATGGGAAGTCAGTCCCAGGGCAATGTCATAAGTATTCTTTTCTCCATTCCTAGGTGTCTTAGTCAGCTCTCTCTCTCTCTCTCTCTCTCTCTCTCTCTCTCTCTCTCTCTCTCTCTCTCTCTCTCTCTCTAACTTGACTTAAGGGAAAGTTATCTGGGAAGAGGGAACCTCAATTGAGAAAATGTTTCCAGCAGACTAGCCTTAGGCAAGTCTGTAGGATAGTTTCTGGATTCTGACAGTGTGGGAGAGCCCAGCCCACTGTGGATGGTGCCATTTTGGGCAGGTGGTCCTGAGTTGTATAAGAAAGCAGGCTGAGGCAGCCACAGGGAGCAAGCCAGTGAGCAACATTCCTCCATGGGTTCTGCTTCAGTTCCTGCCTTGAGTTCCTGCCCTGACTTCTCTTCATTGATGAATACAACTGTAAGCTGAAAGAATCCCATTCCTCTGCCAGTCGTGATGTTTATCACAACAATGGAAACTTAAAAGCAGAACACCAGGATTATCCCCTACACCTCTCTCAAGATCCCTTTTTACAAAGTTCTTAACAAATGTAAGCATGTCACTGCTATTCTCTGTTCAGAGAAAAGAGGGTGTATGTTTTAGGATAAGTCCATCACAGGGCATAATATTCCCAACTCTCTGAGAATTGCTGTTCTGGGTTCCAAGTAGTGTAGGTATTGCCTTTCCCAGTACTACTATATATTCTTGTATTTTGTTTTTAATTTTTATTTCTTTATTTTTATTTTTTTGTCCTCCCTCCCAGTCCATCCGTATATTTTTAAGTCAGCATATTATTTCATAAAACATTTAAGGAATCCCAGTTTATTTAGTATGGCCAAAGAAGGGTCCAATGAGGACATGGTTAATTAGTTTATACTCTTATTAATAAACACTAGTTATGGAGAAATAGTCATGTTCCATATCTTAGACTTACTATTCCTAAACTCTAGCATTTTAAGTAAGGTGGAAGGACAGAACATACCCACAAATGGATTATTATTAAAAACTATTTTTAAGCCCCTATTTTGTATTTTAGAGGTGATAATACACTTTAAATTAGAATTTTTGTAATTTAAAAATGTAATTATTTTGTTAATCTAAGCTTTTTCTCTCACTTCCCTGGTCTTACTTAGTGAGTGAACAAACAATGTCAGAAGTATAGGAATATCTTTCTTAGCATGCCCCCAAACCTGGAGCTCATCCCTAGCTCCTAACTCTCCTTTCCAAAGAAAAACAAATGAACACAAATGTTAAATGATCAATTACAGTATATTTTATTTAACTGCTAACAGTGAGTTAAGACGGGTCCTTGTACAATATGTTAAACAAATTGCTTTAATGGCGATGCATAGTACTAAACATTTTCCCTACCAGAGACATTTTTTTAAAACTAAATTCCTGACTTTGGGTTTGTTTTATGACTGACCTATCCAGTTTATTGTGTTGGTACTATCACTTAAAACATGATGGGGTCGCCGATGGGTACGTGACTGCAGGCAATGATACCCCCTCTCCCAGAATTTATCAGGGGCACATAGTTCAGCAGTGAGAGGTCTCCTGAGCTTCTTCTCCATCCATGCGTGATTGTTGAGAGGCCCATTCTTGGTGTAGGCAACTGTACTGCTGTGAGTTCGTGATTGCAATAGCTGTATCTTGCATAAAGGTTGGCATTTTGCAGCCCTTCTCCATATTATCTAGCTCTTATATTCTTTGTACACCCTCTTCTGCAATGTTCCCTGAGCCTTAGATGGATAGTATAAATGCCTTGATTAGGGCTGACAACTCGTCTGTCATTTATTCTCAGAATCTTGTGCAGCATCTGTCTCTGTACTCATCAGCTTTCATTGCTGGGGGACGCTTCTCTAATTAGGATGAGAGTAGTGTTTGTCTGGGGCTATAAACATCAATATATAGAAGGCAATTTGATACCATATCAATTTAGCTTAACAACAGTATTCAATTCCCCTCTAGGACCTATGAACTCATCCACCACGCATTTAGAGTACCAGGAATTGATTCCCTTCTGTGAAGTGGAACTCATATCAAACCAGAGAGTAGTTGGTGGCCCTATAACAGCACTGCCACTGTTGTACAGTGAGCATGTCTTCCCTGGAAGGTTGGGCTTATGGTTCATATGGTTCACAGTTGGGTAAGACCTTTGATGCTTTTATCCTTCAGGTGCCTGCTCAGCACCATCAGGGCCAGGAAAGCTAACTGGCACAGAGGAAGCTTCCAGCTTACTTCCAGCTTGATTTCTATCTATTGTGCAGCTAACTTCTGCAATAAGGTCTTATCATCTAGTTGTGGGGGAAACCAAGAGGAATGGCAAAAACCCGTATGATTTTTGGTATTATCTCTGGAATCTTATAAGTATCCTACCCTGGTACTGAATTTTTGCTACAAGACACAGGAATATGAAGTAGGGATTTAGCTGTATATGGTAAAGCTATACCTGGAAGAATCAAGGAATTCTTCCAGAGGAACCCAAATCTCAAAGAGTATTTGGTGTTATTTGGCTTTTAATATATCAGTTGTTTCCTGCTATGAATTTCATGTGTGCTCATAACTTTCCCAAGAACTTTTAACAGTGTATTTATCTGAAATACCTCTCAAACTCCTAGGCCAAAATGGCAGACAGAATAAACCTTTCAGACCAACTGCTGATCTGAATTAAGGTAAACATCCTTATGGAGACACTGCCTAGCATAGCTGTGTTTCTTGTGCAATGATGCTCAGACCCTCCTTCCTCTCACAGTCCAAGTGCATTCCAGAACAATTGACTCAGAACAGAGGATTTTTGTACACCAGGTGCAATGTAGCCATGAGGCAGGTTTCCTAGCTCAGAGCAGAGTTGCCCCGCCCGACCAGGAAGCAGCACGGCAGAGTTTTTTGGAGATTGTAGATAGATTGGGTCTGGTCAGGAGGGTAGGAGAGGAAGGAATGAAAATGGATGGAGGAACGAAGGATGAAGATGAGATTGAGAGCAAAAGAGCTTAGTTAGGACTAGACAATGAGAGGACAGGAAGAGAAGGGACAGAGAGGAGCCGAGTGTGAGAACAGAACTGAAGCTGTAGACTTTTGTCTTAGAGGAATAAAGTGGATGGACAAAGGAGCATGGTGCCCATAGCTTCATTTCCCTCAGATTATTCTGACTGTTAGTAGTGTCTCTTCTGGGTCCCTGGGAAGGAAACTACAGAGGCTGGACCGCAATAATTTCTGATAAGTTTTTTTCTTTAATCATCTTTGTCATCTAGAAGCAGCCATTACCCAGCCCTACAGTGTGTCTCCCTTCAAACACCTTAAAAAGTTTATATTTTTAAAATGTTACAAGATAGTACTTTCCACATGGCTTGTTCTAGGAAGGGATATAGGAACTCCCTCTAGTGGGAAGTTTTGTTCATAAACTTATTTGGTCCAATACTACCTGCCAAGGAGAAAGACTGATACTGGATACTTTTTCATGATGAGTTTTAAATAGAAATGACCTGAAATTGAGTTTCTTCTCACAACAGTGGGTAGAGGGTATGCTTTGGTAACTAGGCACAAGGGCTTTGATAAGCTCTCATTTCTGTGACAAGGAATTCAGTTCTGGTGTCAGCTTGCTCACACACATTGGCATGTGTCTGAATCTCCTGGAATGGATGTTAAAATGCATATTCTCAAGCCCTAGAATTTATAACTAAAGAGGTCTGTGGTGAGTCCAGCAATGTGCATAATAATGTTTTTTTTAGGGTTACTCTGGTTCTTCTTGTGCAGGAAACAAGGTTGAGTGTGAGGGTGATCTAGGCTTCTGTCATTCATTGATCCCAGGTTGATTCAGTCGATCTGCCTGGGCAGGCAGGTGGTCCATTCCTCTCTCACTTGTCTCTCTGGTCCCTCCTCAAGACCATCCCGACACAGGAGAGAGGAAGATTGCTTTTTGGTCAAGGCTATATGAGTAGTTGTACTCTTACTAGAACCTCCACACAAGATCCCAGGGACCATGATTTTGGAACAGTGGACAGTCTTGCGTTCTCACAGCTTAGCCATGGGATTGTTGTGGAGATTAATAGAAACATTCATTGTTAGGTGCTTCCTGTGATATCTTCTACAGTAAGCACTCTACATAGTTAGCTCCTACTACTATCATATTTATCAATGGAAAAAGAGGCCAGAGGCCATGAATTTGGTAGAGAGCAAGGTACAAGGCACGTGGGGTGGGGGATAAAGTACATGCAAGGGCTGGAGGGAGAAAAGTGAATAGGGGATCGTGATGTAATTGTATTTTGATTAAAAATAACAACACATATATGGTTCTGGGTTCCATTCTCAGCAACACAATAAACAAACAAATAACAGTTAAAAAAACTATTAGCATTTTAAAAATTCTAAGTATAAGCTAGAACTTTTAAATAATATTATGGAGTTTATTATGTTGTTATTTGAGTTATATTGGCAATTTTACTTATCACTGAGGCCTTTGTGCCTAATAGTGTAAGCACTATTAGCAGTTACTATCATTCTTCTATTTGTATATTAATCTTTTGAATATTCATTAAAAGTACACATATTATGCATGGCAAAAAAAAGTAAGAACCAATTGAAGATCTCTCAGTGGTTAAATTGGAAAGAGTCTGAACAAGAAAATAAAGTAGTTATGGATTATAACCCAAAGCAAAAGATGAATATCTCTGAATCCATGTCAAGATAAAACAACACTTGAATAAATATGTAAGTATTGAGATAAGTGGAGAAACTAGAAATTGCCTATGCATAAGAACTCCATAGGATGTGTATAGACATACTGTCTTCAGGCAGGCTGAGTAAAACTGCCCCTCCTTATGGACAGACAAAACCAGATGGTACATGAAAAAGGACGAGAGGTGCTCTATAGTAGAGAAACATGACAAACTGCCTTAACCAGGGGTCAAGTGTCAATACTGACAGAGAAAGGAGGTGCTATGAGTATGTAACACATAAACATTTATATATAACGTTATATACAACTGTAGCACGAATCTTAAAGAGTCTTATTAATAAAATCAAACCTGAGGCCAGTTATTGGGGTGAATGCTGGAAGATCAGAGAAGCAGAACAAGCCACAGCTACCTCACCTTGCCAATTCCTCAACTGATCCTGTTTCCTCAGACTGGATGCCTCTGAGTCCTCATCCAGAATGGATCTCAGCTGAACTGCTGCTCGAAAGCCTGAAAGCTTAACCAGCTTCTAGTTTCTGGTCCTCACGCCTTATATATCTTTCTGTTTTCTGCGATCACTCCCTGAGATTAAAAGCTCACTTCTTGGGATTAAAGGCGTGTGTCACCATGCCTGACTGTTTTCAATGTGGCCTTGAACTCACAGAGATCCAGAGGGATTTCCGCCTCTGGAATCCTAGGATTAAAGGCGTGTGCTACCACTGCCTGTCCTCTATGTTTAATATTGTGGCTGTTCCATTCTCTGACCCCAGATAAGTTTATTAGGGTGTACAATATGTTGGGGAACACAATTCCACCACATATAACACATATAACATGATGAAAACGGCACAAGAGAGATGGCTCAGCAGTCAAGAGCACTGGCTGCTCTTCCACAGGACATAGGTTTGATTCCCAGCACCCACATAGCAGCTCACAACTGTCTGTAACGGCATTCCCAGTGTATCTGATACCTTCTTCTTGCCTCCATGTGCACCAGATATATACACAGTGCACAGACACACGTGTAGGCAAGACACTCATACACATTAAAAATACATAAAACCCACAGTGAAAATGGTATTACACACTTGTGGTCTTTGACTTCCAGGCTGATTATCCCACTGTAATCACGAGAAAAACATTAAATGAATCCCAGCACAGGGATATTTTTCAGCGTTACTGACTGAATAGTACTCCTCAACAACTTTCAAGGTCATCAAAACCTGAGAGGATCTAAACTGAAACATGAGATATGAGAAGGACATGAAATTGTGGATGAATCCTGGAATAGAAAATGCACATTAAGAAGCAGATGTGAAAAAAGGCACGAAACAAAGCAAAGCCCTTTGAGTTTTAGAAGTAAACTGCCACATCACAGGGTCATTAGAAAGTCTCATCAGCGCTAAGAGATGTTTAAAAATGCCTATAAAATGCTACTATTAGGGTTTTCCCCTTCCCTCCCTTCCTTTTCTGTCCCCTCTCCCAAGTAGGAAGGTAGGTAAAACCTGCCACAAATGTGTGCACACACAGTGAGCAGAGAGGCAATCTTATCAAAACAGGATGTGTGTGTGTGTGTGTGTGTGTGTGTGTGTGTGTGTGTGTGTGTGTGTGGTGGTCACAGGAAAACCTCCGGTATTGGTCCTCACCTTCTACTTTGTTTGGAACAGGGTTTCTTTTTTGTTAGCCACTGTGTCCTCCAGGCTAACTGGCCCATAAGCTTGAGGAGGATTTCCTTGTCTTCACCTACCTCACTGTAGAATGCTGGGATTACAACACCCAGCTTTGTGGGAACGCTGAGGATCCAGACTCCACTCCTCACACTTGCACAGCAAGGGATTAACCACAGGGCTGTCTTTCACGTTGTTAATAATCAAAAGTTCTAGATAAGATAAACTCCTCCCTTTCCTTGAATGATAAATTCACGCTCTGACCACTACTTCTTACAATCTCAACAATCAGTTTTAAAAGTGCTACATCTCATGCTGGGCTGTGGTAGCACACACCTTTAATCCCAGCACTCAGAGGCAAAAGTAGGCAGATCTCTGAGTTTGAGGTCAGCCTGGTCTACAAGTGAGTTCTAGGACAGCCAGGGCTACACCGAGAAACCCTGTCTCAAAAAAACAAACAAACAAAAAAAACAAAAAACAAAAAAAAAACAAAAAAAAAAACAGAAAAAAGTGGTATGTCTCCTTCCCATGTGTGTTTTAAAATATTTCTGCCTCATGTATGTAACACAAATTGCTAAATGGTCTTATTAATAGAAAACCCAGAGCCAGATATTGGGGTGGAAGCTAAAAGATCAGAGTAACAGAACAAGCCACAGTTAACCTCACCATACCAACTCCTCAGTCTCCAGAGCAAGACTTTCTGTTTATTCACACCATATATTCCTTTCTGTGCCCTGCCATCTTCCTTCCTTCCTAGTGCTGAGATTAAAGGCGTGTGCCACCACTGCCTGGCTCTGTTTCAAATGTGGTCTTAAACTCACAGAGATCCAGACGGATCAGATCTCTGCCTCCCGAGTGATAGGATTAAGGGTGTGTGCTACCACTGTCCTGACTCTATGTTTAATCTAGTGGCTGGCTCTGTCCTCTGATCCCCAGATAAGTTTATTAGGGTACACAATATATTGGGCTATACAATATATCACCACACATGTATGCATTTATGTCTCCTGTTGGCAAATGGCCAGTGAGACCAGATACTCAGCTTAAAAATATTTTTTCACTTAGGTTTATTTATTTTTATTTTATGTATATGGATATTTTGCTTGCATGGATGTCTGTGGACCACCTGCATATCTGGTGCCCATAGAGGCCAGAAGCTGCCAGATCCCCTGGAACTGGGATTACAGATAGTTGTGAGTCACTGTGTGTGTGTGTGTGCTGGGAATGGGAGTGGGGTCCTCCGGAAGAGGAGCCAGTGTTAACCACTGAGCCGTCTCTCCAGCCTGGGCATAGCTTTGTGAAAACGGAGTATCATGGGTAAAAGCTTGATTCAATCATAACTCTCTTTGCCTTCGTACTTTTGACCTAAAGACTAAAATTCTAAAATGATTTGTTTGACATAATGTGCTGCTTGTACTGGGGAAGCTTCATGTGGTTTACAGACAGGGATAGCCTCAAGATTTCTTCAGACTCTAATGAAAACCCTGCTTGTAGATGCTCGTCATGGAATTAGGAGTCCTTTCATTTGTCAGACTGTGTCTAGATTTGTATTCTGGAAGGAAATCACATATTCAAATACTTCTCAGAAATATTCTTCTCAATGTAGATGTAATAGTATCAGGCAAAAAGATTCATTATTCAGAATGTAATCCCAATTATCTTCTTTAAAATTCTCTCATATTTATTCCTTTTTTATTGCTAAGAAAGTTATAACACTTTTGACAAAAATGAAAAATAAAAATGGAAAACGCCAAGCACCCCAAATGGCTCACACTTCTCCCCAGCCCTGGTCGTAAGTACTTGGGTGATGAATAAGCACAGTTTGTATCTCTGCCCTGCTTGTTGGTGGACTGTATCCATGCAGACACCGAGGCTGTGGAGTTTACCCCGAGAGCCCAGGAACCAGTTGTAGTAAATTGATATGCTTCTCAGACATAGAGCACTCGCTAGAATGCAGGTGTGTGTGTGTGTGTGTGTGTGTGTGTGTGTGTGTGTGTGTGTGTGTGTGTGTGTATTTTTAATTTGCTTCTTTATATTTCAAACAGGTAAGTGCATTTATGTGGTCTGTTTCATGGTATTTGCTTCGGGATTTACTTTTATTTATTGGAAAGCCCTTCCCCTCCTTTTCCTGAGTAACTTTTATAAGGTTTCCTTGTATGTGATTCACCTTTTAATGAACCTGTTTGTTCCAAGCTATAGGATAACAGTCTTATATTTTTATTCCTAACTGCTCATTTTTCCTTGCACTCTTGATTTAACAATCTGTACATTTCTTGGAAATTTGTGGCTTCATGTATTTCTTATTGGTCTCAAAGACTCCTCTAAAGCAACTAAAAAGGAGGAGCATATGTTCATAGAAATAGGACCTGGCTCTTAAGCATTTCAAAATGGTTGTTTTTTTTTTTTTTTTGGTTTTTCGAGACAGGGTTTCTCTGTGTAGTTTTGCGCCTTTCCTGGAACTCACTTGGTAGCCCAGGCTGGCCTTGAACTCACAGAGATCCGCCGGCCTCTGCCTCCCGAGTGCTGGGATTAAAGGCGTGCGCCACCACCGCCGCCGGGCAAATGGTTGTTTTTTAAAATGCTTTTTTTTTAAACTTTTGATTTTTGTTTAGCTGTAGACTTATGTTTACTCGTCCTTCCCCCCTCCCTCCCTCCCTCCCTCCCTCCCTCCCTTCCTCTCTCCCTCCCTCCCTCTCTCCCTTCCTTTTGCTTTTCTGACAATTTCTCTCTAGCTTGCGTTGGACTCAAACTCCCTATGTAGCCGAGGATGAGCTTGAACTTCCGAACCTTCTGCTTCTGCCTCCTGAGTGCTGGGTCACATGTGGCACCACCATGCCTGGTTAATGTGGTGCTGGTGACTGAGCCCAGAGCCTCAAGCATGCTTGGTAAACTCTCCACAACTGAGCTACATCCCTGTATCTCATCTTATTTTATTTTTGACTAATACATACTTTTAAGTATTTGTGGATACAGGATGATGTTTTGATACATGTACACATTGTATACTGATCAAATTAGTTTATTTAGCATATCCATCCTCTCAAGCATTTACTTGATTTTTTTCTAGAGTATCCACGTAGCTTGTATTTTCATGTTGTTTGTAATTACTTTTATAGGAGAGGAGTTTTTAATTGTAGGTCCTAGTATGAATGTGTTTTTATATATAATGTGAGGTATTTGTGCCAAATAATTTATTGAATTTTTCATTCCCTTTCCTTTCTAGTAATTTCCCTCTGTTCTACTTACTTTGGAATATATTGTTGTTGCTATAGTTACCTTACTATATAGAAAACACCCTGCTCTTCCCCATTGCACAGTTGACTTTAGGAATGCTGGTTTTGCTAGGTGTAGAAGAAGAGTCATTTGCTCACATTTGTATCACAGAAGAGATGTGCAGAGGTGGGCTGTATGTTGCAGAGGTAATCTATAGAGGCTCCACAAAATGTTACACAAAGAAAACTTCTTTCAGATGTTGCAACAGAATTTCAGTTTAGATACTACACCAGATTTCTGGTTTCTGACAATTTTTGAAAAACTGGAAGAGTTAAGAAAAAGGCTATTAAAATATACGAAGTTGGGAGAGGTTGCAGTGGTGGATATGGGTAGAGTTAGTGTGAAGAGTAGGGGTGTGTGAGCATGATTAGAGTATGGTCAAAGTACACTGTAAACATGTATGCAATTCACAGAAAAAATAAAATATTATAGTTTGTTTTTTAAAGCTTTCCTATAAAGGTCTATGCCCCTTTAAGGGCTTAAAAACTGTCTCAAGGAGCAACTGGCTTACATGTCCTCAGTCAAATGTTGACTCTGTGGCTACACCAAGCTTCAGAGGAAGCTAGAGTCTATGATCTAATAGAGGACTTGAATTATCAGGATAAAATTGGGGTCTATTAACAAATCGGGGCATGTGGTTCTGGAATGGACAACAGCATTCTCTGATACTCCTACCAATGTGCAGAGTCCTTGGTAGGCTTTATGTGCCATGGACTTCTCTGTTGTATTGGGATTTTTGTATTTACTTGGAGTTCTTTTCCATGAGTTTTTAGAGATCACCTAAGTGTTGCATTGTTTTTCTTGAGATGATACGAACAAACACCTCTTCAACTAGACAGAGACCAATGGCAGATTAAAGAAATGATTCTATCCAAGTTCAGCTTGATGAAACAATGAATTTATTGTTCTCACTTACCAGAGTGTGGGTGAGCATTGTGGCTTTCAAATTGACTGCATCTAGAATTAACCAAAACCCCAAGATGGAGGGACATACCTCTGAGGTATTTTTGATTAATTTTAAGAGGAAAGATCCATTAGTAATCTGGATCTTTGAGCTGTGGAGTCACATCTTTAATCCAGATCTTTTGAGATGGGAAGACACACCTCTAATCTGGGCCACACCCTCTGCTTGGAAACATACATAAAGACATGGAAGAAGGAAGTGTTTGCTCTTTGCCTGCTTGCTCTCATCTCACTGGTAAAACCATTCCTTCACTGGCATTAGAACCCACTTCTTCTGGATTCTGGTGTGTGCTAAAGACCAGCTGAAACATTAAGTCTCTGAACAATTACTGGATTCTTGGACCTTCCATACAAAGACAACCATTGTTAGATTTGCTGGACCACAGCCTGTAAGTCATTTTAATAAATCTCAGTATATATATACACACACACACCGACACACACACACACACAGACACACACACACAGACACACACACACACAGACACAGTGTGTGTGTGTGTCTGTGTGTGTGTGTCTGTGTGTGTGTGTGTGTGTGTATTCTATCAGGTCTGTTACTCTAGAGAACCCTGACTAATACAGTGAGGGTATCTACCCTAATGAACACAGATGACTCAAAAGCAGCTACATTCCCTCAAAGCCCACCCAAGCACAGATGGCAACTCATGAAGCTATATTATTGGAGTCCCCAAACTTTCACCTCCTGTATACTATATATAATCTTATACAGCACCACCCCCAAATCATTTGCAGCTGGGCAAGATTACATGGGACTAGGTATGTGTTACTAAGTGGTTGGAATCTCAGATGAGGTTCTGATGACTTTCCATGTCCTAGGAGGGAATGTTGATAAACTCAATGTGTGTCTCCCATGAGTGGTAGTTGTTCTTATTTTAGAATGGCAACCACTATTCCATGCTCTGAGGCTGGAGTTCCATAACACATGTCTCTTATGCCTTTGGTCTCTCTCTTCCAGACCAGATAAAATCTGTTCATGGGACATCACTGACTATGATGTGCCAATTGAGCTACTGTTGTCATCCCTGAATGAAACCTCTGGCTCCAAGTATAGACAATGAAATCATCTGGATGGGCTTGCAAGACAGTCACGAGATGGGCTTGCAAGACAGTCATGAGATGGGCTTGCAAGACAGTCATGGCTGATTGACTCTTTTTTTTATTAAGAAATTTTTTTCATTCCTTTTACACACCAATCAGAGATACCCCTCTTCCCTCCTCCCACCCACTGTAGCCGCCCCCCCCCCCCCAAACTACCCCACTCCCCCCGACAAGAAGGCAAGGCCTCCTATGGGGAAGCACATCCAGCAGAGACAAGTCCAAGCCCTTCCCCTGCCCAAGGCTGTGAGGTGTCCCATCATAGTAGTGGGCTCCAAAAAGCCCCCTCATGCTCCAGGCATAGATTCTGATTCTACCACCAGGGGGCACCCCAAGCAAATCGAGCTACACAATTGTCTTGCCACACAGAGGGCCTAGTGTAAAGCAGACTCCAAAGCCATTCAACTTTCATGAGTTCCCACTAGTTTGGTTTGGTTGTCTTTACAGGTTTCCCCATCATGATCCTGATGCACTTTCTCATAGAATCCCTCTTCTCTCTCTCCAACTGGACTCCTGGAGCTCTGCCTGGTGTTTGGCTGTGGATCTCTGCATCTGCCTCTATCAGTCATTGGAGAATAGCTCTGTGATGACAGGGTATTCACCAGTCTGATCACTGGGGTAAGCCAGTTCAGTTCAGGCACCCTCTCCACTATTTCTAGTAGTCTAAGCTGGGGTCATCCTTGGGGATTCCTGGCAACTTCCCCAGCACCTGGTTTCTCTCTATTCCCATGATATCTCCATCCATCATGGTAACTCTCATTGCTTTCCCACTCCATCCAAGTACCAGTTCAACCATCCCATTCTTTTATGTTCTCACCCCCCATCACTTACCCTCCATTGCCAACCACTCACTGCCAGTTCACTTATGGAGATCTCATCTATTTCCCCTTCCGAGGGCGATCCATGCATCCCTCTTTGGTTCTTCCTTATTAGCTAGCTTCTCTGGAGTTGTGGGTTGTTGTCTGGTTATCCTTTGCTTTACTTCTAGTATCCACTTATGAGTGGGTACATACCATGTTTGTCCTTCTGAGTTTGAGTTACCTCACTCAGGATGATATTTTCTAGTTCCATCTATTTGCCTGCAAATTTCATGATGTCATTGTTTTTTCTCTGTGGAGTAGTACTCCATTGTGTATATATACCACATTTTCTTAATCCATTCTTCAGTTGAGGGGCATCTAGGTTGTTTCCAGGTTCTGGCTATTACAAATAATGCTGCTATGAACATAGTTGAGCATGTGTCCCTGTGGTATGATTGAGGATTTCTTGGGTATATGCCCAAGAGTGGTATAGCTGGGTCTTGAGGAAGATTGATTCCCAATTTTCTGAGAAACTGCCACACTGATTTCCAAAGTGGCTGTACAAGTTTGCACTCCCACCAACAGTAGAGGAGTGTTCCCCTTTCTCCACATCCTCTCCAATATAAGCTGTCTTCAGTGTTTTTGATCTTAGTCATTCTGACAGGTGTAAGATGGTATCTCAGAGTCTTTTTGATTTGCATCTCCCTGATGACTAAGGATGCTGAGCAATTCCTTAAATGTCTTTTTCAGCCATTTGAAATTCTTCCTTTGAGAATTCTCTGTTTAGCTCTATAGCCCATTTTTTAAATTGGATTGTTCAGTATTTTGATGCTTAGTTTCTTGAGTTCTTTATATATTTTTGAGATCAGCTTTCTGTCAGATGTGGGGTTGATGGAAATCTTTTACCATAAGGTTGATTGACTCTTTCAAAGGAATGTCTTATCTGATTCAGTTTCTTTTCTTCATTGCTACCTTCAATGAGGTTAGAGAAGTCTTTGTTTCCTCTCTAGTTCTTTAACTGAGCAAGTCTTGGGAAAGACTTCTTCCTGAATTTAGCTGATGGTTTATTTCATACTCTTACCTTTGAGTTTTTGAGATGGGATTTCCTTTCTCTTTCCCATGGATCCAGGCATCTGCATATGTATCTTCTCTATTAAACTGGGGGAACTGGCCTACAGCCAACTGGTTTCTTGTCTCTAGACCTACATTAATTTGTTCAGAGTGCCCACACTCATTGCTTCAGCTGGGACATTAAGTTGCCAGACTAAAAGATTTAAAGTGCAGCTTGATAGTGCTGAATTGTTCTCAGAAAAAGGGTTTGTATTCCCATGCATATTTGTGTGAGGAGAGAATATTAGTTTCTCTGTAGCTTTTCTTTCATTGACTATCATCCATCCTTCAAAATATTGCCAGAGGTTTAATCTGTTTGATTCTAGTTTGCTTCTCTGTTGCTTTGATAAACACCATCTCCAAAAACAAGTTGGGGAAGAAAGGGTTTATTGTAGCTTATAGTTATAGGTTACAGTCTACCATTAAAAGGTAGACAAGGCAGAACTTGAAGCAGAAAGCACAGAGGAATGCTGATTAGTGGCTTGCTTTCTCTGGTTTGTTCAGCTAGCCTTTTTCTACAGGCCAGGCCTGACTGCCTAGGGATGGTGCTGCCCACAGTGGCCTGAGCTTTCCTACATGAATTAGCAGTTAAGAAAATGCCTTACAGATATGGACATAGGTCAAATATGATCAGGCAGTTCTTCGGTTGAGGTTCTCTAAGTTTATGTATAGTTGACAGCTGAAGTTAACTACAGCTTGTTCTCTCTATTTAAATCTGAATTTCTTCAAAGGCTCTGTATGGTGTTGCATCCCTGTAATCTCAGCATTCAGGAATCTGAAACAAGAGGATGAAAAGTTTGAGGCTAGCCTGGAAAATGTATTGAATGACCCTGTATAAAAATAATTTTTAAAATGTCTTTAAATAGTAATGAAGTCAATTATCCTTTAAAGTATACATTTGGTAGGGCAGATAATATTGGAGTATTTTGTTTGGAAGTAGTTTCAAATTTATCAAAAAGTAAGATATAAAAACATTTCAATGTATGTATGTAACTTTGCATTCAACTTCCTCCATTGCTAACATTCACTTGACTTCCAGGGTTTCATTCTTTTAATATATAAAATGATCATTTCAACAAATAATGGGACACAAAATCAGACATAAAGAAAGCTACACAATTAACATCCTCATATATTATTTTAACATTATTTGCTATGCTAATCTTTGAAATTCTGTGTTTGATTTAAAAAACACCAGTTACTTGATGATTACAATACGTCCATCAGATCTGTTTCATTGGGGGCACGAGTTGTAGTTATATTTTTTCTGTCTTGTTACAACCTGAATTTTGCTCCTTTCTTCTGTCTTCCTTTGACAGATTAATGCTCAATCTGAAGTGAAAATGTGTAGCACATCTCTGGAAACCCAAGAGGTCTAAAGAAGAGTCAGCAGCAGGTTCTGTGTAATTTCTTGGCACTGCTAAAAACTGCACTGAGCATGCAGTCACCCAGACTGAGTCTACTTATTACAGAATCTTCATTAGCTTCTTTATTTACTCTTTTTGTATATGTATGAATCTCTTTCTCTGTAATTATTTTTGACCCAGGGTTTCTCTATGAAGCTCAAGCTTGCCTTAGTGTCCCAAGTGCTAGGATTCTGTGTGACACCACCACAGTAGCTCAAAATTTTACTGGACCTTGAGGTCTACCTGTGTTAAACCCTTTTCCTTTTAAATATTTTCATGTATATTTAATAATAAGAATAAAATTTCTGTTGGACCCACAGAAAATTACTGCATTAATTATTAGTTTACTACTCTTCTGCTGTGATAAAACACTGACCAAAAGCAACATGGAGAAGAAAAGGTTTATTTGGCTCACATGCCATGATCAGAGGCTGTTGTGGAAGGGAGTCAGGACAAGAACTCAAGCAGGGGCAGAGGCAGGAGCCAAGGAGGAAAGCCACTTATTGGCTTGTTCTCCCTGGCTTTCTCAGTGTGCTTCCCTGTACAGCTCAGGAGTGGTACTGCTGGGATGGGCCCTCCTACATCAGTCACTGATTAAGAAAATGATTCCACAGATGTGCCTACAGGTCAGTCCAATGCAGGCAAGTCCTCAGTTGATGCTCTCTTTTCCTGGGTGACTGTAGTTTGTACCAAGTTGACAAAAGCTAACCAGTACTATTGTCTTGTCACTTTAGCTCACTTTACTGTGGAATGCTTTCACAACTTTCTTCTCTCTTTTTTTTATGTCTTTAATATTTTATAAGAAGATAGTTTCTACCTCCCCCACCCACATTTTTAAGTAACTGTTTATCATTTCATTTTGTACTTGTCTAATGCTTCCCCATGATAGATTGGCCAATGTACAGAACACTTGATGCTTTGCCATTTGTAGCCAGAAGGTTTCTCTGGTCCCAAGTTCCTCTGGTCCTGCCCGGCTCCACGGACCCTCAACTGTTTATAAAATAATCATTCAGGCCGGGCGGTGGTGGCGCACGCCTTTAATCCCAGCACTCGGGAGGCAGAGCCAGGCGGATCTCTGTGAGTTCGAGGCCAGTCTGGGCTACCAAGTGAGTTCCAGGAGAGGCGCAAAGCTACACAGAGAAACCCTGTCTCGAAAAACCAAAAAAAAAAAAAAAAAAAAAAAAAAAAAATCATTCAGAGGCTTAATATTATTTACAATTGTATGACCTATGACAGGTTTCTTGCTAGCTAGCTCTTATAACTTAACCCATTTCTATTAATCTATGTTTTGACACATGTTCTGTGGCTTACCAGTCTGCTGGCCTGTTTTTCCTTGGGCTGCAGGCTGGTGTCTCTCCTCTCTGCCTTTCTTCTTCCTGTCTCTCTCTTCAATTTCCCACCTAGCTATAACCTGACGTGCCATAGGCCAAATGGCTTTATTTAACAACCAATCAGAGCAACACATATTCACAGCATACAGAAAGGTATCCCATAGTAGCCATTATCAGGATATCATGCCCAGAGCCAAATGCTGTGACCTCACCAGTACTGGTGGTGGTAATAGACGTATACAGTGTCTTTCATGAACTTCTATATGGCAGGCATGTGCACTGAACTCAAAGATGAGGAAAATTAATGATTCATTAACAATATAATAGTCTAGGAAGGAAAAAGATGTAAACAGAAAATAGCAGTGACATATGTTGATTGGCATGAACAATGAACCAATTAAAGTAGGTAGTAACTTGGACCAGGAAAACTGTACACAGGGCTATGCTACCCAAGAACATACTTAAAAATGCTAATAGGTGTTTGAACCCATATGACATATTGTCTTATACTCATAAAATTGTCCCTTAATGAATAAATGAAAAAGTACATGTATCTCAAAATAGAACTGTTATCAAAATATGGTACATAGACATGTGGAACTGACTTCTTCTTCTTCTTCTTCTTCTTCTTCTTCTTCTTCTTCTTCTTCTTCTTCTTCTTCTTCGTATTAGTATTATTAGTATTACTAATTATTTTAAGACAGATTTGTGTAGCCCTGGATGTCGTGAAACTAGCTTTATAGACCAGGTTGGTCTCAAACTCAGAGATCTACCTGCCTCTGCTTCTCAAGTGCTGGGATTAAAGGTGTGTGCCATCATGCTGAATCCATATACAACTTATAAGTATAACAAAAAACATTGATTACAGAAATGTATGACTTTGGATATTTTAGTCACTGAGGAAACGTGTGCACAGAGAAGAAGAAAGGTTCATATAAAATTATGTAAATTTGACAGAGCCTGTCAGTGCTGATCAGACTAAGAGGTGAGTCTTTGTTCTCATAGTCAAACACCTCAGCCTCTAGGCTTTGGGCCCAGGTGCACAACCCTGCACCCCCACACCACTACCCACTGCAGTTCCAGTTTCAGGCCAGCAGACAGGTATCCTGCAGACAGGTTAGAATACCAACATACCCCACCAGAACCTGGAACCCACAAATCCCACCTCTCCTAAACCCACCCACCCTCCAAAACTGCAGCTACTCCCTGAGATAGAGCTCGCCAACACTGATTGGACTAAGTGAACCTGCCAGTGCTGATTGAACTAAGAGCTGTTCCCTGAGACATAGAGTCCATCAGCACCCATTGGACCAAGAGCTCCCATTGGAATAAGAGTGTCAATTGGACCAAGAGAGGCTCCTTCAGACACAGACACTGCTTTTGCACCAAGTAGAGGAAAAGATGGGTAGACGCCAGTGCAAAAATACAATCAACAACAAAAAGACCAATATGGTACCATCAGAACCTAGTGGTGCTACATCAGCAACACCTGAACATCCCAACGCAGAAGAAGCAGAAGAATAGACCTTAAAAATGACTGTAAGAAGATGATAGAGGCCTTTAAAGAGGAAATGAAAAATTCCCTTAAAGAAATTGAGGAAAAGACAAACAAAAAATTGGAAGAAATCAATAAATCCCCTAAAGAAAGCCAAAAAAAAGCAATTAAGCAGGTGAAGGAAACAGTTCAAGATTTGAAAACTGAAATAGAGACAATAAAAGAAGACACAAACTGAGGGAAGGATGGAAATGGAAAATCTGAGTAAATGAACAGGAACTACAGATGCAAGCATAAGCAACAGAATGCAAGAGATGGAAGAGAGAATTTCTGGTGTTGAAGATATGATAGGAGAAATAGATTCACCAGTCAAAGAAAACACTAAAGCCAAAAAAGTCATAACACAAAATGTCCAGGAAATTTGGGACACCATAAAAAGACCAAACCTAATAATAATAGGGATAGAAGAAGGAGAAGAATACCAACTCAAAGGCACAGAAAATATATTCAACAAAATCATAGAAGAAAACTTTCCCAAATTAAAGAAGGAAATACCTATGAAGGTACAAGAAGCCCAAAGAACACCAAACAGACTAGACCTCCCCCCCCAAAAAAAGTTCCCTCACCACGTAATAATCAAACCACTAAATATACAGAATAAAGAAAAAATATTAAGAGCTGCAAAGGAAAAAGAACAAGTAACATATAAAGGCAGACCCATCAGAATAACACCTGACTTCTCAATGGAGACTCTGAAAGCCAGAAGGTCTTGGACAGATGCTATGCAGACACTAAGAGACCATGGATGCCAACCCAGACTACTGTATCCAGCAAAACTCTCAATTGCCATAGATGGGGAAAACAAAATATTCCATGATAAAATCAGATTTAAACAAATACCTATCCACAAATCCAGCCCTACAGAAAGCACTAGAAGGAAAAATCCAACTAAGGAAGTTAGATACACCCATGAAAACACAGGCAATAGATAATCCCATACCAACAAATACCAAAGAAGGGAAACACACACACACACACACACACACACACACACACACACACACACACACACTACCAACAAAAAAATAACAGGAATTAACAATCATTGGTCATTAATATCTATTAATATCAATGGTCTCAATTTGCCTATACAAAGACACAGGCTAACAGAATGGACACGAAAACAGGATCCATCCTTCTGCTGCATACAAGAAACACACCTCAACTTCAAAGACAAACACTACCTCAGAGTAAAAGGCTGGAAAAAGACTTTCCAATCAAATGGACTTAAGAAGCAAGCTGGTGCAGCCATCCTAATATCTAATAAAATAGACTTCAAACTGAAATCAGTCAAAGAGATTGGGAAGGAC
The DNA here is from genome assembly GCF_007827085.1 of Peromyscus californicus insignis. Classification (NCBI taxonomy): domain Eukaryota; kingdom Metazoa; phylum Chordata; class Mammalia; order Rodentia; family Cricetidae; genus Peromyscus; species Peromyscus californicus. Next base: position 148,059,035 of record NW_026294573.1, read on the forward strand.
ATTACATATTCATCACAGGAAAAATCCACGAAGATGAAGTCTCAATTCTGAACATTTATGCCCTAAATACAAGGGCACTCACACATGTAAAAGAGACATTACTAAAGCTTAAATCACACATAAAACCCCACACACTAGTAGTGGGAGACTTCAACACCCTGCTCACCAATGGACAGGTCTGCCAGACAGAAACTTTTTTTTTAATTGATTTTTGAGACAGGGTTTCTCTGTGTAGTTTTGGTGCCTGTCCTGGATCTTGCTCTGTAGACCAGGCTGGTCTCAAACTCACAGAGATCCACCTGGCTCTGCCACCCAAGTGCTGGGATTAAAGGCATGTGTCACCACCACCAGTCAGACAGAGACTTAATAGAGAAATAAGGGAACTAACAAGCATTATGACTCAAATGGACTTAATAGATATCTATAGAACATTCCACCCTAACATAAAAGAATATACCTTCTTCTCAGCACCGCATGAAACCTTCTCTAAAATCGACCACATGCTGGGTCACAAAGCAAATCTCAACTGATATAAAAAAAATTGGAATAACCTCCTGTATTTTATCAGACACCATGGCTTAAAGTTAGATTTCAACAACAACAAAAATTATAAAAAGCCTACAATCTCATGGAAACTGAACAATGCCCAAATGAATCACCAAGAAGGGAAACACACACACACACACACACACACACACACACACACACACACACATACACACTTACACACTCACATATACAACACCACTACCACCATCATCAGCAGCAACAATAACAATTACAAAATAACAGGAATCAACAATCATTGGTCATTGACCTCTCTCAATATCAGTGGTCTCATTGCCTCAATAAAAAGACACAGACTAACAGAATCGATGAAAAATAGGATCCATTCCTCTGCTACATTCAAGAAACACACCTTAACATCAAGAATAAACATTACCTCCAGGTAAAGGATTGGAGAAAGATATTCCAAGCAAATGTACTTAAGAAGTAAGCCATTTTAATATCCAACAAAATAGACTTCAAACAAAAAGAGATAGGAAAGGACACTACATATGCGTTGTCTTAGTTAGGGTTTTCTATTGCTGTGAAAAGACACCATGACCATGCAACTCTTATAAGGAAAACATTCAGTTGATATGGCTTGCTTACAGTTTCAGAGGTTCAGTCCATTACCATCATGGCTGGGAGCATGGTGGCATGCAGGCAAAGGTGGTTCTGGAGGAGTAGCTGGGAGTCCTACATCTTTTATTTTTTTATTTATTTTTATTATTTATTTATTTATTTATTTATTTATTTATTTATTTATTTATTTATTTATTTTGATTTTTCAAGACAGGGTTTCTCTGTGTAGCTTTGTGCCTGGAATTCGCTTTGTAGACCAGGCTGGCCTCGAACTTACAGAGATCCACCTGCCTCTGCCTCCTGAGTGCTGGGATTAAAGGCATGCGCCACCACCGCCCAGCCGAGAGTCCTACATCTTAAAGGGAACAGAAAGTCTACTGAGACACTAGGCAGTATCCCATCCTCACAGTGACGCTTCCTCCAACAAGGCCATACCCATTCCAACAAAGCTACACTTCCTAATAGTGCCATTCCCTACAAGATTATGGGGACCAATTGTGTTCAAACTACCACATTCTACTCCCTGGCCCTGTTGTGGGATGTCTTTCTGTATGCTTTGAACATGTGTTGCTCTGATTCGTTGATAAATAAAACTGCATTGGCTTATGGCAGGGCAGGATAAGGTTAGGCGGTACATTGAAACTGAACACATCATGACCACAGCAACTCTTACAATTTCAGAGTTGTAATTTCAATTTCTTACAGTTTCAGAGGCTCAGTCCATTATCATCATGACTGCATGTAGGCAGATGTGGTGCTGGAGTAGTAGCTGAGAGCCCTACATCTTGCAGGCAACAGAAAATCTACTGAGACATTGGGCAGTATTCCGAGCATAGGAAACCTCAAAGCCTGTCCCCACAATGACATACTTCCTCCAAAAAGGCCATACCCACTTCAACAAAGCCATACTTCCTAATAATGCCATTTCCTATGAGATTATGGGGACCAATTACATTCAAACTTCCACACCTATTAAATGAAAAATCCACCAAGATGACATTTTAATTCTTAAGATCTATGCTTCAAACACAAAGGCAACAAAATTTGTAAAAGAAACACTACTACATCTTAAATCACATATTGACCCTCACACACTGGTAGTGGGAGATCTCAATAACCCACTCTCATCAAAGGACAGGTCATCCAGACAAAAACTAAACAGAGAAATACTGGAGCTAACAGACATTATGAGCCAAATGAACCTAACAGATATCTAAAGAAAATTTCACCCCAAAACAATAGAATATACATTCTTCTCATTACTTCAATGGAAATTTCTCCAAAAATTTACTAAATATTGGGAGGCAAAGCAACTCACAAAAGATACAAGAAAACTGAAATAATAACTGCCTGTATCCTATCAGACCACCACCGAGTAAAGCTGGATGTTAACAAGAACAGAAACAACAGGAAGCCTACATATTCATGAAAACTAAACTCTCTACTGCATGAAAAACAGGTCAAGACAGGAATAAGAAAGAAATTAAAGACTTTCTAGAATTCAATGAAAATAAATACACAGCACACCAAACTTATGGGACACAATGAAAGCAGTGATAAGAGGAAAATACAAAGCACTAAATACATACAGAAAAAAAGGCTGACTATCATACCATCAACTTAACAGCACACCTAATAACTCTAGAACAAAAAAATAATCACATTCAAGAGGAGTAGATGGTAAGAAATACTCAAACTCAGGGCTGAAATCAACGAAATAGAAATAAAGAGAACAATACAAAGAATCAATGAAACAAAGAGCTGGTTCATTTAGACAATCAACAAGACAAGCAAATAAGATAAAAATAAGATAAGAATCCAAACTAACTAAAAGGTGGAGAAAGAATTAAATCAGGAATTAAAAGGGGACATGACAGACACCAAGGAAATCCAGAGAATTGTAAGGACATACTTTAAAAACCTGAACTCCAACAAATTGGAAAATTTAAAAGACATGGGTAATTTCCTTGATAGGTACCACTTACCAAAGTTAAATCAAGATCAGGTAAACAATTTAAATAGACCTATAATCCCTAGTGAAATAGAAACAGGTATTTAAAGTCTCCCCCCTCCCCCCAAAAAAGTCCAGGGCCAGATGGTTTTAGTACAGATTCTACTAGACTTTCAAAGAAGTGCTAACACTGATACTTGCTGTGGGATGTTCTGTATGGCAAATGTGTTGCTGATTGGTCAATAAATAAAACACTGATTGGCCATTGGCTAGGCAGGAAGTATAGGTGGGACAAGGAGGAGAATAAAGCTGGGAAGTGGAAGGCTGAGTCAGAGAGACACTGCCAGCTGCCATGATGACAAACAGCATGTGAAGATGCCAGTAAGCCACGAGCCATGTGGCAAGGTATAGATTAATGGAAATGGATTAATTTAAGATATAAGAACAGTTAGCAAGAAGCCTGCCACGGCCATACAGTTTGTAAGCAATATAAGTCTCTGTGTTTACTTGGTTGGGTCTGAGCAGCTGTGGGACTGGCAGGTGAGAGAGATTTGTCCTGACTGTGGGCCAGGCGGGAAAACTCTAGCTACAAATGGCACCCAACGTGTTGGCAAGAGTTTCCACCTAAAACCTGAGAAAAAAAGATTCTAAAACGGAGTTAAAAGCAGTTCCTAGTTGTCTCACAGCCTGCGTGTTTGAGCTACTATGGCAGTTCCTGGTGTGCGTGCTGGACCTGCAGTATGGCGGGAATGAGGCTTCTGCAAGTGGCACATTAAGCTGTGTGGTGGATTTAGCCTTTGCTAGTACAAAATAAAAAAAGAGGTTTCTGGGCTACATGCTGCTTTGATAGAAGCATAGACCCACTATTTCTGAGAGTTGATGGCTCCCAGAGCTGGTGGAAAATGTACCACCGCCATGTTGGGAAGCTGAAGTGGGCGGAGCCAGCAGTCACAGCACAGTTTCAGTCTTAGAATGCTGCAGTTTAAAGCAATAGACTCAAGGTAACATAAAAAATAAGCCGCATAAAGATGGCTACCACACAGAGAATCTGGATTATGTTCTCTTTGATATTCATAACTGAAAAAAAAACATTTGATTGCAAAAGCTGTTGAGTTGTGCCAAAATGTATATTTTAAAGGTACCTTGACTTCAAAATTTGGATGTAAGGATATGTTGCTTTGGAAAGGAGGCTCTGCTTTTGTTTCCACAGAAAGCAAGAGGCTATGGATTTGTTCCAGATTAAGATACATCAGGTTTGACCAGCCAAGACCCCCTGAAAGGTCTCCGATGACACCATGGCCCAGATGATTCAACATCCAGAACCGTTTCAAGGCAACTGGCTCAGACGATACACCCTCATGGACTATTCCATAATCCTAAAATTTTCTTTGTGTCCCCATAAGATACATCACCCCCCTCCAGCAGGAAGTAGTAAGAGAAGCTACGCCCAAATTCCCAAATTATATGTAATTTTACTTTGTTAAGGTTTAAGCCTTCCTTTTTGGAAAAAAAAAAAAAAAAAGAGGGGAAGTGCTGTGGGATGTTCTGTATGGCAAATGTGTTGCTGATTGGTCAATAAATAAAACACTGATTGGCCATTGGCTAGGCAGGAAGTATAGGTGGGACAAGGAGGAGAATAAAGCTGGGAAGTGGAAGGCTGAGTCAGAGAGACACTGCCAGCTGCCATGATGAGAAACAGCATGTGAAGATGCCGGTAAGCCACGAGCCATGTGGCAAGGTATAGATTAATGGAAATGGATTAATTTAAGCTGTAAGAACAGTTAGCAAGAAGCCTGCCACGGCCATACAGTTTGTAAGCAATATAAGTCTCTGTGTTTACTTGGTTGGGTCTGAGCGGCTGTGGGACTGGCAGGTGAGAGAGACTTGTCCTGACTGTGGGCCAGGCAGGAAAACTCTGGCTACAGATACTCCTTAAATTAGTCCACAAAATAGAAATAGAAGGAATACTTGCCAACTCATTTATGAGGTTGCAGGTACCCTGATACTGAAACCACATGAAGACACAACAAAGAAAGGAAATTACAGACCAATTTCCCTTATGAACATAGAATCAAAAATGCTTAATAAAACACTTGCAAATTGGATCTAAGAACACACAAATAAGATCATCCACCATGATCAAGTAGGCTCCATCCCACCAATGCAGGAATGGTTCAACATATGAAAATCAGTAAATGTAATCTACTACATAAATAAACTGAAATAAAAAACCACATTATAATCTTATCAGATTCAGAAAGGCCTTTGACAAAATCCAACATCCCTCTGATAAAAGTCCTGAAGAGATTAGGGATACAAGGGACATACCTAAACATAATGAAATCAATACACAGCAAGCCTATAGACAGCATCATATTAAATGGAGAGAAACTCAAAGCAGTTCTGTTAAAATCAGGAAAAAGACAGATTTGTCCACTCTTTCCATGCCATTCAATATAGTACTTGAAGTTTTAGCTAGAGCAATAAGACAACAGATGGAGATCAAGGAGATACAAATTGAAAAGGAATAAGTCAAAGTATCTTTATTTGCAGGTGGTATGATAGTATACATAAATGACCTTAAAAATTCCACTAGGGAGCTACTATAGCTGATAAACATTTTCAGCAAATTGGTTAGATACAAGATTAACTTAAAAACAAAACAAAACAACCAATAGCCCTCCTATGTACAAATGACAAATGGACTGAGAAAGAAATTAGGGAAACAACACTTTTCACAATAGCCTCAAATAATATAAAATATCTTGGGGTAACTTTAATTAAGCAAGTGAAAACTTGTATGGTATGAACTCCAAGTCTTTGAAGAAAGAAATTGAAGAATATATCACAGATGGGAAGGTTTCCCATGCTCATGGATTGGTAGGATTAGCGTAGTAATGATGGCCATCCTACCAAAAGCAATCTGCAGATTCAATGCAATCTCCATCAAAATCTCAACACAATTCTTCACAGACCTTGAAAGCATAATTCTCAAATTCATGTGGAAAAACAAAAAACCCAGGATAGTTAAAAGAACCCTGAGAACTGCTGGAAGTCTCACCATTCTGATTTCAAGTTGTACTACAGAACTATAGTAATAAAAACAACATGGTATTGGTATTGGCATAAACATAGACATGTTGATCAATGAAATAAAATTGAAGACCCATATATAAGTCCACACACTTAGGAACACCTAATTTTTGATAAAGAAGCCAGAAATACACACTGGTATTCCACAATTGGTGCTGGTTAAATTGGACGTCTGTATTTTTAGAAGAATACAAAACTCAAGTACATAACTCAAGTCTAAGTGGAGCAAAGACCTCAACATAAAGCCAGTTACACTGGCCCTGACAGAAGAGACAGTGGGGGAATACCCTTGAACACATTGACACAGGAGATGATTTTCTGACCAGAACACCAATAGTGCAGGTACTAAGATCATTAATTAACAAATGGGACCTCATGAAACTGAAAAGCTTCTGTAAGGCAAAGGACACCATCATTCAGGTAAAGAAGCAGCCTATAGAATGGGGAGAAATTTTTATCAACTCTGCTTCTGATAGAAGACTAATATTCAAAATATATAAAGAACTCAAGAAACTAGATATCAAAAACCCCAGTAATCCAATTTAAAAGTGGGGTATACACCTAAACAAAGAATTATCAATAGAATAAACTCAAATGGCTGAGAAAAACTTAAAGAAATGTTCAACATCCTTAGCCACCAGGGAACTGCAAATCAAAACTACTTTGAGATTCCATTTCACACCTGTCAGATGGCTAAGATCAAGAAAACAAGTGACAGCTCATGCTGGTGAGGTGTTGAATAAGGGGAACACTCTTCCATTGCTAGTGGGAGTGCAAACTTGTAAAGTCACTATGAAAATCAATGTGGTGATTCCTCAGAAAGTTGGGAATTAATCTGCCTCAAGATTACTACTCTTGGTCATATACCCAGTGGACCTACTACAAGGACACTTGTCCAACCATGTGTATTACCGTTTTATTCATAATAGCCAGAAATTGGGAACAACCTAGATGCCCTTCACAGAAGAACTGAATAAAGAAAATGTGGTATACTTATATAGTGGAGTATTACTCAGCAGTTAAAAAGTGAAATAATGAAATTTGCTGGTAAATTGATGGAATTAGAAAAAAAATCATTCTGAGTGAGATAATCCAGACACAGAAAGATAAATATGGCATGTACTCATTTATAAGTGGATATTATCTGTTAAGTAAATGATAACCAAGCTCCAATCTGTAGACTCAGAGGAGGGCTCTAGGTAATTCACGGATCTCCCTGAGAGGGGGAAATAAATAGATTTTTATGGGCAGAGTGGGGGGAAGGTGCTGATGGGAGCTGGGGAATTAGGTAGGGGAAATGGGGAAGAGAGAGAGAGAGAGAGAGAGAGAGAGAGAGAGAGAGAGAGAGAGAGAGAGAGAGAGGAGACATAGCTAGAATTCAAGGGCCTTAGGGGTGTTCATGGAAACTTAGTGCAAGGAGAACTTCCTGAAATCTATGAAGGTGATCCTAATGAGGACTCCTAGTAATGGGGGATATGTAGTCTTAACTGGCCATCACTGATTGCCAGCCAAGGCTTCTAGTGGTAGGACTGGGTTCGATTCAATTGAGTTGTTGGTCAAGGGCAGGGGAAATGGAAATATACAAACAACCCAGGCTGCTGCTAAGACAATGGATTGTTCTTTACAAACTGATAACTGGGCCCTATTGCTGAGGACAAAACACACACACACACACACACACACACACACACAATTCATTAAACAGAGAAGTTGAGCTGGTACCCACATGGAGCCTTCACCACAACATTCTAGGGTCTTTGGTGTAGAAAGGTGTTCTGCAGGCTCCTGAAAGAGAAACATGGACACCAACATAGCCACAAAACATTTGACCTACAATCTGTCCTGCCTGCAAAATATGCCAGGGCAATGATAGCACAGAATTTGTGGGAGTAGCCAACCAATGTCTGATTTGACCTAAGGCCCACTCCATGAGATGGAACACATACAGGACACTATTATGGTAACCAAGAACCAGAGTCTAGATAGCCCAGAGATCTAGGGTAAAAGCAAACACTGCTTGTAAAAAAAAGTATCAATAAAATGATTCCTAATGATATTCTGTTATACTACTAGATCAGTGCCTTATCCAGTCATCATCAGAGAGGCTTCCTCTGGCAGCAGATGGGAACAGATGCACACACACACACACACACACACACACACACACACACACACACACACAGAGTCTAAATTGGATGTCTCCATCAAATCCCTCCCCTCAGTGCTCAGGGAATCACAAGGAAACTGTAATAGCCAGAGGGATGGAGGACACCAGAAGAACAAGGCCCTCTGAATCAACTAAGCAAGATGCATATGAGCTCACAGAGACTGAAGAAGCAAGCAGAGTGCCCTCATGAGTCTGCACCAGGTCCTCTGTGTACATATTACAGCTTGTAGCTTAGTATTTTTATGGGACTACTTGAGGGGACCTGCCCCACCGGGGAACTTAGGTCACCTGTGAAGAGGTGGCCTGGAACTGAGGAAAGGTAAATGTGTGCCGCTCACCAGTTCCCCAGCCTCCCTCTTACCCGGAGACAATCAGACGCAGCGGGGAGTCAAGTCAAGCAAGAACTCGTTTATTGATAGGCAGTAAGCCTCTTTTATATCAGAAAACCTCAGAACCCTAGGAGGAGATGAAGGAACCAACCAATCATTTTAAAGGTCACCCTATTTACAAATTGTTTATGCCCTGACATCATCTCTTGTTTTTTAGTATCTTATTTTAGCATAAATAACTTGAGCTAACTTCCTTCTTCACTATTTGTCTTTAATCTCCATACAAACAACCCAAGCTAACTTCCTCTTAGCTATTCTTTGTGTCTATTCTCTGTACAAACAGCTTAAACTAACTTCCTCTGGTACCATTTGTATCCACTCTCTGTGTAAACAGCTTAAAGCTTAAGCTCTATTTGTCTAACTTTCTCAAGGCACCCTCTTTGCAGCCCATGTATGCCCCACAGATTCTGCCCCCCCCTTTTTTTTAAAATAAGGTGGGCTGTTTACCTGTTTGGCATCCCCACTGACTCTGAGAACAATTGGGTCTCTGACTCATGGACGTGCTCTTGGAATTCTTTTCTTCCTTTTGGGTTTCTGTGACCAACTTTGGTATGATACTTTCTGCTTCACCTTATTATATTTTATTTTGTCATGTATTGGTTGTTGTCTTTTCAAATGAGAGACAGAAAGGGAGTGGATCTGGAGTGGAGGAGAGGTGGGGAGGAGCTGGGACAAGTAGAGGACAGGAAATCTATAATCAACATATATTGTATGAGAAAAGAATCTATTTTAAATAAAAGAGAAAAAAGAATAAAAAACGCCTCAACAAGGTTAAGGCTATACAACTGTAGGGGGGTCTATAATCCTGTACAATGGCAAGTACTTTCCTGAGAGTAATTGATGTTTGATCTGTATTTGTGAAATGAATGATGCTTTTTACTCCTAGTGTGTATCATTTCCCGCTATTTTCTGCGAACTTTCAGGAAACCCTGTCTTAGTTATTTTTCTATTGCTGTGATAAAACACAATGACCAAGACAACTCATAGAAGAAAACATTGAATTGGGCTTACACTTTCAGAGGCTTAGAGTCCATGATGGCAGAGCAAAGGCATGATGGCATGAACAGTTGAGAGCTCACATCTTACCCTGAAAACAGGAGGTAGACAGGAAACACTGGGGATAACATGAGTCTTTTGAGACATAAAAGCCCACCCTCTGTGACACACCTCTTCCAATGAGGTCACACCTCTTAATTATTCCCAAACAATTCCACCAGCTGGGGACCAAATATTCAAACATATGAGCTCGTGGAGGCCATTCTCATTCAAACCATAAGCCTTATGATCACATTTACCATTTGTGGTCTCTAAGAGTCACAGCTAACCCTTTAGACCACATAATGAAATTATATGGTCTCTTGCTGTGAACTGCCTAAAGTAGCCCTGTCTGCCAGAATTGCAACATGAGCCATGTTTATGTTTATAAATTATGTAGTAGCTATATTAAAAGAGAAAAAAAATGAAGTTTTTTATAACAAATTTTATTTAATGAACACATCTAAAACTTGAGATTTAATTATAATATTTTTGTTAAGTCTTAAAAGTCTGTGGTGTATTTAATAGTTCATTATGTCTTCCATTTTCCCTACATCAGGTGCCTAATATCTATCTGCAGTTAGTGGCTGCCATGTGGTCTGATACACATAGTGTATGTGTTAGACACTGACGATCTAGTATGGCCTTAGACAGTCAGTCTCCCTGCTTTGCATTGTTCAATGCCAGCTGCTACTGAGCAAATGTCCAGTGAAGGATTTCTGTAGTTCATGATACTTGACTCTGACATAACCTCAGGGCTATGGGTTCAGATTTTTATATAGCTCTTACACAGAATTTTGGAACTTTGTATGTGACAATATGATAACACTTTAATGCAAACACACACATTTGCATCTCATGCTTGTGCTATCAATAGCTAGTTGTGATGTCTTCAAAATTAGACGTTAGGTAATGTGTTTATCTAAAATGATTCCATATCTTTTATAGATTGATTCAAAAAATTGAAATCAAATTGATTGACCAAGTGAGGAAGAGAAGTAGTTTTGCTGACAAAACTCATTTGATTTTTTCCTTCTTAATTTGCCATGTTAGCAGAAAACAATTTTGGGGCTGTTAATAAAGGCAGAAGGCTTTAATCAACTAAAATCTCAAGTTAGTAGGTAAAGATAATATAGTAAATGATCTCAGGACAAGTGAGAACACACTTGTATAACCATAAAACAATACAATTAGAGCTTACATTTTCTACTATACCAGTGTGGGTCTGGGAGAGATTTTTTTCTCTGACGTTGGCAGTGGGTGAGTAATTAGAGAGCTTTTGGACAATGTAGATTTAGATTGTATGCTTTAATTTCTGATATTTACAATATATTCATGCATGTACACAGAGAATTATGTAAATGTGTCTCACTATAGTTATTCTATTAGCAAAAATAAGAAAATGATTAAAATGTTTATCAATATAGGATGAGCTAAATAAATCATGATATATTGCAGTAGATTACTATATATTTCTTTAAAACTGAGACATCTCTAATGTCCTTACATAAAACTCAGTCTAGCATATATTGTTTAATATTGCTTAGAGAGAAAGAATAAGACAAAATAAGATACATTGATGTAGGCTATGGGATTGCAAACACTTGCTGCCCATTTTTTTAAAAATACAGTTTTATTGATGCACAACCTCCCCCATTTTTCTTTTTTTACATGGATCTGTCTATGTGAGTTATGACTGCTTTTATAGAAAACATTTACTAGCTGTCTCTGTAGAAAAACTTGTGGTGAGGCTTATTTGCTATTATTTGTGTTATGTAATGTTAGTTAAGACAGCGTATAAAGAAATGAGAACATGGACTCTTGACACGCAACTGTGCTGTTGTGAACCTGAGAATATTCTCAAAGGTATGCTGATCGAAACCCTCTGTCATCAAGGAGATTGAAATTAAAATCAATGATGTATTTCTACATGCCTTTATAAGTACTCTTTTTTTTAGTTTTGGTTTTTCCAGTGTTTCTCTGTGTAGCTTTGGTGCCTGTCCTTGATCTCACTCTGTAGACCAGGCTGGCGTTGAACTCACAAAGATCCACCTGGCTCTGCCTCCCAAATGCTGGGATTAAAGGCATGCGCCAACACCGCCCGGTTTCTACATGCCTTTTAATGTTTTAGTGCTTCATTCTTTTGTTTTTAAAAAGTGAAAAATAAATTGAAAATGTCACAATGCACACACACACACACACACACACACACACACACACACACACACATAATGCATTTTGGTCAAATATACCTCTCCCTCCCTCCCCTCCAACTCCTCCAGCACCCAACCTTTTCCTCCCAATTTTATGTACTGCTTTTAGAGATCATTAAGTTCATCGAGTGCCGAAACAATGTGCATGGGTGTAGGACCATCTGCTGCAGTGTGGGCAGCCCATCAGGAGTCACATTTCCCAGTAGCCATGAATTGTCAACAGGTCCTCAGCTGGAGTGCAACTTCACAAGTCCCTTCCATACCCAGGTTAATTTTGTGTAGATGTCCTGTATGCAGTGACAACTACTTTGAGTTCATGTGTGCAAAACCCCTGTCACACTCAGAAAACACTGTTTTGTAGCAGTGGTGGTCACCCACTACCTCTAGCTTTATACTCTTTTTATTCCCCTTCTACAAGGATCCTTGAGCCTGAGGAAGAGGGATGTGTGATATAGCTGTTTCATTTAGGGCCAGACACTCCACAGTCATTTATTTCCCCCTTATTGACCAGTTGTGGGCCTCTGTATTATTAATCACAATTCACTGCAAAACAAAAGTTTCTCTGATGAGGGTTAAGAGATGTACTAGTCCATAGGTAAGAAATAAAAAAAAATACCCAGGGTGCAGTTTCATACTGTGTCCATTTAGCAGAATAATAATGGGTTCTCTCCTTTGGCCTATGACCTACATATCCACAGCTTCTCGGCTCAGTTGACACTATCAGGCATGTGTTCCATCTTGTGAAGAAGGCCTTAAACCCACTTGGAAAGTCTTTGATTACTCCTAGAGCACCTGTGCCATGTTTCCACCAAAAGACATACCTTGCCAGGCAAACTGCTTTGGTACCTTACAGTCGGATAAGGTTGTTGATCATTTCTCTCCTTGAATCGTGTGCATGACATTATTGTAGCATTATAAAAGCTAGTCAGTAGGGGTAAGCTCTAGGATGGTACCATCTGGATTTCTCCATTTGAACATTAAACATTATTTCTTAGCCACTTGTATTTCTTCTTTTGAGAACTCTGTTTGATTCCATGCCCTACTTTTAATTTTTTTTAATTGGTGTTTAGTTTTTGAGTTCTCTGTATAGTCTAGACACTAATACTCTGTCAGATTACACCTGGTAAAGATTTTATTTTTACTGTTCTAAAGGTGTATTCACTTGATTGAGTGTGCCCTTTGCTTTACAGAACCCTTTAAGTTTCATGAGATTTCTGTTTGCCAGTTGGTCTTAATCCTGTGCTACCAGAGTCCTGTTCAGGAAGTTGTTACTTGTGCCCGTAGGTTGAGTTGTGCCCCCACTTTCTCCTCTAACAGACTCTGAATTCCTTTTTGTTCTGGTTAGCTTTGTCATTTCGACACAAACCCAGACATCTATGGAAAGGGGGGCCTCCTTGGTTGTGTGACCTTGATTAGGATATCCTATGGGCATGTCTGGGGGGTCTTTTCTTGATTAATGATTGAGCTGGAAGGGTCAAGCCCACTGTGGGTGGTGCCACCTTTGGGCAAGTGGTCATGGGCTGTATAAGAAAGCAGGATGAGGAAGCCACGAGCCCCCGACGGTGAGCAGCACTCCTCCAGGGCATTGCTTCAGTTCCTGCTTCCGGTTTCTGCCTGGATTTTCTGCCTCAATTCCCCTTCCTGATGAACCATAAACTGTACATTGAAATAAAGCCTTTCCTCCATGGAAGTTGCTTTGGTTTGTGGTGATTATCCCAGCGACAGAAAATAAAGTAGGGCACTTCTACATGATTTTAAGACATTATTCATTTCCTTTTGCTATGACTGGTTCTATACCACACCAAAAAACAAATTTTAAAGTTGGAAAATTCAGTCAACCAATTCATTATTTTGTATACTAAATAGCTAGTTTTTTTTTTCTTCTGGTTATGAACTAACAAAATGTGTTGCCTGGAGGAGGGGGGCTGAGCAGAAGGAGTTACTTGAAAGAGTGTAACTAATATTTCAGAGTGTATGGGAAAGGACTTGTCCAGAGTGCTAAAGCCAGTGCTCACATTGGAATGGAGTAAAATCTAGGCTTGTTTGAGAGGTCACGGCAGCACCACGGCTAGGCTTCTCCTGGCCCCAGCCTCCACCAGGCCTGAGTTTTAATTCAGTTTCAGTTTCCGTTTCTGTACCCTGTTGAGTTTCAGTTTCTGTTTCAGTACCCTATTAGAGCAGGAAGAGGAGCCCCAGCCAATCATGTTCAGGATGACCTCATCCCCTCCTGGCTGCCTATAGAAGGAGCCTGTGAGCTCCATTGGGGTCTCCACCATTTTGTAGTCTGGCTGGCAGACCCCAGTATGTTGGAATAAACAACACCCCTGCTCTTTACATATGTGAGTGGTGGTCTCTGTTTTGTGTGGTGTTCTGTGGACTCTAACCCTGTCAGACCTGGCTTTGAATGAATCATCAGGCTTTTGGGGGTGCACATTCATACAGGAAGAATCTATTTGGAGTTTGCCCAGTTACGGACTCTAGGATCATGCCCACCGTGCTTGCTAGGTTTTCTCAGTTCAGGCTCCTGTCTATGGAATGGCTTACATTTAGATAATCAGGTAACTTGTGTGTGTGTGTGTGTGTGTGTGTGTGTGTGTGTGTGTGTGTGTGTGTGTGTGCAGCATCTATAATAATACTGAACATGACTCGTGGTAACTCTGGATTAATATGATGTCTCTCTTGGTATGGTTGTTCTTTTGAGGTGATGAAGCTAAGGTGTCTTCTGGCTGACGGCTGAGTACCCTTCTTCCTCCAGCAGCCCAGCTCTAGCCAGTGATACTCTCAGTTTGGTGCTATGTGTTCTGATACAATGACCTGGCAAAGTTTTCTTCTTAATTTAACAACAACAATAGTGACAACAGAATCCCCCTTTTATGAAACTTTAGGTGTTTACTTTAAAACGTGCAGTCATCTTTATCTCTTGACATCTGTCCTTTCACTCCGTCTTGTGTTGACTAATACCTTGCTCTCTGGGATCCTGGATGATCGGACAATCTCTTGGTCTCCACATGTCTCATTCCAGAACCTCTTTTTAGTGCTTAGCTATGCCTGTTTAAAACCACACCACATCAAAGAATATGTGGTAACATTCATACCCACAGACACGGTCCTTGTGTGTCTGAGGGTGTTTCCTTTGGTAATTACAGTAGTAAATCTTTCCCAGCATAAGCTCTCCATGCCCCCCTGTGATGCTAGACGTGCTGTTCTTTCATGGTTCTGCTTCATGCTGTTCCTGACTTGAATGCACCCAGCACTTGCTACTCAGAAACATCTCTTATTCTACCGTGTTTGTCTTTGACTCCCTGGAGGGATCATCACCCTCTTGTCTTCAGTGCTCAACATTTTATTCTTGAACCTATCAGCGTTTATTGTAGTTAAGTGATTGGCTTTTGTGCTCTGCTTGCTCCTTGATCACAAATTGCACCTTAGTTATTTCGAGCACCATATGTTTTGAATAGTAGCAAACCCAGGGTGAAGCTACACAAAAGGAGGTTGAATGAAGGGTCTGGCCCTTAAGAATTTAAAGTTGGGTTCTGTAAGGATTGAGGAAATTATGGCAGTAAATTCATTCAATAGCACAAATTTACTAACTATGTCCTATGGGCCAGATCTGACGTGATGCCTGGCGTACACCGGCACACATTAAGGAACAAAACCAAAAATCTCTATATTCTTTTCAGTGATGAGATACAGGCAGAGAATGATACATGAATGTAGGCAACACTTCCATTTCTTGTGGTCTAGAAATTGTAAATTATTACAAAAAGCAAACAGAAAAATAGAGCAGAATGCAAGAAGCCAGGATTACTAGTGCTGGGAAGGACAACGTCCAGTCCTCTCACTAATGACATCCAAATCTGTGCCACTTATCTAAAGATGAACACATTTAAGTCTGAGGCCAGCTCCAGAAGATGAGAATTATTCGTCTTATCTTCTTTAAATAGATTAGGAATGAAAACAAATGTGTCATCTAAGTTGACTACACAGACGGGTTCATACCTGTACTTGGGTTTGGATTTGAACCCAGGTAGTCTAACCTAAAAGTATAGGTTCTTAATTAGTACTTTGTTGTTTATAGGATGTGGTAAGTCTCCTGAATTCTTCTTCAGTTTTTAAATATCTGGTGTAGTAATCTTTTCCTTTAAAGGCAAATTCATTGAAAAAAATAAAGGCTTTTCACAGGCAGGGGGCAGCAAATGATTGGTTTTGAACGGGAACAGTTCATGCAGGATGACTTACAAAAACAAAAAACCCTCCACAAAAACCTGTTTAATTATAGTAAATAGCATCCCTAAATAAGATTCAATTCACATCTTCCTTATTCTTTTAGAGTAACATTCATTTCTTTCATGCTGATATAAACATTTAAAACTATTGCTTTAAAGTAATAAATTTACATATCATCTCAATCTGAATCGTGGTCTAAATATCAACATTTACTAATATCTTCCCGCTTTGATTTTATATTATTTTAAGATGCCAGGATGTGTGCATTCTTTTCTTTCTACTTTGTTTTTTTCAAATTGCATTCTTCTTTTTTCTTTTTCTTTTTTAAATGTATATTCTGGTTACAGTTTTCCCTCCCAGTTCCTCCCCGTTGCCCCTCCCCTCTGGATCCACTCCTCTTCTGTCTCTTATTAGAAAAGAACAGGCTTCTGAGAGATAACAACCCAACACAGCAAAGTAAGATTAATAATAAGATAAAACAAAACCCATCACATCAAGGCTGGATAAGACAAATCAGCAGAAGTAAAAGAGCCCAAGAGAAGCCACCAGAATCATTTTTTAATTTCAGTAACTTTTGGTTAGCATGCAAGATGATGGTTTCCATTAGGTCACACCCTTGCAGCTCTGCCCCACCACCCCCTGTCCCCCTCCTCCCACTGACTCCTTTCTCTCTCTCAGTAATCCCTCCTCTGCTTTCATGTTGTATGGATGTAAATGTGCATATATGTACATTTAGATTCTACATATGAGAGAAAACATGCTTTATTCACCTTCCCCCATTATTCTCTCTTTTTTTTTCTCCTAATTCCTCTCTTTAAAACTCTTCCCCTACATAGTCTCCCTCTACTTTCATGTCCTATATCCTTTAAAAAAATATATTGGAATATATATATTATTTAAATATATTTTAAATTATCAGAGCTAGAAAAATAAATAAAATTGATGTGTACTTATGTTTTTACATATACTTTTTATTATTTGGAACCTTCATACATGTATATGATGAAATATAGCCATATACACTTAATCCCATTTTCCTTCAAGTCCTCCCATATCCCCTACAATCCCCCATCATAACTTTGTATCTTCTTTTCTTTTACTGGGAACCCAATAGGTTCAGTTAGTGCTGCCAATACATGGATGGGTGTGGGCCCATTGCTGGGAGCATGTGCAATCAACCAGAAGCCACATCCTCAAAGAAGAACGATTCTCCCTCCTCAGCAGGATCAATTGCAAATGGCTCCTCAGTAGGGTTTGGGGCTGTGATCATCTCCTCCTTCTCTGCTAATGTTTCCCCAGCCTGCTGACTTTCCATGTTACCATACTATATTGCTTTCTCTTCTGAATCATTATAGAATCATGTTTCTATCTTTTTTTTATAATTTAAACACCCCCACCCCCACATAATTTAGGTAAACTTTATCCTGAGCCACTTTATTAATTACAAGCTCTGAACTTACTCAGCTTTGAGGCCTCTGTACACTGAGTCTTGCGTGCAGTAGGTTCCTTGCTCAGGGCCTTTGCATGTGCTGTTCCCTTTGCTAGGAGTGATTGGCTCTGATATCTGCATGACTTTTTCCCTTTCTTGTGTGGGTTCTTTACTGAAAATTCACATTCTCAGTGTCTGAAATCCTCCTGATTTACATCATTTTGGATTTCCTTTTCCTGCAATATTATTTTTTTTTCTTAGCACAAAATACATAACGGATTGTGTTTTTTCTCATTTATCTTATTTATTTATTTATTGGTCTAGAATGCAAGTTACACTAGGGTAGAGAGTTTTGCCAATTCTGTTTGCAACTCTATTCTTAGTGCTTAGCACAAAGTAGGAGACCAGTACATATTTAAGGAATAAATAAACACATAGCAGCCTTCAACAAACACAGCAGAAATGAGCCATAGTGTATATGCACTGGATCTGAGCCTAGAACTAATGTCAAGGGAGATGAATGGGTTTCCCCTATCATATGTGGAAACGCACTAGCAAAATTAGCTCACATTTACCTAGATCTATTTTATAAAAAGCCAACTAATTGTTTCACTGTGTTAGCGAGCTTCAATGTAAGAGTCGACATATAAGGATTCCAATCCATTTCTACACGTCAGAGGACCTTTGTCTCCTTACCTGCCAGAACAGCGAGATGCTTCAAAGACCTCTGCTCAGCTCCTCGCTGCTGTCACCTGTGGTTTGTACCATTGAGTCCACTGGTCATGTTTGTTTACATGGTGTGGCATATGGCAGTGGTCATTTCTGGCCGCAGACATGTCCTGAAGATTAACAGTGGCACTAGGCCTTACTATGTGGTTTTTGTCATTGAAAATTAATTTCTTTTCTAACAACTGAGTGCTGAACGTTTTGACAGGAATTTTGAATGAAGATGTTCAGAGTTCTCATCCTGTTGCAAAACAGTGGGTTTCAAGGACACTCATTGAGTTGATAGTAAATTACCTTCACTCAACGAAAACAAGTTCAGATTTGGATACATTCGGGGGAATTTGATACTTAGGACAAAATAGGGAAAATGTTCAGACTTGTAGTATAATTTATCAGAGTACAAAATAATATCAGTTTCAATTTGTTTGAGTGCAAATAATTCCCAGAAAGTCTGACTTTTGTAAAGTTTTCCAATTTTGCTTTCGAGTAAAGAAAAGTGCCTAAGAGCAACACAGATGCTCTGAAGGAAACTGCGTGGCTTTGCTTTTAGAGCAGGAAGACTCCATTTAATAATTTTGATTATTTTATTTGGTCATATTCCCTTAGCTTTAGTCAGAGTTATTGGTTTTGTTAAATAAAACAGAAACCTGGACCTCTTTGTAAGGGGAAACTTTATTTGACAGGGTTACCGTAAGTGGGGAGTGGGACATTGCAGTAGAGAGGATGCTGTGGCCGTGAGACTACTGAGTGTTTCCTTTCTAAGACATGAATCAGGCGACAAAGAACTGACTCAGGACGTGGGGTGACAGAGAGGTGGGGACAGAGCAAAGAACAGCAATTCAGAGGGTCCATGGCCTTGTCAGAGCAGAGGTAAACATGGAGCAAAGATCTTGACAGGAAGAGTGATTCCTTGTGGCAAGCCAAGCTGCAGACCTCAGAAAAGAGCAGGGAGGTGCCTTTAACCTCTAGTGGGTTCCAACACAGAGCTCAGGTCAAATTTGTTCACTTTGGAACTTAGGGTAGGTTTAGAAAAATACCCTAGCTTTTTTTTTCTTTTACAAAGGGATTAAAATAATAATTTGATGGCTGTTAATTCTGACATTTGAAATTTGCTCTTCAAGATACGTGTATGTGTGTGGTATGTAAATTATCTAAAAATAAAATCATGAACACAAAAGGAATCTTTAGAGATAAAGAACACAATTGGACATGCAGTTTGCTACTGGTTTGTATGGTAGCCGACATCCAGGGGCACTGCATATTTAAAATAAGAATAGGAAGTGTAGGAAAAAAGAAATCTTTGAATTTGAATATTCAGAAAGTCTTTCTTAAAGGCATTCACCCTGTTTCCTTAAGGTGTTTCCTCTATAGGAAAATGAAAGACTGTTTATTGAATTCCTGCAAAGTTCTTTATGAATCAAGGACAAAGATAAGACAAGAAAGTTGAAAAATATACAAAGAATTAGGATAAAGCATCAGGAGTTTCATTTTTTATATTGTGCTAAAAGACTAGGAAGCATAGGTTCATAGCGAATCAGTTCATCATTATTTTTAGGAGACAAATTGCCCTGAGAACGGCAGCTTCCAGAGAACAGTTGATTTGGTTTTCTCGTTCTGTTGTGTATTTACATCAAAGTTTGATTTCCCTGAAATATCTCCCCAGGTGAAAACGTACAATTGTATTAAAATCTCTGAAACTTTAAACACTTCAAAACCAAATAAAAGTGGACTTGGGATAGGGGAACCCTGGAGCAGTGTGGGAAAATTCGTTCCTACTGAGACTCACCACTGAGGAAACCTAGTAACCACGTAGGCACTTAACGAGTGGGTTACCCCAGGACAGCCCAATGTTCCTGACTTCGGAGTCCTCTTCTGTTAAAGATAAGCAGGTGGGACTTAACAGCCTGTGTGGCTGCATACATTTCTCTTCTCAATGCCAGAAATTCCTAGACTTAGGAAGGAATTTAAATACTGTCTCATCAATGTTGCAAAAAAGGTGAGTACAGGCCAAAAGGAATGCTTCTACATTTGGAGGAGGCCGGCTAGAAAACCTGCAGAGAATATAAAGTGGGAGAGATTTTGCTTTGAGAAGACCTCAGTGCTCAGGGAAATAATGGCTGTCGCTGGTGACACACACCGAGCATCCTGCCTTCCTCCTTCTCTGCCTGTTTTATGGTTTTGCTGTCTTCCCACCCCCACCCCTTTCTGCAGAGTACTCAGGCAAGGAAGGACCCAGTGCCCAGCCTCAGCTGCATCGGTGACAGCTCAACCTTCCCAGGGGCCTACCCACAGGGCAGGGAACAGCTTCGTTGCCATTTCACTTCCAGACAGTAGATGTCGCTGGTTTTCTGTCAGAAGAGTCTTGGAAGCCGTCTACTCATCCTTGAGGGTCTCCTGTATCAAATCCATGCTGAACCACCTCAGACTCAGGTGTGTTTGATTTTTACGTATAATCACATCTTCTAGGCAGCTCTTTCACAAATTTATGTAAAATACCCAAACAGTGCTTTCCCACTTTAGATATTTCTGTTGAAGAGGTTTTTTTTTCTTTTTTCTTTTTTTAATTCTATTTTCTTTCTCTTTCTGATTTGATGCCACTGGTGGGAAAAGCTCTCTCCCTGCCTTAAAGATTCTCCTTAAATCATGCCGTCTTCCATGAGGCATTGAGAAGCTGTCTTCTGGAAAAGGGATTTTAAAGAAAGTGTATAAATGATAATATCTTCTGGCTAAACTTCAGCAGTTTCTTCAAAGAAACTTAAAATCGTTTCACCCATTTGATTTTTATGCCTTTGAATATTTCCATCTCCCTTTAAGCCAGAAGATATCCTTTAATCTTAAAAAAATGTGGCTAAGAATTGGTTTTCTGAGAACAGTTTGCTATTACTCCTTAATGCTGTCCCAGTAACCCAAAGGGAAAATTATACAGCAGGTATGCTTATTTCCATAACAAATAGAATGTACTACCATAAAAATATTTGCCTGCCTTGTGTAGAAATGTCAAAGTCAGGAGCTATGAAGATGACCCAGTCAGTAAAGCTCTTGCTGTCCCAGTATGAGGATGGGTTTGAGTCCCAGAACACGTGAACAGGTTGTGCACATAGAGGTGCAAGTCTGTAATCCGCGCTAGGGAGGCAGACACAGGAGGGTCACTCGGGCTCTCTGGCCAGCCAGTCCAGCCAAATCCGTCAGCTTCAGGTCCAGTGAGAGACACGGTTTCAAAAATGAAGGTGAAGAGCCAGCAAACGGCTCAGTGGACGAAGCCACACAAGCCTGACCAACCGAGTTTGTTTCCCAGTGCCCATGTACGGTGGAAGGAGGGAGGCAGCTTCACTACATTGTCCTTTGATCCCCACACATATGCCATGGCACATCCCTCATTTCTCTCTCTCCTCCCCCTCTATCTTTTACATGCATACACATACACACACACACACACACACACACACACACACACACACACACACACACACACACACACACGAGTGACTGAGGAAAATATCTGCCGTTAACTTCTGATCTCCATGCTCACATACACATGCACAGATGTTCATACATACATGTGCACACACACATAAACACAAACATACAGTGCACACATACACCATTACACAAAGACAAAATATTTCAATGATGCCCTCTTAGCAAGTGTTTTAAAGAGTTTTTATGAAAACAAATTGTGGAGAATTTGAAGAAAAATTATCACTAATAAATTCATAATTTTTGCAGCTCGAGTGACTAATGTTCCTTAATACAATTGCATTTATTTCACTAGATGTAGATCTTAAAATATAAGCTCTCTTTTGGGGTATGAAGCAAGGATGGTATTTGACCAAACGTTATTTAAAGCCAAACCCTAAAGGTAGATGTTGGCACAAAGAGGGCTTCATTAAAAGGTTTTTAGAATCCATAATTCACCTCAAAATCATGAATCACATTAGCTCTCCTTAGAAAAATGTCTTCCGTTTGAAAAACAACCAGCCACTTCTTGGTGCTGTTTTTAAAGAGATAACCTATATGTGTTTTATGAGATAAGTTAAATTTTTAATGAGTTCTGTTATTAGAATAAAAACACTTAAAGATTGCTGATACATTCTCAAACCTGGTGGTTTTGGAGACGTCATAGTCTCTGGTGGTGTTCCCAACAGAGGGTCATGTCAGTCCACGTTTCATTCTCATTCTCCAATTACCTGAGTGTCATGGCACCAGAGCACAGGCCTCTCTGACCTGGTGATGGATCTGTGGAGCTGTCAATCCCAGATTTATTGCTTCATTTGGGAATGAGCTGTCTCAGTAGTATGTGCCCTACAGATCTTTCCAGATTGGCAGAAGCTATTCATCAGGGCAAAATAGAGGTCTATACCTTACACACCTATAGGTATGAGGCTGTACAAGTACTTTTTATTCTGAATACAGTTAAAACTTCAAAATGACAACACTAATTTATGTAATTAATCCTAACTCTGTATTTTGCTGTCTGGCAACAACCACAGCTAAACCCATGATAGACTTCAAACAGTGTAAGTGAGAAATCATCTTTGTGAGCCAGAATACATAAAGCAGCCATTACAATATCCTTCTATAACATGTTAGAAGAACATCACAATCACATTGCCAATATTATTTTTCTGAAAAAAAGAAAAAACATTTGCAACAAGTCTTCCT
Organism: Peromyscus californicus insignis; assembly: GCF_007827085.1. Taxonomy (NCBI): domain Eukaryota; kingdom Metazoa; phylum Chordata; class Mammalia; order Rodentia; family Cricetidae; genus Peromyscus; species Peromyscus californicus. The sequence continues at coordinate 148,082,055 of NW_026294573.1, forward strand.
GCAGAACCGTTACTGCATGCTTTGAACTAGCCATCACACACAGCTATTGAATGTATGTCCAAGACACTCTGACTCTGGCTAATCCATATTTTCAACTGTTTTATAACTTAGACTTCCTAAGAACTCAGAACATTTTCTTGGAGCCAGAATTTTTTCTTCTACCAAGAAACAAGGCTGAGAAATGCAAGGGTGTTCCACATTTTCTCCGTTCCTCCCTCTCTGTGCTTCTCATAACCAATCATTCTCAGACTCAGTGGCTGTGCTCAAATGCTGTCTCCATTTCCAACTTTCCCAGCATATACTACCACTCTCTCTCTAAAATCTCCTCATTTCTGCTTTTTCCCATAAAAGTGGTTGGTCATTTGTAATTCTCTCTTTTATCTTTTCTTTAAGTTATGGACAACAAATTTTCCTCTGACATGTTTCTGCTTTTGTATCATTGAAATAAATGCTACATGTCTTTTCTTGTGAGAAATCTATCATCTATTTATCATCTATCTATCTGTCTATCTATCTATCTATCTATCTATCTATCTATCTATCTATCTATCTATCATCTGTCTGTCTGTCTTTTATCTAGATATCATTTATCTGTCATCTATCTATCTATCTATCTATCTATCTATCTATCTATCTACGAGTTGATGACATAAACATAGAAGGGTGCTATGTTAGGTAAGAAAGGAGACAGATGTGCTTGTCATCTCTCCAGGATTGAGATCACTATTACTTTACACAAGAGACTGTGGCCTGCGTTCCTCCGGTGGCCACTTCCTTCTTTTCTTTCTTATTTTTTAACATAATTTTTTAATTGATTCTTTAGGAATTTCACATCATGCACCCGAATCCCACTCATTTCCTAGTCCCTCCACGTCCACCCCTCACCTCCATAGCATGCCCCCAAAGGAAAATTAAAAAACTATTAATTAAAAACAAACCAAAACAAACAAAAAAACCACCTCACTCCTCCATCTTTCCTGCCCCTCCAACACTTCTTCATTTGTTTAAGTGGCCCTGGGAGCTGTGGTGTGTCAGACAGTGTACCCTTTTGTCTACTCTGCTTTAGCAAATGTTCATTGCAATGAGTCATTGGTCTGGTTCAAGACTTCTGGCTTCTGGTACACTGTCAACACGGGACCCTCACCAAAACCCCTCTGGGGTATCCTGCTGTTATGTGGGGTCATGGAGATCCCACAGGCATGGTTCTACAGGACCAGTCCCTTCATGCACTCTGACAAGTCATGGATGCGATAGACGCTGGGGTGGGCTAACTCAAAGCCCTGGATGTGGATCTGGGTGGTAGCTGATTTGGTCACTCTGGGCCTCTGGGACAGAATCAGCTCTTCTATTCCCATGCCATTGGGGATGGCTTTCCCACACCTGTGGTGAGGGGTGTGGGACCACTTCTTCTACTGCAGTGGCTAGTGAGGGGCAGGGCCTTTTCTTCCTGGACCAGCTGGCTCAGCATGGCCCTCGGATTTCAACACACATGGCTCCGATGCTCCCCTGTGGTATCTTGGGCCACAGAGATCAGCATAGACCCCAGCTGTAGCAGGACCATGAATCCAGATATGGCCCTTGGCAGCAGCTTGGGCCCTGAAGTCACCCTCCCCAGGTGGAAAATAGGCCACTCACATCAGTCTGCTCCTTACAATCTTGGTTTCTTCAGTTCTGTCTCTTTCTACAGCACATGAACTGGTCCACTTCTCTTTCTCACCCATTTCTTCACTATGCATTCACTCATCACAATGGCATCTACCCGCCCACTGCCTTGTGGAGCTGGACAGGCCTGTGATTACCTTCAGCCAGTCCAGGGCTGTGAGGACCCAGTGGGCCTGTTGGCTACTTCCTTCTTTACACAGAGTAAAGATTTGTATTCGATTTGAACACTGCTTTACTTTATTGGCTTCTCTTTACTGGTAATGTAATTTATGTGCCATGAGATTCACTTGTATAAGTGCACAAATCAATGTGGTTCAGTATATCTAGTGAGCGGTGTAATGTTTATTAAAGTCTAGGTTTAGAATATTTCCATCATCCCCCCCAAAACACATTTGCACCCACTTTAATCACTTTTCTATTGGCTGACATTTAACACATCAATGTTTTAAAACACTGAATGTTTAGGATATCTTCATCCAATAGTACTATTTAAAAAAATTTTTTTGAGACATGATCTTGTTATATAGCCCAGGCTGGTCTCAAACTTTTGATTCACTTGCCTCTGATGGGATTATAGGGTTGTGCCATCATGCCCAGCCAATAGTATGAATATTGATGTTGGAGAATGCTGTGTCAACCAATTTTTTAGATATTTTAATCTCTTACAAATTTTCTCGCAACTCATTAATAGTTAAAGCTATCTGATTGGATCTTTTCACTTTAAACTTTTATTCTGTCAAGCTCCTATGTCTAAGAAGTTTGCTTCTTATGTAATTGCAGACCCACTTTTTCGTTGACAAGGAACTTGTCAGTAGGACAAGCACCTCAACCATCTTGACCAAACAGCTAACTCCATTCACTGTTTACTAAGCTAGAAAAACAATACTATGATTAAAAACAGTTATCATCTTATTCAAGATTCTCAAATGATTTTTGTGGATACTGTCTTATATCTTCATTGAGTGATTTATGAATTGGTAGGAAGAAAGCAAAAAGCTAGAGGTGTGCATCACTTATGCCTGGCTACGTGGCTATCCCCAGGGTGCAGTTTTCTTAATAATTTGAAACATTTTAGTGCTCAGATGGCCCTGGTTTGGCAACTAAAAGACATGGATTTGCAGATGGCAAACCAGGAGTTTCAATGTCCTCACTCCCCTAGCACTGGTACCTACTTTCTGTACCGGAAAGCCCTTGGTCAGAGACCGACATTTGGCTCTTTGTTTATTCCTTGGTTACCTGTTCATGCTTGTGTAAGTAGCCTGTGCCCTTACCTTCGAACTATTTCTGAAACTTGTCCTTGTATTTCTTTGCCCAGTTCAGACAGCGGTTGTCCCTCTCTTGGATTTGTGGAACAGTCTCAGCCTGTGGTTCTCTGGCACCCTCTCTCCACTGGTTCCAGCGTCAGTCTGTCTTCTCAGCACAGCCAGAGTGAGCTCTGGGAACCAGCTCCTTCCATACAGTCCTGGAGGCTGGTCAGCCAGTCAGTCAATTGCTGGTCTCCACCTGCAGTGAGAGACCCTGTCTCAGACAATAAGGTAGAGTGTGATAGAGAAAGACACTTGGTGTCTACCTCTGGCCTCCATACATACATGGACACATGTCCCCACACCCACATGTATCCATGCACACTTACAAAACACAAATAGTAGTTAAATGTCTCTTTGGTATTTCTCTCCCTCTCTCTCTTTTCTAAATCATCTCACTATTTAGCTTAGGCAGGCCTTGAACTCACAGTCTTTGTACCTCAGCTCATGAGTGCTGGGATTACATTCCCAAGCCATCATGCCCCTACCATGTGGCACTTATTAGATGAACCACATTAGCCACAGGCAAAATTCCATCTAGATGGCATTCGTGGGAAGCTGTTACTAACACTTTATAAAGATGTCTACATTTATTGGCTGGTCAATCTTTTCCAAGGTACAGAAAAATATTATTATAGAATTATTGTTTTTCATTTATTAGTAATTACTATATTCTGGCCTTTATTTGTTATAAACAATCTGTTGAAAAATACACAAGAAATTATTATTTGCGTTTTATGTCCAGGAAGATTAGGTTTCAGAGAGGTTAACTACATTGCCCAAAGTCACACAGCTGTGATCTGCATACAATTCAAATTCAGTGGTGTCTGGTTTCAAAGTCCTTGTCTTGTCCTCCTAGTCTCCATGCCTTCTGGAAAGGTGATCTCTGAAGGGAAGCGGGTGAAGAGTGGAGTGGGAACAGCTCTAGCCAGGCAGCACTTGGAAAGGTTAAACTTGAAACCAGGCCACGCCCAGGTTGGACTGGTGGCTCATTCCTGAGGTGCTAGTGTCTGGCAGGGAGCAGGGAGTTGTGTGGGTTTGTTGGAGGGAGGGAGAGAAACACCCTAAGACTGGAACGAGGGCTCTGAGAGGAGAGACTGTCGGCCCAGGGAGTGTGCCCATGTCCAGGGGAAAATACTGGCATCTATCGTGCATCGCCCAAACCAGGAAATTATGTGTCGACGAGAACTTCCTCTGCCTCTGAGGATTTTTTTTCCTCGTAGAAAGAAATTTGGAAGTTAAAAACAGAAACTATAGCTCAAGAGAAATTAAAATTAAAATGAAGAAAACATGCAAGTTGCCAGAGAAATCAAGAAGATTAAAGACTAGTTGCAATGGTGCTGAGGTTGCTCAGCTGAAGGTTTCTGTGCAGACACCAGAGGTTCTTGGAGAAATTATTCTTTTCAAACTATTTTAGGGCCTTAAATTATACATCTCGTGAACTACTTCTCAAGAAAATCCATTTGGCTTGATTTTACCTTTAATATTTAAAAGACTTGCAATCATCATTCTCTAATATTTAAAAGACTTGCAATCATCATTCTCGTGCACTGTTTTTCAGGTCCTTTCTTTGTCCGTTTTCAGTTGCTAATAGCACAATACCACAGACTGGGTACACTAAAGAGAACAAGGAGTTTACTTTACCTCATGGTCAGAAGCTTATGTCCAAGATTGATGTCTGATCATGGCCATCTTGCTGGCACAGTCTTCAGATAGCTGAGCACCACATGGCAAGAGACTATGATGTGTGTGCATGTGTGTACTGCAATCCACCCTCTCTTCATAAAACCACCAGTAGTTAATTATGATGCTCTGTTCTGATGATCTCATCTAATCCTGAGCACATTCAAAAGTAGTTGGTTTATGTTTCAAACCTCTTTTTCTTTTGGTGGTTTTTCGAGACAGGTTTTCTCTGTGTTGCCCTAGCTGTCCTGTAACTTTCTCTGTAGACCAGGCTGGCCTTGAACTCAGAGGTCTGCTTGCCTCTGTCTCTGTGATTAAAGGCATGTGCCACCATTGTCTGGTTGTTACTAACCTATTAATCCCTCAAAACAGGATTAATCTTAAACATGGTTTTTGGAGTGTTCAAGCTACATCAAGTCACATTTTATCAACCTTTAATGAAATTATTGAAGTAGAAATAGAAAAATCTGTGTTTCTTTCAAATAGTGAAAGTGTTGTTTTATAATTTGATTAGCATATAGAAGTGATAGATTGGCATATAATTTTATTTGGCAATCTGTAAATTTAGGGCAAGAATTGCAATTTTGCAACTGATGTGATTTGTGAAAGTTGTGTGGAGGTGGTAGCTACTCCTGAAACTGGGTGCAAGGAGAGGGACGCCACCCTTGTCTGCCTCCTCCTCTGCCTTTGGACAGCCATATGTGGGCCATCACTATCGCTGGGACTAGAATCAAGTCAGGTCTCGATGTTGCCTCCCCCAGTGCTGGGCACCGGAGTCTGCTGTATCAAGTGTCTGCTGTTCTTTGTCTGCCAGTGTTAGAGGCTATGGCCAGTGGCAGAGCTCACTCCTGTGGTGCCTGAGGAAATCTTGTCACTCACCCGTTGTCAACATTCCCCCAGCTGTCACGTCCACAAGATGGGCACTGCACACCCTCTGCTGTGTGCTATACCCTGTGGTATGCTAGAGTGTCCCTGACTCTATGTGGCTCCCAGAGACCTCTGTGCTGGTTAATATTGATTGCTAACCTGCAGGGATGGAGATTAGATTAGTGAAGAGTACCTTTGGGTATGTCTGTGGCCAATCTCCAGAGACAATTAGGTCCCAACTGTTTGATGTAATCAATCCTCTGATGGATCATTGTATGATGGCGTGATTGGGAGGTAGTGAAAGGCAGAAGGTGGAACTCAGTTGGAGGAAGTGGGTCACTGGGGGCTGTGTTTTGTTTGGCGTCTTTCTGTATGACATTTTTCTGCTTTCTGTCTGACACGATATGAAGAACTTTTTTGGCATGTGTGCTCACTGCAGTGATGTCCTGCTTAAGCGTGTGGACTGAAGCCCTGGAAATATGAACCTAAGCTGTGTATGTGAGGCATTTTGGTCACTGCAATGAAAGTAACTAATGTAGCAGCACACTAATTATAGTCAAAAGAAGCTATTGGCCCTATGCATAGTGTATATATAGTATAGGAGGACTACGTTACAGAGCTCAACTGGACACAAGGACGGGATTGCATACCATCTCACAAGGCACGTCTTCAGGAGAAAGCCGTTTGTGTGTGAGTGTGTGGGGGAGCTGGCTTACAAAAGCAGTATAGATAATTGACCCACCATGAGTGTAAGTCACAATGTAGCACCATCTGGAATATGAAAAAATGAGATTATCTCATGCCTACAAGTGCAAGTGACCATGATAACCCTCTTGTAAAAGATCCTAAATAAAACAGTATTGATGAAATGCTTGATAAGATTCAAAAGATAATTATAAAAGTCTCAAAGATTCAAAGAGAAGAGACAATTGGACAGAGTGAGGGAAACAAAGTATGCTATGAATGAGAAATTCAGCAAAACAATAGTGATCTTGAAAAAGAAACAAACAGAAACCTTGGAAATCAGCTCAATAAGACCAAAAACACTGCTGAAAGCCTCAGTGACAGACTGTGGGGAGCAGACAGAAGAAGGCTGAATCCGATGGTGTGTATTTTGGAATTTATCAGTCACACACGCAGACACACAGACACACACACACACACACACACACACACACACACACACACACACAGACACACACACACACACGGAGTGGGGGGAGAAAATATTAAAGAAAGCACCTGAGGTATTTTACATGTCATTAACTGAAATAAACATTTTATCTTTGGTGTCTCCAAAGGGAAAGAAACCAAAGGAAAATATACAATAATAACAAACAACCTCCCTAATTGTGGTAAGGTAAGACCCTCCAGATGTAGGAGGCTCTTAGGACACTACACAGACATGGCCAGGGACATCTGTGCCACGATATATTGTAGTCAAGAATTTAAAAGTATAAAGCGAGGTCAAAAGATGGCCCAGAAAGTAAAGTGATTGCTTCACAAGCATAACAAGCAGAGTTTGGATCCTCAGAATCACACGTGACTCTAAGCCCAGCACACCCTCATGGGAGATGGCAAGTGAAGCCAGAGGAATCCCCAGAAGCTTAAAGGCAGCTAGCCTGGTACGAACAGCAGTGAAAAACAAGAGACCTTGTATGAAATAAAGTGTAAGGCAGAGATTGACCTCTGACCTCCACACACACACACACACACACACACACACACACACACACACGACAAAGAGAAAATGTTAAGAACTCTAAGGGAAAACTTCCAGGCCACATTTGAGGGCTCCTCTCACTGGACTAACAGTACAGTCTTCGCTGCATTAGTCAGCCTTCCATCACTGCGACAAACTGTGAGCTGAACAACTCAGAAAGGGAGCGGTTTATTTTGACTTACTCGGTCAGAGCTTCCAGTCCACGGCTATTTGCTTCCCCTGCCTCTGAGTCTGGGGTGAGGCACCGCATCCGGGAACTCACGTGGAGCAAAGCTGCTGACATCATGGCAGCCAGGAAGCAGAGGGAAGAAGGAACAGAATAAAGAGTACTCGAAACAAATTTAACAAAATGACAGCAGTGTTTACACACCAATAATAACCTTGACGGAAACCCACTGAAGCCCCAATTAGAAGATATGGATGTGGTAAATGGGTGCAAAGTGAAGAGGGAGAAACACCTGCCTACAGGAAATGCACTTCTCTCCCACAGATACACAGACGGAAAGTGAAAGTAGGAAAAGTGATACGCCATGTGAACAGAAACTGAGCATGAGCAAGAGAAGCTAGGTTTGGATCAGAAACAGGAACCTGAGCGGGAGAAAGACAAACCGCACAAAGAGATGAAGAAGGCCACAATAATGGGTCAGTAAAATAAGATGTAGAAATTATAAATACGTTTACACCCAATGCCAGAATGCCCAATTTTATAAAGGAAGCATTCTACTGAAAAGGCAGAAAGTAGACTCTATTACAGTAGCAGGAGGGGTCATCAGCACATGAAGGGACAGATCATCTAGACAACAAATCAGAAAGCAACACCGGAGTCAATCTGGACTATACAAAATAGATAACTGACGTTTTAAAACTATTTCATGCAAAATCGATAGAATGCATATGTATTCACTATAGTATTTCAGATTACATTTATACACTTTTCCTTTTAATGATATATAAGTCTTGGAAATATAACATTTAAATAATCAAAATAGCTAAAGCTTTCAGCACAAGCTTGTCACTTTAACTAGCTATTGAAACAAACATCAGGACAAGTGCAGGATGGTTCCTGCCTTCAAGAAGCTGTTGATCTGTTGGGCTCCTTTTTAGATCTTCTGTAAAATTCTCAGCATCATCTTTCACAGAAGTCCTTATGAATCCTCCAGCTAGGCTCAGGGTCTTTTTTCTTTAACCCAAAGCAACAACATAATATAATTTGATGTAAGCATTTATTGCAAAATACTAAGTGACAACAAAAGTTAACGTGACAAAAGTCTCCTGCCCAGATTTCTTGGTTTTTCTGTTGGCCGCTATGGACAGGCTGTTGGAGGAAATGTCATGTGATCTTTGGAAAAACAATTAGATCATGGAGGCAAAACTTAACTCAGTCCAAAGTGTTTTTCCTTTCTGTTGTTCACGGTGGCTTGCATTAGTTTTTATGGTGTGGTGGATGGCTTCATTTGTCACCATGTTACCAGATGCTCTTCCATCCAAAGATCACCCATTCACCCATCTGCTCCATATTATTTTCTGGAACTCTGTAAAAATAATGAAATAGTTGCCTCTTTGGATTGTTTGACATATACCAAGCTGTTTATATGTAGTACTTCATTTTAGGGAAGGCAGTATGAAGATTTCTTTCACCCCCATTTTGCAGATGAGAAAACTAAAATGCAGAGAGTTTAGGTAACTTTCTAATTTTCACACTCAGAGTTGGCCCCAGACCTGGACTGATACATCACAAAGCTTAGTGACCTGGGACCACAGCCTATCTGTTACTGTCAGTCACCTTGTCCCAACAAGCACACTACAAGGTAATAATGACCAAGAATGAGAAATACAGATTTCTCTTTTAAAACATTTTGGCACCTGTCAAGCTCTTAGTAAGTATACATTCTTATTCTCTGTGTCTGCCTGTAGTATAAACAAGGCTAACAAAACAGATCAACATTCCTAGGGACTAAGGGAAAATATTAACATTTATGTAAAAGAGAAAAAAATTGACCTTTGTAGAAATAAGATTATTTGAGAATATTGTTTTGAAACAGAGAAGAGTTAGCAAGTCATGGAAACTAAAATCACATTTTACCCAGAAGACATGTTTCTAGTTTGAAGTGTTGGACCAACTGTGACTCCTCACTGGGAGTTGCTCACACATAGAAAGATGCTGTGCAACTCTTTTGCAGTTTCCCATGAAGAGGCACTGTATTCAAAACATGTTTACGATGTTTTCTGAAAGTAGAAAATGCCCTAAGTTTTTATATTTAGAGTTTACGGGGTTTAGGAGTTATTGTGTTTTCTCTCTTAAATTTAGATTTTCAATTTGGACAATGGAAGACTAAGAAATGCAACATTGGAAAGATACTACTTATTTTAAAATACTAAATCTTGTAGATGACAGTAATTTACAGGGAAGGGAGGCATAATTTATCAAAGGAATCTGAGGGGTATACGTGAGGTCCCCTTGTCCTAGGATGTAAACCTGAGCTCATTGTTGGCAGGAATTCCCTGAGTGTGTGCTGATGTGGAAAGTGAGCTTGAGATTCAAATTTACTGAAATTACTTGAATCTCTCCATTTCTGCAGTCCTGGAAAAAAGTGAATTCAAAGATGAGCCTCTACTTTTCTGCTTTTTTGCCGACGAGGAAATGGAAGGATCGAATATGAAACACAGGCTTATGAAACATGACTTGAAAGTTGTGGAGAACGTCATAGCTCAGTCACTGTTGGTAAGCCGCCATGCCTTAAGTTTCCTTCGGGTATAGCGCTTAGCTGGCAAGCACGCTGACGCGTTCAGTCGATTTCATTGTGATGCTCTCCTTGTTCTTTATCAGTAACGTTAATATTTTACATTTCAGATTAAATCCAGTGAAGGCAGCTATGGCTTTGGGCTTGAAGACAAAAATAAAGTTCCAATAATAAAGTTAGTGGAAAAGGGGTCTAATGCTGAGGTAATATAAATTAACATTTTTGTTAAAAGTCTGTCATCATACAATATAGTGCCAAACTGAAATCGACCTTTATGTGTTTGTTGAAGGTTGTGTCTCTGAAGTTCTGTAAAGTAGTGTTGGATTTGTAGCAGCTGAGGCTGTGTCTCGGTGATGATGGACTGGGGAGGTGGTGGTACTTCAGAGATCTACAGCTCCCAATTACCGAGTTCCCAAGTGGCAAGTTCTGTGACTTCAGGATCTTCCCAGTCATGAAATCTATCCTGGAGCTCTGTGGGAGCTACATAGGATGTGACAACTGTGCTGTGTGTCACATGGGCCTGGTAATGAACAACACGGTGCGAAAGGACAAGAGAGTCACTAACACGGTAAAAAGGAGAGGGTATGGCAGTGCATGCCTTCAATCCCAGCACTCGGGGGGCAGAGGTGGGCGCATCTCTGAGTTTAAGGTTAGCCTGGTTTACAGGGTGAGTTCCAGGACAGCCAGGGTTACAAAGGAAACCCTGTCTCAGAAAACCAAAAACCAAAGACAAACAGAAAACGAAGTAAAAAAGGAAATCACGAAATTTCCTTGAAACAAATGAAAATAGCAACATAACTTATTAAAACTTAAGGGATCCAGTGAAAGCAGTACTACCATAAAAGTTTATAGCAATAAAAACCTCCATAAAAAAGAAGTAACCCAACAAACAATGCAAAGCAAAGCAACCCCAAATCCAGCAGAAGGAGAAAAAGTGAGAAAAATCTAAGCAAATAAAAGACACCACAAACAATACAAAGAATCAATAAAGCAGAGGGTTTTGTTCGTTTGTTTGTTTTTAAATAAAAACCTTTAGCTAGAGTAATTTAAAAGAGAGAAGACTCATATAAAGTTGGGTAAAAGGTACAGTTTATTATGGCTGCTCCAGATATACACAGTCACTGGAGATTGTTAGGAAAACTGTATGCTCACCAACTGGAGAAGTGGATAAATAAATACATGAACATTAAAAAATTAAATACAGCATGTAGAAAGAGAGGACACACTTCCTGACTTGAAAATGTATCACACAGCTCATACAGTACTGGTACAAGGGCAGCCACACAGACCAACGGGGCAAAACGGAGTGCATCGAAATAAGGACGCGTTTGCTGCCAGCTGATTTTGACAAAGGTCTGAACAACACCCAGACAGAAGGAAGCCTCTTTAATGCATGGTTCTGGGGAAACTGGTTATTTGCACGCAGAAGACTGAAAGTCGACCCGTCTTTCATTTTGTAAGAAAATCAAATTAAAAAAAAAGGTGTCGAAGACCCGACCATGAGAACTGGACTTGTGAAACTTCCAGAAGGAAGCGTGGGGAAACACTCCAGCACATTGACACAGGCATTGACTTGGGATAAGATGCCCCAAATCCAGGAAATAAGACCAGAAATGAACAAATCGGACTGCATCAAGTCAGGGAACTTTGGTCCAGTAAATCGACTAAAGCATTGAAAAGTCAAACTATACATGGGAAAAATATTTATAAGCTATTCTTGTGACCAGGAGTTAATATCCCAAATAGACAACCAATTTAAAAGGGCAATGACAAAAATCCCCCAAATAATAATTAAAAATCAGAAAAATATGAATAGATTCTTCTTCAAATGAAGAAATTCAAATGGTCAACAGATGTATGAAAAAATGTTCAACTTTGTTGGCTGTCAGGTAAATGTTAGTCAAAATCACAATGAGATTTTATTTCATCCTGGTTAGAAAATCTCTTATCAAAAAATTAAAAATGTAGCAAACACTGGCAAGGATGTAAAGAAAAGGGGACTCTCGTGTATTCTTGGTAGGAATTCTCCGACTGCAGGAATGATATCAGTATAGTCATTACAAAGAACAGTGGGAATGGAGGCTCTTCAGGAAACAACAAAAAATATATCTACCATACGATCCAGTTATCCAGTCACTGAAGAAACCCAAGGAAATGCCAGCACATCACAGATGTATTCCTGGCTGCACTAAGTCACAAGGGCCAAGACGTGGCATCAACTTAGATGCCCATCAAGAAAGTGGTGGCTACACATATATTTGTATTTCAATGACATAGTAACAAATAACTGTGTAATATATCATATACTGGTTATATGAAATATACTGATAACATGTTATTCAGTAGGCTATCAAGAATAATAGCCTATCATTTTACTAGTAGTAAAACTTCTGAAGCTGGAATACACTATGTTAGGTGAAGTAAGTCCAATTCAAAAAGGCAATTTCTGCACGTTCTCTCATATATGTGGATGCTTCTCTGGATTACAGTGTATAAATGATGAGAGATTGGGAGGGACAGGTGGGACATCAGATCACCAGTATCCGAGAAGTTGTAAGAAGCAGTGACGTCTAGCGTTCTGTCAGAGGGGGCAACATGATAATTTACCACAGCCTAAAACAGAGTTTTGAAGAGCTCCAAAGTTCCAAACATAACGCAATGATGAGGCACATGAGTGCCTTGATTTTGCCAGTGCATATTTATGTGGGGATTGAAGTGGGTGCTATAGCCTCTACCTGTGTCAAATTATTGCTTGTTAATCCAACATGGTTAGGAAGACGGAGACATTGCCTACTCTGATATGATCAATACATACAGAAACATACATTGAACCACTGCACAGCACCCCATAAATTTGTACAACTAAAATAAATTAAAAACTAAAACAAAATTGAATAGCTTGTGAAAGTTGTATATCCCTGGCTCTGGAGTTTCTATGAAAAGTGAATGCTTTCTCATTGGGTACTGAATTAAAAATGTCTGGTAATAGAGTTTCTGTCAAATATGAGGGCAGATTTGAATTAACATTTTTGAGGTAAAAAACTAGTACATATACCAATAAATTGTGTTTTGGGGAAAACAATTGGTCTTACCTGGTGAATTAGAATTTAAAATATGACTTACTTTTCATGTATGTTTTTTCTTATAAATTAGACTCAAACACATGTTCTTGCTTCTAGATACATATCTACATAAACCAGTACATTTAAAAATAGATCATTTTAAAATGTGACAAAATTTGGAAGTCTGGCTGAGGAAGATTGAGCAGGGAGTGTGAACTTCCTGTGACCTGGAGAAATGAAAAAGTGATTTCAACTAGAAATAACATGTCTCCCTCTGGAACAGGAAGGTAATTTATGGAAACACCTTTGCAGCAGCATCCACACATGTGACTTGAGGTCAGATGTTCTATGTGCTCCAGGAGACCTCACAGAGTTGGGTTAGAAAGTGTGGGATACGCTGCCTGAGCCACAGACAAGAAGCGCTGTTGGCCAGTGAGGAAGGATTGCTGCATAATCAAGCCCAGGAAAGCTGCAGGAAGAGGAGGTGCAGGAGCCCACCCCTACGGCTGCCAGCACTTTGTCCCATCAAAGGGGATGCAAGGCAAGTTGATGGGGACAGCTTCATTCAAAATCTATTCCTAATTCTTTGTGGAGTCTCCTTTCTGAGGATATAGGAAAAGACATTGAAGAACATAGTTTACATTGCACAGAATTCAATTCAACTAACATTTCAGATGTAACAGACATAAACAGGTGGTTAGGCCCATGTTAATCCATGCTTCCTTTTCACTGTTTGTTCATTCTTTCCTCCCTCCGCTCCCTTTACCACCCCTTTCCCCTCACCTCCTCTCTCCTCCCTTCCCCTCCCCTCCCCTCCCCTCCCCTCCCTTCCCTTCTCCTCCCCTCCCCTCCCCTCTCCTCCCCTCCTTTCCTGTTCTTCTTCTCACTTGTGCTGCTTATTTTGTGTCAACTTGACACCAACTAGAGTCACCTGGGAAGAGGTGACTCAGTTGAGGAGTTGCTTCCGCCGGATTGGCCTGCAGGCAAGCTTTTTCTTGATTAATGATTGATATGGAAGGGCTGGCCCACAGTCGGCTGTGCCCCCCTGGGCGGGTGGTCCTAGATTGTTTAAGAGAATGAACTGTCAGCCCTGAAAACATGCATAGTAATGATGTTATACAGACTAAGCGGGTTATATTTAAGTATATATATTTGCATACATACAATAATAATTAGTGAAAAAAGAGGCCATAGACTTGAAGGATAGAGAGAGGACTGTGGGAGGGTTTGGAGAGAGGAATGTTGCAATTATATTATAATCTCAGAAATCAAATAAAAAAAAGAAGAAAACTGAGCAGTCATGGGAGTCACAGTAAACACCGTTCTCCGTGGTCTCTGCATCAGTTCCTGCCTTGAGTTTGTGTTTTTGCTTTCCTTGGTGATTAACTGTAGCATTGAAATCCAAATAAATGTTTTTTCCCCCAATTGCTTTGTGTCAGAATGCTTTAACAAAGCAACAGAAAAGCGTATTAGAACACGCATCCCCTTCCTTTCCCTACCCACATCCCTCCTCCTTCCCTCCTCTTCACCTCTTCATTCTTTCACTGTCAGGTATGAACTGCATTGCCATTTTCCCAGGAGCTGGTGATGTCCATGGCTTGTAGAATTCAGTCTCGTTGAAGATAGAGTTGGTAAATTAGTAAAGGAAGTGGCTTCATTAGTGCACATTTATAGCGCCTGCTCTGTAGGCCATAAGTAGGGCTCAAGAGTAGATGATAATGCCCAGTGGTCCTGGACAGAGAGCTTCTTGGAGGAGGGACAGTGAAGCTCACACTGTAGAAGAGGAGCCTCCATGAAAAGAAGGAGCACAAGGCCAGGAGGAAAAGAATATAAGCCTGGAGGTGGGGAGTCTTCAAGGTGTGAAGGATCTTGATATTTTCAGGGCAGAGAAAGAAACCAATTTTCTTGCGCATCTGAAGGAAAGGAGAGAACATGGAAAGACTAGAAGATGGCAGGGTGAGTGTCAGGTTGTGCAGGCTGGGTCTTCTCAGTCGAGGCAAGGCTTTGGTTGGGTTTTCTTTAGGTGGAATGGGAAGCCCTAGGAGCAGGTGGTTTGTGTTTGGAGATACTGGGTTATGCTGGGCTGTTGTGGAAAGCAGATGGAGATGAACAAGACAGGCAGCAAAGATAATGGAAAGGGACTGCTGCACAGCCCTGGAGAAAGCTCAGTGGCTTGTGTTGGGGCTGCAAAGGAGGGGTAGGAAGGTAGCCAGTCATTGGAGATGGGGCTGATTGTGAGCCAGCGATAGGCAGGCCAGATTGTCTTTACTCGGGCTGTGGGGAGCCCTCTACTCTGGGTATACAATTTGAAATCCACTAATTTATAGAGGGCAAAAAGAAATTTGCTTATGAAGTGGTTGATAATGTGAATTGAATTTTCTGTGTAGCAAGATGGTTTTTGCATTCCAAAAGACGCTAACAAGAGGTCTTCCTCTGAAGCAGCAATTCTGAAAGCCAGGCAAGCCTTTTAATTCCATTGACCACTGGTGCAGTAGGAATTAGACAAGATTGATCACTGAATACATTTGTCACATTGACAGATTTAGAAAAGGTTATTATAAAATTCATTCTGGGGGGAGGGTGTTTGTAACCTGAAAACGTTCCATTCCTTTCTTCTGTTTAAAACTGTATCAAATCATTTTATTATAGTGTTATTTAATTTGTAAATTGTTTTGCTATGAACAAAGTAAAGTATGGTTTAAAGAAAACTTCAGACATACAACTATCATTTGAATGAACTGATTGCATTAGCTAGAGGCTGGGCCTATGGTTTCTTTGAAGTTAAGATTCTAGTTTTTCATATTCAGATGTTATACAACAGCTTTTGATGATAGAAATCCATTATCAAGGTATATACAGACTGCTTGCCATGTTTTATTTAAAGTGTTCTATGGAGGGAATCATTTCTAAATCCTTGTAGTCTCATGATTGACATCTTGCAATTAAAAGTCAAGATTGGGAGACAGCATAAACAGTGGCAAAGGCCATCAGCAGAAAGAGAAAAAGATGGGTAGAACCAGTGATTCAACAGCACAAATGCAGCTAAATCATGTGGCTGGGCTTTTCCTTTTTCTTTTTAACTGTGCCTTTTCTTTTAATGAGCAACGTGTGGAAGGTTCTGGTGATGGTTTTGTGCCTTTCAGGCTGGAGGCTGGGTGTGCTTCTGTATTTAATTCTGCTACAGTAACACATGTCCTGGCTGAGCACAGGCTTGATTATTGTAATTCTCTTTTCGTAGGACTTCCAGCAGGCTTGTCTCTCACTTGCTGCTCATGCAGAATGCAGCAGCACATCTGCTGGCTGATTGGAGAATGGGCAATCACATTACCCCAGCCTGTGTAATTTTGTATGTGTGGGTCACTGAGGACTCGGGCGATGTCTTTGTTTCTCACTCCTTGCTAACATTGCCTCTGTAGCTACAGCTATTTTTCATTATTCATTCATTTTTTCTTAGGGAGAATTATTTGAAATTTTACAATGTTCAAGTCATATGTCATTTTAGGCTAAAGGTATTCTGTTTGTAACCTAAATGATGATGATGATGATGATGATGATGATGATGGGGGGGGTTTAATTTTTTATGAGGCTCTGCTTTAATAGATTTTATTTCTACTTAACCAAAGAGACCTATAGTCCAAGGATGGATGAAGAGCTATCCCTATTCTATACAATCCCCTCCATCTTATTCTATCAATCTCTTATCGCTTCCCATTCACTCCATCCCATCCCATTCTATCCTCTCTATCCTGCCCATGCAGCTCATCCATCCATTCCACTCTGTTTCTCTTATTCCATCTCGTATCATCCTGCTCCTTCCCAGCTCATTCTTTTTTCATTGATTCTTAAGCCTGGCAGCTGTCTGCCTGTGGTTGGTCAGTATTCCAGCTTCATTTGTTTTGGTGATAAAACACTCGGAGCAAAAGCAACCCAGGGAGAAGAGGGTTGTTTGGTTTATATTTCCCAGCCACAATCCATCATTAAGGCAAACCAGGAAAGGAACTCAAGGAAGGAGCTTGAAGCAGAAACCTTGGCAGAATGCTGTTTGCTAGATTGCTTTCTGATTCATATTTGGCTTTCTTTCTTGTACAGTGAAGGATGATGCCCCCCACAGTGGGCTAGGCCTGCTATATCAGAGGCCAATATGATACAGGCAATTCTTCAGTCGAGGTTTGCTTTTCCCAGGCGACTCTAGATTTTGTCCAGTTGACAATAAAACCTAACCAACACAGACCTTTTGTTGTAACCACCGTGGTGAATGACTGTTGAAAAGTGGACGCAGAGGCAGCGGAGTAGGGATGATGATTCTCCAGGCCTCTGTACTTCTGTTTAAGTATTGGGTCTGTGGTGTCCTCTACTGGCAAGTTTACTGATGTTACCATAGACATGGGGGCCGGGGAAGAAGAGCCTGGAAGGGTGACAGGCAGCTCAGGTGAATGTATTGTAGCTACTCTAGCATCCCTGGAGATATGGGTGGGATGACACTAGAAATAATATTTTAAGAAACTTCAATTTTAATTAAACATTTTCTAATTACAATTAACCTTTCTCTATAGTCTCCTATAATAGCTGCTTCATTTATTATTTTAATACTTTGCGACACTAAACTCAATACTAATCTAATTTCTTCAAAAGAACAGGACAAATTTTAGAAAGAAAACATCTTTATTTCATGGGATACTTGGTCACATTCTGTAGCTCAAAGTGTCCTCTAATTCTCTATGTAGCCCAGTCTGGCCTCAAACTCAACGCAATTCTCCTGTCTCCACCTGACTTTGAGCCTAGTATGTAGTCAGGGCTGGTCTTGAGAATTTCTGGTCCCCTGGCCTTAGTCTCCTGCGTACTGAGATTATAGGTATGTACTAGCACATCTGGATTAAATTTTTTTTTTTTTATGTTTTTTTTTTTTTAAATTTATTTTGCAATACAATTCAGTTCTACATATCAGCCACGGATTCCCTTGTTCTCCCCCTGGATTAAATTTTTGATGTATCTGATTTTATCTGTAAATAAAATTTTAACTCAGTAGAGTCTTTTTTTATTACTTGAATTTCATACTTATCTTCTGTGACACATTTTTGTTCTGGAAATCCATTTATTCTGTGTCTTTCCTTCCCTCCTTCCTTCTAATACACAGTCAGAGATGGTCACAAAGACAGGGTTTTCAGTGGTGTACAGACCATAATACACAGTCAGAGATGACAGTCACAAAGACAGGGTTTTCAGTGGTGTACAGACCATAATACACAGTCAGAGATGACAGTCACAAAGACAGGGTTTTCAGTGGTGTACAGACCAGACCAGGAATTATGTGGTTTTAGTAAACTAATGAAGATCTATGAGAAAGTTATAAAAGACGTTCACTTTGACATTATTATTATTATTATTATTATTATTATTATTATTATTTGTTTTTTTCAGACAGGGTTTCTCTGTGTAGCTTTGGCGCCTTTCCTGGAACTCACTCTGTAACCCAGGCTGGCCTTGAACTCACAGAGATCTGCCTGCCTCTGCCTCTCATGTGCTGGGATTAAAGGCGTGCACCACCGCCACCCGGCCCACTTTGACATTATTTTGTCCTTGAAATGTAAAGTACTGTATCTGAAGATTTAGTTTGTACAAATACAGTGCAAGCAGTGTGTAAGAGTCTAAAGGACCCAGAATTAAGTAAGGTTTAAGAAAAGACAAAGAAGGCCGGGCGGTGGTGGCACACGCCTTTAATCCCAGCACTCGGGAGGCAGAGCCAGGCGGATCTCTGTGAGTTCGAGGCCAGCCTGGTCTCCAAAGCGAGTTCCAGGAAAGGCGCAAAGCTACAGAGAAACCCTGTCTCGAAAAACCGAAAAAAAAAAAAAAAAAAAAAAAGAAAAGAAAAGACAAAGAAGGAGGGATCTAAGAAATAACTAGTTACGTAGATGGATAGATAGTCCCACTGAGACAGAAAGTAGTTTGTAAAAGCCAGAAATCTGTAATTGCCATAGGTACAAATAATTAAAAGCAAGGTCATTTTTATTGCATTCAGCAGTGAAGCTGTTCTGACTGTGTAAATGTCACCACACTGCTGAAACAAACCCTACAGTGTCTACCTCAGGGTGGAGACTGGAAAACATAACTCTTGGTAGGCATTTCAACCAAGGAGCGCTAGCGCTCTTCCACAGTCAGAGCTGTCAGGGTTGCCCTTGGCTTTATTGACTTAGTGCTATCCTGCTGAGCTCTGCTAGATAATAGAATTGTATCTGGCTTTGGAATGATTTCTCTTTAAATTTGGGTTCTCCAAGTCAAGAGTGGTGTTCTTTCTATACTTTTCAGTAAAAAGTAAGCAGATCTCTAATGTTTCAACTAATGAGGCAGGGAGCCTCTCCCTGAAGGCCTGACGTTTTGTGGACCAAGAGCTAGTGAAGATGTTACTTGATAATGTTTCTTCACAGCTGATAGAAGTACTCTGTGATTTATATTTGGGAGTAACAATGTATTTTGGAGATGTACACTAGAAGCAGTCATTTTCTGAACCCTAAGGTAGGTATGAAAAAGATTTGGCTTCCACAGGACGTGCCTTGGGGAGTCTGCCTAGATCCTGATTCATGGGCCAACACTGCAGACAAATGACTTGAGTGATGAAACTAGGAAATGGCATTGTCTCTTGGGCCTGGGAAGGAGAGGCCAGGGAAGGCTTGGAGGGAAGAGTGAACGATGGCATCCTAGACAACATCTAGATTATTATGCTTCAAGTACTTGTCACTATCCTACACAATCATGAAGGAATTTATGTCAATCAAATAATGAGAAATGACTCTTACAAATGTGGGATACTGTCCTTTCATGTAAAAGTGATTTCATTTTATTATTATGGTGGATATATGTGTGTGAGTCCATGTGCATGTGTGTCACCAAGTCAGAGAATAACCATGGAGTTAGTTTTCTTTCCACCTTTATGTGAGTTCCAGGAATGAGACTCAGGTTGCCAGACTTGTACTGAAAGAGATTTTGCCTGAGGACTCATCTCACTGGCCTCTTCTCATTTTAACATCTTACATCGTCCAAGCCCACAGATGTTTCAGTCTAACAGAAACTCCTAGAAACAGCTAGAGTCAAAGTAGAGTTTCAGCTTTGACATGCTATATGCATTTTTATAAATGTATAGTTGACTTCATTTTCACACACACACACACACACACACACATATATATATATATATATTTACAGTATATATACATGTGCTTTCATTTAGGAAAATGGTCAAGACCTTTTTTTACAGTCATTTTTCTTTTTTCATTATTTTAAAATTTGTTTTGGAGAATTTTATACAATGTATTTTGATATTATTCCCTAGGTCTTCTGCGATCCATCCTCCCTCCCTCCCCATCAAATGTCGTGTTCTCTCTCTCTCTCTCTTTCTTGAGACAAAGTCTCTTTATGATGGGCTCAACTCCGCTCACACATGCCTCACCATTAAGTATATTGTGTGCTTCTCATATACTTTTGGGTGTGTGGTCTTCCATTGGAGCATGACCTATATACCAGGGGGCACACCTTTGAGAAGAATGGCTCTCCTTCTGCCAGCAGGCATCAATTGCTAATAGCTTCTTAGCTAAGGGTGGGACTTCTTGTCCACCTTCTTACCATGCTGAGACTTTGTCTTGCTTGAGTTTGTATAGCTCTTGTGCATGCTGTCACAACTTTTATGAGTTCATATGTGTAAGTGTCCTGCTATGTCCAGAAAACATGATTTCTTTGTAGTCATTTATGGCCTCTGCCTCTTGCAACCTTTTCCCCCCATTTCCACAATGATTCCTGAACCTTGGGAAGAAAGTGCTGATGAGATAGTTCAGTAGGCAAAGGTGCTTTTCACCAACCTAAAGACCCAAGTTCTATCTTCAGTACCCACAAAGCAGAAAGAGACAATTCCTACATGTACACACAAACACACACACACACACACACACACACACACACACACACACACACACACACACATGCACGCACGCACGCATGCATGCACACAGGCATGCACACAAATGTGAAAAAACTGAGTGTATAGTTCAGTGGTAGAGTGAGTGCTTGGCCAGCACGCATTAGAAAGCAGCGATTCTAGGAGACCATGGTAAATGAAGACCACATGAGAATAGGAAGAAGCAAAGTGCTAGAGAGGCCCACAGAAATCCATAAAGATACCCCCACAACAGACTGCTGGCAATGGTCGAGAGACAGCCCGAACTGACCTACTCTGGTGATGGGATGGCCAAACACCCTAATTGTTGTGCTAGAAACCTCATCCAACTACTGAGGGATCTGGATGCAGAGATCCATGACTAGGCCCCGGGTGGATCTCTGGGAGTCCAATTAGCGAGAATGAGGAGGGTTTATATGAGCGAGAATTGTTGAGACCAAGGTTGGATAAAGCACAGGGACAAATAGCCAAATGAATGGAAACACATGAACTATGAACCAATGGCTGAGGGGTCCCCACTGGATCAGGCCCTCTGAATGGGTGAGACAGTTGATTGGCTTGATCTGTTTGGGAGGCATCCAGGCAGTGGGAACAGATCTTGTGCTCATTGCATGAGTTGGCTGTTTGAAACCTGGGGCCTATGCAGGATTGTTTGGCTCGGCCTGGGAGGAGGGGACTAGACCTACCTGGACTGAGTCTACCAGGTTGACCTCAGTCTGTGGGGAAGGCTTTGCCCTGGAGGAGATGGGAATGGGGGGGGGGGGGTTGGGGGGAAGGTGCGGGGGACGCGAGGGGGGAGAACAAGGGAATCCGTGGCTGATATGTAAAACTGAATTGTATTGCAAAATAAATTAAAAAAAAAAAAACCCTGCAAAAAAAAAAAAAAAAAAAAAGAAAGCAGCGATTCTTTTCCGGAATGACATTCTGTGCCTCTCGTTTGTAATTGTTGGGAGAGAACCATTAGGTGTACACTCTCCTAGGCTTGTTTAAAGTCCCAAGTCTGATGAAGAGTGGTGCTGTTAACCCAGGAGCTGGGGTAGATATGGGGAGCAGACTTTTGTTCTTCTCTGGTGGATGGCTGGAGGGGCTGTATGACCAGCGCATTGGCCTTGGGAGCAGCAGGGAAGGCTGTGATTGGGCCTTTGTAGCCCTGCTGAGAGTATCATCTTTAGATTGGGTTTTACAATTAGCATAGTATGAATAACATAAATAAACCAACAGTGATTTACCTTGCTTTTTTATTTCATTTCCTGGAGTTTTATGACTTGAGTTGTGTGGAAATCTCTATCATCAGTCAGCGGGTAGCCCACCCATCTAAAATTATTTCTTGATTGTCTGAGAACTAATTTTCCCCCAAGGAAGTCCAGCAATGAAACAGTACTGGTTTAATTGTTGAACAATCCTGCCTTTTTTTTTTTTCATAGCTTTTAGACCGTGTATAGCCTTCTGTATTCCGAGACTACTCATTGAACTAGTACTGCCTGCAAGTCAGTGTACATGTGTGGGTGAAAGCCTGCATCCTGGGACTCAGTCTTTTCCTTTGTGTTTGGGAGGATGGCAACATGCAGGAAGGTGTCTCCTGGAGGATTTTCCTTCTGTTCTAGCACGATTCTCTAAAGCACCTGGGCTCACTACCAATGTACATTTATAGTACCACTTCTGTTAGCTCAAGCCAAACTTCCAATGCAAAGGTCTAGTAAACATAATGGTATAATAATGCGTGTTATTTATGAGGAAACTAGAAAGCACTGTGGGTTACTTCTGCGCATGTGAATTCTCTAAGCTCTCGACTTTGTCTGGTCAGTCTGTTTTGCCAGGCAAGAGGCCAAAGTTAGTCTTGGCCCAAAGGCACAAAACAGCAGGGAGAAGTTGGCTAAGGGACATGTTTCCCCTCTTTTACAGTCACACAGGGCCCTTAAAAGACACCCCTCTGATGTTTATACCAGGTGATTCCTTCCCTCAAAGAAGGATGTTAAATTCATTAGGTGGAGATTTCATTTGCCTCTTCCCATTTGAGTATGTACACAATTGAACTGTTTTTCTCTTTTTCTTTTTTAGGTCCTGTCTTGTTATTTATTTTATAATAGTAAGGGCCCTTTAAAGATGGGAAACCATAGATGGAGGCATCCAAAAGCTTGCTAAGGTATCAGCCTAGTGAATGCTGTGAGCTGTTCTTCCTGTAAACTGAGGCTCATTCTATTCATTCAGATCAGAAGTCTGCCCATTAAACATCTTCATCTCTCCATCTCTAGGTCTCAATCAATGAGACAATATAATTTTAACAAAATTTTTGATCTATTAAAATTTTTCAACAAGGCATGGTGGTAGACACCTGTAAAGTGAGCATTTGGGCAGATAAGGCAGGGTGCTCAATAGTTCAAGGTCATCCTCAGCTACACAGCAAGTTTGAGGCTGACCTGAGCTATATAATGTCTTGTCTCAATAACCCCAATAAAGACATATGTTCTTGACCTTTCACATCTAATCATCTACTAAATGTAATGGAATTTTTTCCTGAACCTTGCTCTCCATTCTTATCCTAATTTCCCTATCCAGAGCCTGACAACTTTTTGGTACCTCCTTCCTTGGTGTATTCAGGCTCTCTAGAGGAATGATATTAATAAGATCAATATCTATTAGAAGGAGTTTATTACATTGACTTACACAACATGGCCTGAATAGTCTCCTGATGGCCACCTCACACTGAAGAGGCTGAGAACCTGGTACCTGCTCCATGCAGTTGGATGTCTCAGCAACCCCACCCAGTCTGGCACTGAATGAAGGGGACTCTGCAGGTGGTCAGGACAGGCAGGGAAGTGAACCAAAAAGAGGTGAGAAAGAAAGCTCAGTTCAGATTGACTTCGTCAACCTGGATCAAGACTTCTGGGAGTCTGATGCCAGGCGGTTTATTGCCAGCATATTTAAACCCAGTACAATCTGGGAAAAAGTTTCCTCATGAAATACAATCACTGTGCACAAGAAACATAATTACATTGAAATGCAACTCATGGTACACGTCATTTCTTCCAAGAAGATGGCTTCTAGAGATAGGCTGCCTTTGCTAGCTTAAGGGCCCAAAGAAGGACTTGGTCTGGTCTCAGCCACACAGCTATTGTAGAGGTCATTTGGGCCTGGTGTGGAAGCTTGAGGAACCCCTGTCTGTAAGAGTCCTTTAGATTACTAGCCACCTCCAGTTCTGGTTGTAGGAGCTTGATATTGCCTGGACCAATAGACAATGCAAGTCACCGAGCTATTAATCACTTCCAATCCCCAGCTTTCTGGATGGAAGAACAAGTTTCACCCGTCTTTTCCATTGGAAAGACTATCCTCTGTGCTTAACATTCCTGGTCTCCCTGGAGATCTGTGGGCACAAGAGCCTTCCTGCTCTGCTCCCAATAATGGAAGACGTAGAGGATTCTTGGAGAGCTTTTGCTCTTCAGTCCATGTGGGAAGCTTTAAGAAGCTGAATTCTCATATCAGCAAAGTAATGCAGCAGCAATAGCGTCAGCAGCAACAGGGTAGATGAACTAACTCGCCAGTGAGAGCAAAGACAAGCTTGGGCTACAAATTTGGTTCAGGGTCAGCATGGGCAGCATAGTGACACCGTCTCAAAAACAATAAAAACCAGCACTTCAATAAAAAGTACTAGTGCCCAATTAACCATCCTTCTTTTGGAATCTGTAAGAAGGTTATAGTACATGAGAAGGACTGTTAAATATGCTTCATTACATGTTAAAAACTCATCCACTGTTCATGAGAATTACACTGAATGATTGCAATTAGCTCACGAGCTGAGAAGCAGCCCCAGCACACCCATGCTTCTGTCCCTGGCAAGGGGGCCTTTTCTTGTTAGGGGGGAAAGCTTTGCAGGGGGCTGGCTGACAGAGGACCGCAGTGTGGAGATGGACAGCCCCACTGGGACGCGGGCACTCGTGAATTGAGAAGTAGGATCCATCCATTATTTAAAAATAAACAATAAGCAACTTTTGAATCACAGTGCTGTGTTTTCTTCTGGGATTCAAATGACTACACAAACCACTTGAGTTTCATTTTTATGGTTTATGAAACTCAAGGGGATTATATGCTCATGATTTATAGTTGCTGGTTGCACGTAGTGTTTACGGCTCCGTATGCTATGTGTGATGCTATCGTGTGCATGCCTGTACACAGAGTTTAATTAATGACCTGGAGATTATCCTCGGCCTGACTTATTGATGTCCCAGAGCTGGAAAACGAGTGCTCACATGCTGAAAAATCAGAGCAGTTCAGGGATGAAAGCTGCAGCTTTGCAGTGAATTTCACGCTGCCTAATGGTTGTGTCAGCTGCAGATTCTGTGTTTGGGATTCTGCAGGTGCTGTGCCCCTTTCCAGATCAGCCTGCACCCTTGCAGCCAGCAGAGAATTAAAAGTGAAATTAGACTTGGAGGCCTTTGATACAGCTTTCCCCTATATTTTTGGAAAGCGCAAACAGATGTAAAAACGCTTGAGTTTTTGTTACTCTTTCTTGCAGAAGCAATTAGCTTCCCTATTTCTTGCAACTGGGGTGAGTTCTAGAGTGAACTTGTGTAAGGATGTCTTTTGGGGCGTGAAAAGGAGATGGTCATGGATTCAGGTTGCAATTAAAAAAAGAGCACCCCCCCAAAAAAAAACCCCTTTGTGTTTTAAGTGGCTCTTGCTAGAAGCAGATTTTAGAAAGCTAAGCGGGAAATCAGTTTAATTAGATTGAGTTCAATGGTTCTCGGGGGTGGAAGAATCCATAGGACCTTCTCTCAGGAAGGCGTGTGAGGAAGATAACAGATGAGAAAGGAGTAGCCTCCCTGGGATCTCTGGCCCTGTTTGGCTGACTGGCTGAGAGGCAGTTGGCAGGAGGGGTTAAGCCAGTGTACTGTGTGGCTAGGGTGCTGGGACTCAGAGTTCTCCAGTGTGCTGATGGACAGCTTACTTAATCTTTTTGTGTTTGTTTTTCTGTCTACAAAATAAGGATGATAGGATTAGGTTCTACCATTGAGTTATTGTGAGGTTTAAATAAATGAGTGACTGTTCAGATAAGTGTTCTGCACGTGGTACTTTCTATCAGCTACTGTAGCTGTTACCGGACTTCTGGGTGTCTGCTGTGTACCAGGTACAGGGTAAGTGCTGGTGAGATGGTGGTGAGTGAAATGAAACCTTTTGTCTTCTGGGTCTGACATTCTGGTGGTCTGGCATAGAGGCCAGCAAATGTATTCTGTAAAGGGCCAGATGGGAAACATTTCAGACTGAGGGTGGAAGGCAGAAGGAGGCTTGATGAGAAGTGATGTAGTCCCTGGCCATGCAATGACAGATGGCGAAGAGTCAGAGGAGGACAGAACCTGAACGTGTGCTTTGAACGTGTGCTCTGAGCGTGTGCTTTGAACGTGTGCCCTGAACGTGTGCTTTGAACGTGGCACCAGTAGCCACTGACGACACACATTGGAGGTGAAGTGTGAAGAACGAGAGGAGGCGATGGATCACTTGCACAGTCCCTGGCCATTCTTCAAGGATGGAGGAATGGGAGTGTAGAGAGGACTGACTTTCTCCAGGTCCTGGTGGTAAAGAGTGATCACACCTGGTCCGGGAGGTCCGTTCTCCTGTGCTTCATGATCTCCTGCTTTCACAGGCTAATCTTCCTCCTCCCTTGATGGCACAGAGACACACACTCTCCTCAAGTCTCAAAAAT
This sequence comes from Peromyscus californicus insignis, assembly GCF_007827085.1. Classification (NCBI taxonomy): domain Eukaryota; kingdom Metazoa; phylum Chordata; class Mammalia; order Rodentia; family Cricetidae; genus Peromyscus; species Peromyscus californicus. The sequence goes on from NW_026294573.1 coordinate 148,108,734, forward strand.
CAGTCAATTTTCACTTTCCTCAATACAAAATTTCTTTCTGTTTTATAACTGCCTGTCTACTGTCTGCTCTGCAAGGTTGGCTTTTCAAGATCTCCAAGCATAATGCTAGGAACCTAGTAGGTGCACTATAAAATTCTTATCATAGAAAGACGTAACAAAGGGTTTCAAACAACTTCCTTCCAAGTAAGGGCATTTAAAAATCTCACTGTTGTTCCTTCAAAGTTTTCTCCTTTCTCTTCACCTTCCAATTGGTGTTTTCATTGTCTCTTTTTTCTTTTAGATTTTTACTTGGGTTTGCTTTATATTTTTTTGCTTTAAAGTTTCCCCAGAGCCTGTCACATTGAAGGGAAAAGACCTTTGGTTTTCATTTTAAATTATGTCTGCTAAACAGTAGCACTTCAAGTTATAAAGTATTTGATATTTTAAATTTTTTTTAAAAAAATTTCCTTGGGTTTTTTAACAGGCCCTCAGGGGATGTCCAAGTTCAGAATATCTGGAAACGTTGCCAAGAACATGGCACAGCTGCAGTGGTGTGCCACACTTGCATTGTGGAGTGCAGCTGGCTAGTGCATGCTTTACTCCTGCCCACCCTGCAAAGTGACCTTCTCCACCCAGCTTTCTCCATTGCTGTCACTCATAGCTAAGTACCTGCTACTCAAACCGTCAGAGGCCAACAATGTGGGTAGTTCTGCCCTGACTAAGCCTTCTGAGGATGAGAACACGCCGACGGAAGCACTGCCCCCTAAACTTCTGGACTTGGAGGCTGCAGATTCACACAACCCTCTCTGATAGCAAAATTATTGTTCCGTGACTTGCAAGCTACAAAAAGAAACAAAAATAGGATTATACATATGTAATTGCAATTGATAAAATATTTACTGTGGCCTGAAAGACATCTTTGCTCTCCTTTATTTTCTTGCATGGTGCCTTTTGGGTGATATAGAAGTCTTTTTTACTGCCTTAAGAAAGGCTAGTAGCCAGCAATAAATTATTTGTCATAGCTTTGGCCTTCTGATCCACTTACCATGGTCTCATTCTCTGTATTCAGTGACAGAATGACATATACTATGTGTGTCCGGACATTGTTCTGAGTATTTCATATGCAATCTCTTCTTTAGCTTTCACAACGATCCTAAGAGAGCTGCTAATCTGATTTCTATTTTAAGATGAGGAATGAAGTCAATAACTGCTCCATGATGGTTGGTTTTGTGTGTCAACTTGACTGGGCTGATCAGCTGGTGAACATTATTTTTGAGTGTGTTTGCGAGGATATTTCTGGAAGGGACTGGTTTGAATTAGCAGATTGGGTAGAGCGTGCCCTTACCTGGGTGAGCAGGCATGGTCCACTCAATTCAGGATCAAATCAGGCAGAGAAAGGGCTGGAAAGATGGCTTAGCTGGTAAAGGCACAGTGAGTTCCAGAACCCACGTGGTGGAAGAAGAGAACTGACTCCTACAAGGTGTCCTCTGATCCCCTCCACGCACATACAAAATCAATGCAAAAATGAATTGTCTTTTAAAGACAGGGGTGATTTGTTCTCTCGGCCTGAGCTGGGCTGTCTACATCCCTTTCCTCTACCTATTGGACACTGGTGCTCTTGGCTCTTTGGCCTTTTAGTTTGAACTGAGATTTATGCCACTGGCTCTCTGGTCTTCAGGCATCTGGCCTTGGACTGGAACCATTCCATTGGCTTTTCTGTTTCTTCAGAGGGTCCTAAGACTCCCTACATTTCATATCATATAAATCAGCCCTTCATAATTGTCTCCGCTATGATTTCTGTTGCTGTGGTAAAACACCAAGACCAAAGCACCTCAGGGAGGAAAGGGCTTATTTAGCTTACAACTCCCAGGTCATACTCCATCACTGAGAGAAGTCAGGGCAAGAACTCAAACAGAGCAGAGACTTGGAGATAATAACTGAAGCTGAAGCCAAGGGGGAGGCATGCTTCCTGGCTTACTTCTTGAGTTTTGCTCATAAGCCTACTTCCTTATAGTACAGTATCCATCCCTGCCTGTCCTCACTGTTCTCTGTCAGGTTCTCTCTCCCTCTCCCCTCCCCCTCTCTCCCTCCTCAAATGCATACAATCATCAACGATTTTGTCTTATGAGCTTTTAAAAAACATATTGTGGCTAGTATAGGTTCTTTATTTGCTATTGCCTGCTAGTGAATATATACTGCGTGGATATGGCAGAATTCTTCTAATCACATTTCACATGTTGCTAGAAATTGCTGAACTTAGTCCAAAGTCCCAGTGGTCCATATATATATATATTGGAATTTCATCCTCCCATATCCATGCCTCTCCCAGTCATCTCCATTTCTGTTGGAAGAGCACGCCAGTGTTTCTTTGACTTCTCTTTTGCACCCACATGCATATCTCGATCTGCGTACATCCTGCCAGCTCTGTCTTCATAGCCCATCCCCAGTCTAATCTCGTCTCTTCACTGCTAGTAGGGGACCCGAGACACCTCTGCCATGTGCGTGCTGGGAATTGAACCTGGGTGCTCTGGAAGAGCAGCCAGTGTTCCTACCCTCTGAGCCATCTCTCCAGCCCCAAACTTTATCTTCTTGGAGAGTGCTTTCCTGGCCTGCTGTTCTCTCTGCCCCTGAACTCTATTTCCTTCAAAATCCCTGACTTTGTCCATTTCATTTTTATATGGTTTTCTGTACTTGCCTCCTCCCCTCAGACTCTAAATGCCACAGCATTAGGGATTCAGCACCTGGGAAAGTAACTGGCCATACTAAGGGTTTATTAAATATTTAGAATAATGATTTACTGAAGAACTGAAATTAATATGGGAAAAGAGACTGCTGGATAGTTCCAGAAAGACTTGTAGCGAATGAAGCAATGGGAAAGAGAAGGCAATCTATCTGGAGTCCATTCTTCTTCTTGGTAGCAGAGAATTCACCCCCACTCCGGGAACAAAGTGGGGAGAATTGGAGAGATTTCTCTTTTGCCTTCCAGTTGCTGGCCTATGGGACCCTGCCCTCCCAATCCTGTTGGCTGTTAGTGTAGGAAAGCGGCTGATTTGCTACTCTGAAGCATTGTGAGCTGAATGCTGTAGTTTTCCACACGGCCTCCTGTGCATGGGTTCTCAATGGTATGGGTTTATAGACTCTTCCTTCCCTGGGAGGGTTAGGAGGCACTGAGAGCCTCTTTGTCCACTTGGGAATAGAGCCCCTCAGGAGAAGCTTAGTGCTTTGGCGGAATAGCAGAGCCATTTGCAGAGAAGCTCTCCGAGGACTTTCTGCTTAGGCCTCCCAGGGTAGAGCAGTGATTTGTAGCAGTTTTTGGGTCTTTTATATTCTAGCTTCATCACTCTCCATTGATTTTGCCATTTGCGGCTTATAATGGAAATGAGGATCGTTGGTACAGATGGAGCAGTTCCTAGATACTTCTCTCTGTCTTGTAGAGGGGCACTCCTGGGGAATCAGCTGGATGGATTTTTGCTTTCTTAACTTTTCTCTCGATGTCAGGAAGTTGGGGCCTCTGGAAGGTGGGCATCAATCTACTGATTGGTTTGCATTGTACCATGTGAATTAGGACTACTTTCCAACACAAAGACTTTAGGAAGAATAGAAGTTTATAAAATGTGGCACTTTATATAAATTTTAGGAATATATTTTGCTAATACGGGATGAAAAATGTATTAGGACAGATTTCTGCTTCTGAATTCTTAGGAATGGTGAATTTTAATTTCGCTATAGTTCTGATGATGACGCCAGTGTTATAAGCAAAGCAAAAATTTATTTTGCATTAAGACAACATTATACACATATGATACCTCCAGTACATACAGAGACCAATCTAGAACACAGCTCATTTATGATAAAATGAGTGTGCCTGCATGAAGCCAGCTCCCCAACCCATCCTAAGGTCTCCACTGACTCCTGTTTCATCTTCTGCTCTCAACATGTCATAGTTCCCAGCCCAGAGCAGTTAAGAGGAGGCTGCAAGCCAACGTCCTCCTGATGGAAGAGAGCTGACAGCTGACAGACTGGTGGTCAGTGAAGTGACAAAGGAGCTAAGCCAGAGGTTCAGGACTGCCTCTGGCAGCTAAGAGTTGTTGCATTTTGTGTGCAAAGACGGTATAGACTCACTGGGGGAATGCCTGCAGATGTGACACCAAGCAGGGGACATGGAGAGAATGGCCGCAACTAATGAAGATGTGCATATCTAAGATTTGTTTATATACACATCAAGTTAAGGAGATAATGTCTGAGGAGGAAGCTGACCAATACTACCTGCTTCAAACCAGCAGCTGGAAGATGAGGGGGTGGTGGCTTCCATGACTTATGGGCATGAATATTAATAAACAGGGTGAGTTCAAGGTGCATGTGGTTGGCTAGAGTGTTCAGAAACCACATTAGAAGAATTTGGGGTTTTGAGCCAGCTTTATTTAAATACCTAATTGAGAATCAAGTGTGGGGCAGAGCTTTGAACACAGAGAGAGTAAACTCTAGGGAGGAGCATGATGATCTTAGGACATGTCACACACCTAGTTACTGTGCCTTATGGGGCTGAGACCTGAACTAAGAGTAGTGAGGGAATGAAGAGATCGGACAGACAGAAATACTTACTGAAAAGATGGGGTCAGGTGGCACCATCTACTGCAACAGCCCAGAAACTCAGCCCGTTAATTAGGGGCGGAACAGGGGAAGGCGTTGCTATTCTTGGTTGGAAGTCTCTGTAGATGAGCAGTCTTAGGATGGAAACATCTGGGTGGAGGAAGCTGCTGTGGCTAGTTTTCTCACACACTGGTTCCTAAGCACTTGCACTTGCACATGCTTTCAATGTTTGTGCTGGGACCAGGGGAAGGCTTTGCCATGCCTCTGAGCCCCACCCAGGGAGGAGAGAGTCAAGCTTTGCCATTTCCATGGGTCTGAGGCATTGGGTCCTTAAGATGGCTGAGTCCATGTAAAACAGTACACATTCACTTAGAACTTCATGTTATCTTTACACTTTCACTCAAGGCTTCCTCTACTCTTCACTTTTTAATCTCAGTGTACAACAAAATTTAACACTAAATATTGACAGTATCATTTGTGTGAAACTTTATTTACTTTTTATCTATCTATCTATCTATCTATCTATCTATCTATCTATCTATCTATCTATCTATCATTTGTGTGTGTATGTGTGGCATAGGGATGTATGTGTACAGAAGCCTGTGCCAGTGCACCGGACTGAGGAGGTCAGTGACTGATATTAGGTGTCTTTCTCTGTAATTCTCCACTTTATTTTATGAGTTAAGGACTTTCACTTATTCTGGAGCTCACCAATTAGCTATACTACCTGTGCAGAAACCCTCAGGGATTACAAATATGAGCCACCATTGTGCCTGGTTTTTATGTAGGTGTTAGGGATCTGAACTTAAATTCTTTTTCTAACATGACAATTACTTTATCCACTGAGCCATCTCCTCAGCTTGTGTGAGGTTTATAGTAAAACATGTCTTTGTGATATGTTCAAATCAAGTTCAAAATAAACAGTGTTTGGAAGTGAGATGCTGGACAGTACCATGTCCCCTTGGTCTGAATGAGTTCTTTTAGTCTCCTGCTGCCATCAGCAACTGTACACTTATCTAGCCTTATCTTCCCTTCTATGAGCCAAAAGAGCTATCGTTCAATGGAAGGAGTAGAATTCTTGCCTCCTTCTGAGGTGGTTCTTGTACCTGCACTCAGAGGCCAAGTCTTATCAGCTAACTTTAGAGCTTTACTTAATGAATGTGTTCTCTCTCTTCCACCCAGACATTTAAACATTTTCATGCTCAACGTACAAATAGCTTCAGAAGCCTGCCATCTTAAGAACTTTCCCCCACCTCAGTCATCTTGAGGTGAAAGTAAAGTAGAAGAGGAACTAGTATAAGGGTACCAGTTGGATATGGCAAATAGAATAAGAGAGGGTAATAAGAAAGTGAATATGAGCAAGATATGATATAAATGAATGAAAATTTCACAATGAGAGCCATCATTTCATACAATTCTAATAATACATATATTAATAATATTAATAATAAAGGAAACAACTTCCTATTCAAAACATGTTATTCATGCTCTCCATCAAAACCTGTCCCTGCCAAGGTTTTGTAAGGGATCTGAGTCTACCATTCCCTTTTGTTATAGTTTATTTTCTTATTGCTGTGATAAAACTACATCCAAAAGCAACATTGGAAGGAAATGGTATATTTTATTTTACAGGTTACAGTCTATCATTGAGGGAAGCCAAGGCAAAGAATGTAAGTTAGGAGCTTGAAGCAGAAACCAATGGAGGAATGCTGCTTACCAGCTGCCACTGGCCACAGTGAGCTTGGGCTCCCCTTCATCAATTAAAAATCAAGAAAATGATTTATAGACATGCCCACATGGTGGTACATGTCCATAATTCCAGATATTCAGGAGGCTGAAATAGGAGTTCTGCAAGATCAAGGTCTGCCTGATCAACTTAGTGAGATTCTGGCTCAAAATAAAAAGGAAGAAGGCTGGGAACAAAGTCTGGTGGTAGAGCACTTAGCCAAGGTGAGCAAGACCCTAGGGTCAACCCTCAGTACTACAAAATTAAAAATTAGGCAAACATCTTTGCTCTAAAATGATTCCTCCAGCTATAATCCCTTACCTTGATGAAATCAAGCACCATCTGGCCTACCACCTGGGAGTGAGGTTCAGTTTACTACTGATGAGCTAATCTAGAGCATTCTTCATTTCTGTTACTGAATTTTTATTTCTAGCCCCTCATTTTGATTATTTCATGATGTTTCATTCTTCTACTTATATTTATCAACTTATATGTTGTCTGCCTACTTTGTCCTCTAGAACCCTTAATGTATCATTAGTTATTTTAAATTCCCCATATCATAATTTCAACATTAATACTATTCCTCATTCTGATTCTGATGATGGATTTTTTTCACCAGATGGTTTTGCCTTGTAATCTTGTTTTGAAAGTTGGACATGCTTCATTGAGTAGTAGGAATGTAGGAAAATAGATCTTCAGTGAGAAGGTTATGTTAATCTGACTAGAAGTTAGACAATGTTTAATGTTAATTTTAGCTCTAGCTACAAGATGATTTGGTGCCTTCTAGTTGTGCTGTTTCTGTTCTTGAGGCTTCCCTGTGTACCGGTTCTTAGACGGACTCTAGGTCTTGTACCTGTTTCATTTAAAATCTCTGTCATTATGCTTGAGCCCATATGGCAATTGGCTATGTTTACATGAACACTCTATAATCTTATGATTACGTCTTAGTGTCTTTGGGAACCTGTGTTTGAGGCTGTGGCCATTGCATGTGTTTCTATCCTTTTTATAGTTGTGCATCTTTCCCCTCTTCTTCCCTACTAAACCATGGCCGCATCTTCCCAATCTGTTTCCTTGAAGCCTTGTTCTTTGATCATCACGGGATCATTTCCCCACATTATATGAGACAGAAAAGCAGTGAATTGCTAGAGTGAGAAAAAATTCCTGTCCTCCAGGTGACTTAAGGTTTCAGAAGTATACACAAGTGAAGACTTTCCCCATGAAGAAATGGTCTGTATTTAGGAAAGGTCTAGGGAACCTTGAGTTAGTGAGGTCCTGAGTGGATTGTATATTGTTGACATGGATCATGTCAAAGACCAAATGGGAATTGGACCCATGGGAAATCAGCAAAGCTCTTTCCCGATACAGGCCAGGCTCAAGAGGGATGGTGAAGTTTTCCTTTGGGTTCTGAGTGTGAGTGAGTAATCAATGTGAGAAAAGAGTAGCAACTGTGGTTTCTTCCTCTTCCTAGATGCTTACAGCCTGCTCACCTACAAAGATCTCCTATCAGACCTTCTCTATGTGCTGTATTTAATAAACACACTGAGGTTCCAGGTTGCTAGAGCTAGCACAGTCCCACCTGATCCCAGCTTTTCTGTACATGTGTCTATATGTCTGTCTTTTCTTCATTCCCTCATGGCCTCTAGTCAGTGTTCCAGGACCCAAGTGTCTTAGTTAGGGTTTCTATTGCTGTGAAGAGACATCATGACCATGATAACTCTTATAAAAGAAAAGATTTAATTGGAGCTAGCTTACAGTTCAGAGATTTGGTCCATTATCATCATGGTGGGATATGGTGGCATGCAGGTAGACATGATGCTGGAGAAGGAGCTGAGAGTTCTTCATCTTGATCTGCAGGCAACAGGAAGTTAACTGTGTCACTGGGTGTAGCTTGAGCATAGAAGATCTCAAAGCCCACCTCCATAGTGACAGACTTCCTCCAACAAAACCACACTTCCTAATAGTGCTACTTCCTATGGGGGGGACATTTTCTTTTAAACCACCACACCAAGCTTTGGGGTCATGGTAGAAAGGGCTCTGGGTGAGTTTTGTGATGGTTGCTCTTCTTCCCCATGATAGCTCTAGGAGGGATATTTTTTAGATTGTCATTATGAAAACCTAGTGGAATCACAGGAAACCCCTCCGAACTTTGATCCCTCCTGGAATTTCTAACTAATGTTAGTATACCCTCACTCTCTAGTAATTCATCTTGACTACATCCTGACCATATCTGGAGTTTGAGTTGAGGGATGATTGTATCTTTTGGATTAAATCTCTATCTGTCCAGATTTCAGAGGTACTTTGCCTTCCCACCTGAGTTCTATGATAAATCCAGAAATATTGCAGATTCTCAGTTTGTACAAACTCTTACTGTCATAAGGTTAGGAGTATAATGACTTTCAAGGTCTCTGTATGTCTGAGCTGAGACCTAATTCTGTTTCAATCTCTGGTCTCTCACATTCCATGTCTAAGTGTCTTTACTTCTTTTTCAAAAGTATCTCTTGAACATGCCAGCTTTAACCACCCACCATGATTCCTTGTTTGGTAAATGTGGTGCTTTCCAAAGGATACTTCCTCTCCAGTGATGCGCTGCTTTAGATCTGCTCCTTGGACTGTCTTCACAAATGTCTCCTTGTAGTCCAACCTTCATAGTGTAGAATACAGCATCTTTTTTGCTGATTCTCCCCTCCAGTTCCTTAAAGTCTGACAGAAAAGATCTACTCTGGGGATTGGAGACAAAGATGTGAACACACTTATGACAAGTTTAAAATCAGTCCTCTAATTTCCAAAGCTCTGTTTAAATGATCCCCCCAGCCAGGACATGTTCAGAGAAGTAAACAAACAAACAAATAGAGAAATAAGATTGATATATAAGAAATTTTGATGAAGATACATACTTCTTTGTGATTATATTGACATGCCCATGATGTTTTTTCCTTTCTCAGAGGAAGGAAAAGGGTCAAAATCAATTTTCTTTTGGTCAGAACTGCAATAGAATTCTCAGGACTATGGTAAGACTTGCATTCTTCTGGAGCATACAAGAGGCCAGATTCAGGTAAAGCCTGAGACATAAGCATTTGACCTATTGGTGACCTCAGGTGCTCTTCATTCACTTCCAAAGACTAAATGAAGTGATAACCATAATGCATCAACAGTCCAGAGTTTAGCTGGCCCTGGAGACATTGCATTAATGTCCTATGAGCTAAGTCTAAATGAGATGGCGGTCAGGTATGTACACAGGAGTGGTCATTACAGCAGGCAGATGTGCACAGCTAATGGCTGGCAATGGGGATTGCTACAAGGGGAATTCCTTGATAAAGATGAGTTAAAATGAGACAATGGATTATCCAGAAGGGTGCTTTTTCACAGACTACGTTTTTATTGGTGAAGGCAATCAAAGGAAAAAAATTGAGTCATTAAAAATGAGAGCCCCTATAATGTATTTATTTAATACCATTGATGTAGTTCATAACTATATGCATATACATGGATTTTTCTTTTAGTTTGAGTAAACTAACGAAAATATTGCTTTTATTTTTTTCTTAAATAAACAGGAGGGTGATATATTAAGGCAGTGCAGAAATCTAACATACAGGGCAGAGGGACTACTTCCAAAGGTGCTAAAGCTTTATGCATATAAGCCGAACAGCCCATGATCTCATTACACCACAGAGAGTTCAGGCATTGCTCCCAAATCACAAAGAAAAATCAGCATGCAAGTGACCTGTGCATTAGAATCTGTGCAAACCTCAGGCAGGAGATGAGATTTATACATACTTTAAACACCCCTGAGGAAATACCCATTTTGTAACACTGATAGGCCAGATGTATTTTCTTCTGTGAAATGTGATCAGAATGTAATTAGAAGAAAATACATTTGATATTCAAAAGCAGCTATACAGTATTCTTTCAAACTCCTCTGTAATTTAAATTGGGCAGCAATATCAAATTAGAGGAGTTGTGTGGAAGGGTTATTACTACGTGATTGGGCCAATGTGGTCATAGTCCCCACAATGCACTGATGTAGTTGTATATAACCATTGAGCTGAATTGAAAATTTCACATTAGAAAAAACCCTGCTTCTCTGAATATGATTGCTAATGTGATAAAACATCTCACATTAGATAGTGCGATTCTTGAAAATGCCAAAGTGGATTTCAGCCTTTCCCTCCCTCCTCAGAACCCATTTTATATGGAAAGAAAAAAATGAAGATGGCTTTGGGGGAAAAATACACACATTTCTAATAGAACTTGCTAGAGCAATTGCCGACTGCTATTATTCTACTGCATCTGTGCGTTTCACTGTAACAAAGTGATTAATATGCCTCAGAATCTGAACTCACGGACTCAACCATTTTAGTGTCATATCATCAAAATACACAAAGCCCTGACACATCTAATTTCTATGTAATCCCAAATAGTATAAAATTGTATGAGTATTTATAATGTTTAGGCATTTGAATGGATTGTGTGACATAAGTGTGGACAATTATACACAGGGACATGAATAAAACATGCTCCAATGCATAAACAAGGCAGGCGCCAGCCGAAGGAATTGTATATATGTGCATGATGAATTAGGGTGAAAATTCTTCCTTTAATCTCTTCCAGGCTTTGGATCACAACATTTTATATGACTAAAAATAGGAAATATCAGAGGCAAAGGCATAGTTTATAACCTGTGTACTATGAAAATTTTAATAGTTGGTTTTATGTGAATTAAAATGACAGTAACATTGTTGAGGCTTTTTAAACCTTCTGGAAGAGGTTTGAAGAGAGAATGGATTAAAAAGGATCATTTCCTGGTTGAAGGTGTTGTGTTTTGGTGTCATTTAGGACTACTGATGGCTTCTAAGGAATCATAGCCTTGATCAAATATATATATTTGTGAACTTTTAATTATATATATGAAATCATAAAGACTAGAAAAAGGAAATGTTTGTAAGTGAACAACAACAACAAAAATCTGCAATGGTTGAAATATTTGTCCCTAAATCCTGATACTCCTGCCATGGGGTAAAAGGATGTATCTCCTGTCACTAAGAGGAAGGATGTATCTTCCATCACTAAGAGGAAGCATGTTAACTCCCATCACTAAGAGGAAGGGTGTATCTCGCATCACTAAGAGGAAGGATGTATCTCCCATCACTAAGAGAAAGGGTGTATATTCCATCACTAAGAGGAAGGATGTATCTCCCATCACTAAGAGGAAGGATGCATCTGCCATCACTAAGAGGAAGGATGTATCTTCCATCACTAAGGGGAAGGATGTAACTCCCTTCTCTTTGGCTTGATGTGACATTTTCACTGCTTCAACCCATAGAATGTAGTAGAAGTGCCACATGGTCTTGGGACTTGGTTAGAAAGGCCCTACAGCTTCCATCCAGTTCTTCTGGTAGGTTCACAGTGGATTAGAAGCCAGAAGCCTTCTGAAGGAATCACATCACATCCCAAACTTATGGGCTAGAGGATCTTCTGGACACAGGCAGCAGGGGGTGAATGTGTTGTATTCAGCATGAATGTGGAGACCCGTGAACCTGTGCATGACTGTATTTTGAATCAGTACAGGCAAAAAAAAAAAATCCCAATACGGAGGAGCACCACCAAGCAGTACTCACCTGTTCTGATTCAAAGACCTGACCTATAGGATACTGAGATAATACAGTTATCTAATGCCAATAAGTTTTAAAGTTCATGGCTGGCAGCAGTGATCACTGTAAAAAACAAGTATTTTCTAAACTTACCTTCATTAATTATTATCTGGGGAGCATGTTATAAAGAAATTCTCATGTTTTACCCAAGGATACCATCACTCAACAGGTCTAATGATGAGGGTGTGGATGGAGAAAGTTTAGTTTAACAGAAAGAATGGAAAGTTAAATGTACTAAAATGACTCAGAGATGCCACATGATTTGTTGACCAGTTTTGATAGAGGAATTCTTGATAATTTCTTTGATCGCTTGGAATGGGTCCATAGGCCCCTCTTGTTCTCTGCTTCATGATGTCCGCTTAAAGAGCTGTGTATTTTTAGCCTCACTCATGAAAATACTGTGCATTCCATGAGACCTTCTTGTTCAATATGAAGTAAGAGTAGTGAGAGTAAACCTAGAGAGGTCTGGAGTAGAAGGCAGGTCTTATGTGGGATTCAGGACAAGCATGAGGCTTTGATGCCAACTACTGTAGCTGGCTCAGGGAAGAAGAAAGACATACTAGGAGCCGCAGGAGGGAAGACAGAGAAGGAATGGGGAGGCTGCTGGACCAGAGTCTTTGGAGCAGGTGGAACTGAGAAGACATAACCAGAAGGCCTGTCTCCTTCATAGCTATCATAGCTACAGAGACACTTTATTGCCCATGTGTTATTACTACTCCCAACAGCAATGATGAGAGCATTCCAGATAACTTTTCATGAATGATTGCTGTGGGTAGTGTTCTCTCACCTGTCCCCTCCCTTCCTAGCGCCCGAATTCCAGCCCCTCCTCTTTGTATCCTGTGGTTAGCAGGGTGCCTGGCACATGACAACCATGCCCACACTTATTTATATAAATAATAATAAGAAAATTCAGTAAAGGGAACTGTATTTGGGGACTTTCTTTGTATCAGATTATGTCCTTTGCACTTATCCTATTCATTGACTCTCAGAGCAAAGCTATTGTATGTAGGTCATCATCCCCATCTATGCCAAAGAAAACAGAAACAGATTTATGATTTGCTGAGCATTGTGTAGACTGTAAATAAAGGTCCCGGTGTTTTGACCAAGGCATTTTGGCTATTAGAACTTTACTCCAAATGAATTAATAACTAGAAAAAAATGAGCAGAATCTGTCCCTGGATTTTCCTCTCACGTCTCCTTGCCTGACTCCTGCACATCTCACACTGTCCTGATTATGAGGACCTATGCACAACTGAGCCTGAACTCCTCCTTCTCCTGGTCCTTTTCCCCTACTGCTTCCTTTATTATACTGTTGTTTAATGTCTGTTCTTTACAGCCTGGAAACATCAGAAGGAAAGAGTTTATGCTGGTTTTATTCTCTCACTGTGGCCTCCTAGAACTCAGTCTAGGCAGCCAGGAGAAGGTTCCCAGCACATGATTACAGATTTATCACTTTCCATTGGTGGCACGTGCACAGCCTACTAGTACTACAGCATGTGATACATTTTAGTGCACACATTTCTCAGTGTTAGGGACACAGATATGAAGAAGACAATTGTGTGTGTGTGTGTGTGTGTGTGTGTGTGTGTGTGTGTGTGTGTTACACATGTGTGTGTATGCATGTTTGCACATGTATAGGCTCACATATGTGTTGTTGACTGTGCACATGTGTGCACTTATAGGTGTAGGTCCCAAAATGATGTTAGGTGTCTTCGTTCACTCTTTTCTTTTACTTATTGAGGTACTGTCTCTCAGTTAGTCAGAGCTTGCTGATTGGCTAGTCTAGCTAACCAGCTTGCTCTGGGGAACCCCTAATCTCCACCTTTCAAGACCTGGAATTACAGGATGGTTGCTGCCCACCTACTGTTTACACAGGTTCTGGGAATCTGAATTCCAGTCCTCATGCTTGCAGAGCAAGTACTTTATCCTCTGAGGCATCTCCCCAGCTCCCCAAATTCCTAACTTGAGACAATTCAAAGTTTAGCTAGGACATGGACAAGGAAGAATCAGCTATAATGTCTCAGAGTAGGGACTGGAGTGGCATGTCAGAATTATGTATCGAACGTGAACAGATCCTTGAGTTGTCTGGACTTGACTATTAGGGTATGTGGGAAGCAGGGATTGGAGGGGCACAGTAGTTAGGGGGAACAATAAGAGTAATGGTATCTGGTTATTAAAGAACATGGTACACAGCAAATAGGCTGGTGATACTGAAGGTAAGGGTATTAGTGCTATCACAGGCAATAAGGCTCCCAGTGACAGACAGGACAAGCCATGAAGGATGTGACCAAGTATGATTAGTTTTGAAATTCATCCTTCACTGGGGAGAGCTTATAATTTATCCCATGAGTTAGAATAGGCTCTCAAGTGTAGGCTTGGGTAGCATGGGGTGACTGGAAAGCATGGTGGGCAGCACTTGTGACTTGATGGGGCAGGGATTATGCTCAGAGTGCTGCAGTATTTGGAGCATTCCACACTCAAGGATGTCAGAATCCCAGCTGAGAAACCCTGCATGGCTACAGTTATTAAAAGGAATTTCTTGAATATTCTCAGGATCTGGGGCTGTGCATAAATTTACCAATCTTTATTGGTAAAGGAAGAAAATATTTTTTCTTGACTCTCTGGAAAAAGTGAAGTTATAGGGAACAATTTATTTAAGGGTGCATTCTACAGAAACTTACAAGACCAACATTTCAGCATTTGGGTCTGAACCAAGGATATTTTAATCTTCTGAGTCTTTAGGAATCTTATTCACTTATTCCACACAATCATTCAGCTAGTCAACAAATATTTGTTAAATAGTTTTCGTAATGGACAAAATAGTTTCCTAGGCAAGATCTCCAGAGAGCTTGCCTTTCTGTATGAGGTAGTTTACCATCTCAAGATTCCAAAAACAGATAAACATGAGACAGATGACTCAATCGTCTCTTTTAAGGCAATAATTATTTATGTGAGATCTCTGAAATATAACTAGGGTTACATTTCTTTATAACTAGACAACCTGTATTCCCAAGGGTGTATGTACTGTCTACACCTTGCAAGAGAGGTAGATGGAGAAAATGTCATTAAAAACAATAGCTAACATGTAGCCAGGGCTGTTTGGGGACTAAGAGAGTTGGGGGTTTATTGACAACCAGGAGAAGTGATGAGTTGGTACCTACAGGAAATCATGCCACAATGGCCATTTTCACCATCAACAGACAGTCTCAGGAAATCAACACTTAGAAGGACATTTGCATTGACTGAATTGCCTGCAAATAAAATAAAACAGAGACTGTAAACACTCTTTCTTTATGATAAAAAGAATTTCCTTTTCTTTCAGGTCCTTATCCCAGCACACTGAGTACGGCTAGGCAGGAAGATGTGATACATGCAGAACAGAGTTGGGGGGTGCTGACTGGGAGCCTGTCACCATTGTAAGTATTTTGTGTGCTTCTCACATAGTGGTGTCCTTTTTTGTTTTTGTTTTGTTTTGTTGTTTGTTTGTTTTTAATTTAGTGGATCAGAAAACACACACACACTCGCGCGCGCGCGCGCACACACACACACACACACACACACACACACACACACACACACACGAGAGAGAGAGAGAGAGAGAGAGAGAGAGAGAGAGAGAGAGAGAGAGCACTAAGAAATTTTCTTTTCTATCTAGCATAATGTAATTGTGGAAGAAACCAAAAGAAATATTTACCTCTTAAACCTCAAACTAAAGATACAAAAGAGATGCCATCGGCAGACAAGTTTGGCAGGCAGGTTCACCACAGCTGATGTCACTGGGAGCTGGTTGTTTGCAGGGTGATTTATTGACATAGGAGTTATGTTTTGCTTTTGTTGTTTATAAAATGAAGGTGACCATCCCTGGGTCCTCTAACCTCAGTGGAAGTTTGCATCAGAAAGGAACTTTTCTTCCTGCTTTAGATAAAGATGGAGCCCTTTGAGGTGGTTAATAGAAGTGCCCTGGAAATCAGCAGAAAAATAAGAAGACACTGAGGAAAGGGGGTGAGAGGAGATCCATCAAGCCCAGCAAAATCTTAAGGCAGTCCATATCTACACTCCGTCCTCTCCCAGTGGACCTATGGGTGGCAGAACCTCAGAGACAATGCCAGTATGGAAGACTGGATACTAAACACAGGACTTGCTGGGAAAGATGCCACTGCCTGTTTTGGGACCAACATCCCTCTGCAGGCAATGAACCTGAGCCAGAAAGAACTAGTTATGGTCACAAATGGGACAGTGTAGATCTGCCTGCTTTGGAGGTACCCAGAGTCCTTCCAGGTCTCTGTGAGAATCTAGAGAAGAGAGAGTGTGGAGAGCTCTGAAAGCCTTGTGAGCTTACCTTATCTGAGAGTTGATAAATTAACTTAATACTCTTTTATGGATCTAGCAGATATAAGACCACTAAGTCAGACGCAAAGGGTGACCCATTATTCACAGCTACACTAGTAGCCAAAATATCTCAATTCCACATTGATTATCTGAGCTACAGTGCCCATGGGGTGGTGTGCAGAGGGCTAAGTGGTACCCGCACATGCAGTAGGAGCTCTGGGACTCTCAGTTCTGTAGAACAGTCTAGAACAAAGTGTAGTCATGAATAGTCAGTACCTCTGCTCATACAATGAAGTGCTGAAATGTGAGAGAGACCCATGGAGTTGTGTCTCCCCATAGAGGGGGCATTCAGTAGCATACAGACTGAGATTGAAATCTTCTTATGGAATATGGACTTGAAGTCATATTTAATTTGATTTAAGTAACATAAACAATTAGAGAAAGTCATAGCTGCTACGTTCTTCATGTGACTTCTTTTTATCATGGCATTCAGAGGAGGACACAGAGCTGAGTTTGAATCTAGTCAGCACAACTTTAAAGTGAGACCTTTAACTCGTATGCCTTAGTTTGCTCATTTATAAAATGAGAATAATAGTTTTTGCCTCAAAGATGATACGCTGAGTCAGGAAGGTAATCTCCAGAGATCCCTTGGCCCATTGCCTGGCACAGAGGAAGTATTGAATATTTGGGAACAATTAATGTTATCTAAAAAGTGCAGTAATAAATGCATTTATGAAACAGGGCAAGAAGACTTAGGAAGAGAGGTAAAGCTTGCTTTTCAGGTGCTCAGTTCTACCCCTAGTTTCTCTTTCTTGTCAGTTGGAAAGCTTTTTGACTGGCCAATTCAGATTCAATTAAAGACCAACCCCTTGTTTCCCACACCCGAATTTCTTCTGCCTTTCTTTGAGTTTACTGATCACATTAGAAAACAAAACAAAACCAAAAACAAAGTCTATTGACAGGAAGGTCTGAAAATATTAAATTGGCTCATAGTGGACCCAGACTGGAAGCCCGCTAGTTCCCCAAAGCAGCCCAAAGTCCACACTGCAGGCAGGCCATGGAAAGGGTACAGTGAGCCACCATGGTAGTACCCACAGCTCAAAGGTGGCCACAGAAAGGATCAGAAAGATCTGGAAGCTTGTGATGATTAGTTTTTGTCAACTTGGCACAAGCTAGAGGCATCTAGGAAGAGGAAACTTCATTCAAGGAATTGCCTCCATCAGACAGGCCTCTAAGCAAGTCTGTGGGACCCTTTCTTGATTAATGATTGATGTGGGAGGGCCAAGCCCACTGTTGGCAATGCCACCCCTGAGAAGGTGGTCCTGGGTCGTACAAGAGAAAAACCTGGAGCCTCCATGGTGTCAGCTTCAGTTCCTGCCTCCAGTTTCTGCCTTGACTTCCTCCAGTGATGACAGTGACCTTAGACGTGTAAGATGAAACAAGCCTCTTCCTTCCCAAGTTGCTTTTGGTCATGGTGTTTGAAATAGGACACAGCCTTGCCTTCCTGCCTCTGCCCAGGAATAGTTCAACCATTAAGGATACGTGCTGTTGTCAATGTGTGTCACAATGTGAAAAGGAGTGGAAAACACTGAGTCAAGGGTTGAACATCATAAAATGTCTACAGTGGGGCAGAACGCTGATGGAGGAAGCAGTGGTGGGATGCAGGTGTCATCAGAAAGTTCAAAGCCATGGTTCTCCCTGGAGTTGTGTGATGTGATAGACCCTGCATGGGACCTAAATGCCAGGTCCAAAAATTTTGGAGTTTAGAGATAGAATTTGTATTCTAGCCGGTGAGCTGGAGGGTGTGACTTTTCTTGCTGCTGCTGCAAGGCAAAAGCCTATTTATCTGGCAAACAGAGTGCCAACATCAGCATGAACATGGATGCTAGGACAAAGTCTACCAAGTGTGCAGGCTAGTACCCCAAGATCCCATGGGCTTCCTGATATAGGCAGAAGGGCGAGCTTAGTGGTGTCATCTGGAACAGGAGTAGGGTTTAAAGAAAAGCTTCAAGTTGATTTAGGGCTTAATATTGAGGTGGAAGGCAGGCAGTGAGCCAAACAGGCTACAGTGATCACCTTGTCTCTAGGTCTCTGTGTTTGTGCTTGTCTGTCGGGGAGGTACCACCAGCTAGCCTTCCCTATAGCAGGGTATCCATGAACCATGACAGGGATAGCTTTGTTCCTTGCTGAAGTTCAAGAACACTCAGGGTCTGTTCTGACTCATGGATCATAGCACTCACAATTAAAATATCGAGTGTGTGAGGAACAAACTTGGATAATCATGCTCAGCCCTGGCAGCAGTGTTTGAGTGGCACTATTAACACAAGGATACAAACCTTCTCTGTTGTAAATGCCCAGATGATACGTAATGCTCTTCTCAACTTTCTTTTATTCACCTACTCCAACATAAGCATATGGTGTCTTTGTCATGGCTATGTATGGATGAGGTCAGTTATGGAGAAAGAGAAGATGATTGATAAATGTTGGTCATGGGATTCAGTTAGTCAGTCTATTAAGGCCTCCCATGTCTGGGACTACATTCTGGGAACACAAAGAAAGAAGTGAAATGGTGGGCACCAGATCCAAAGAATCCATAATCTAGCAGGGGGAAGAAAAGTGAAATATGAGTCCATCAGAAAAGGGGAGAACTTAGAAGTGCTTGGCCATGCCCTCTACAGGCAGGGGATAGGTGGGTACAACCAAGACAGAGGTTCCCACTTTCTTTAGCATTTCTACTTTAAGGATGAGAAGGTTCTAGAAACAAAACGATTTTGATTTCACACCAAGAAAGTAGCAATTTAGACAAATAGCAGAAATAACAAAAAGATTGATTAACTGAGCTTTGATGGCTCTTGAGAAAGACAGGCAGAAAGATAGATTTGACTTCCATGCCAAGAATCAGAAACATTTTGGATCCTTTGAAGTTCTATGTTTTAAGAAGTATTAAGTCCCCGTCCGTCCCCCCCCCCCCCCCCCCCCCCCCCCCCCCCCCCCCGCTTCCTACCCTCCAGCCTCCCCTTCCTCCACCCTGCCCACCGCAGTGCTCTTGAGGTGCTCCGGTGAGGGAAGCAGATCTCAGAAGTCAGGGGCTGGTGGTCTGTTAAGGGTAGAAGTTCTGTTAATTTGTTAATTGCTGTCCAGCTGTTTTCTGTGAGGATTTTCCCACCCTGCCTCACACCTTTGCACACTGGTGACATCTTATGGGGGAGGCAAAAGAAAAGGGAGCCACATCTCACACCAGTGAGGGTGTGGACTGGAGAGAAGAGGAAGACACCATAGAGAGTAAAATATCTCACCACAAACATGTTTTCTTGGTTATTCAGAGAAATGACAGACTTCTGCAGAAATGGAGGTGGCTCAGAGAAACTGCCCTTTTGCAAAATGAAATCTGTAGAAAGTGCAGGCTGCTGTGGGATGGTCTGTATGTCAAATGTGTGCTCTGATTGGTCAATAAATAAAACACTGATTGGCCAGTGGTCAGGCAGGAAGTATAGGCGGGACTAACAGAGAGGAGAATTGAGAGAACAGAAAGGCGGAAGGAGACACTGCCAGGCGCTGCCATGACAAGCAGCATGTGAAGATGCCGGTAAGCCAGGAGCCATGTGGCAAGGTATAGATTTATAGAAATGGATTAATTTAAGATATAAGAACAGTTAGCAAGAAGCCTGCCATGGCCATACAGTTTGTAACCAATATAAGTCTCTGTGTTTGCTTGGTTGGGTCTGAGCGGCTGTGGGACTGGCGGGTGAGGGAGATTTGTCCTGACTGTGGGCCAGGCAGGAAAACTTAAGCTACAGCAGGCAGTTGCCTTTGTCCCAGTTCTGTCTTCCTTTCTGTCTTTGAGGAATCTCTGCACAGAGGAAGATTGGGAGCCTGACCCCTGACCCAGACTGAGATTACCACAGGTGGGTGTCACTTGGGAAACTCCGCAGCATGACAAGACACCCTCTGCTGTGTAGATTCCCCCTCTTTCTTTTAAAAAACACGCATCATTCTCCCCTCTACCTTCTAACACCTCCCATTCCCCTTCTCCTGGCCCCTCTCAAATTCATAGCTTTTTCTGTAATTGTTGTTGTTGCTCTGTATGCGTGTACGTGTGTGTGCATGTGTATGTGCGTGTGTGCGTGTGTGCGTGTGTGTTTGTGTGTATAAATAAACACATATTGCAATTTGCTAAATCCATTTAGTGTTGCTTGTTTATATATGGTTTTAGGGCTGACCACTTGGTATTGCCCAACAGTACCAGGCAGATGATATTGGGACCACAAATTCGTTGTGCTTTTTTTTAGGGCAGCAAAAAGGGGATTGTGGGTACTGTAGATACTGTATCCAACTTTACAGCCCTCTGTGTAATGAGAAAAATATCCACAGTGTGAAGCAGTGAGAAGGAAGAGTAGGAAAGCAGGGGCCTCCTGTGGCTGTGGCTTGCCCAAGTTACTGAAGAAACATACTCCATGCAGTCATAGTTTCCAGAGAGCAGCAGCCACCCTGAGCCACCTGACCCTGGGGAATGCATCAGTCAGCAGTGCACACCATGCCACTTCGAAATAGGTAGGAGAGACTTGGTTGGCAACCTGGAGGAGTAACTTAGTGAAATTTTCCATTCTCAGGGGTCTTCTTGCTATAAACCTTTGGTATTTTACTCCTTGGAAGATTTATTTAACAAAGGAGCAAAATGAGGTTTAGATAGGAAGTTCATTTTCTAAAGGGGCTGGAGATGTATTTTGC
Organism: Peromyscus californicus insignis; assembly: GCF_007827085.1. NCBI lineage: Eukaryota > Metazoa > Chordata > Mammalia > Rodentia > Cricetidae > Peromyscus > Peromyscus californicus. The sequence goes on from NW_026294573.1 coordinate 148,129,734, forward strand.
ATCTACGAATTTTTTTTTTTTTTTTTTTTTTTTTTACTGCACCCTGTGAATAGCATAGACCAGTTGGTATGGGATTGATGTTGCTGTCCTAGCGAGGGGCAGGTGCTGCTTTAAAGGTGAGTGTGAAGGCTGTGGATGTGGCTCAGGGGCACAGTGCTCATCTACCAAGTTGGATCTCTCACAGCACAAAAAGCAAATGCAAACACCAAACCAATGAATGGATATGTAGTCTGATTTTAAAGATTTATTCCTCAAATGTTCTTTTCATATTTCTAAGAGGGACTTAGAATTTAAAAGACTATTTAAAATCATAGAAATGTACAATAAACTTCTCCAAACACAGACTACTCTTAGCATTTTGGAGTGTTTCTTCCAATGGTTCCATGTCTATGTCCATGTGAAAGTTTTTGCATTTATGATAACTCCCTGATAGGAAGCCCTAAAATACTTCAATGCAAGAAAAACACATTTATAAGTTTTTTCAACATCCTGGTAAATTGGACTTATTACTAACCAAACTGCTTTGATGAGATTGTAGAAGACCCCTCCAAATGTCCCCTCTGAAATTCATACTTGCCAATGTGCAAGTATCAAAGGTGGAGCCTTTAGGGGGCGACTAGGTCATAGGGAATCTGCTCTCATTGATGCTTTAATGCCTGTATTGTTGTAATCACATGAGACACAAAAATTTCACTTAGGAAAGATCAGATTAAGAGTCCTTTATTTGCTGGCAATAGAGAGCAGGCTCATGACAGAAGGGACTTTTACCCCTGAAGCAAGACAGGGTAGGGTGTATAAAGCCCAAACCCACAATTACATCCTGTCTTTTATCTGGGCAGACCAGATAAAGGAAGTTCAAAAGTTTCAGTTCAGTTGATTTAAACAGTTTTAATGTTCTAAAACAATGGACTCCTAAAACATTCATGAGAATGCTGTGGTTTTCTGGGACTGAGGAGCAGTTGGGTGAAGTACAAGATGGAGCTAGCTAAAGATAGGACAAAATGGAGTCACTTTGGGCAGTTCAGTATTATGAAAGTGGATTAGTTATGAAAGGGTTGGTTTTATAACACACACACACACACACACACACACACACACACACACACACACACACACACTGTAGAATGCTCTGTGCTATGGTTAGCATAGTAAGATGGCCCTAACCAGATGCTAGCACCTTGATATTGGCCCTCCTGGCCTTCAGAACTCTGAAAAGCAAATGTCTTTTCTTCATGAATTTCTACCCATGGTACCCTATTACACGAATGGAAAGCATATGCCCATCCAAGAGCTTGCATTGTACAGGGATATTATAATCTTCAGTGCACAGTCCTCAAGGTCCATTCAGGGGTGAAGACACCTGGGTCTTCTTGCAGTCAAGACATCTTGCAGTTCACCAGGAACTCTGCTGAGGTGCCAGATATCCATAACTCATGCCCACCTGTGTGGCACATCACAGAGAGCCAGAGTGTAGTAGCACATCTCTGAATTTCAGCTCCCAGTCTTATGGAATCTAGCTTTTTGGATCTGGATCATGGATTTCTAATATTTTCAAGTCACCTCTGCCACCTAAAGCTCAAGCTTGTCAAGTGTTGCTGTGATTAAAACTCTAACCCACTCTCCAACTTCACAGGCCTTGTTCTTCAGAAGATGGAGGGGGGTGGGAAGTGAAAATTGTATTTCACTCTTTCTGCTCATGATTACTCAGTGACAATGACTACATGATGCTAATTAATATATTGATTGTAACCCTGTGTTTCTTAAGATTTATTTACTTATTATGTATACAGTGTTCCACCTGCATTTATGCCTGCAATAACCCTGTGTTTCTTGTTACCTATATTTAATGATTTAGATAGTACTGAACATATTTTTTCCCTTTAAAAAAGATTTGTTTATTATATATACAGTGTACCACCTGCATGTATGCCTGCAGGCCAGAAGAGGGCACCAGATCTCATTATAGATGGTTGTGAGCCACCATGTGGTTGCTGTGAATGGAACTCAGGACCTCTGGAGGAACAGCCAGTGCTCTTAAACCTCGTGAGTGTTGTAGAATATTATTTTAAGGTGTGTTACTTTTGTTTATGCTTGTTTATGTTGCATTTGTTTAATTCTGTGAAGCTGTGCTACTGTGCCTGTCTAAAACACCTGATGGTCTAATAAAGAACTGAATGGCCAATAGTGAGGCAGGAGAAAGAATAAGTGAGGCTGGCAGGCAGAGAGAGTATATAGAAGGAGAAATCTGGGAGGAATGGGCCAGAGATGGAGGAGTGAAGAAAAAGTAGCCAGAGAAGAAAAAGGACTCCCGGGTCCAGCCACCCAGCCACCCAGCAAGCCATGGAGTAAGAGTAAGATTTACAGAAGTAAGAGAACAAGAAAAGACCAGAGGCAAAAGATAAATGGGATAATTTAAGTTAAGAAAAGCTGACTAGAAACTAAGCCAAGCTAAGGCCAGGCATTCATAATTAAGAATAAGCCCCCATGTGTGATTTATTTGGGAGCTGGGTGGCAGGCCCCCTCAAAGAGTTAAAACCCCCAACAATATCTGAGTCATCTCTACAGCCCATAATTTTTTTTAAAGTGTGTGTGTGTGTGTGTGTGTGTGTGTGTGTGTGTGATTTGCATGCCTGTGTGGGTGGGCAAGTGTACATGTGTGTTCATGAGAATGTGGAGGCCAGAGAATGACCTAGGGTGTCATCCTCAGAAATGCCATCCACTTTATTTGACGTAGGATTTTTCACTGGCATGTATTTCATCCATTAGCCTAGACTACCAATTTAGCAAGTCCAGGGACCCTCCTGTTCTGCATTCTCAATGCTGAACTATTAGTGTATAACACCATACCCAACATTCAAAATATTCAACACAACTGGGAAATGAGACAGGTAACTTCAGGATGAAAAACGAATTCAGCATGGCATAGAAATTAGCCAGATAAAATCAAGCTGATCTCTGACCAGAAATACCCCAAGCTAGAAACTACTTTGAAAAGCAAATTTTGTTTCTTCATGAATTTCACCTGTGGTACTCTGTTACACCAGAGGAAAAAGGCAGATAGACTTTGATCATGTTTTCCCCTTCTCCAATTCCTCCCAGATTCTCCCTATCTCCTCACTCACCCAACTTCGTGTTCTCTCTCTCCAAATCAATCAATCAAACAAATAAACAAACCAAACCAAATCAAAAAAAAGAAACAAGAAACATACATGAAAAATCCTCACAAAATGGAAATCAAGATAAACAATCAAAAGACTGTGAAGAAAAAACCCAAACAAGCCGGGCGGTGGTGGCGCACGCCTTTAATCCCAGCACTCGGGAGGCAGAGCCAGGCGGATCTCTGTGAGTTCGAGGCCAGCCTGGACTACCAAGTGAGTTCCAGGAAAGGCGCAAAGCTACACAGAGAAACCCTGTCTCGAAAAACCAAAAAAAAAAAAAAAAAAAAAAAACCCCAAACAAAGCAAATTGAGACAAAAAAAATCTACAAAAATACCATTGCACTTGTTTTGTGTTGGCCAACTACTCCTGGGCATGGGATCTACTCTGAAGTGCGGTTAATATACTCAGTGAGACTCCACTGGAGAAAACTGATTTTCCCTTTGCAGATAGTTTTTGTTAGGGGTGGAAGCCATGTCCACTTCCCCCTCTCAGACCCAGGACACTGTCTGGTTTGATCCTATGAAGGTTTTGTGCATGCTTCCACCTCTGCAAGCTCATATGTGCACCATTATTGTGTCTAAAATACATGGTTTCCTCGGAGTGTGGAGGCCCATAGAAGATTCCTAGTGATATCTGAGCTTGCTTTACCCAGCAGGGCTGCATTAGAGGATTGTTTGACCATGTGTGTGGTGACCAGGTGATTAAAAGTGTCTGCCCTTAGCTGTGTTAGGGGAAGGTCTTTTGTTCCACCCCTTGGCATTCCTATAAAAGGCCCTTTAGAAGCTAAAGGAGGGGCCCGTGGATATTGGTCCAGGCTATCCTGTGTTTCTATCTGTTTCTCTCCCCTCTATCTTTCTACCTAATATCTCTTATCCCTCTCTCCTCAAGAGTACCCTGGGGAAAAAGTGGGAGCAGGCCTCCGCATTGGAGTCATCTGTCACCTCTTGTTTTTCTGCCTCCTTCCTCTTCTGCATAGATCTGTGAGCCTTGAGGGGAGGGCTTTGGTGAAGACATCCCATTTAGACTGAGCAATCACAAGTCTCACTCTGCACATTGTCCAGTTGTGAGCCTCCGGGCTAGTCCTCATCCACTGCAAGAAGTGTCTCTGATGAGGGGGACACTGACCAATGAATAACCAGCATTTTTTTTTACATATATGAACAAATAATTTTTAGTTTGAGCTGTTATTCATTTCAGGCACTAATGGCTTTAGAATATATGAAGTAAATTTCTGGACTATAGTTTTCTTCTAACTTTTTTTTTTTTTTTTACTTTTATTGGTTCTTTGTGGATTTCACACTATGAATTCTGATCCCACTTGTCTCCCTGTCCGCTCGCATCCACTCACCCTCAGCCCTTGCAACCTTCCCCCCAAAAACAAAACCAATTTAAAAGAAAAAGCGAAATCCAAACAAAACAAAAATAAAACAAAAACAATAACAACAATAAAAAGAAGACTCTTGTCATGGAAGCTGCAGTGTGGCCCGGTGAGTCACATTCATCTTTACCCTTTAGTCCATTCATCTTTACTTGTAAGTGTTCATTGCTATGAGTTATTGGTCTTGGCTCGAGGCCTCTGGTTTCTGCTACACTATTGATAATGGGCTCTCTCTGGGGCTCCTCTTGGGTATCTTGTTGTTGTCCTATGTCATGGAGATCCTGCTGTTTTGGATCTGCATGTTTGTCTCCTTCACATGCTCCAATAGTTCGAAGATGTGGTGGATGTTAGGACGGGCCAACTCATCGCCCTGGTTCTGGGCCTGTGTTGGTCAGCTTGCTAGCTTTCCCTCATTGTCACCACCCCAGATGCGCTCTCCAGCACTGCCTCAGCTAGCTCACCTAAGGCAGCCTACAGCAGGGAGTGGGGGCCAGTTCTCCTGCTCTTAGGGCCTCAGATCTGGTCCTCCTCACTCATATCGCCAGGGCCACCTCTACTATTTTGCCCAGGCAAGGTGCAGGGCCCTCTCTCCTGATTGCTGTAGGGGGCATATGGAAGGTGGGTAGCAGGGTCAGCTCTCCTGTTTTCATGCCCTCAGGACTGGCTCATTTGCATCCCGACAACAGGGTTAGCTCTAGTGTGCTGCCCAGATGAGAAGGAGAGGCTGCTTTCTGTGCGCTGCAGCTGGTGAGAGTCAGGGTTAGCTCTCCTACTTTGTGACCCCAGGGCCAGTTCTCTTACCTACTATAGGTGGTAATGGGTGATGGGGGAGAGGATGTCCTTCCCTCACCCATGCCAACACATGGCAGATGGGGGCGCAGGGTCAACTCTCCTGCTCTCATGCCTTTAGGGATAGCTCACCTGCGTCCCTGACCATAGGGTCAGTTCTAGTGTGCTTCCTATGTGGGGTGCATGCCTATGGGGAGGGGTGGGACCCTCTTTCCTGAGTGTATGTGTATGGGGGGGAATGCTGAGCTCTCCCCTGAGTGGTAGGGCCAGCTTCCCTGCTGTAATCAACATCCAGCAAGGAACAGGACCAGCCATCCCAGGGCAAGTGAAGGGTGGAACTGGCTCAGCACATCACGGTTCCAATGATCCCTATGTTAACCATGGCCATGGACATCACCATAGACTCCAGCTGCAGCAGGACCACAGACCCAGATATGGCCCTTGGCAGCAGCTTGGCCCAGATGTCATTGTGGTCCTAGGAGCAGCACAGACCCCTCAGATCAGCACAGACCCCAGGCATCAACATGATTCCAGGTGGCTGGCCTGACCCTGGGCATCCTCAGCGCCCTTGGTAGCAACTGGAGCCATGGATACCACCCCAGACCCAGGCCTCTGCAGGACCATGGACCTAGACATGGCCCTAGGCATCAGCCTGTGCCTGGATGTCCCCATGGCTCCAAGTGGCAGCACAGGCCATCCAGACTAGCATAGCCCCTGCTGCAGCACGACCCTTGGATACCAACATGGTCCCAGGTGACAGCCTAGACCCCTGGCAGCATCAGCATGTGTAGCTGGAGAGCTTTTTTCTAGGTCCCACCAAGCCCCCCCAGTCCCACAACCCACGTATAAAATAAACACACAGACGCTTATATTATTTAAACTGTTTGGCCTAATGGCTCAGGCTTCTTGTTAACTGTTCTTATATCTTAAATTAACCCATTTCTATAAATCTATACCTTGCCACATGGCTCGTGGCTTACCGGGATCTTCACATGTTTCTTGCCATGGCGGCGGCTGGCAGTGTCTCCCTCTCTTCCTTCCTGTTCCCTCAATTCTCCTCTCTGTTAGTCCTGCCTATACTTCCTGTCTGGCTACTGGCCAATCAGTGTTTTATTTATACAGAGCGATATCCATAGCAAACATGATCTTTAATGTTCTCCAGTGCCACAGACATCAACACAGACCCTGGATAAAACAGGATCATGGACCCAGGTATGGACCCAGATATGGCCCTTGGCTGCAGCCCTGGTCCAGACAATGCTATGATCCCAGTTGATAGCAATGGCCACCCAAATTGGTGTGGCACTGGTAGCAGCACAGCCCTCAGACACCAACATGGTCACAGGTTGCGGCCCAGACCCTGGGCATCTATGTGGGCCGTGGCAGCAGCATGGGCCGGGGACATCAACACAGACCCCTGTTGCGGCAGGACCGTAGACCCAGACATGGTCCTCGGCAGCAGCCCAGGTTGTCACTATGGCCCCTGTGATCGTGTAGGCCTCCCAGACTGGCATGGCCCCCATGGCAGCATGGCCCTCAGACACCAACAATAACCAGCATTTTTTATGTGGGTTATGGGGATCGAATCCAGACCCTCAATTTTGTGAGGCAAACACTTTACTGACTAAGCTATATTCCAGCCCCAATTTTCCTTTTAATCCAGTGTTGTACCATGAACATACTCTGCTGTAGGATGTCTTTCTGTACACTATGAATATGTGTTGCTCTGATTGGTTGATAAATAAAGCTGCATTGGCCTATGGCAGGGCAGGATGGAGCCAGGTGGGAAAATCCAAGAGAGATAGTGAAAGGAGAAAGGATAGAGAGAGAGAGTGGGTGTGTGTGTGTGGGAGCTGCCAAACCACCTTCCAAGGAGCAACATGTAAAGGAACAGCATGTAATGAGATGCAGGTAAAGGCACAGAACATGTGGTGATACATAGATTAATAGTTATGGGTTGAGTTAAGTTATAAGAGTTAGCTAATAAGAAGCCTGAGCCATAGGCCATATAATTTGCAATTAATATTAAACCTCTGAGTGATTATTTTATAAGTGACCCTCAGACTGTGGGGCTGGGCAGGACCAGAGAAAACTTACAGCTACATTACTCCACATTACTAACTATTTTACTGGAAGCATGTTTTTCCTACTTTATGATGTTACAAAGAATTCTAAAATAAATATTTCTGAGCCTAAACGGATTGCAAACCATATGGTTAAGTTTTCAGAATGGTTTCTGGTCTTGAAGAGTTTAGATTTAATTTTGCAGTAGGAGTGGGGTAGGGCTGAAAACAAGAGAGATTCTTTTCATGTAGATTTCAGATTGGACAATGGAGATAGAATATCAAGAATGAAGGCTGCACAGTGGTCAGGGCATCAGCAATAGTGCCAGATCTGTTAAGATGCGTTCAGACAGTTCCTGAATTCCTCTGACAGTAAGTCACAAAAATGTTAGATTTGACTCTGAAAGAGTGGGGAGGTCTGACCGCTCCAAGTGTGGCCTCAGTGATGAGGCATCAGCAGCCCACCAGGGGTTACAAGTGGCAGCCACTCAGACCCCACTCCAGACACAGACACGTTGCAGAAAGCATCACTATTATCCCATGCTAAGTCTTTGTGTTCCAACCAGCTGATAAGCCCGAGTTTTAGCTTGCAGCCTAATTTCCCTTTCCATCAACACAGAGCCCATGTTTGAAAATGCATGAGCAGTTATTGCTGTTACAATGATGACTATTATTACTATTACCTTGATTTTATAGTGTATATTTTCTTCTGGGGGCTAAGAAGTCTTTAGAAATGTTATGCCACTAATCCTTCCTATATCACTGGGAAATAGGTAGGAGTAAGGATAAACAAGTATCAATATTATGCTAAATAATAGTTAAGTATATGGTGTGCAATCCGGAGCAATTTAATGAAAGCAATATCTTTTGCTCCTGCTGAATTATTTTATGCTTATATTATTCATGGTAGCTCTCTGAGGTACAGGACTTGGGAGACCTACACTGTTTTTTTTTTCTGCCTCTTGTATCAATTTAAAAATGCTTCTTTTGCTTAAATGAAATTGGCTTGGACATAGTTTTATTTTAAATTTGAGGCCTGAAAGAGATTTTACAAACATTGACCCCAGAATCACATATTGAGGACACGGAGACTTAAAGTTAATGGATTGAATCTACATCACAGGCTGGGTTTTAACCTATTCAGTTTCTAAATTGAAGTATTTCCGGTTAAAACTCAAACTGATTTTTATCTTACCAATTTCTGTGTCATGCTGGAGTTTTTTCAACCTTAATTTGTTTGCTTGTCACATTCACATGTATTAGAATATACATATACATACATATCCTTATAAGACTATATCTTTGTTTTGGTTTGTTTGTTAAAAGAAGTATTTATATTATTATTATTATTATTCCCTTTATTTTTAACTTAAATTTTTTATTTTTTGAAGATATCATACACAAGTGTTACATTTATATCATTTCTACCCCTCCTTCTCTCACCTCCAATTCCTCCCATATTACCCGTATCTCCCTCTCAAGTTCATGACCTTTTTTTTAAAATTATTATTGTTTCACTCTCTCTCTCTCTCTCTCTCTCTCTCTCTCTCTCTCTCTCTCATTAACCTACTGAGTCAATTTAGTATTACTCATATGTACATGTGTTTAGGACTGGCCCCCTGGGGTTGGACAGTCTGTTAGAGAACTTGTCCCTGGAGAAGAGTCTCCTTTCAGCAGCCATGTAGCTCTTGGGTAGGGCCGTTTAAAATTTCTCTCATCCATATTGGGATGCTAACTGGTGTGGGCATCGTCAGGGTCTTGTTTAGGCAACCATATTGTAGAGATACCGTGGATATAGCTTCCCTGTCATGTCTAGAGGGCACTATTTCAGGCATCTGTCTTCTGGCTGTTAGAGTTTTCAGTCCTCTCTTCTGTGATTTTTCTCTGAACCTTTGGCACACAGGTTAAGTTGTGGATGTAATGATTGAGGTTGGGTGTCCAATGTCTACATTTTGACCAGTTGTGGATCTCTGTAATAGTCTCCATCTATTTAAAAAGAGAAATTTCTTAGATGAAGGATGAGGGCTACACTTATTTGTTATCACTAGTTTTTAGATTGATTCATATATTTGTGTGTCTTTAAGTGGCATGGCATGATAATTTGATCTTTGGATGTAATGTATAAAGGTGAAATCAGGGTCATAAGCATTTCTTTCTCTTCAAACAATCATTTCTGTTAGTAACTTCCATGCTTTCCTAGTTATTTTGAATTATATTCCAGATTGTTCTAACCAAAATATATCTTACTGTATTACCTATGACTAGAACTAATTCCTCTTAACAGCAAAACAGATAATTAAAATGGTTTAGAATGCATTTCCCCACAAAGTTGTATTTTTCCACTACAAATGGAAGAACGCTGAGTGTTACTTTGTATAAAATAAGTAACATAGTACTGACAATAAACACAGGTAACCAAATAGTATTGTAATTTTAGTCTGTAGATTTTGAATTTCACATCTCACTTTATCTTTCTTTAAGAAAATGAAGCTGCATCTAGAGAGATGTGGTTCAGTGGTTGAGAGCATGTACTGCTCGTGCAGGGGGCCCTGCTCAGTTCTCAGTACCCAGGTTGGGTGGCTCACAGGAATTAACAGCTCAGGGATTCTGATACCCCTGGCCTCTGAGGGCACCTCCACTCACATGCACATACCATGTACAGATACATACATATACACATAATTTAAAACCAAGTCTTTAAAATAGAAAAGGAACTTAGCAAGTATTGCAGTGATGTTTAAGATACACGGGATAAAAAGCAGATTGCCTGCTCAAGGCAATTAAATTACTAAGTAACTACTTTTGTGACTTTGTAATTAGTAGTGATTTAATACCTACATGTGCATGTCCCCAGATCAGTTCTCTTCACTTTAGTTTTGGGCATCAATGCCCAGCTATACCCAGTGAGTTCTATCCACTAATGTCTTATTATTCTTTCCCATTAAATATTTTACTTGGAGCCTTTGGAAAGCTTCTTCCATCTGATAGGACCATCTCTCCATCATCTGAAGCACTCTAGCCCTAAATATTGATCCTAACTTCCTCTTGGAGAGGTTCTGTTGTATCTGAGGCTGTAAGAACCATCAATTTCATATCGCCTTTCTAGCACGCAGTGCATAGTTATCATGTACCAACTTAGTGCTTAAGTTTCTTGTGGGAGAATCTATTCACAAACCTGAGTAAGTGGTAATGTTTTGAGGTCGGTATGACCTACTGATTTCTCTCACTGGATGAGTCCTTGTCAGTAGCAGGTGTTTAGTAAACAATTGAAACTTATTTGATATGAAAATTACACCCAACTTTGCTACATGTATGACTATCCCTTTGCTAGCAGGCTGTGTCTTCAGCAGTGACAGCCCCATAAGTTCTCACCTGACTTTGTCACTGTTTAGTATCATGACAGCAGTAGAAACCTCAGCAGACTGTGTGAGAACAGCAGTCTCCAATTTACTTCTGCTTTGACCTGGAAGTTATGGTTTAGCCTATTTGAAACTGTGAGCATTCTTGGAGACCTCAGAAAAGCTTGAACACGGAGAAGGTAAATGAAATGTAAAGTCTGAGTTTGGATTCCATTTAGTAGCTCAATCATCTAGAATTCATAAAAGCCGTTTTTGGGAGAGGCTGAGAAACTGTTTAGCCCACCGATCAGTCTTCAGTCTTCATCAGATCACACTCTTGTGTTCGGAAGTGTGGTTGTGAGTCCCTCCCTACCATGGGCCACTGATCAGTCTTCAGTCTTCATCAGATCACACTCTTGCTTTTGGGAGTGTGGCTGTCACCCTCTCCCTACCATGGGAATTGCTGTTCTTCAGTTTGTCCTACCTTTTGGGCTCTGTTGACCAGTTTATACAACTGCATTTGTCTCAAATCCTGAAAAGTAATTGTTTCTAAGATTTGGATGCAATATCCCCAACAGATCACCAAATCTACAAACAGGCTGTGGCTGCTAAAATATTGATATTTCACTTGGGTAAAACAGAAAGCACCGAGTTCATCTATAAGTACCAGGAGTTTCCTTCCCTTGGGACCTGGCTTCCTGTTTGAAACCTTCCTGGGTGTTGCCAGTCATCATCCTTTTTCCTCCTTTTTATGTGTGTGTGTGTGTGTGTGTTTCCTGCATGCATGCAAGTCTGTGCACCATGTACATGTATTGTCTGCAGAGGGTGGGCAAAGGCATCAGATCTCTTGGACTACAGTTATAGAGGGCTGTGAGCTCCCTTTGGGTGCTGGGATTCAAACCTGGGTCCTTTGGATGAGCAGCAGCCCATGCTCTTAAGTGCTGACCCATCTCTCCACCCTGCCAGTCTTCATGTATGATACTTGGTGCCTGTGAGGACTTTATTCAGGAAGATACTTTTCTCAGTGCGCTTGTGTTGGATCTGTGCAATATTTCAAAAATGAGCTAGAGTACATTTCAAACAAGACGAAATTATTGCAAAGAGTTAGAACTCACAGAGGAGCCAGGGAAGCAAATTCTAAGCAAGAAAATTCACAGTTTCCTTTTCTTTTTTTTTGGGCTAGAGTTATTGAGATTGCATTTTTTGACCTTTACAAAATTGTCAGTGTCTGTAGGAATGTTAAAGGGTTAATTAGTTTCATTTACTTAAATATTCCAAACTATGATGAAAACATTTTTGCACCTAAGAAGAAAGACTGTGGGTGAAAAACTGAAGATACATGATTTATCACTCTCCTCACAAATAAAATTTATTCATTGCTTCCACCAGCCATCACACAGATGGTCAGAAAATTGGCTTTGTGTAGGGATGTGGATTCAGGCATGAATATTAATAGGAGACAGATGTAAACGCATATTAATATGCATTTGCTTTGCATGGACTGACATTACAATATTTTCATTAAAGAAACTGCATTTGTAAAGAAAGTATAGGTCACCTTTTGCAAAGCATAAAATCGTATAGCTGGATGTATTTGTTGGCTCTGGAATACCACTGTGGATAAGAAGTGGAAATGTTAGTGTTGAATCTGTGGCTGGATGCCCACAGCGTGGCAACAGAGGCATCACACCGATTCTGCCCCCCACCCCCCGATTACAGTTAGACTACATTTCCGAACTTTAGCAGCAGTGAGCACAGGCTGCCATTTGGGCAGTCTAGGAGGCGAAGCCCTGTTTGGATGTGATACACAGTCAAGTATAAATTACTATCTGAGAGAAAGAAAACTATTTAGAAAGATCCATTCACATCAAAGGCACACATTTTCAGTGTGAGGTTGCTGTAATGGCAGTGATTCATAAAATACACGATTTATGCAGGCACAGTACTTTGGGATTTTGGGGGGAGGGTGTGGGACAGCATTTAAGCTGACATCAGCGCCTGCATCTGTGCTCTCTTAGTATCTGCTTAGGGTAGCATTGTGCTTCCTTCCCAAGTGGAAGGAGCGGGTGATATTGTAAAAAGCTATTCACATGCTGGCTGCTTTGTACTCGCCAACCATTCACAGGGTGTTTTGCCACTGAAATATTGCTTACTAGAGAGAACAGCAGCTTTCTTCTGTTTGTGAATCCTTTTAAAACTGCTGTGTTGGCTCTTCAGACAAACATGGCTGTATCCCAGCATACAAGCATGAGTTTGTAAGTAGAAATGATCTGCTATTGATCATTCACTCCAGCCTTACAAAACCCCTGGAAAACTTCCACATTCCATTTTCCAATACTAATTCCCCTATCCTGGCTTCAGTGTGCCGTTCTGGCTGCTCATTGAACAAGCTCACATGGAGGCTTACTGATGCATCCGGAAAGGAAGGTACCACCTCCCGCACCAATCACAGTGGTCTAAGGAGGTGATCATGACCCGTGAAGTCAGGAAAATGTGGGTTCAAGTCCTGGCCCTTTGGGCTGTGTCATGTAGGCAAATGATTTCACTTCTTTCCCTTACCTCTGTCCCCCACCCCTTTGTCCCTCCCCCCTTTACTTTCTGTCTCTGTAATATCAGACTCTAGGTCTTGTGCATGCTAAGCAGGTACTGTTCTGTGGAGTTATATCGCAGGCCCCTGGTATTATTGTTTTATTCTTTCCTCATACAATACATCCTGAGTGAAGTCCCCCTTCTACTCCTCCCAGCCAGCCAAGCCCTTTCTCCTCCAGATCCCTCCTTTTCCCTTCAGAAAAGATTAGGGTCTTACCATGTAGTGCAGGCTAGCTTTGAACATACTGTGTTTTCCAGGCTGCCCTAAAACTTATGATCCTCATATCTCAGACTCTCAAGTGCTGGGAATGCAGGCAGGTGCCACTCTGTCTGATTTGTAATTTTACTTTTTTTAAAAAAAGATTTATTCTTTTGATTTTCAAATTCTTGTGGGGTAGACACAGGAATCATTTTACTTTTTTGCAGATATAATTGTATGATTGTTTGGCCTATCAAATATAAAAATCTTAGGGAACATGCCTACTATGTTTTATGTGCAATAATTTCTCATACTTATTTTCATAATTTCATTATTTTATAGTGGTCATGCCATTTCTGCTGTCCCCTTACTCTGTTATTGCTCATGCTGACTCATTCTGTTTGCTGGTCTTGCCTCACCGCATTTCTAATGGCCCTATTCCATACAATAGTTTCAGGACGGTCACCCACCTTCATTTCCTCACAGGGCTGGTAGGGCAGGCTGATTTTCTGAAAGCCTAGCTCTGTCCATGACTTGACTTTATCCAGAGCCCCTCACAGGTATGGCATTGCTTATCTATGAAGTCCAACCCTCCGGCTGGCAGGCATGGTCTCGTTGGCAGAGTCTTGGGTCTAATTTGGTATCTGTCTTAAGGCACAAGTGCAAGTCTGTAGCCAGCTAGGTCTGACATCAGCACTGTGTCCCAAACCCGCTTTTCTCCTGTGCCTTGGCCCCTGGACTCTCTGGGGGCTGGGGAGAAAGGAGAGATTTTACCATTCGACAGCTTCTTATCTATTTCTTCTGTCAGAAAACAAAACATTTTCCTCTGGATACCATAGTATTTGACTTCAGCTGAAGAACAATATGTGACAGTTTATTTCCTGTGTCTATTTCACTGGGCATGGGCTGCATGGGCTGCCCGGATATCTGGCTAATACTTTCATTTTATTTTACTTTAGTTTTTTGAGACAAGGTTCCTCTGGTTAGGTGGGGCTATCCTGGAACTCAGTCTGTACACCAGGTTGGTGTCTGCCTCTGCCTCCCCAATACTGGGGTTAAAGGAATGTGCCACCATGCCTGGCTTTCTGGCTCCTCCTCATTTTTTGGTTTGTCTATGGAGCAGTTTTGAGAGAAGATGAACAATTTAATCAGTAGACTTGCCTCCTGAGTGTAACTGAGAATCACTACAATCTGTTTAAGGTCTGAAAACAACTAAAAGCCATAGGAGATTGGATTCTCTTTTTCTGTCTGACTATTCACCCAGGACATCAGCCTTCTGACCTTGGGTTGGAACTTACACCACTGACTCCATGGCAAAGAGGCTCCCGACTTGGACTGAGTTCACCACCAGAGGACCTAGGTCTCTAAGCCTGAAGATGACAGCCTATTGGATTTCCAGTCCCTATAAATGATCTAAACCATTTTTTGTAATAAATTCATTTCTTCTATTTATCTTACTGCCCTTGACTCTCTGGAAGACTCTGGCTAATATAAAATGTTTGTTTTATGGTGCTGTACTTCATTCATTCCACATTTCAACTCTATTGTGCATCAGTTATGCAGATGAGGAGACAGAGTCACCAGAGACTCAGGCAACACCATTGGTCATACTGTTCCTAAATGGCAGATTCCAGATCCAAGTCAGCTAGGCGTCGATATTATTATCTGCTTGTGCTCTGTGCCATCTTGCTTCGCAATTTGAATGTTTTGAATATTTCATGTATCTTCTTACCAGGCTTGTTCCTATTAGTGCTACTAATGTCTTCTTTTAGTTCTCCACAAAGATGTCCATTAAAAAGAACTGTGAGATATCATTTGGCTGGATTATTGAGTCATTTAGCTTTCCTTGCCCTGTTTGGTTCAGAAGATTGGATACAGTGTTTTGCTGTAGAAAAGTGTTCCAGATGAGTGATTGGTCTGATGGGCAAATGTGTGTGTGTGTGTGTGTGTGTGTGTGTGTGTGTGTGTGTGTGTGTGTGTGTGTGATAAATGTACATAACATGCTACAATCAAATGCTTGCACCAAGTATTTCTTCATGTATTTCTTTGCTCTATTTTCTTTAAGGACTGATCCCCAGAGGCATTGGGTCAATACTCTGTGCTTGTAGTTTGCTCATGGAAGCTTTCCAGCAAGATGGCTCACTCTTAAGCAGACCAGGCACACTTCATACAGTGTCTGCATGGAAAACAAGTCTGCTTTCCCACTGCCTTGTTTCCAATGTCTAGCGTATTGCCTGGAAATATAACTAGTAAACACATGCTCAAAGAATCATCTATCTCCTCATGTTGTTCTAAGCACTCTTAGTAATAAGTCATTTGTATGTTAATGTATTCCTTCATGTTTGTTGAGATCACCCTTGGTATGGCTCCTAAAGTTACAATGCAGAGGTCCCATCTAGTCACTTCCAAAGAAACAAAGGACTGGATCTTTATTTCCCACTGAGGACAACTAAGAGTCATAGAGAATAGAGACTGGGGTGATTACTGAACGTGTTTAATAAGTCCCCTGAGCCTACTTCTCTCCATGTGTGCAGGCATCCTGATTTTTAAAGCTGGGGCTCCTGACCAGCTGGCACACACCCTTGGATGATGGGCATTGAGGGCCATGAGGAGGCTGAAGATCTGCATAAAACTGTGTGTAAACTGGGGATAGAGGGTCCATAGACTTGAAAAAAAACATTTCAAATTCATTTGGCTTTTTAAATGACAAAAGTGATGTACTTATTCTCTAAAAGTTTGAAATGCTTAGAAGCATATCAAGTAAAAATTACAATTGAATGGAAATATATATCGGGTAAAAAGAATTCGCCTTTCTTCACTTTTTACTTCTTACATCCTCAGGGGATCAGACCATCATTTTATTTGACTTTAATAGTGTCAGTGTATATCTCTATATCAGAACATGTGTGCTGAGCTGCCTTTTAAACAACTTGATTTTGAAATAATCATCGATTAAGAGACCTTTCCCTAAGGCTCACAGATCAGCACAGAAGAAGTGGAAAGATTGTAAGAGCTGGAGGTGGTGGACATCTTCAGTTAAGTGTAGTTGCTAGATATGACAGGGCATTGACAACTGAACTCATAGCATCTGTGACCGCACACACATGGCCTGCACAGGGAAGTTGTAAGACATAAACAACAGTTTGGGGGCGGGGGTTGGTCTTCCCTCTACCTGTAACATTTTGTGTAACTGTGGTACAAAAGAAACCTAAGGAATCAACATCAGCACCATTGGTATAACATGTGACTTCATATTCCAGCGTGTGTGTGTACACACGCGCGCACATGCATATGTGTGTATATGTGTGGGTGTGCATGTTTATGTGTGTGTTGTGTATAATTCTGTGCAGGTGTACTATAGGCAGATGTGTGTAATCACCCTCATAATTATCATAAGCACATGATCCTTCCTGTTACCCCTTCTTTATCCACATCCACTTCCCTTCCACCCCTAATCCCTGAGAGCTACTACTCAGGTGTTCCTCTCTGTACTTGTGTTATACAAGACATGCTATAGATCCGGGATCACGTGATTTGTTGAATTTTGAGATTTATTTCCCTCCAGCACAAATCTCTGGAGAGAGTTGCCCAGACTGTTGCTGATCGTCTTAGTGGTCCACTCTTTTCATCATTGAGTGACATTCCACAGTGGAAGCAACACTGCTTGATTAGCTCTTTGCCCGCTGAAGGACATCCAGGCTGCCTTTAGTTTGGAGCCACTATGAACCAAGCTGCTATGAGCATTCGTTTATAGGTTTTTATGCAAACATAAGTTTGATATCTCTGGGATAAACACCCAACGCTTAAATTTTAGGGCATATTTTAAGAGCCTGTGGCTTTGTAAGAGGTGACAGAACTTTCTGAAGTAGCTAGTCTTTTATGACTTATCAAAGGAGGCTGTGGCAGTAAGGCATTTGAAACAGACTGATACACCCCAAAGTTTGCCTGGGATTGAGTGATATGTTTCAACTTGTTAAGCAAAACCATTTCTCTCTTCTCATTCTTTCCATTGTTACTCATAAGCATTTCATGTTAAAATGTGAGCAACAATTCTTTGATTGCATTTCCTTATTATTTACCACCCTGGCCCTAGAGTTCCTAAACTGCTTAGTCATCAATTTTCTTAGCGTTTGTTATCTACAAAAAAAGATTCAGCTCTTGCTGTCAGTAAAGGATATTCACTGATTTTTTTTTTGTTTTTTTTTTTGTTTGTTTGTTTTTGTTTTTCGAGACAGGGTTTCTCTGTGTAGCTTTGCGCCTTTCCTGGATCTCGCTCTGTAGACCAGGCTGGCCTCGAACTCACAAAGATCCGCCTGCCTCTGCCTCCCGAGTGCTGGGATTAAAGGCGTGCGCCACCACCGCCCGGCCACTGATTTTTTTTAAGCACACACTGTTGACACAGCATCTACTGATTGTTGGTGTGCATTCCTTCAGTTCTCCATTCTGTAGAAGAGATACAGGTTTGCTTTTTTCCCTCTGAGTTGTCATCATTGGTAACCCATTACTTGGCTCAAAGTAAGAAAATTCAAGGTCCCTTTACAAATACATACATAGACACAGAAGAAGCAGAAGGTGAAGCTAACGCTTTGGGTTTAAAATACTATCCCAGTGTTTGATCCCCGTGAGTCCCATCTTTTGTTTGATTCGGTTTCTTTTTCCAGCTTACAAGATGTCTTCCCTTGGACACTGGGATCAAACATCTGGCAGCTGTCATGACAGGTAGACCATGTTCAGTCCACTGTCCGTGACTTCCCTCAGATCTTCTTCCCACAGTCCTGGCCCAGCCTCATGGCTGCTCCTTGGCACTGCTGCTGCTTTTGCCTGGCTCTGGCTGGCAGATTTTGATGAGCGTCTAATGACTGTGAACTAACAGCACAAGGGTCTTTGTCATTTTCTTAGGCTTCCTCTCCTTTTTAGCTGCTGTGCACAAGGAAATAATCTAGTACACTGTGCAGGGCCGTGGTGTGCACTTCCCATGATTACTCATTACATCATCTTTATACCCTTAGCCAGCAGCTGGCCTTTGTGAAACTTTCCGTTTGAGGCATGTCGTTTGCATGCACACACACTGGATGCTCAAGGCTGCTTCCCTCACCCCTGGTGTGCTGAACTCTTCAGCTGACCTCAGCTGATGTGTTGATAGCATTGTGGAGAACCTTCTTTTAACTGACATCTTTAAAAATAAAATTAATTCCAGAACTGAATTATGTTATGAAATGTCTTGATCTTACCTTTTTAACTTGAAAATTTTAACTTATAACTTGTATATTGGTACTTAAAACATTTTTGATGGTGATGAAAAATCTAGAATATTCTAATATCATATTAAAATACTTATGAATATGGGCTAGAGAGATGCCTTCAGGTTAAGCGTCCTTGCTCTTACAGAAGACCTTAGTTATGTTCCCAGCACCGGGGTTGGATGGCTCATAGCTGACTGAAACTTCAGCTCCAAGTTTCTCCTTGTAGACTTTGTGGTCACAACCCATGCACCTATACACTCAAAAAATAATAACATAAAATACTCAGGAATATTCAGTGAAAAGAAACTGGGTTATAAATAGTACATATTAGAGAAATCAACTTTGGTGGACATATAAACTGGACATATATATATATATATATATATATATGTCCAATTTAAAGGAAAATTATATATATTATAAAGTTTAGAGGAAATTAAGTTATATATAACTGTATATACTTTAGATTGATCATTGCTATCAAACACATAAAATAGATCAAAGGTTTTAAGCCAAGTGTCAATCATTGTCTTTGTTTGTTTTTTGACTTTCCTGTATTCTTCAAATTTTTCTCTATCCACACATTTTTTTAATAACCATTCAGAATGTTTTAAAAACCCATCATAGGCTGTATACTTTTTCTGTTCCTGTTCACCTTAAAATATACTGTGCAGCCTATTATTAAAGTAATCTTATTAATGGTGGCATGAAGTTGGGAGAAGGGTAGGAGTCCTGTGTGGCATTTCCCCTTTGTCTGGCCTTCTGGAAAAGCTGCTTTGAAGAATAACTTCTATTTTGGCCCTCTTTCCTGTGATTCCTGACAGTTTGTGTCCTGTGTTTTTCTCCTGGCTCCACCCAGGCTGCACCATCACTGTGTTCTTAAGAAATGAATGCACTATAAACTGATATAAGATAGCCGCTGCCCTCAATCTCCACTCCATGTAAGATTATTATGAGAAGTCCTGTCTGCGTCCTGGAATCGCCTGGCTAGGATGAATAATTCACCAGATAGTCTCTTTCAGCCATCTATTTATTTCTCACCTCTTAAAAATTCACGTTTTCTTACAAATGAAAAGAACTGTGGGTAAACAAGTTTCAGTTTTCATTACTCATATACTCTCTTTAGATTCCTGAGCTATGTCAATGTGCAAATGAAGGCTGTCTCCCTCATCCATGTGGCTTTCTCTATGCAATTCATTTAGTTCTGCTTCTGCCTTTTGTGCTGATGTGACAGTCGCTATGTGAGGCATTGCTTGTCTGAGTCTAACAGAATGAGGTACATTTCAGGATTGTGGTGCTTAAGATAGTGTGGTACTGTGTGTGTGTGTGTGTGTGTGTGTGTGTGTGTGTGTGTGTGTGTGTGTGTGTTGAGGAAGGTTTATATGTGGATGCAAATTATGTTTTTGAAAATCATCATTAGTGGGAAACTTGCTAGCCTGTAAGTACATGGAGCTTTCAATTAAAAACAAAGTCTTAAGTTATAGTTTTCTGAGGGAGCAACATAACAATTCATTAAACTAACAATTTAATCAAGGAGTCCGTGATAGTGGGGGTCCTCTGTGTGAAACACAGAAAAAAAAAGTCTCTATGAGGTTTAGAGCAATTTCCTTGCTTTTAATCTGGGGCTCAGAGTGTTCCCAATCATCCTGGCTTCACAGTTGGGAGCTTTCCTTGGAGTTTTCCTAGATTGCGGAAGGAATGATAAAACAGCTGTTATCAGGCTGTGTGAAGAGCCATCTCTTACCTCACCACAATTGGAGGGTGTGGAACAGCTGCTGTAGAATAGAGACCTTAAGGGATGGGTCATCCCGTCGAGCCCTAAAGATGCAGGCTCTAATTGTTGCAGAGGGAGACAAGATGCTTCACGACATTTCTGGCTTTTCTGCCTGAGACCACTGAATGGGGAGGACAACATGTCTGTGGGCAGACATTGATATTTGGGTAAACAAGGCAGGTAGCCAGTGGCAGTTTGGAGGATCACAAAATGTTTTTGTTTTTCTTTTGTCTTCCAAATATGAGACACCATGATGTAAGAATAGTCTTGCGAATTCTGCCTTCTACTTTTCTTGAACAACACAGTTGTTACTGATAATCTGTCTGCCAATCAACAATGCAGACATAAACAGAAAACGCGCAAGGATGGACTGAGGCCCCCTAGGATGGACTGAGGCCCCCTAGGATGGACTGAGGCCCCCTTTCAGTATTGAGTTTTCATAGGCAGGAAACGAGAGTTCACTCAGGTGATCTCTTGGGATGCATCTGAGAACTTCTGATGCCTTAGAGCTCCAATTCTTCCCTGGGTTCAGCAGAGGGCAAAGGCTTTCCAGTCACTGAAGGACAAGACTGGACATTTGTTGAATTTTGGTGGGTAGACAAATTACATACTAATGTAATAAAAGCACTAATTGAAAAAAAATCTCAGGAGATGAGAAAGCTTCATTTTTGTAAAGTACTGTCATTCTCTTTTTTAAAATTTATTATTATTAATTTATTTATTTTAGAAAAAGAAGATTTATTCCATGTGATTGTTGGTTTTAAATGTGGTGTTTGTCACCACACAGGAAAGGTCATGAGGCACGACAAAATCCATTATCAGAGCAGAGTTTTATTAGAAGGGAGGACAGGGACAGAGGGACAGAAGGTAATGTGACCAGGTCTGTGGAAGAGACATGTGTGTGGGGAGAGAGAGAGAGAGAGAGAGAGAGAGAGAGAGAGAGAGAGAGAGAGAGAGAGAGAGAGAGAGAGAGAGGAGGAGGAGGAGGAGGAGGAGGAGGAGGAGGAGGAGGAGGAGGAGGAGGAGAGGAGGAGAGAGGGGAGGAGTCTGTGACCGGCTTTTTAAGGATTCCCCCTGCACATGCGCATATGGGCTTATGGAGCTATGCCATGCATGCACAGATTGCGTGACCACGCTGTGCTCATTGCACAATCACGCAGTACGTGAATGATGTAAGACATAAGACCCTTTGCTTAGCTACTGAACTGAGCATGTGCGGTCACATAGATGGAGAAGTGGCCGGAATCCTAACATTTTAGACTCTTTGGTTATTATAAAGAAGCAGGTAAACAGGAATAGGGGCCTCGTTTTTTCCTAAAAACTGCTTCCAGCTGACTCTTGAGCGGGTAAGGAAGGGGCTTCTGAGGTGGACAGGCGTCCTGGGGTCATCTGCTGCTTTGGAACCGTCCATCATCTTCCTCGGCCTGGGACTTCTGTCTGCTTGTGTCTGACAGGATGCTGGTAAGACAGAGAAAAGCTTAAAAAAGGTTTGCTATTACTTTTATTTTTGTCTTTGTGTGGGGGGGGGTCCCAGGGTGAGGGAAGGGGTCCCGGGACCAGGAAAGTTTGGGTTGCACTTATCTGAAGCAGATCAGACAACCTGTCCAGATGGATTCAAGCTGGTTTGTGGAGCTTAGAAAAAATTTAAAACATATTAAGAAGCAGCCATGAGAAAATTAAAGTCTTGGGCTGGTGACCAAGACATTGTAGTATTTAGTACTCTGCTTACATTGGTTAGTGTTAGTGAGAGAGAGAGAGATTTGTAACATGTTTTTAATTTTTACCTGAGATAAGCTTTATCAGAGACAGATTATTTTAAGGCACCTGTTTCCTTTATTAGTTTAGCATCCAGGAGACACAGGTGATTAATTGCTGAGAGCATTTAATAGTAATAGATTGTTATATTACAGTCTGTTTTTTGTAGAACCCAGACACTTTTGGGTCTGGGGGTGTAAATACCTTTGGACTGTTACTGGTTCCTTACCACTTGGATATATACTTGATGGTCCTTGGACTCCAGCTCCATGGTGATCCTGTAACAATTAGCTGAGTAGTTAATTAGAAGAGGGAACCAGGAAGGGAAAAGCTTGTGGGGTGAGACCTCATTCTTCTGGAATTGGTGACAAGGCAGTGGATTCTGATGTCCTCTGGAACTTGAGGGAGAGCAGGGCCCTGTCTGTGTCATTGTGCATGAGGAGGAGAAGCACTGCTGACAGGTCTGGAGTGAGGCACACGGAGGGAGCAATGCAATGAAAGCTCCTACCTTAGCTGGAAAATCTCTTCCCATTAGGTACCCCTGAAAGTATAATTAAGTGGTGGGGTCTGGTGAGGTGGGTAAGGCTGTTCCCCTACCCTGACAATAGGGAAACAAGGAGGAGAGGTGGGACCCCAAAACTCCCTTGGGATTGAGAAAGTGAATCCCAACAGTGGTCACATTGGGAAAGAAGAGGAAATAAAGTGACTTAGTGACTCTCTCCATAACACCTCTAACACACACACACACACACACACACACACACACACACACACACACAATCTTCAGGGTACTACATGAGCTTGAGGTTTAAGTCGAGGGCGACAGGTATGTGTCCCAAGCAGAAGCAGTCTCAGTCACAGTGTGGTCCTGCCGGCCACTGACCTGCTGTATTGGCCTCGGTCTTTCCTGCAGGGTGGTCTGACAAGTTGTGAAAACTATGGGAAATCTCTTCCTAGGAGAAAGTTACTGCTCCTTCTTTACCCACCCACCCCAGCCCCCCTTTTTTCTGCCCCTCCTCCCCCTTCTTTTCACATCCCCTTCCCCCCCAGTCCCCTTTCCCCCACCCGCACTGGCATCAGGGTTCAACCCTTTCCTTCTCAGGACATGAAATTCCTGGGAAATTCTAGCTCCTTCGGGGCTATTGTTTCAATAATCTGAGAGGCACAAGAAGAGAATGGATGTATTCATTCCCCGGTAGGATGGTCATAGCCTCACCACACCCAGCTTAGAGTTGTGTTTAATGTCCCCAAGTAGGTCATTTGGTTTCCTCTGAAAGGCCCACCTTCCTCTTCACATATGTATCAGATAGTTATATTTTGAGGAAATTAAAATATTTTTAGATTTACATCCACCCCCAACACATGCCAAAGAAGAAAAATTGGCAAATCTCATCTTCACAGATTATTTGTCAGTTGTTTGGGACAGGTACCCTAGCTGGACCATTACGGATCTGTATTTGTTCAGTCTTGTGTGTACTTCAATTTGAGTGGCATAGTTATTCCAGCAGGCCAGATAGACTGAGGCCACTTTTCTAAAATGACAAACAGGGCCCTCAGAGAAAGTAAGCAACTTCTCCAAGGCTATGCAGCTGTCTTGTAGAATTACCCAACTATATACTTAGAATTGAAAGGCACACTCCTCCCTGTGTGTGTGTGTGTGTGTGTGTGTGTGTGTGTGTGTGTGTGTGTACTTCTCATCAGCCCATGTCACACTCCAGTACAGCCAGGGAATAGTTTTAAGTAGTAGATATGAAAGTAGGTCTTTGACTACAGAGTTCAGATCCTGACTCTTGGACAAGGTCCTCAACCTAAAATAGAAGTTTGTTCCTCAACGTTAAGGCCATGCTAACTTTGCAGTGTACAGTAGTGATAAAACGAACTTTTGCATATAAGAATTCTCAGCACAGGTCCTGGCTGAGGACCTGAGTTGTAAACCCCAGCATCCACACAAAATAATGTGGATATGGCCATGCTTATGTCTGCAACCCTAGCATTGTGGGGTGCAGAGAAAGGAGGATTTCTGGGAGCTTGCTAGATGCCAGTCTCACTCCTGGTTTAGTGAGAGACCTGTCTCAAGTGTATAAAGCAGAGAGTAACAGGGCAGAACATGCTATTCCTCCTCTGTAAGTGTGTGCGAGGGAGCATGACCTCCTCACGTGCACATACCACACACCCACTAAAACTGAACACGTGCTCTGTAGTGCTGTTGGAGGGTGTCACCTTCAGAGCTTTTGTCAGCTGTACCAAAGGGGGCTACGGTAAGGAGTCATGGCCACAGGCACCTCTAACAGACATTTTGTTTTAGCACATTGGCTTTGGTCTAGCTGCTCATGCGGGAAGGCCAAGGGAGGAGGTGTGACTCCAGCTTGCTTAGTTGTCTCATGGTAGGTTGTGAGAGCTTTCCTGGACATCCATGGGCCTTGGTGTGTACTATGCTATCACCAGGTGTTAGTTCTTTGGAATGCTATGACAAAGTACCATAGACTAGAAGAGTGGAGACCGGAGGCCCAAGATCGAGGTGCAAGCACAGCTGGGTTCTGAGGAGGGCCCTCTTCCAGACTGCAGACAGCTGCCTGTCCTTGGGTCACTATGGGGTGAACAGAGGAAGGACACTCCCTGTGGTCTCCTTTAGAAGGATCCTGTAGTGACCCTTCCTGTTGCTGTAACTGACAAGAAGCGAGTCAGTTTATTGCGGCTCACAGTGTGAAGAGATTCAGTCCATCCCAGCTGGAAAGGCCTGGGCATAGGAGCAAGAGGCATCTGATCACATTACATCAGCTTTCAGGAAGCAGAGAGGGTGTGGACAGGGCTATGAACTCTCCAGGTGTGTTCCCAGTGACCTCTTCCTCCAGCAAGACTTCATCAATAGGTTCCACAATTTTCCCAAACAGCAACCAGGGGTTCAAGCACCAAGTCTGTGGGGGGACATTTCATATCAAACCAGAGCAGGTTCAAATATTTGTGAAGACTCCCCCTTTTAGCCTCAAAAATCTCCACCACCTACGACCATCACATTGATAGCTGGGGTTGATTGATGATTGATTTATCTTTACCTTTATTAATTTAGTGTGTTTGTTCATGGCATGTGGAGGTCAGGAGACTTCTTACAGGAGTTGGTTCTCTACTTCCTTCATGACAATTTTCTCTTTCTTTCTCTAGGGAACAACTCAGGTCGTCAGGCTTTGGCTGCAAGCGCCTTTACCCCTGGAGCCATCTCACCATGCAAGAGTTGAGAGTTTCAACATGAGTGTTTCAAGGATGCAAACATTCAGTTCATTTTGACCTTCTACTGACTAGATTCACAAATACTAAACAGGTCGAGATTCAGGCCCCGCGTTCATTGGAAATTTTTGAGAAAACAGTTAAATGGCATTTAATCCCTAAATGAAGCCCAGAGCAGAAGTTCTTGAAGCATGCTCTCTTTCAGCACACGCTAGTTTGGTTGAAGCAGAGACAGGCCGTGGCTGTTGACTTTTCATTCAGTTAGAAAAGCTTAACCCTTCCTTGCTGTTGACACAGAGTCCCGCACAGTTTATGGGACTGTCACAGAAGTGCCTCTCATTCAAATTGGCGAAATGCCTGTCCAGACTTGCACTTGAATGTCTCTTATACATGCAGCTTCCTTGTTTCCTTTGACTCCTCCCTAGAAAAGGCTTTTTTTTCAGTACTTAAGGGTAGAAATAGTTCTGAGGGATTTTTATTTTTTGGGGGGTGGGTGGGATTGAAGTGAATCACATGTGTAGTTCTTAGCTTTAAAACTTGAGGGCTGATGGGATGGTTCAGCAGGTAAAGGTGCTTGCTTCTAAACTGACTACCTGGCTTCAGTCTCTGGCCTCCGTGTGGCAGAAGGAAAGAACAGACTCCTGCAAGCTGTCCTCTCACCTCCACGTGTGTGCAGAGGCATAAAATAAACAAATGTAATTAAAAACTTTTTTGAATGAAGCAGCGTGTGGTGACATTTGTCTGTGTTCCCATGAAAGTACTGACATTCTTGTCTATCATGTCAATGAAGAAGGAGAAATACGTATAGTACAAAGTATTCTGACAAAATAAAAGAGAAAGTATCTCTGAATTGTAATGTGACTATCTAATGGTAATTCTTGTTAATATATTGGCCTATAGTTTCCATGTTATTACATATACATATGCAATCCACTATACATGCACGTTTATAATGACAGGATATTCACATTTATAGTTTAATAATCTCCAGCTTTTACTGGATACTATGCCATCATGATTTTATGTAAAACACATTAAGCATATATAAATATCTTTAAATGATGTATGTAAATGTATGTCTTCATGTGGGTTTGTGCATCTGAGTGTAGAACCTGCCGAGGCCAGAAAAGGTGTTAGATATGAAGCTGGAGTGACAGGTGCTGTGGTCTGCCTGATGAACTTGGGTCTTTTACGGAGTGTGTATGCTGTGAGTGACTGCACCGTGTCTCCACCCCAGACGTGAATATTTCTGATAGCCACACAGTACTCGATTATCAAGATTTGCCACTGGCCATTTTTCTGTCGATGAACTTTTGGTTTGTTTCTACTATTTTGCTTTTAAAACAAATTTTTGTGATGAATTCTTCTGCAGTGTTTTTGTTTTATATTTGATTAATTATGTTAGGAAATAGTTTTCCTCATGTAAGTTGATATTATACTCAAATTTTTAACTAAAGATGTAAAATCAGTTTAGGTATCCATCAGTGATGTGTGGAAATAACTTTTCTCAGAGGTTCTGGCCAGTATTAGGTTTTGTGTTTTTGTGAAGCTATATTAATCTGTTACATTAAAATATTACAAATTTTCTATCCTTATTTACATGTATTACTTACAATATTTAACAGCATTTCTGTGTTAACTTGCATATAATGCATATTCCTTTTAAACAAGTTTAATTTATTTTGTGCACGGGTGTTTTCCCTGTGCGTTTATCTCCATACCTTGGGCAACCTTGCAGAGGCCAGAAGAGGGTGTCAGATCTCCTAGATTGAATCTACAGATGGTGTCAACCGTCATGTGGGTGTGGGAATCGAACCTGGGTCCTCTGGAAGAACAATTGCTGTTCTTAACTATTGAGCCATCTCTACAACCCCCTCATCCATATTCTTTCATTATTATCTGCTTCATTATGACTTTTGCTTTTTTTCCCCCTATGGGAATGTTTAAATTTTCTTTACTAAATTTTAAGTTTTTCAGGTATTAAGCTTATTGATACTTTTCCCAAAAGTTTTTTCCTCATATATGCTAATTGTCAATTATCTTTGAAAAGTTTAGTTAATAATATTTTGGGTCAATTAGAAACCTTAAAAGTGATAATTGAGGAGGAATGACCAGAGGTTGGGAGGAGGGCTGGGGGAAGACAGGCCAAATATAATCAATGTGTACACTCATATATACATGTGTCTTAATGGAAACCATTATTTTTACATGCTAATAAAAATTTAAAATGCATTCCTTCTCCAAATGATAAGCAATCAAACTTTCCCATTTATTCCCTCCATTTTTTCTCTGATATAATTCCTGGGTGTAGACTTCATTAATTTTACTTATATTTTCTTCTAATATTTATCTTATTTTAATTTTGAAATAGGATATTTCACAAGATCAAAAGTGAGTTAGGAATTTAATACTTCCTCTTTAATGTTCTCCATCATCACATACTGAATTTTCTATTTTTCCTTATTGTCTGGAGGTGCTTCATAAGTTTATGTAATTTGATACATACTGAGTTATGACTGGATTTACTTGTCTATGACCCCATAGTCTCTTTTTGAACGGCCAAGTACCATGACCTTTCAAAAGTATTAACAGAATGCATTGGTCAACTGGGATGCACACCATTTGTTTTTTAGCCATTGTGCCACATCACATAGATGTGATGAACATTTTGTAGGGGTTAAGATCACATGATGCTTTATATAACCTCAACACTTACAATAATGTAAACACAGGCAAGTGTCCCTGAGGGGCCTTAAATGACTCACACATTGATTTCTCCCCATGTAAAAGGAAAAAGCAATACCTACCTCTGAGTTGTCACAGGCAAAGTCAGAAGAGAAAATGCTCAGTACAGGAGCTAGAAAATAGAGTGCTCCTCTAGAGAATCCCAGCTCCAATGTGAAGAAGCTTAGGACTTGATTCCATTCATCCTGTCTTTTATAACTTCGTTGGAGTGATTACAGACATGAAAAATAATTCGTTAAGGATAAGATGATGTTCACCTCCCAACCCTTATTTCTCAGAGGAGGTCAACACAAGGCTGATGTGGCAGGTGTGGGGATGTGAGAAGGGCGACTTGCTGCAAGACAGACATTTCAGGACAGCAGTGACCGGGTGCAGTCATTAGTTCTCAGTTTTGTGGTCTTGTTGCGCTGTCAATTCAGATTTCAAGTACTAAGTCACATTGATCAAATATATGGTCAGAGTATTTTTAACCAGAGAAGACATACAGTCCTAGTTATATAGGGCTTACTGTGGGATTATATGCTCTGTCTAGAACTTTGGTTGGCCACTTTGTAAGAACAGTAAATTCTTACTTCCAGCTGTTTTATATCTACCAATTACTATGATACCTAGATTTCTCAAATTAAATTGGCAGTACACATTGTGGGTATCCAAATGACTTGTTTCTTCCCTGGTGCCTTTACTTGATGGAGTTGGACTAGCCTAATTAGTTTAAGAGTCTGGGTTCCTCCAGATTTAAGACTTTCCTTTAGTGTCCTATGCGTCTCTAGAACAACTTGATGTGGAGTAGTTTCTTTGACTCCTTTTCTCTCCTCAGTCTACATATTTAGTATGCTAGCTTCTCATAACTGGACAAATTTTGCCTGCACCCCAAAGCATAGAAATCTTTCAGTGGCAGGAATCCTTATTTAATATGGTGTCTATCCTTTGTTCAGTGTTGGATAAACACTGACAAATTCACAACTTTCCTTTTCTGTTACTATATACATGTCTCCCCTACTGATGCGTTTCTTCTTTATTCTTGCTTTCAAAGAAAATAGATCAGGTTATGTCTTTCTTATCTGTCTGTCTGTCTCTCTCTGTATATGCTTTTGTTGTGTGTATGTTTATGTACTCATGTATGGGTGAGTGTCATTAAAACATGTGTACATATGTATATATACAATGATGTTCTTTAATTAAAGTCAATAGCTCTACTACATAGGAGACTGAATGTTCAAACACTTAGCATTCCTCATCTAGGATAGGTAGAGGCTATGTAGTGAGGTATTAGTGTGTATCTAATGCATGAGCATGTGGAGGCCAGAGGTCAGTGTTAGATTTCTTCCTCTATTGCTTTCCACTTTCTCCTTTTGAGATGGAGCCTGGGGCTCACTGGTTTGAAAGGGCTGGGGGTCCAGCAAGCTCTGGAAGTCTGCTGTCTCTGCATCCACAGTGTTAGGATGATGATGGCATGCCTCCACACCTGGCTCTTTACATGGGCGCTGGGGATTTGAATTCAGTTTCTAATGCTTGTGTGTTAAGTGGTTTACCAACTGGGCCATATTCTCGGCCCCCAGCTAGGCTTTGTATTTCTCACATTCTCATTGGTTTTGGGCACTTGCATGGCAAGTCTCAGCACCACTAAGTATGCTTATCTCTTAAATGCCGAATTCCATACTTTCCACCTCATTGGCTGTATGTTTTCTGACCTTGTCTCCAAATCAGAACATAGACACTTGAACACAGTGACTTTTTAAATGCAACAGAAAGGAATTGTGTGCTGTATTCCTAGCTCTATTTTCCTGGGGTGACATAAGACAAGGCAGTTTTAGTTTTCACATTTAATGTTATCCATATATATGTAGTATAATAAATAACAGGCTTTATTGTTCTAAACTGTTATATAAAGACACAACCAGTACTGAGCCATTACATATATATATATATATATATATATATATATATATCAATATATATATATATCACTATTATCACCCACCATTCATTATAATGCCTCTGTGTTCTGTCATTGTTATCAGAAGCAGGCAGTATTTATTAGGCATCTATTGGATGTGTGACATTGGGACAGGTGCTGTCAAGGGCACTTATTCAGAATGAAGCATTACAAGAGAGGAACAAGACTATTTTTCTCTGTAGTCCACCATTCTACCTTTCTCTGTGGTTTAGGCCAGTAGCTAGGTCAAATTATTCTTAATGTCCTGTCAGTTCTTTCAGGCTGTCCAGCAAATATGAATGTACTCATCATGTGTTTTCAGATGGGCTCAAATGAACAATATGAGCTCCAGGTAGGTTTGCAACTGTAATGTATTTAAATTGTAACACAGTGAGAAGCAAGAAATTTCTGCTTCTTGAACCACTGATTGGACCATAGAATACTTGCTGAAAAAGGGGATAGTCCATGTGTATGTTTTGTGGGAACTTAGTTGGCATAAAAGCTTCTGCTTTCACCTCAATATTTATGGCATTGAACTTAATATGTCTTGTAAATATTTATAGGTTCATCTTCCAAAATAACCCAACAGTGGTGGTTTGAATAGGTATGTCTTTGAATACTTGGTCCATAGGGAATGGCATTATAGGAGGTGTGGCATTGTTGCAGTAGGTATGGTCTTGTTTATGGAAGTGTGTCACTGTGGAGATAGGCTTTGAGGTCTTATAAGTGTAAGTCTTGCCAATGTGACACAGACTCCTGCTGCTGCCTGCAGATCAAGATGCAGAACTCTCAGCTCCTTCTCCAGTACCATGTATGCCTGCATGCTACCATGTCCCACCATGATGATAATGAACTAAACTTATGAAACTGTAAGACACCCCCAATTAAATGTTTTCCTTTATAAGAGTTTCCATTGTCATGGTGTCTCTTCACAGCAACAGCAACTCTAACTA
Organism: Peromyscus californicus insignis; assembly: GCF_007827085.1. NCBI lineage: Eukaryota > Metazoa > Chordata > Mammalia > Rodentia > Cricetidae > Peromyscus > Peromyscus californicus. The sequence continues at coordinate 148,160,877 of NW_026294573.1, forward strand.
AGACAGAAGTTGGTACCAGGGACTGGGGCATTGCTGTGATCGGCCTGACCATGCTTTTCTTTGGAGGAATATAGACTTTGGGAGTTTGGATTAAAAAAGCAGTTGAGCACTTTAAGTGAGGCTTAATGGGCCATGTCAGTAGAAGTGTGAAAGATAATGGTCCTGAGGTTGATTTGAACTGTGGGAGCCTGGCTCAAGAGATTTCAGAGGAGAAATTTATTATATTGCCTTGTGATTGCTTTTGTGATATTTTGGTGAAGAAAGCAGCTGCTCTTTGCCCTTGTCTGAAGAGTTTGCCTGCAGCTAGCTAAAGTGAAGAGATTTGGATTAATTGCATTGACGAAGAAAATCTCCAAACAGCCTAATATAGAATCTGTTGTGTGGTTACTAGTGTTCACTCATAAGAAGATTTATATTGAAAAGGAGCAAGGTGAGCAAGGAAAAATACACAATGTACAGATTGAGGAGAAAAAGGCCACCAGGAAGTGGAATGGACCTAAGTCCTGTGTTCAAGGAGATAAACAGATTAAGAAATGGAATGAGTGAGTGGTGACCTCAGGGCAAGATCCTACCCAGCTAAACTTTCAATTTGTGAGAAAGAAACTAAAGAACAGCTTAGGTCCAGGCATGGTGGTGCATGCCTTTAATCCTAGTACTCAGAAGGCAGAGGTTGGCAGATCTCTGAGTTTGAGGTCAGCCTGGTCTACAGATTGAATTTCAGGACAGCCAAGCTTAGGTAGTGAAGGAAACCACTGAAAATGGAAAGTTGGTGAAGATGTAATTGAATGAGGGGGCCATGTTCTAGCCCTAGCAAGCAGCAGAACTTGGCAGCTTTGGCCATGTGGTTCTGGTTTTAGAATCAAGACTACAAGAAAAGGGTTATGGAATCTTCATCTGTAACTAAGGAAAGCCACCAAGGCCAGGCATGTGTCAGGGATGTCCCTGAATGTAGGGCCTAGAGAGGTCATTGCATGAAGTTCTGAGGATTGCCTTGGAGACTCCAAGATGTTAGAGATGCAAGAGCTGTGGGATATCTGCCAGTGAAGCTGCTAACAGCCAGTGGAATCAGCCCAAGAGAAAGAAGTGTGCTTCAGTCAACAAAGCTGAAAGGAGTTGGAGATCTGAAGAGTGTTTTGACATCCGGCATGGAGATGCAGAGTTTGGAGTTTGCCCAGCTGGTTTTCAGTCTTGCTTTGGTTCAGTATTTCCTCACTATGCTTCCTTCCCTACCTTTTGGAATGGTAATGTAGATACAGTGCCATTATATGTTGGAAGTATGTGATCTGCTTTTTAAAATTTGACTTTACAGGGGATCACAGTTAAAAGTCTCAGAAGAGACTTTGAATTTTGGACTTTGAGACTGAACTTTGGGACAGTTCAGGCTGTGGTAGACCATGGGGACTTTTGAAGTTGGACTTAATGCATTTTGCATCATGTTATGGCTATAAGCTTATGGGAGCCTGGGAGTAAAATGTGATTTAAATAGGTATGACCCATATGGACTCATGTCTTTGAATTCTTGGTCCATAGGGAGTGGCATTATAGGAGATGTGGCACTGTTGGAGTAGGTGTGGTCTTGTTGGAAGAAGTGTGTCACTGTGGATGGCAGTCTTTGAGGACTCATAAGCTTAAGTCTTGCCAGAGTGACACAGACTCTTTTGCTGTGTGTGGATCAAGATATAGAACTCTCAGCTCCTTCTCTGGTACCATGTCTGCCTGCATGCTACCATGTCCCACCATGATGATAATGCACTAAACCTCTGAAACTGTAAGCCACCCCCAAGTGAATGTTTTCCTTAGAAGAGTTGCCACGGTTATAGTGTTGCTTCACAGCAATAGAAACCCTATCTAAGATACCAGCTTATCTTATTATGTATAATATGCCAGGATTTCTGGGGAAGTCCTCTATGTTTTTCTCAGGGTTCCATTTCATTTCTTTGCTTTTTAAAAAAATTAATTTTTTACATTTATTTATTAGTACATGTGCACAAGTGTGTGTGTGTATGTGTGCGTCTGTGTGTGTGTGTGTGTGTGTGTATGTGTGTGTGTGTGTGTGTGTGAATGTGTATGTGTGTGTGTGTGTGTGTGTGAGTGTGTGTGTGTGTGTGTGTGTGTGTGTGTGTGAGTGTGTGTGCCACGACATGCACATGGCAGTCACAGGAGAGCCTGCAGGAGTCAGGTCTCTCCTTCCACCACGTGGGTCCTAGGGATCCAGCTCAGGTCCTCAGGCTGGTTGGCAGCACTTTGACTAGGTGAGTCCCCTTGTTGACCCTCATTTATCATTTTCTGCACAAACACTTAATAAAAACGTGACCTGCTAAAGCAGACGGGCCTCTGTCATCTTCTCAACCACAGAAGTTAAACAGCATTGACTGTAGTAACACAGCGCGTTCAGAGAGCTAAAGCCTGCCGGTCTTTCTGTATCTTTATTTTTATCGGTCTTTGTGTCTTGCAGATCACGTGTCCCAATCCCATTCCTTTCCCTGTCTCTTTGTCCCTTCATATCCACCCTCTGCCCTTGCAACACCCCCCCCCAATAAAATAAAATTTAAGAGAAAGAAAAGAAAAAAGAAGAAATAAAGGAAAAATCTTGTCATGGAAGCTGTAGTGTGACACAGTGAGTCACACAGTAAACCCTTTTGTCCATGTATCTTTACTTGCAAGTGTTCATTGCAGAGTCCTTGGTCTGGTTCGAGGCCTCTGGCTTCTGCTACACTAACGATGCTGGGCCCTCACTGGGACTCCTCTTGGATATCCTGTTATTGCCCAGTGTCATGGAGATCCTGAAGCTTTGGGTCTGCAGAACTGGCCCCTTTACATGCGCCTGCAGATCATAGATGGGGTGGATGTTGGAGTGGGCCAACTCATAACCCTGGTTCTGGGCCTGGGTAGTTGTAGGTTTGCTCAGTCCACCAGCTCTCCCCTGTACTCACCACCAGGGTGAGCTCTCCAGCTTTGTCCTGGCTAGTTCACCCCTTTTAGCAATGAACAAGGGGTGAGGTCAATTCTCCTGCTTTCATGCACTCAGAGTCTACTCTCCCACACCTGGACCATCAGGGCCAGCTCTACTCTGTTGCCTAGGTAAGGCGTAGGGCCCACTTTCCTGAGTGCTGAGCTGGTAAGGGGAAGGGTCAGCTCCCTTGCCCACCACAGACAGCAGGGACAAATGGGGGGGGAATCCTTTTCATTTTTTGAGTATTATCAGTATAGATTTTACACTCTTAATTTCCTTAGTCTTTAGATTCAGCAATTATCTTAGTGACCTCCCTCTTGGAGGTCATTGGTGGCATTACACAGAAGGCCACCAGCCCCCCTGTAGTCTCTCTTGCTTCTTGGCCATGAGGTACATGATTTTTCTCTGCATTGTGGTCTTGCCATGATATGTTGCCTCAACATAGGTCATGGGCTAGGAACCCTCAGTCTATGAGCTAGAGTAAAGCATTTCTCCTTAGAACTTGATTAGTTCAGTCATTTTCTTAGAGCATCAGAAAATTCTTACAATCTTTTTAGTACGAGAATGTTATAAGTAATCATTTTTACACTCTGCTCAAAGTTTCTTAGTAGAATTAGACCTTTCCCATGTAGAAGGTTTCCATGCTAGGTCCTTTGGACAGTGACAGGAAGTGACATGAGACAGGGAAGAGGGACAAGCCATTGAATGAGGAATTTCAGGGTGACATATGCACAATGGTCATTACATCAATAAAATACTGGTAAGAAATTTCTGTGCATAGCCTCCTTCTGTTTTACATAGAAGAGCGATAACCATGGTGTTTATTTAGCACGATGTTTCATGTTTCCTATGTAGGTCTTGTTTAGCAGAGTTACTGTTGCCTGGCTTGGGGAAATATCCTAAGGAGTGGGCTAACTAGACAGACCTCAGGTGGAGTTCAACTTCAACTCCTCCTATTGGCTCAGAAATGAGTGTAAATAGCACACCTCCATTGCCGAATGGGGGGCTGAGCCCCTTGAGTTCTAGCCAGAAAACAGCAGCCATACAAGTTATATAAACAGAGAGAATTTAGCATTAGGAAATGTTAATTTATATAAAATTTATCCAAATTAGGTAAGAGGGAAATCATAAAAATCAAACAGATAACACGATATCATGAAGATACATCAGGGAGCAGCTACCAGCCCCTCCCTCAGCCAGGGAAACAAAAGAAACAATTGCAGGGATTCAAATGAAGAAGATTGGAGTAAAGGCTCTGTGGAGCTGAGGAGCAGCCTTCTGCAAAGGGTGTGCTGGTATCTCTGAGGGGCAGCACAGTGGGGCTGACTCCTTATTAGACAAACCAGCCCTGAATCATTATGCAAACTGAATGGCAAGCTGGAAGGAACTGTGGCTTCCATGGCTAAGAAACAGTACCATGAAGATGCAGAATAGACAGGAAAGAGGCCAAATCCTTCCCCTTCCTCCTCCTCCTCCTCCTCCTCCTCCTCCTCCTCCTCCTCCTCCTCCTCCTCCTCCTCCAGCTTGCAGTCTTTCTCTGGTGTTCCAGTTGTCAGAGCCCAACCTAGAGCTGCAGGCAAAGTGGAAATGTGATCTGGAGAGTCCAGCCCTACACAGTCTGAGCAGCAGAGAGTGGGCATTTCAAACTGAGGCACAATCACCAGCACAGAGTGACATTACTAATCCCATCATTTGGTTCTCATCAATAATCATCACTACGATTTATATAAAGAGTGTAGTACGGTGACCGGCCCCATATCCGGAGGGCTAAACTCATGAGGTTTGTCCTTAGTTTTCAAGCTTTGCTTTTATAATATCCTACCAGTAGCTGTTGAAGATGAACACTTCTCCTTTGACCTCTGGTTCCTTCCTGCAGCCCAGGAGCATTATGTTACAGTTTATATTACATGAGATAACGCATGCGGTTCTTAATTCACACCCTACTAACATGCATTGAACTATATTAGTTGTCATTGCCATTATCCTCATCCTCCTCACTGCCACCACCCCAAACCCCCCCACCCCCACCACTATCTTCATTTAATGACTATGGAGAAGTAACAACAAAATGACTCCAGCATTTAACCTTTGAGAAGCCAGCATTCTCCAAAACCACCTGGGATTTCCTTGGATCTCTGAAACTCAGATATTGTAATGAAATACAGATGCGGTTCTTTATCATCGTTGGTTATCTCTCCCAGTTTCAGTTCCTTTAGGGTCCCCATTTTTCTAATCTTTTAACTGATATTCTGAGAGAAGGTAGCATTACCAATTTGGTCTTGTATTAGGGGAGCTGCTGGGTTCTGAAGCCTCTTGAGAGTTCCCATGAGTCAGGGATGTGCTTGTGAAAGGCCTGGAAGGAATTCAAGAAACCATCACCCTGCTCTCAGGAGCTCTGGGATTCTGAAGCATTCCTGGCTCTCACTTGCTCAGGGATATGAAGATTGTCACTAGAAATTCAGAGTGAGTGTTCTGCATGGTAATGTGGTACATCATTGCTGGATCCCGAGGCAAGCCGGGGACATCCTGGATCTTATGCATTATGCATGAGAGGCTGTAAGAAATAAAGGATCAATCATCCTCTCCCTCAGATAACATCGATCATTTGCTACACATTATTTGGCTGGTCTCTGTGCAGATTTATTTTCTCCAATGAGAACAAGATGCAGATTGCCTGTTTTCTTAATGAGCAATGACATCAATCTAGCCAAATCTACCTAATGCATTGGATGGCTTTTCCTCCTCTCTCCCACTCTCTGTCTGTCTCCTGCTCTTGCTGTCACTCACTCTAGCTCTCTTTCCCCTGCCCTCTCCTTTCTTCTCCACCCCTTCCCCCTGCCCCTCTCCATCCCCCTTTCTCTCCTTCCCCTCCTTTCCTCTCCCTTTCTCTCATCACCTCCTTCTGTCATGGTTAGAAGGAACATGGACAGCTTCTGAAGACTGTGCCAGCTCTTGTGAGGGTGGTGACAGAGTGGGAAAATTGGGTCTAATTCGAGGTGATGAAAAGTCTCTTTCTTTCCTTTTTTCCCTTTTTAATTTAAAACAGTGCTTCACTCTTCGTTTTTCCAGATGGTTTATTCCGAGAAGCTGATCTACAGAAAAGGCCAAGTGAAAAGTCACTCAGAAACAAGAAAGGGGGAGATGGCACGTAGAATGCATGAATAGGTAATGATGCTGGGGTCTGCACAGGCAGCCCAAGCACAATCACTGGGGAAGTAGTAGCTGCCAATCAGAGAGCATCATTCCCAGTCGGCCATAGTCAATACAAGGACTTTTCATAGCAATGGGACCCTCAACCTGTGTCCTTTGAAACTAACCTGAAGCCTTCCCTCTACTTACAGTGTTCTTATTGTGGTCACCAATCAGCGGCCTCCGCATCTTGGAAGGAATGGTATGATTTAGGACCTGAGAGGAGAGCATGCCACCCTCCTCCCCTAATTAGACACACACCTGCTGGCTAAGGGAGGCAGGATCTTTACACATTGACCAGCTGAATTTGGGCAACCGGAGGTTGTTGGAACATATTCTCTGTGGCAGTTCTTGGCACAAGCATTCTTCCTGCAGGCTCAGGTCCAGGGAAACACTGCCTACACTCGGGCAGTGAGCAGAGCAAGTGGGCTGTTCCCTTAGTTAACTGTATGTGTCGTCTTGATTGAGGTTAGAACCTGTTCTGAGGCCTTCCTGAACCAAATCACATCCCCCTTCCCAGGTCTCTGTTAGGACTGGGTTCGAAGAGACCCTACAGAGGTCATGTTTTGTTCTCCAACCAGTCTCACTGTTTGGAAGCGGTGGAGTCTTTAGGAGCTGGGACCTGCCTTGTAAGTAAGACACCAGAGGATCAGGGCTGTGATGGTTACAGCCCAACCCCTGGTTTCTGCCTCTTTTTCTGTGTATTGGTCCATTGTGATGTGAGTAGCTTCTACTGCAGCATGTTCGGGCTGCCATGGCAACCGGAGCTGCTCTTCACCACCAGTGATGAACTCGGACTTCCAAAGCTAGTGAGCCTTAAGCTCCCCCTCAAGTCGTTTTGTCAGATATTTTGGTCACAATGACACAAAGGTAACAACACACTGTGGAATCTCTAGGGAATGGGGCTTCACTGGCAGAAGTGGGTCACTGGGGGCAGGACTTGGGGGCTATAACCCCAACCCTGGCTGCAACCTCTTTATCTGCACCATCCTGAGATCAACCTATTGTTTGGGGAGTTCAAGCATAAGGCTGCGTTGATGATACTCATATAATTGGCTCCTAAGTCATCTTTTGATTTTCTTCCCCCCAAGTATAGAGCCTTACATTGCAAATATTAAAGTCATCTCAGGATGTTTAGCTCATTGCTCTAAGCTGTCAAGGTTTCTTATGAATAGCATATTCTAATACAACAACAACAACAACAAAACATAGAAGCCACATCTCTTCTAAACCTCCCCTGTTTCTGAAAGCTCTGACACACTCAGCAAAGCTGTGCTCCTTGGTGTCTGTGCTGTGTTTATTTTCGGCTTTGCCGACTCGTGGAGCACAATAGTACCCAAATATGTCTTTAGAAGGCAAACTTCCGGGCAAGGGCCACGCTCTTTGTTTTGGCACATGCTACCTATTACAGAGCTCGCTGTCCACCTGGGGCTCTAGATAAATAACAACAACCCGGGGGCATGTCTCGCCCGAGGGACCGTGTGGGCCCTTTCAGGCAGCGTGTTAGCTTTCAGTACAGAACATCGGCGTGATGATTTGACTTGGTATCGGATTCGCTGGTCTCTGTGCACCTGTCCCACCTGGTGCCTCTTTGCTGTTTCTTGCTTTTGCACGGCTGTAGGAGTCACTGCTGAGAAACCACATCTGGGCTTGCAGACGACGCTTGCCTGAGTGGATATTAGATTCTGACCCCTTAAAAAGCTCCCTCCCTGTTTCTCAAGGCCAAACCCCTCCCCACCCTATATGGCTGCTAAAGTGTGAGTCCGGATCATGGTCAGTGGATCAAAGCCAGACCGGAGGAAGCTAAGTCATGGGAGAGGGTAATTGATTGGTTTTCTTTTTCATTAAAATCAATTAGTAAAAGTAGTATATTCATATACTTTAGAAAAAGAGACTTTGGTGTTGGTCTCTTTCTCCTTATGTCCAGAGGAGATAGGGAGGGAGTTTCATCTTTCTTTTGTGAGCTTTAAAAGGAATGGCTTCCATCTCTTCAACCTACATTATATCATCTGCAAGGCAGAAAGGAAGGAATTGTGGTCTGCACCAACAGATTTGAAAACAAGTGCCTGCTTTGCTTACAAGAGAATTACATTACCAGCATTCTTTCAATCAGTGCTTTTTGCAAGAATTAAAATGGGCATAGTGGTGCCCACCTGTAATCCCAGTGTTCTGGAGTGTGAGCCTGAGGAGCGGAAGCTCATTTCCATCTTTGGCTACATAGAGTTCAAAGCTAGCCTAGGAGACATGGAAATAATTTGAAAAGATTAAAGTGGGTCTTGAGGGGTCATTTGAAGAACAAGGTTAAGTCACACCATTGAGTAGCTGTCTCCTGAGGAAAGACCACTCTTTACCAAGCTTCTCAGTCCAGATTATCTGCTTCAGTCTCAGCGTCTTCTGGATATCTTTGGCAAGCAAAGTTCATCCTTTAATAATGCTTCTACTCTTTATCCAATGCTCTATCTCAACTGTCCTCTGTTTTGCTTTTAAAATCACAAGTCCCATCTCACTTGCTTACTTCCAAACTAGCCAAGTGACAAATTGTGTCAGGAAGGTTGGCTAAACTGTGGGTGACACACATACCTGGAACTGGATCACCTGTGTGGTCACACATCTTTGGTTCCAAAATTAGCTTTACTTCAACATTGACTTTAAATTCTGCCTGAATATTCAGCTTTTTTTCAAATTAACCAGTTCAGTGCCCTGATTTTTGGTCAAGTTATATACAATGGAAGCCAAGCATTGCAGCTCACATCTATAAATCTGCTACTCAGGAGTATGAGGCAGGAGAATTGATGTGAGTTCAAAGCATGAGCTACCAGCCAGACAAATACAGCAAGACGCTATCTTGAAAAGTAAAGTATAAAATGGGCTCAATGTTTAGTGAGTTGCAGCGTTGACTGTGTTGGTTATTTTTCCTACCTGAGGTTTCTTCCCCCTTTTTCATTCTGATCGAACACTGTAATTACTGTGAAGGGAGATGTTACTCTCAGGATTTTGAGGGTGGAGTGAAGTCACTGGGTTTTCTGCTAATGTCCTTGTTGACTGTTCTGTTTTATTTTTTCAATACACTTCGTATTATTGTCACACACACACAAATACATAAATATAACCTGCTGAGTCCAGTTTTGTTATTTGTGTGCATATGATTTCTAAGACAACTAATGATTACTAAGAAAGAGAATTAGCCCCTCCCTGGCATGAACGCCAAATTAGCTGTGCAGTGCAAAGTAGTCAGCCCTAGACTGTGGTGATATTTTAATTATACTGAAATGTGATTTATTTGTATGTTAATAAATAAAGTTTGCATGGAGATCAGAGGTCATTAGCGAGCCAGGAATAGAAGTCAGGTGGTGGTAGCCCATGCCCTTAATCTGATCACATGGCAGGCAGAGTCTCTGTGTATTCAAGGACACAGCCAAGCATGGTGACCCTTGAGTCTTTAATCCCAGTATCAACCATAGAGACCAGGAGGTCTGTACAGACAGGCAGTGACAAGGAAGTCATGTGGCTGGGCTTATAGCCAATGAGAAGGCAGAACAGGAAAGCAGTGAAACTCAAGACACACAGGAAGAAGGTCTCTCTCTCAGGGGTAGCTAAAGGGAGTCGTGGTTCTTGCTCTGATCTCTTAGGCTTTAACTCTGTATTTGGCTCTGTGTTTCTTATTTAATAAGACCGTTTAGAATTTTGTCTATGCTAGACTCTTTGCCCTGGTCCATGGCCAGAGGAATCGCACAGCGAAGCAACCACCTGTTTCCATACACCATGTTATCATTCTTCTTTGGAGATTTCTCTCCAGGTACACTCTCAGGATTCCTACTGGCTTGGCCTTGCTCTAAACTCATGGGGTACTTAGAGTTCTCCACACCTGGCTTGTGGTGGTAATGACAGTTGGGACCACTTGTCACGTCTGTGTGCACACACTACTCACAGTTATCCATATCCTCTTTCCTTCACGTATGGTGAGGCTGGATCTATTTCTAAGAATTGTCATTGGCCGGGCGGTGGTGGCACACGCCTTTAATCCCAGCACTCGGGAGGCAGAGCCAGGCGGATCTCTGTGAGTTCGAGGCCAGCCTGGGCTACCAAGTGAGTTCCAGGAAAGGCGCAAAGCTACACAGAGAAACCCTGTCTCGAAAAACCAAAAAAAAAAAAAAAAAAAAAAAAAAGAATTGTCACTGCCTTCTGAATCTCAGGGATGTACTGGTCTCTTTTGTTCTTTCTCTTCCCAAATATCACAGAAGAATGCTGTAGTAACGTCTCTCAAGGCCAGAGTCTGGCCAGAACTAAAAAGTAAAGAGGCCTCTCTACTGTACATTATCAAAGGTGTTTTTATCTGAGTTGGTTTCTGTCCCTCACACATGCTCTTTCAGAATGGCGGCAGAAGCAGGAGAGAGCAGGCTGTAGAGACAAGGTGGAAACTGGCACATTTGCTTTGTGACTGTCCTAGATTCTTCTTGCTCCTATCTAAGCTCTTTTACATCACGACTGCATTTAGAGACTTCTCCCACTGTTCCTTGGGAAAGCTGACTTAGTCACCTTCTACTGTTAACTTTCTCATGCTTGCCCACTGCTCGCAAGAAATAAGTAAGACTGTCTTACCGCCATCAAGGCTTTGGGGGGGGTCTGCCTTCTGTGAGCATCACTTACAGCCCCGGAGGGCAGTTCTTCCTCTCCTCTGCTGTGCATTTGTCTTGTTACTTCTGAACACAGAGGTAACTACCCTGTTTCTTACTTCCCAGTATAGGACCGTGGCAAACGGGGTTTCATCTGCTGCAAGAGCTTGTTTTCCTTTTCAGGTTGGTCACAGTTTCAGCTTCGCCTTTCTTTGCATAATTGTTGCTTGGTCTCTGGCAGAGGACTGTGAGATCTGCATGCTAGTTCTGCAGAGGACTCATTTGCTGCAGGCTCTAGGGCAATGCCTGAGGCATCGGGATGAATGCAAAAATGGATGAGTGGGATAAGGCAGAGATGCTATTTAACCTGGACCTCCATGGGGCAGTGAAAAAGTACATTTTAGAAAGAAATCAACAGCGTGAAAACCTGCATAAAGGGCACTAATGAATGATGAGATAGCATTGAGATTCAAGTGAGAATGTTGGGGAGGTAGTACCACATAAGTCGAGCCTCATGTCCTTTGGGAAAGTTAGATACAGGCTTGTATGTCTTCTGAAACTGGAATTTTATCCAAGGAATAAACCTGCTATGTGATAATGTAGGAAAACACTGGGTAGCTGGGCACACCTGAGGGCATGGCTGCTTTCTCCATGGAAGACATGATGGACTAGGCCCACGTCAGAAAGGTAAATGAGAGGAAGCCCTGGAGTTTGCAGTGAATGGGACCTCAGCGGAGGAGAATGGAGGGCTGCATTCTGCACTCCGAAGACACCTTGCACCGATACTCCAAAGGGTCTTCTCTATTCACACCAGAACGGGAAACAGTTAACTCCATGAGAAACAAGCAGGTGGGAGGGAGGGAGAGAGGAATAGAGGGAAACAAACAGGGAACAGGCATGCTGGAGAATAGTTTGTGAGAAGTGAGCTGAAGGGTATCGGTATTGACTCCTGTCTACCCTGAACATCCCGGCCCAGAGGTCTTCTGATTCAATACCTACTTGTATCATATGTTTTAGTTCCTTTGGCCAATGATAGGGGCTTCTCTGAATTAGGAGGTAGCAGGAATCCTGGGCCCTTGAATACTCCCAGAGTATTCTGTTTAATTGGGTAATTTGAAAGGAATTCCATGTCTTTCTTTGGAAGACATTTTGGGTCATTCAGTTGTTGCTTGGATATATCTCACTTAGGGTTAAAGGGGGAGAGAGACACATATGTCCACATAGGATTGACCCAGTAGTTAACGTCATCCAGAGCTTTTCAACCTTATAACGAAGCTCTAAAAATTGAAATGGAACTCCCCTGAGGGGTGTGCATCTCAGGCATGCTTTAGAAAACATGTGGTAGTATCTCAAAAAGAGGGACCATAGAGGCCAGGAGACAGGCACAGGTTTAGGCTCACAAATGGAGGGAGGGAGAGAGGGACAGAGGAAGGGGGAGCAGGGAGGGAGCAAGGGACAGAGGAAGGGGAGCGGGGAGGGAGAGTGTTGAGTGCAAACCATAGCTATGTTGTAGAAGGTGAAGTGGAGGAAGAAAAAGCAGGAAAATCAATCGGATGTTCTTTGTTTTCTCATCTCTCTAAGAATATCTCTATTTGTTGTCAAGTGAGAAACACAAAGTACTTACCTCAGGAGTAAATGGGAGAATTAAACATAATAAATTAATAAAAGTAAGATGAGGGGGACACTGGGCAGAGTGGCACATGCCTATAATTCCAGCATGTGGGAGATGGAGGCAGAATGATCACAAGTTCAAGGTCAACCTGAGTTACATAGTAAGACCCTGTTAAATGAAACAAACTGGAAGGTATATGTGGTAAAGAGATTGCACATACATGTGCACACACTTACCATTATCATATTCTTATCAATATCTGTGAGAGATGATAGTTGCTTAAATTTAAAGAAATGGATGCATTTGAAATATTTATGGCATGAGAAGGTAAAAGGGGGAAACCAAAATGACCGCAGCATTTGGAATGTGATGGAGTCATTGCATGATCATGGGCAGGAAATGCAGAAACCTGCTGGCCTAGTCTCAGACAAGACTTCCCCACTCCCTGGGCTGTGCTTTCAAAATGTTCAATTACAGTAACTTAGAGATGGCTCTGGCTTCTCAACTGCTGTAAGGTTCAATTTCTTCACTTGTGGAAATGAGATGATACTAACGTATACGGGTGCCGTCAACACAAATTGACTACGTAATCTCAGCAAAAGAGAAAAAGAGTGTACATAAGCACATGAAAAAAAGTAAATCATGGAACCATTCTACTTAATTAGTGAGCAGAGCTCTAAGCCAGCAGAGAGGAGTGGAATCTAGTGTGCCTTCACTGACTGGGCACCACATAGCAGTCCTCTACCTTTTGATTGCAGAAGTTAAATGATGTTACTCTAGCTGACATCAAGGACATCTGGAGCCAAATGCTGATTGTTATGTCTTTCTCTTGTTTTGGTAGGTTAATGGCTCCATAAAAGGGTTTGGGAGTGTGAGGCCTCACCTTTTCCTGAGGATTTATATGCAATTAATGGTTGCTGGGGGAGGGGGGCAGAAGAGACATTTTCTTCAGAGTGTTGGCTACTGTGAAGGTGTCCATGTTCCTGTAAACAATCTGTCACTCATGCCCCTGCAGACAATGAAACTCAACAGTTTATAAAGAAGACGTGGAAGTAGAAGGGATTTTCGTTGGGAAGAGGAAGACAATTTATAGCAGTGGGTGGTGGGGGCAGATATGATTAAAATGCGTTGTATACAGTTATGAACACGTCATAATGAAGAAAGAAAATGCCACAGGATTATTATTTGTAATCTAATAAAAATTTTAAGTAAGTAATAAAAGTCATTTAGTTTAGGACTCTGAGATGATGAAACCATGCCTTTATGGTTATATTAAATAATGAAGTAAACTGCTAATGTGATTGGCTATAGGAGAAATTTTGTCAAAGGAAATTCTTAAATCAGACTAAAATCTCAAATTTTGTGTTCCAAGTTTTCCAGTGGATGGTGGTGACTCTAGTTACCACTTGGAAGGACCCCAAGACAACTGGGGGTGCCTTAAAGAAACATCTGAGATACAGTGTTCCCACTTAAAAGGCCTTAAAGCAAATGATATTTTATTGTGATAATAGGATTATTTGCTGGAAAAATGGAAGCCCTTGCTTTGGTAATCTCGGACTGTTAAGGTGCCATGGAAGGGGGTACAGTAGCATGACGCACCCATTAAGAACATGAGTTAGGAGACCCAAGACTAGTTCTGACGTCACCACTTTGTCACTTTATAATTATAACAAGTCACTTACATTTCTGCACATCTGTCTTCTTCCCAGTGAACTGAACAGCTGGATTTGTTGAGAATAAGTTGCTTTTCTCACTTTTAGCAGTTTGTAGAAACAATTCAGAATTTTACTTCTTTTTGGCAACATTTAGCAACACCGGAGTTAATCACCATTTGCTATTGTCTAGAACTTAAATGTCTCCAGAAGGCCCATATGTTCACTCCCAGCTTGGTTTTAGTAGGAAGATCGGGGGACCTTTAGGAGGTAGAGAGAACACGACCTTGAAGGGGACAGTGTGACTCAGGTTCCCTCTTCCCTCTTTCTCTTACCTTCTGTGATGTGCCACCACAGGCCCATAGCAACGGCGCCAATCTGTCATGGAGTGAAACTTCAGAACTGTGAGCCAAAATTAATCTTTTCCTCTATAAGCTGATTGTTTCAGGCATTTGTTACAGTAACAGAAAGCTAATTAGCATAGTGTTAGTGATCCACTATGCTGTTTTATTCTAATTTTATTCATTTATTTTCCTTTATAGAAATATTTTTTATTTGTTGTGATTTTTTAGTTTTGTATTTACTTCTAAAATTTCAAACAGGCTCTATTATCTACTTACCTATCATCAGTTTATCTATTTATCATCTATCATTTTCTGTCATTATCATTTCCTCTACTAAAGAGAAAGACTGCCCAATGTCTATATAAGGGAACAAAAATAAATGACTAGCTTGTATTTGCTCAATTTTCTTTTCCTTTATATATACCCTGTGTTTATATATGCGCGTATGTTACATACACAAACAATGTATGTATATGTACATCTGTACACACACACATATATGCAGTGGTATTCTGATAAATGCTTACCAGAAAACTCTCCTGGAAAAGAAAAGCAGTGATTTGTAACATTCGCCAATTTCTATGGGGGTAACTGTTCTCAGTGGGGCCATATATTAAGCCACTGAACACTGAGCCAACAAAAGATTCACAAAATCGGCTCTTGCAAGACAGCACTAGGTAGTTCCAGCACAACACTGAATATAGGCAGCCTGCTGGGTCCTAACTTCATGCTAAAATACTCATTTTCACCTGTATATTGAGTATTGAACACCAAACATAAAACCAAGAACAGTAAGCATGCATTTTATGTTTTATTTTTGTTTGTTATGTGCCTGACCCTCAGTTGTTTTAATGAACATTTCTCACCCCCACACACCAATACGGATCACACAAGCATATATATGCACACATATCCTGTTATTAACTAAATTCTATTAACTTTTTTTCCTATGTCCAGGCCTGATAGAATTATTTGTAAGGAAAAGATTCTGAGATGCAGTGCAGATTAGCTTTTCTTTGTTATCTGTCCTTTCAAACATAAACCGAGGAGGCTTGCTCAGATATCTGTCTGTCTGCAAGGTCCTTGACTTTCAAGACTTTTTCACAAGTGTATCTGTATTTGTGCTCACTATGTTTATGACTAATTATTTATCAAAGGAGTTAGGGCTGGAAATTGTTAAATCACCAAGTTTGGAAATGATGTAAATTTGATAAACTCAAAAATTCCCAAAGCTGCACATAGTAATTTGGTATTTAGTCAATCACAGAAAGGCTACAACACTAACTGTTGACTGAATGATGAGCACCAAACACAGAGTGTAATTAACACAGACAGAAGCTTACTGCCAACAACAGTTTGAAACAATTTTAGTTCTCTATTTCCTGCCAACTTTGATATATAAAGAACCCTTCATTGCATGATTGAGAAAATTTGTTTTTGCATGGGGAATTCAGCTTGTCCCCCAGCATCTCCAGAATAGTGGCTCTCACAGTGTAGAAACTTAATGGGTATTTGTTGGATTGAACCAGATCTACGGTTTTTAAAATTGGTCCTCAGACACCACAATTGTGGTAAATAAATTCTCATTGAATTTCATGAACCAGTGATAATATGTTCTCTGTACCCTTTTCTAGTAAGTAAGCCGATGATAGGCCAGTGAGCATTTTCTAAGGGAGAAAATACAAGGATAAGCACCCATCTTATTTAACCAAAGCAAAAAATTCACAAAAATTCTTCCTGGGAATTTGAAGTACGTGCTGAATGAACATGCATATGAGGAGGAATGCTCAGTCCAAATTGCCTATGAGCAGGTCATCTGCAGCAAATGAAAGGATGTTTTTGTTTTGCTATTTTACTGAGCCTTAGAAAGTGATATATGGCTGTATAAGATGTAAGGTGTGTGTGTGTGTGTGTGTGTGTGTGTGTGTGACTATCAAACATTTTAAATGTGTCCCGTTTACCACAGTGATATAATCAACTGTCATTTGCCGTCTTTGAGTGTCTTTGGGCTACAGTTTAGTCACAAACTCCCCTGTGTACCATATTCATTTCTGCGGTGTTGTCCTCATGGATCTGTAGTGCTGAATACTTGAAGTTAGTTAACACAGTTAGGCTTCCTCGTGCCTATGTATCACACAAGCTGCACCTGCTGCTTGGCGTCAACCTCTTTCCATCCCAAACTCAGCTTGCTTTCCACCTCTAACTCATTCTTCTAAACTTGACTCGTGTCCCTTCTTTAGGATGTCACGCCAGTTCAGCATTGTGTGCCCATCTAGGAGTGTGCCTCCAACACTACACACATCAGTGTGCTACGAATCACGTTGAACTGCAGATTCTGTCCATCTGCTTGTCTGTCTCCTCTATAGACTTTAAATTCCTTGAAGGAAAAATTTTTTTTTTACACCTTTGTATTTCTACATTACTCAGCAAAAAGTAGATAAGCCGTAATTTTTAGTACAGCAATGCATCATAAAAATCACTGAAATTATTGAAAAAAATGACTCACCAGTTAACTACCCAGCTATTCAATCTTCTTTTTCAAATAAGACCTTTATTACAACATAAATGTAACTCAGATTCACTTTGTGGAAAGCAAGTGTTTATCAGACCAAATACTTGAGGAGGGGGGCAGTGCCAGCTATTCTATCCAGGTCTTCAGATGATGTCACCTCTCTCTCTCTCTCATGTCCATTTCTCTTTGTCCCTCTGAATGTTTTCAAGCAGGAAAGACTATCTATCTTATAACTGGAAAATGTCCTGGTAGCTGAACGTTTATATAACTCAGCATAGCTCCCACTTTCAGGGGACCACTTGCTTTGTAGCAATCCATCCCTTGACTATACTTGACATTGGGCTCCACACTCAGTCCATGGACCACTGACTGCATTGAGAGTGATGGGATGTTCTGGTTGGTGAATTTTGAGGCTCTAAAGGAAACAGCCTGTAAGGAGTAAAGAGGATGACAGAGGTCATGGTAGGTTAGGACAGAGGGACATCTGAGGGACAACAGAGAAATGAGAATGATCAGATGTTCTATCTACGCAGCTCTACTCTCTGGAAGGCAAAGTGTTTGAGAAAGGAAGCAAACACTACTCTGGCCAATCCTATACCCATTCCATAAAAGCAAGAGAGAGAAGGTGCCAGAATGCCCTACACTGATTCTACTTCCCATCCCCTCTTCTCATGCCTACCCTGCCCCTCACAGGCAGGACAGAGGTTAGAGAACTTGCATGTAAGATTGCTCAATTGGAAGAATGCTTGCACTGGAAAAATGAGGACATGCATTTGACCTCCAGAACTCACATTAAAAAAGCTGGGCATGGTAGCATGCGCTTGTAATCTTAGTGCTGAGAGTCAAGAACAGGTAGATCCCTGGAGCTCCCTGTAGGCAGACTAGCCTACTTGGTGAGCTCCAGGCCAATGAGTATCACTGTTTCAAAAAACAAGGTGGATGCCCCTGAGGAATGATGCCTGAGATTGTTCTCTGGCCTCCACACACCTGTATGCCCATTTATGCACAAATATGTACAGACAGACAGACTACAGACACATTACAGACACACACAGAGACACAGACACAGACACAGAGACACACACACAGACACACACACACAGACACAGACACACACACACATGCGTAACAAATGCCAGTTTACCAGACCCTGGTTTAGCAGCCTGATGGAAGGTAACCCCTTCTTTTGTTTGGGGATGTTAGATCTCAAACCTGGGACAAACTGATGTGCCTATAAACATTCCAAAGCAGACTCTGACGGCCAGGTTCTCCCTGCATCCCTCAGTTCCTACCCATTACAAGGTCCTCCTGGCTGGCATAACCTGCCCCCTCTCCTAAACTTCTCTAGCCCAGGGGCTGGGCTGCCCTTCCTCCAGCTTCTCTAACTCCTGTATAACCCAGCCATTTTGGCTACACCAGCCAGCCCTGTTTGGCCCTTTTTGCCATTTTGGCCTCTTGGTCTCCTGATCTCCTGGCTCTCTCCTCTCCCTGCCCCTACCTCCTCACATGGCCCTACTCAGTCTTCTGGTCATGTCCACTCTGGACTCACCTGGATGTCTCTACCTCTGACTCTGGCTATGCTTTCCCTCAGATCTATAATAAACCTTCTCTTCCACCATACCTAGGAGCAATCATGGCCTCCTTTTTGTTTCTTTTTTTTTTTTTTGTTCAGGGGTCAGCTTGTTTCTCTTTGGTGCTGTCCCGCCTCTTCTCATGGAAGGGTCTCCATTAGGTTTTGTCTGCCTGCTCACACTCTTTGATCTGGTTTCCTTTCTGTTGTCATTGAGCCAGATGTTCCCCATGGCCAGCATCATCCCCACACTTGGGATGTACTTGGGACACTTTCACTGAATTATGTTTTAAACAATCTAATGTTTGCTATTCCTTTAAGAGAAGAACTTCATTTAAATATATACACACATATATATTCATATAGACAACATTGTCTATTGGTATCACATCTGGTTGTTCATTAAATCAGAAAGCACATATGAGGTTGTAAAAACACTGGCTTGGAGTAGGAACATTTAGCAGCCATATCTGATCTGTAGTCTATTGGCCACATTCACCCCAGGACAGCTGTGATGCAGCCTAACACAAAATCATAAACTTAGCATTATGAGGTGTGTGTGTGTGTGTGTGTGTGTGTGTGTGTGTGTGTGTGTGTGTGTGTAGTATTTTCTTTTGTTTTGTAATTTAATCATGCAGTTCCTTACTGTGAACTTAGTAGACGACCACATGCCTGGAAGGCAACAGTATTTAGATATGGTTTATTTGCTCAAAGGGAAGTGAGGTATTTATATGCCATTTTTCCAGTGGCAAATATCTTCAGAGGCTCTGAGGACCTTTAATTATGATTGCCAATTGTTAAACAAAACTAACAAAAGCATGCTGCACACATTAAAACAGTCATTTAGACTATCATATTATCAGATCAGCCATGATGCAGCATTTTGGAAAAAAGACATTTTAATTGAGCATACCATTAAAAATGATGAAAAAATATGATGGTAGTTTAATCCTAGGGTTGAAAGCCAAGAATTGTTGATAGGCTTAAGGTTCTATTCTTGGGTGCATGAGGCATTAGTTTATTTCTTTAGTAGTAAAGGATATAAATCTAAAGTGGTTATATTTCTACTTTTCAAAAATACTATGACCCTAAATGAGACAATCTTTTGGAGGTTCTCAGAGGCCTCAGATACCAATGGTCTTCTAAGTGAAATGGGTGTCTGAGCTTATAAAATATAATGACTATAAAAATAGTCCTTGCCATGTTAAGAAAATTGTGCACACATAACCTGCACCGGCTAACGAACTTAGAAAGCACCTCCAGATTGCATGTAATCCCAGCCCAGTAGATAAAAAGGTATTTGGGATTCTACAATACACGATTTTATATTAGCTAGATACTTTAAAAAAAAGAAGCATTGGGGCTGGTGAGATGGCTCAATGGTTATGACCAGGCACCAATCCTTCAGAGGACCCTAGTTCAGTTCCTGGCACCCACACTGGATGGCTCAGCTTTATTATCAGGGATCCAAGGCTTGCTGGAACACTTGCACTCACATGCACATACCTGCGCTCCCTCCCCATAAGTAAAAATAAATAAATCTTAAAAAAATAAAAGTGCAAACCTACAGTGTGCACCTGGCCTTCTCCATCTCACAAATCCTGAAAGCTACCCTGTGTCAGGTTGAATTTGGGGTCTGACCTTTAGGAAATCTCGTTTTACAGCAAAAGATGCCTCTCACTTCTCCCATCCAGAATCCCCTTCACTTCAACAGCTTTGTCTTAGGATGAATCCTGGTATTGGAGGGCAGTTGTGCTCTCCATGCTTGAATAATTACGTGAATACCATTAAAAAGAGGCCGGCCACACACTAGTAACTTGAAGGAACCAGGATGAATGAATCACTTTTCAGAACCTGCATGACAATTTTGAAAATTAAACCCAGTTAATAGAAAAAAATGCTAAATCAATGGCCATAAAATTTAATGGGTTTATAGCAGCCTTAACACAGTAGGACTGAATTATCATGTTAATTTAATTTCCAATTCTAAATGAACCAGAAGGCACAATAAAGGTCAATTAACCAGCTCCCTTCCCTGTCTTCCTTTTCTTTTACTGCTGGCTTTAAATCACATGCAGCCCCAGAGCACTCACACTGCTTCTGGGGACTCATTAGTTTTCCTTGAAATTAAAACAAAAAGGAAAAACTAACAGCTAACCATGTGCTCATGAGAACAACTACTGAGTGTGTTCCAGTTAGGAGGAGACACCACACACAGACACAGACACACACACACACCTTGTCACACTGAAGCTCTAAACAGTGGCATGGAACCTAAGGAAGCAGAAGGTCCAGGTCTCCAGTCTCTGTGTACCCAATGTTCACGGTGGTACATGTGCTGTGGGTACTGCTCAACACTGATGTGGTGGGGAAGGACATTCCATCTTTGCTATACTGGAGACTATGAGGACTATGGGGACCTGAAGCTTCCCACAGCCTGAGTTTTCAGGATTGGATTGATCACTTTGTAACGCAATTGTTTTAAAAACTACTTTAGAAAAGCTTTTGTAACAAAGGAAGAAAGAGGTCAGTTCTCTCTCTCTCCTAGGCAAAACAGATAAACAAATCCAAGCTCAGTTCTTGTCCTCGGTGTAATGAATCCATTGTTGGCACAGGTTACCTGAGACTTGATGCAATATGGAGATGTGAAATCTGGTGTTTTCTAATGCTGTAACCAACAGACAGGAACTAGGTTTGTGACCATGATGTGTTTTCCCTCACTCTTACACACTGAAATTGGTTTGCGTTCTGCTGCTCGCATAGTTTAAAGGGTGATTTGGAGATACTGCAAAAAGATCCAAGTTTTTATCTTAATTGCTCAAGAACAAATAAATCAGTTAGATAAAATATCACAAGGAGCCAGATAGCCTTTAATGACCAGTAACCATCTTTCTTCACTTCCATATGAGATTTCCACTATAGTTTGTTTGGAATTCATAGTATTATAGATCTTTAAGACAATAATGATTTTCTTCAGTTCATAAAACACAATGAATTTAGATGTCATTTAGAGACAAAAGCCAAACATTTTACTCTAAGACCAACTTCTGTCTGCTTTTTTTCAAATAAAAAATAGTTTTCCTTTCATTTAATATAATAAAATTTGCCCCTTTCCTCGCTACTCAAGATTATCTGTCTATTGTGTCTGTCTGACTGTCTATCTATCTATCTATCTATCTATCTATCTATCTATCTATCTATCTATCTATTTATCTATCTATCATCTATCTATCTATCTATCTATCTATCTATCTATCTATCTACCTATCTATCTACCTATCTGTCATCTATCTATCTATCTATCTATCTATCTATCTATCTATCTATCTATCTACCATCACTGCTCAGTGAATACTCATTGTCTTCCTCTCATATCTCTGCCACATCAAGGCTCCTGGAAGCAATCCTGAGTTCAGTGTCTTCTGTGTCCTCTTGCTACTCGTCAATAGTTTCCTATAGTGACAAGGACAGTTTATGTGGTGAATTCCATACTTTATTGCCCTTTAATAGAATGCTGTAGTATGAACTAATGTGGTAAGCATCCCAGCCCCCGGTGTATTTGAACTGTTGATGTTGTTTTTGAACATTAGACCATTATATCATGAACTGTGTCATGGAAACACCAACAAGATTAATGCTCTTGGAATCACTGAAGTCAGCTGACCATGACTGACCGCGTGTGTTGGTTACTTTCTTTATTTCTGTGACCAAATACCAATAGGAAGCACCTTTTTTTCTTTTTAAATGTATGTATGCAGTATCTGGGTGTGTATTTGTGTGTGTGTGTGTACATGTGTACACATGAGTGTGGAAGCCAGAGGTTGACATCAAGTGTCCCCTTCAGTTGTTCCCCACCTTACTCTTTGAAAGAGCACTTCTCACTGAACCTGGAGCTCACTGCTGTAGCTGGGCTAACTGGGTAGCAAGCCTCCAGGACCTCTCTCTGCCCACCAACAGTGGGGTTGCAGCGGTGTGGTCTGTCACTGCATCACAGGCCATGCCGCTGCTCCTGGGTTTCATGGGGTGTTGGGGACAAAGATAGGTTATTTAGGCTTGCAACAGCAAACACTTTTCTAAGTCACACCCACAACCCCCTAAGGTATAGCTCAGGTTAGTCTCAAACTCATGACCCTTCTGCCTACACCTCTTCTACACTTCTCTAATGGTGTGCCACCGTGATGATGGAGGAAAGACTTCTCTTTTTGCTCATGATTTGGGAGAATACATTACATCATGCTAGGGAAAGGCTCCATGGGTGGTTCATATCTCAGTGGAGCCGGAAGCGGAGAGAATGAGCTGGAAAAAGGTGGGAACTAGAATTCTCCAATCTTGTACCTTAGCAACTGACTTCCTCTCTGCACTCCACTTTCTACAGGCTCTACAGCCTTTCAGAACAGTACCATCAGATGTGACGAAGTGTTCAGGAACCCCTGGGGGACATTTCGTATATAAGCCATAACTCCACCCCTAGTTCCCATAGGCTCATAGCCATCTCATAATACAAAATGCATTCAGTTTCACTTCAAATGTCTGTACAGCCTTACATTCCCAACATTGTTAAAAAACCTTGAGTCCAAAGTCTCTCAGAAATTGAAGACCATCTTCTACCTCTGAGCTCTGTATATAAGGAACAACTTATATACTTGAAATATGCAATGCATTTCCATTCCCAAAGTGGAAATGGGAGCAGAGCAAGGAAAATCAGAACAAAACAAGACCAAAAGCCTGTAGGGAAAACACCAAACCCTACAGCTTCATGACCAAAATCTAGGGCATGTAATGGCATAATTGGGGCTCCAGTCGTCTTGAGTAGTCCTGACCTTCAGCTCTGTCATCTGTAGTGCACACAAGCCTCTCTTGGGTCACTCTGCTCATTGCCTGCCGCTTGTCTCCATGGGTGTTTCCTATTTTCTGTCATTTCTGATAACTGGGGCTTCTGCATTGCAACTTCAGTCTTACCTTCATAGTTTCACACAATGGCCTCTCAGGGCCTCCCTGCAGGGAATCCAATCTTGTTCACATATTGCTCAGCATTAGCAGTTTTCTGGAATCTTGATACAAGCCTCCATGACTCTATAACTCTTCTATTTTCCTGCATGCAAAACCAGCAGCATGTGGACCTGGTGCCAAACTCTGCTGCTAGCTCAGGATGTACCTTGGCCCGCATTCACCACAGCTATGAGCCTCTGAGTGCTGGAATCTGGGACAGATTTCTCTCGGTTGCTCTGGTGGAGCACGGTGCCCCTGCTGTGGCACTGTCTGTTCAGGCACGCTTGGTTCACACACTCTTCTTGGAAATGGATGTTTAAAGTGAGTTTGCATCGCCACACCCTGCAGCCTCCAATGGTTGTAGTCTTGCTCTCAAAGAGGCTTTTATATGGCGCAGAGTCCCTGGCTCATCTCTTTAACCACTGCAGACTCTTGGTTTGTCCCGACCTCTCCACAGCTTTTACCTCACCCACTCTCCTTTCCTCATGAAACCATACATTTCCCCAAATAATTCTTCTCTACATTTTGTTCTGATTTCTCACTATAAGCCTCACTGAAAGTTAATCAGCAAGTACCTTTGTACTATTGCCTGGATACTACTCTGTCTCAGAATTTCTTCTGACAAACAAATTCATTCATCATTTGTGAATTCAGCCTTACTCTAATTTCACAACAGAGGGAGAACACAGCCCAGCGCTTTTGCCAGAATGTACTGTGAGTTGACTCTAGTCTAGGCCTGTGAGAGTCCGTGTTCCCTTCTCACACTTCATGGACACAATCTTTCCTGTCTTTCTGTCTGCATTCTGGCCCTCCACACTCCTGCCAGAATGGGTTGTTAAACTGCTCACTGCTTTCTTAGGACTTGCTAGCCCACAGCTCCAACCCTGTTCACATTCTCCTTACAAACTGATTCTAAAGGCCAAGAACCACACGGTCAGGTTTCTCGTGATAGCAATGACCTCTGTTCTTGGTTCTAATCTTCTGTGCTAGTTTTTTTTTTTTTTTTTTCTTGTCACTCTGGTTAGATATTAGTCAAGAAGCAAATTCTTCATTTTGACTTTTAGTTTACAGGGATACAGGCCATCCTGTTGGGTCAGGCACGGTAGTGAATAGCTCCATAGCAGCTTGTTTACATGTTGGTCAGCCAGGAAGGAGAGCGATTGGGCCAAAAAATGTGTGGTAAGAGCTATAAGCCTCAAAGTCTATTTCCCAGTGACAGCCTTCCTTCAGTTATTAATGTCCCCACGAGGGTTCTACCACCTCTCAGACACCACCACCAGGGGAGACCAGGTGTCCAAACAGCATGTGGGGGACAGTTCATATTCACATCATAACACTATGTAACATGGCCATATAGCTCTTTAGTTGTATGTCTTATATGTGTGTGCAATATGCTTGTGCATATGTGTTTGCATGTGTGTATATTGCACATGTGTGCAGGTTTATGTGCATGTGGCAGTCAAAGGTTGACCACAGGTGTCTTCCTTAATCATCCTTTACCTTCTGTGTCAAGGCATGGTCTATCTGTCAGCTGAGCTCAGAGACACGTGATTCATACAGGCTAGTTAGCTAGCTTGCTTCGGGGATCTCCACCTCTCAGGAGCTGCTGTTATATTTCTTTATACTAGAATCTTAAAGAAACAGTTTGGATAAATGGTAGTGTATGTAAGAGGAGAAGAAATAGAAAAAATAATTGCAAATGGGAAAAAGGAGAAAGAAATAAGAATAGGAACAAGCTTTCTTGCATGTCCTTCATGACGGCACTCATGAAGCAGGATTATCTATTGTCATAGGTCCACAGCTACGTCTGCACACACTCA
Organism: Peromyscus californicus insignis; assembly: GCF_007827085.1. Lineage (NCBI taxonomy): Eukaryota > Metazoa > Chordata > Mammalia > Rodentia > Cricetidae > Peromyscus > Peromyscus californicus. Next base: position 148,186,131 of record NW_026294573.1, read on the forward strand.
CAGTCACATGTATGAACACACGCACATGGTCTCTGCTTATATCATCCTGCTAGCAGGAGTGCCAGTTTTACTTGCTAAACCACAGTGAGGTCTACAGCCTGGAACTTTCTAGCTTAGAGGTTTCAACTGGTGTCTCTCCCTACCATTATTCCATAAGCTCCTGTCTCCCTGGGTGTCTTGCTGGAATCCATGAATGCATTTCACAGCTCCTCTGCCATCTCACTGAGTACTGGAAAATTGTCACACTTTTCTATACTCTGGTTTCCTCAGTGGTCAAAGCAGGGGTTTGACCTTGATCTTAAAGAAACCTCTAATCTTACTAGACTGGTTCTCTGAGTCCCCATGTCAAGCAGAGAACAAGATCGTAAGACTTTTCATATTTCTTGTAGTCCACCTCCCTGTTCAAATGTAAAGAAATTAATTTCCTAGAAAACTGTATGCACATAGACATGTATGGATATGTACGTACATATCTATATATAGCCCTAGTCTATAGTAAGTTTGAGATGTTAATAATAATATTTTAAAGGAAGAATTTGAGTGCTCTCTAAATAAAAAGATAGTAAGAGAAAAAAATTTGTGTCCTGATCTTTGTTTGAACGGTCAGTCACATTCTTTGACTTCAATGGGTAGTGTGTGTGTGTGTGTGTGTGTGTGTGTGTGTGTGTGTGTGTGTGTGTGTGTGTGTGTATCTGTATGTTTTTCACTTCATCTCTCAGGAAACTGGGTGGAAATGATGCTCATTATCCAGTAGGAAGCATAGTACATATAGAATTTTAGCAACGATACTTGCTGTTACACTTAGACATCCCCAAGGGAACCTAGGACACCATGCCAAGAGAAGATGTCTGATGCTTTAGATAAAACAGAGCAAGCCTCTGGTTAAGGGAGAAATGCATGCATTTGGTACAAGTTTGGGTTTACTTTATCTTATTAAACATGTGTTTGCTCTGAATTTAGGTAGGTGGGAAATTCTTGAATTATGTCCTTTTTCTTGCATTTGGAGTGTAGAATAATTGTGTGATGATGGAACAGCTTGATGGGACAGCTTGGGTGAGCACATTCTAAAGCTTCTGCTGGGGAAGGCAGTGGTGGCTGAGAGAAAGGGGCCGTGGGGAGCAGGAGGGTACGTCATGCCAGCAGGACAGCTATTGGCCCTCTGGGCTCGTTCCCACCTCTGTTGATGATCATAAGGAGAGAGTCAGGTGACAATTCTGAGCTAACGGCTCTGTCTCTATTTTTATTTCTCAGCTGGGGGTTGAATGTTCTTTTTTATTGCCCCTTTTCTTTGTTAGCTCTGGGAAGAGAGATGGGATTCCTGCGACTCTATGATCTATGTTTCTTGTTCTTTGTCCCAGAAAGGAAAGAAAAGATGAAATTCTAAGATTCTTTCTTTGAAAGGTTTCTTACTCTCAGAAAGCTTCCCCAGTGTGTGGCCGAGCACTTGGCTGTGTACGGCAGTGTAGCCCGCTTTAGCTATTGCTCCGTGTTTGAGAAGCTACTGAGGTCACCTGCAGGGTGGACACCAGGCAGGTGGTGAAGACAGTTCAAAGAAGCACAGAAGGACAGGTGTGGTGTGTCTGAGAACAGGCAAATGGTCATTCTTCTCTGGGCACCATTGTTCTTCCTGAAAGAGCACATGGCTCTCGCTTTCCTCATGGACCAGGTGAATTGATGTACCCTTGAACTGCTTTGTCGTGACAGCCAGGGACATCTCATGGAGAACTGGAATAGGTCTGTCAAGAGAAGATGCTCAGCATGATGAGAACTCCAATTTGCTGAGCTTTATGGCTTTCTAGGTGCTGTGCCAAGTCTTCTATAAACATTTCATGTATTCTTCATTGTGACCTGACTTTTCAGATTAACGATGGAGCCGTATTTGAGCCCAGGACCATCTTGCTCTTGAGATTGCCATGGAGGGATTGTTGGGCTAGACTCTCATAAATTCTTTGATGGAAGCATGTTTGGGGACTGCAGAAGGAAAGTGTGGGCTGGATTCACTTTGGGGCTTAGGAAAGAGATTGCGGGGACCACACTTCTTAAGGTTAATGTTTAGCTATGGATTTTAAACAGCAGATTAAAGTGCTCATAGACATTCTAGGGAGAGGCAATAACTTCTAAAAACAAGCGTGTAAAGAATTGCAAGGACTTTGTTGTTCCTAAAATACAGTTTACCAGGCACAGACTGGTGGGCAGGAACCACGCCAGATCCTTTAGAATTCCCATGATACGTGGTGAGTTTGGAGTCTGTGCCGTGGTCCAGGAGAAATGTGCCCAGGCATGGCAAATGCAGTGATGGGAAAAAAGAGAAGAAAGTGCAGATTTGGTAACTTTAAGAGAATGGAAGAGATGGAAGAGATCAGGATACCACAGGTGATGGGAGGAGAAGTCAGGTTAGATGAAGAATGCCAAGTGATTTTATTCTTTACCAGCTATGATATAATCACTTGGAATTTGTAAAGCATTTTAATTTATTAGAGAATAGTTCAACTTGACAGATGACACAGTAATAATAATAGTAATAATAAAAATAATGCTTTTCAGCCGGGCGGTGGTGGCGCACGCCTTTAATCCCAGCACTCGGGAGGCAGAGGCTGGCGGATCTCTGTGAGTTCGAGGCCAGCCTGGGCTACCAAGTGAGTTCCAGGAAAGGCGCAAAGCTACACAGAGAAACCCTGTCTCGAAAAACAAAACAAAACAAAAAAATAATGCTTTTCTTCTTTCTGATGTGCATAAAGTAGTTTTTGTACTACTGATACATCCTTTCAGTAACTCTATATGCTTATTGATGTAGCCTTATGTTATTAAATTTTCTATGGAGATAAAAATGGCAATATATAGATTTCATACATTTTATAGTTCATTATTATCTTATAGATTTAGAAATAAGAAACTTCTTTCTTGCCTAAGGGGAGGCAATCTATTTTGCATAGTCCCCCAAATAAAAGTTAAGTAATCCATAGTTTTATTTTATGCACACTAATCATAGTAAGAACCCCTTAGTGAGCACACACATGGGCCTGGCATTGCTCCATGCACGTTACTTGCATCAGTTTCATTCCTTTGGCCGAGGATTTTAGTTTGCAAAGCTAAGTGGCAGCCAGCCTAAGGATCACTTGTATCTACTGTGAGTAGAGATTCAGTGGCATGGGCTCCTCAGGGCTGAGTTTGTGTGTGGTGGCTGCAGCCCAGGAATGCATCTTTATGCAGAAACATTAGAGAAAGCTGCTTTGCAACAAACTGCCTGAGGGAGGAACCTGTACTTGCCTTCATAATCTTCCCATGTGACATCAGGTATTTGGACTCTCATGTTCTTGCATTCAGGAGCTGGATTGATAGACAGTGACTTCCTGTGATGGGAACTAAGATTCAAACTTTAGGTACTTCTGACTGCGTATCCCTAAAGAACAAACAATTCCAGGACCATGATGGCCACTAATCACATACACATCTTGGAAACAGTGAGAACGGTCTGAGAAGTGGGTGGAGTCACCCTTTCTTCTGGCATGATTTCACTGCCACCACACTGGCTGTCTAGCCTTGGTGTCATGAACCAACTTTGACAGAAGGTTCTATCATGAAGCTTTTGAAAACTGGCCCAGCAAGCATTAAGACTCTTCTCTAGTAAAAATTAGACCTGTTTAATTTTGTGTTGGACTGCATTCTAATGAGCAGGTTTGGATGAATTAATTGCAAAATGTTCCATTAGATAACGAAATGAGTTAATCTTTTTAATAGAGCTGGTGTGTATTTGCTATCTAAATGCTGAAGGGTGTTTGCCAAAAGAAGCAATCTTGCTACTAGTTTAATTGATATTGAGCTGTTCCTTGGGGCGGTAATTGCCCAATGAGCTTAGTTGCTCCCCGAGGCCACACTCTGAATGGCAATAGGAACATGACATCAGCTTAAAGGAGGATGCTATATCAGAAGGTCATGCATTCAGATTATGAAAAGATACATCAGATGGTCTAGGAGGAAGTTAAGGAGTAGGTGTTCTAGGACATTTGCAACATTTGGTGGCCGCAATGTGCCCTGTCAAGAGCCATTTCTCATCCACTTTGCTCTCTTTTTGACTTTACAGTAAAGACTCTGAAGGACCTGTAAAAGCCAGGGATCAATATTGAGATCATTCAACCTGGCCTATAAATGGTTTCTGTCTATAAAATTATAGGCTGACAATAGAGCAATAAATTCACAAGCCTCAAATTATTTTCAAGTATTTTTCTCTAATAGAAGAAAAAGGGCAAAGTAAGAGCCTGCAACAGAAGAGCAAGCTCCCAGGCATGGCTGCTCTTCCTGGGTATTACATTGAAAGATACAGCTTGGTAGTGGTGGAAGAGCAAACTGGCATGTTCTGAAAGGATACTCTTAAAGTTACCAGGTGATGAGAAACTGCAGAAGGCTGTGCCCCTTTTCACTAAGAGTAGAACTAATCTCTATTTTGCAGAAATTACACCGTAGGTAGCTAACTCAGTAAGTTTGTGTAGATTGGTGTGAGCACCTTAGATCAGGACATGAAGTCATTGTCTAATAAGTAGAGTCACTGAAGTTTTGCTAGAAAATGTTCTAGTATGCATAAAGCATGGTATGGGTGTAACAGTTCTAAAAGTGAAAAAGGAAGGCATTGGATTTTGTTTTTGAAAGGAGCATGCAGGTACCCAGATCAGTGTACTATGGGTTAAAGGAAGAGGTGGAAGCAGGGGAAGAAAGATGGGGAGATTCAAGAAGGAGAAGAAAAGGAGGAGAAAGGAAATCAAATATTTACAAAGGCAAAGAGAAAGAGCAAGGTTAGAGGAAATGGAGATAAGTATAAAAATCAATAGTAGCTAAAACACTGCTATTATTATATTATTGTTACTTCAATATGTCAAAAAGACCTTAAAGGATGCTGAGAACCACTTGCATTCTAATTATTTTCTAATAATTTCTCTCAGCTCAACTCGAAACAGACAAATTTTCGTTAACATGATAAAGAATAACAGAAACCAAAAGTCAGATTCCTGTGAGATGTTCACTAGAAATTTTAAAACTCAGAAAAGGATACTTGCTGTTAACCAGCACTGTCCTGAAGTCATAGTCAAAAAATTGGTCAAGGAAAAGCAAGGAAGCTGTGAGCAGGATGATGTGGCAGCCCTATGCTACCTGGACCATTCTGGAAAGAGCTTACTCAGCTGCACGAAGTGCAGTCTCCTTACTTTCTCCAGCGCTAGCAACTCCAGGTTCACTGCAGTTTTCTAGGCAACCCCAGCCAATGCCCAGCCATTTCTGTTCAATGTGGTTCTGTTCCAATAGGGATTGTCCCTTCTTTCTTTCTAGGGCAGCTACATGGTTGGCGGACACTTCGTTAGTCTGCAATTGGTTGGAACTTTCCTGCTTAGTTTGTCTGTTCTTCGTCTTTTAAAACTTTTGTAGATATTGCCCATGTATCTGCTTTAAAGAGACCCAATAAATGTGTGTGTGTGTGTGTGTGTGTGTGTGTGTGTGTGTGTGTGTGTGTGTGTGTGTGTGTGTATGAAGCTGCCAAGAAGGCAAGAATTGTATATAGGGACTGTGATGGCTATTCTTAGTTGTCAACTGGACTTACATCTGGAATTAATTAAAACCCCAAAATGGAGGTCATACCTATGAGGGATTTTTGTTAATTTGAAGTAGGAAGAGCCACTTCTAATCCAGATCTTTGAGGTAGGAAGACACACCTTTAATCCAGATCTTTTCAGCTGGGAAAACCCACCTCTAATGTGGGCCACACCTTCTGCTGGAAGCCTGTATAAGGATGTGGAAGAAGGAAGCTTTTGCTCTTTGCCTCCTTGCTTTCACCTTGCTACCAAGACCATTTCTCCACTGGCCTTAAAGCCTACTTATTTGGGATTCCAGCATACACAGAAGACCAGCTGAGACATCCAGCCTCACAGACAGAGTGACTACTGGATTCTTGGACTTTCTGTTCATAGGCAGCCACTGTTGGATTTGCTGGACCACAGCCTGTGTGTCATTCTAATGAATCTCCTTTCTGTACATATATAGAGAGATTCATTCAACAAGTTCTGTTCCTCTAGAGAACCATGACTCACACAGGGACTGATCATTTCTTGCCTGGTTGGCAATGAGATGTAGGGTGCAGATACTGTGAAGGTCAGTTTTAAATGTCAACCTGCCTCAACTTAGAGTTCCTTTCTTTCTTTCTGTTTTTTAGAATTTTGTGCATGACTGCTGTATTTACACCATTTCTACCCCTCCCTCTTTCCCATCCACTCTTACCATATTCACTCCATCCCTCTCAAATTTATTATCTCTTCTTTAATTATTATTTTATGATATATAAAAAATATTAATATACTTTGCGTAAATATTTATATAATATATATGCATATACAAATCCTGCTGAGTCCATTTAATGTTGCTGATATGTACGTGTATTTAGGGCTGACCATATGAAATTGGATAACCTATGAGGGAGCCTGTCTGGGAGAAAACTGATTCTTCCTCTCTCAGCACCCATTGATTGCCTGTCGCTCTTCATCCTGGGGCGTGATCTTGTGAAATTTCCCCATCCGGTTGTCACATCAACTTGTGTTGCCATAATACAGGTCTGGCATCCATGAAATCTAAGCAATATGGAAGAGAATTTCAATTGAGTAATTGTCTAGATCAGCTTGGCCTGTGGGCATTTCTGTGGGGGATTAGGGTTTTTTTCTCCTCATAAGATGGATTTTAATATGGTAACATAATAATAAATGCCCTAGACTCTAATTGCCCTTAGATACATCCATTTTACCTGATTTTAGTGAATGACATCAGTTTAAGTTTTTGATACTATTTTTTATCTATCTATTATTAATTAAAATGTTTTACAGACAATATATTTTAATCATCTTCTTTCCCCTCACCCCATTCCTCACAGATCTTCCCCACCTCTTTAGTCACCAAAATTCACGACCTTTCATTCTCGGTCTCAAAACCAAAAATCAAAGCAAACAACCTCCAAAACAAAATGAAAATTGCACAAAAATTTATGCGGTTTGTTTTGTATTGGCCAACTACTTCTGGGCATGGGACTGCCCAGGAGTGCGGTTGATAAATATGGGGCATTGTCTTAATAGCTAGTTGATGCAGGAAGACCATCCCACAGTGAATGTCATCACCCCCTAGGTGTGTGTGTGTGTGTGTGTGTGTGTTTGTGTACGTGTAAGAGTGAAGAAAGCTGGCTAGCAAGCAAGGCTCTATGTATTTATTCTCTTTCTATTCTTCACTCTGAATGGGCTGCTTCATGTTGCTGCCTTAACTCCCCCACAGAAATGGACTGTAACCTGAAACTGTTGCTTTTGGGTAAGAAATGAAATGAACAGATACTGTGGCACAAAATCTCAGTCCAGCTACTGAGGCTGGTGGATTGTCTGGGTGTTAGTCAATTGTATCAATGCTCTTCTTGGGAGCAATGGGAAGCTGGGGGCAGTTAACAAACAATGGAATCCCGGCAGAGAATATTTGTGACTCTCGGGGCCTCTTCTTGCAGTATGTGATCAGAATAGGCTGACAACTAAATTCAAGTTCTTTTAGTAGAATTGTATGCTTATAAGATATTCACATGGATAATGAAAGATCTATTATGCTGAGACTAGGTTCCTGGTTGTGAAGACTCAGAGCCTTGACATATGAGATGGGGGTTTCTGGATTGATGCCCAAGGATTCTGGCTCTCCAGCCTTCTTTGAAGCCTTCCTTTGCATAGGCTGCACACCCACTTCTATTCAGAAAGGTCACCCTCCCCAGGTGAAAACAGCTATGGAAGCATCCTTCTTGAAAGACAGGAAGACTTCCTGTTAGGATCTGGCCTTACCGACGACCCCCAAGTTGACACCTAGAGAAAAGTTGTAAGAAAAAAGCAGTTAGGGATATGCTTGGCCTCATAAAGATGGAAAGAGAACAATAAGAAGTAGCCCATGGTAGGAGCTGGGGGAAGATCAGGAGGTTTGCTACCAAGGTTGTTTGAACAGGAGGAATGAAATCCGACTGAATTAGTGTGAATTTATTAAGTTGGGGGATAGTTTTTCAATTTGTGATACTTGATGTGGAACTCTGAAAGGCTGTTGAAAACAAGAGCCAACAATTAGAATGCCTGCCTTTCTGCGGCAGATGGCAGGAAGGGGTATTAAAGGGTCATGAGTGTTCTCTCCCTTGCTATCTGTGGGCTTGCAAACTGGTCCAGGCACTCTGGAAATCAGTGTGGAGAACTTCTCCAAAGCTAAAAATAGATCTATCATATAACCCAGCTGTACCACTCTTTGGCATATGCCCAGAGGATTTACTACCCTACTCCATAGGTACATGCTCATCCATGTTCATTGCTGCTGTATTCACAATAGCCAGGAAATGGAAGCAATCTTAATGTCCTTCAGCTGATGAATGGATAATGAAAATGTGGCACATAAATACCATGGGATGCTATTCAGCTGTAAAAAATCATGAACTTTGCAGGCAAAAGGATGAACTTAGAAAAGATCATATTGAGTGATGTAACTTAGACTCATAAAGACAAATGTCACATGTTATTTCTTATTTGAGGCTCCTGGTTCCAAATCTTGAGATGTGAGTACATATCTTGGAGTGAATCCAGAACCTGGGAAGTAAAAAGGGTGAGAGGGTGAGGAAGCAATAGAGGGGATTAGTAGGGTGCAAGCAAGCTGATCAGGGAAGTGGGAAAAGTGGGGGTGTCCCAAAAGGTAGGGACAGGGAGGAAGGCAAGTACAGAAGAAGGAGGGTAAAATAAGGATGTCTAAAAATGTCACAATGAATCGCACTATTAACTATCTAATAATACCTACAATACATGTAAGTTGGCATATGAACATACATATGTAGTTTAAGTCAAATTTTATCATCTGGGCTGACAATACTCCCTCTGAGAGGCAAAGACCGTCTAACAAAAGCCCCACTACCAGGAATGAGAAGTCCTTTCTTGAGTTGTCGGTCAGGGTCGTCCCGAGACTCCCCAAACATCACAAGCTATTGCTGATGCTCTTGGTTGTTCACCAGAGGTTGAAGGTGAGTTCCCTGTTTCTGAAGACAGCATGAACCTCAGACCCAGGGCCCAGAAACTCCTGAGCTGGAAATTACCCAAATGCCTCCTTTTTGAGGACCAGCTTCCATGGTATGAAGCTATGATGTCTATGGACCACACCAATGATATGGCATGGTGTGATAGCCCCAAAGGTGCTTACCTGGGAAGTAACCAGCAGCTCATTCAAGGAGCATGCTCCGTGGAAAAGTCCAGAGAACACACTATCACAGGTGAGAGACAAGTCCATATTACTAAGAGACTTGCTGTGCAGTGTTGCTAGAGAGGCTCAAAGAATAAATGGAAGATGGGCGGGGCTTGGAGAGATGACTCAGAGATTAGGAGCACTTGTTGCTCTTTCAGAGGACCTGGGTTCAATTCCCAGGCCCCACATTGCAGCTCACAAACATCTGTAACTGCTGTTTTGTGGGATCTAGTACCCTCTTTGGTCCTTTGTGAACATCAAGCATGCATGTGGTGTACATTTATACGTGCTGGCAAGGCATTCATACACAGAAAATAAAGATAAATAAGCCTCAAATAAATCAATAAATGAAAAAGGGCCATAATCTGTGCTGCAAACAGACTGGATTCCAAACCACAAACTTTGCAGCAATTTCCCAGAATGGCTAGTTTCCATTTGTTCTTATTCCAACTCAAGACCAATCACCAAGGTTTGCTCCTTGCCTGATGCTCTAAGATGCCCCTTTTCTAGTTACCCTGCCTCTAGCTTCACCATGCCAACAGGCTTCAATCAGAACACAGTGGAAGCTTCTTCATGAAGCTCAAGCTTCCCATGCCTCTGCCTGCCTGTCCGTCTACACCAAATACCCATAATGCCGACTGACTCCCTTGTTGTAGGAAGCTCTGAATAAACAGGCTGTGTTTATTATATTCGAGTAGCCTTCGTCTATTTCCACATGGCTCTTCTCCACAGGCAGAAGCTGATGGCAAGATAGGCTGTCACAATCCTCTCTGATACTAATGAGGACTATGGAGTGCCAGCGCCGTAGAGACCAGGTGGTGGGACTTAACTGCCAGAAGCCAGAAGGTTGTAAATTTTTGGAAAAAGTGCCAGGGTTGAGTGGCAGCCAAGGAGTCTAAATCTACAGAGGGCTCTGAAGAGATACTTAATAGAATATAAATACCATTGCTCAGGATAAAATAGAGATGGTATTAAAGAAAGTACTGCATAATACAGAACACTATTTGATCTCAGAAAGCAAGTATGGAAGAGAAGAAACTGTGGAGAGTCACTGTAATAGAAAGTCGTGGGTCTGTTTTTCAGTTCTTGGACCTGAGTCAGTTTTCAGGCCCAGAACTCGCCACTTACAGTTATCTGCTTTCCAGTGGAAGAAGCCAGTGCCACCAATGGCATGTGTGTAAGGTAGTAATCCCTCCCATCCTTCTGCAGCAGGATCTGTGACTATTGGCTTGCGTCCCCAGGCAGTGGACTCCCTACAACTACTTGAGTTGCACCTGTGTTTTCCTGGGTGGACTTTCCCCAATTTCTAAATATATAATTGGAATGAACAAACTTCAAAATTGAGTCTTCAGCTCTTTTACTAGGTAACAGCTCTGATAGTGGGAAAGCTGAAGGGGGAGCCTTTGAAACGGTCTGCCTACATTTCCAGGCAAGTTTTGAAATTAAGGGTAGTATCAGATCATGGAAGAAAAAGGAGCAATTAATGCTTCCTTGAGGACAGTAAGGACATAGGAGTGATGGTCCCATCACGGATCCATTTCATTAGCCAATCTGCTCTGTGGTTAGCTGCATGGATTCTGGAGAAGGACTCCGAACTATACAGACACAAGCAGTAGACTGCCTCAGGTGCTCTGGCAGCACGCCTCCAGTTTATGAGGGTAAATTAATCTGCTTTGTTACACAATATGTAGCCATTGACTCCGTGATGGCATTTTCCCTTGCCTTGTTAGTGAAGAGTTGTTAACAGTTTACATCTACAAACAAGGAGGAGAAAGAGTATACATTCAGAGTTGATCTAAAAATTATTTTAAACTTCATGTCCTGTGCTATGACTAAAAGGGTATGGATTGTCGGGATAGTGTTCAGGATATGTATTTATCACACTGATGAGATCATGCTTGTCGGGATATAAATGAGTTGTCAGAGCATTGGAGGCCTTGGTGCTTAGCCTTGTGACTAAGTCATCTGCAAAATTCATGCTCCACAACCACCCAATGTTAAAAACACCAACCAAACAACCAAACAACAGCAGCAACAACAGGAAAATGTGAGCATGCACACACACACACACACACACACACACACACACACACACACACACACACACATACACACACACACACACACCACACTGTTTTGAGTTTATGATTTTGTGGTGGGATGCATTCAAAACTATCTTTGGACCTGGTTTGTGCATTGGACACAGATGGTGGGGTGTTGGTGAATCCTCCTACTTCGGCAATGGCTTTAGGGGTCCAGCAGCCCAAGGGGATATTGAGGCATTTCTTCCAGAGTATAAAATTATTATTTTGGTTATTATAAAGTAAGAAGTGAATGCCTGGTAGGTCTTTTTGGGAGAATATTAGAGCAGGAAAGAGTGCTGTAGCAGCAGCCTGTCATGAGAACAATTTTCTCAGGGGCTACATTCTACAGGCCCATGAGGACAACCCATAGGAACTGCCTGTTATTTACTGGGCTCTGTTGTACCCACCATGCCAAACTGTTTGGTATGCTCATCACAATCCATTGTAAAACGGAGATGAGGTAATCAAGACCGCAAGCCAGGGACATGAGCATCTCAGATGTCTTGTTCTTCACCATGGTTGTCATAGCACTCATCTGTCAGTTGGCTTGTGATTGGGCTGCTTTGGCTTATAGAGACAAGCTGAAAATGGATGTTAACAGCAACATGAAGAAGAGGCATTGAAAAATAATGTGGAGGAGAGAAATCTCCCTGTAGGAGAATGCTGAACAGTGCATCAGCCCATATGCTTTGTGAGGAAGATGAAGTGTCTGAATGGCAACATATGCAAACCTTGGGACGATAGTGAACACCTTAGAGAGTTAGTCAGGATCCTGAAAGGCAAACAATTTAAATCGGAAATCAAGTCTATGGCTGGAAGCATGAGGACAGGCGTGGGAAAAGAACCTGCAGTGGTGTGGTGCTTCACCCACGTGTTAATTCATGAGTTACAGAAAGCATTGGCTATAAAGAGTTTATTTGGTTACTCTTCTATTGCTATGATAAAACACCATGACCAAGACAAATTATATAAGAAAGTGTTTAATTGGCTTACAGTTTCAGAAGTTTAGAGTCCATGATGTTGGAACAAAGTCATGACAGCAGGAACAGCCGAGAACTCACATATTGATCCATAAGCCAAGGGGAGAGAGGTCACATTGGGAACGGTGTGAGTCTTGAAACCTCAAAGCCTGCTGCCAGTGACCCACCTCCTCCAAAAAGGCCACACCTCCTCCAACAGGGTCAGGCCTCCTAAGCCTTCCTGAAAGGTTCCACAAACTGGAGACCAAATATTTAAATACAGGAGCCTATGGGGGCCATTCTCATTCAAACCACCATAGGTACTAAAAGAATCAAGTAGACCAACAATTCAGATACTTGCATTTAGTCAGGATTTGTCAATGTCAGAAATGCACCCTGAGCACATGAGTGAAGAGGCCACAGATGCAAGGCGAAGCCCAGATAGCATAGATCGTCACACATGATGCAAATGTTATTCTCAACTCTGAATATCTAACCTGACAGCAACATATCCCAGGCTGAGTCCCCAGTGTCCCTCACAAGTCGCTGAGGCCAACCAGCTAGTTAGTGGCAAGCTGACTTCATTAGATCAATTTTGTCCTGAAAGTGCCCGTTATTTGTTCTTTCATGTATAAATATGTCTTATAGATACAGCTTTGCCTCTTGTGCTCTTGGAGCCTTAGCCAGCATTAATAGGTGCATGTTGCCCTGGTCCATAGTGTTTATACATTGAAGAAGTGGAACAGAGTAACCTTTGATCATGAAATCCCCTTGTATGTACATGGAATCACCTCAAAGCTGCCAACCTCACAGCCTCACAACAGCCAGTTGAAAATGGTGCTGAAAGGTTACCTCGTGAGAAATACTTTTAGGGTCCTTGACCAGACACATGAGTGAAGAGTCTTAGGTGTCTATTTCACTGTTGACGGACGTTCTCAGGAGATGGAACCTCATCACCACTCTTTTGGAACATGGATTCTCTTATAAAATGTAATAAAGTAAATTCGAGATTCTTCTGTCTCAGCCCTAAAGCTAAGCTTAAGTACAGGGACTCAGTGCCCTGTGCTCCACCAGAGCAAAGCTGCCTGTCACCTGGGTCCTTAGATGGGTCTCTTCCGTCACTGCTCCAGGTGAGACTAGGTTATAACACCTGCAGTTCAAATTAACCTGTGCGCATGACAAATGATGATGTGTTTGGAAGTTTAGAGTATTTCTCAAGAACTCAAAACCATAATGCTGTATTTATCACAGTTAAAATTGTCATAAATTGAGTTGTGATTGCAAATGGTCTCGACTTAAATGTCAGCCTTTTCAGTTGCCTGTTTCCCAGAGTTCTAGTAGACTTTCAGCTCAGGATTTCCATGGTTTTCACTTGGAGGGCCCATTTTCCATCCTTGCCCTTAGGTCTGTCTTGTGTGGTATGTATCTCTTATACTTTAGAGAATAAAAACATTGTGTGCAATATAAAAAATGGCAAGTTAAGGACAACGTATTTCCCCAGATTAAAATAATTCAGTGATATTACCGACCTAAGGCATGCTTGTTCTCTGTCATTAGGGAACAGAAACACTGTGTATTAAGAAGTCTCATCTGTAATGTTCATTTGGATCTTAAAATTGCTTAAGAAATACATTCTTCCATAATGATTGCTTTGTTTTGAACCCAGCTGTATCTGAAGTGTTATTAATCACAAACCCAGAAAGACACAGTTATCTTCAAGCAGGAGGTTATTTGTTGGAAATTGAGTCAGGATCAGATCTTTAAAAAGAGAATGACCATATTCTTAAGAGACTTTTGAAACATGCAACATTGCAAAGAAATATAAAGGCTACATAAAAATGGTATGTTAAATACATAGAGTTATATCAATAAAAAAGAGGAAGTGGCTTCCTTACCTTTTAACTTTGTGATAAGTGTTTATTTCTGTGGATTCTGTTAAAAAAAAGCACAATGTATTTTACCTATTATTTTTCAATGCTAAGTATTTTTATTTAGGTCCTTCAAAAAGCTTAAAATTTCAGTTTGTGTTATTACTCTGTAAAAGAAGAAAGACAATAAAAGAAATAGTCTCATCAATGCATTTCTGGACAAAGACATAAAATATGTGCAAGAAGAATCAGAAATTTTCTTGGTGGAATTTATGGTGTGGGAGTGGTACTCATTCATTCACAACTGTTTCATAAGGCTTAATGTCAAAGGCCTTCAAGGAATCACAGGGCTTTAGCTTAAAGAAAAGACATAAAGCGATAAGGAGAAGGGAGTTGGATTTAACACTAGACAAGGTTGGTAGTGGTAAGGTGGGGATGTTTTACTTAGACAAGCAAAGTCATATCCTACACGCCTCAAGAGTTCAATCTGTGCTGCCCGTATACTCCTGGTTGCAGGGCCATGTCCTGGAGCATGGTCAACATCCAGGGGCAGCACCCTTAAAGAAAACCTACTCTCCCTTCCCTGGAAGCCACAACTATCTATAGCTCCTCAGTTAGGGGTGGGGACTCACGATGCCCTTCCCACTTCATACTAGAATGTTACCTAGCTTCGTCGTATGTGGAACGCATAGTTGCTATGGCTCCATGTGTGCAGTGCTCCTGTTATGTTCTGAAGACACCATTTTGATCCAATCGTCCCTGACCTCTGGCTCTTACACTCTTTTTGCCCCCTTTTCCACAATGGCCCTGGTGCCTTGTGTGTGTGTGGGGTATTTTATGGGTGTCTCATTTGTGACTGACCACTCTGCTGACACTTACCCTATGCACTTTGGTCCGTTGTGAATTTCTGCACTAACCACCATCCACTGCACAAGGAAACTTCTCTGATGAGGTCTGAGAGCTGCATTGATCTTTGGTCCGTGGATAGGAATTTGGAGGGCAGTTGATACTGTGAGCTCCTCAGTCACAGGTTCTTGGCCTGATGTACAGTACTAGTCAGGTGTTTCCTCCTAGGAGCAGGCCTTACATTGAATGAGAACACGATTGGCTAACTTGTGCTATTATTGCACCCATGGCATATTTTGCCATGCTAGTCATTATTGTGGTTCACAAGGATCACGGCTGGAAGACTGTTAAGAACCTTTTCCTCCAGCAGCCTACATAGCAACTTCCAATCTATAAAAGTTATCCAGCGGGGAGGAAGCCTCCGGATCAGTATCAATTTGAATTCTTCATGCTCTGTGACCAATGTGTGCACTTTGCCTTGTGGGTACACACCTGGATAGCATGCTTCTCTTTCTCCCACAGTCTGCCAGTTACCAACAGACTATCAGTATCTTGTAGGACTCCATGAGTCCCTTCCCCTTCCATATAAGGCTAATATAAAGTACCCACTCTGTGGACCTAGTGCCTAGTGCCAAGAAAACTACCTACTTTTCTTGAGGAATCTCTAGATTGATCTCCAAAGTGATTTCACTAGCGTATATTCTCAGCAGCAGTGTACAAAGATTCTCTTTTGTATGACTTTTTGTTGCTGTGATTAAAAAAAAAAAACCATGACCAAAAGTAAATGTATGGAAGAAAGAGTTTATTTTGGTTTATGCCAACAGGAAATTGGTGTAGTGGTACCACAAATGTTATTTGGGTAACCACTCACTCACGAATTGGATTTGATGCTGTGCTATAAGAGGGTATCCATGTCTAGTACTGTAAACCTGGTCTAAAACCCAAGACTGAAATCTTAGACTGTGGGGGAAACTGAAAATTGCTGCTTAGCTGAATGGACATAGCATCAAACCATAGGAATTTATACTCATAGACAAAGGTTACTTTTGGTGTTAAACTGAGAAACCCCTCCTTTTTAGTGAACAGAGATAGATAAAGGCAAAGACCCATGGCTCTACAAGACGTTAAGAATAAAACAGTTGAGTGCTTGGTTCTAGAAAAGACATTTATACTACCTTATAGTTAGGTAATAAGGGGATATTGGAGAAGAGGAAGAGGAGAGAATGTAGAGCTGGAGGACGGAGAGAGGTGTTCCAAAATATCAGCTTCTAACAAGGACACAGACATGGAAACCAAGAATTCACAGAATCTGGGACACTGGCACTAGGTCCACAGAGTGGGTGCCTTTATATTAGCCTTATATGGAAGGGGAAGGGACTCATAGAATCCTACAAGATACTGATAGTCTGTTGGTAACTGACAGACTGTGGGAGAAAGAGAAGCATGGCATCCAGTTGTGTACCCACAAGGCTTTAGTGATTAGTTCCAAAGTTAGAGTCACACAAACAGCTCTGATTCAACTGCAAGGGAGACTAAACAAAACCCCAACTGTTAAACAGAGGAAAGGCATGACTGGAAGTGGAGTTAGTAGGAAAGGGAGGCATGAGAGTGGTGGGAGAGCTACAGATTAAATAGTGTACATGAGTAAAATTATGAAGAACACATTTCAAGTTCCATCATTCCATGATCACCTGTGTAACATCTTCTAGTTAGTGACATTCTAGAAGGTTTAATTTTGCATAAGGTAGTGCTACTGTCACAATCTGTAAGCTTCTCTGAGGCCCAAGACCATGACTTGAACTATACCAGCCAAGTAACCCCCCACCACTCTCTAACTCACCACACCAGGCAGTGGGCTCTGCTGAGTGAAGATCGAGCTTTCAGGCTTTGGTGACAGGCTGGTGACACTCCTTCGTCCTTTCGCCAGTGGAAACTATTGATGGCAGAAAGCCTGAAGGTAAAATATTGGTAAAATGTGCAAAAGTGAAAGAATTTTACTTTGGACCAGCATGCTTTAAAAAAGTGACTTTCAAATTTCTATATGAAATCAGTCTACTCATATATTTTCTGCTGGTGTTGTACAACACTGGTGTTGTCATGGGTGATGGACTCTGAGATGTTCCACCTATTCTCCATCTCATTCCAACCCTACCCCACTTAGAAATGCTTGTAACAATCCACTCAATCTCAGCAATGAGTAACTGAAATGTTGTGGTCCAGATTTATTTTTATTTTTGAGATGGAGTTTTGCTATGGAGCACAGGCTGAGATCCTTCTGCCTTAGCTTCCCAGAGTTGGTATTAGAGGCATGTGCTATAAAGCCTGGCCAACAGTCTACATTTGGGAAAAAAAGAAAAAGAATTTCCTTGAGACTTTACAGGGCACTACATGAATTTTTAATTTTTTACCATGGCATGGTACAGTTAAAATAAGACTTGGAAAATCTGATATGGCAGAATATATAAGCATTCTTCACTGTGTTACTTTGTATTGTAGACCTATTTTGATGTCTAGTACTGTGACTTGATTTAACCAATAGGAAGTTACTAAACATAATATAATCAGAAAGGAGAAGTGCTTGTATGCCTGGACTTCATAATATCTGCCTCTTGGTCTTTGTCATGAGAACAAACTTCAACTGTGTTCTAGAACCAGTACGGATCTGAGCTGAATTGTTCTAGGTGTCCTAGCCAAGGCAGCCAGCCAATATTCACATCTTTTGAGACCAGCAAGAATAGCAGAGATGGCTAGCCATTTAATTAGTCACTCCAGGCACATGAAAAAAAAATAAACATTCTCTAAATGCTTCTGAAGATTGTTGGTTTGTTGCATATTACTATGGCAACCAGAGATAACAAACATTACAGTTTATTAGTCATAAACTGTTCACATTTGAGTACATTATGAATTCTTGAAGTCTAATAGAATTAATTGTGAACTCTTTTAGTCTGCCTCATTCTGGCATAAGCATCAAAATGTATCTAGGTAGTTGCAGAAATAAAGAATGGTGCTCAGATTTTTGTGTCAATCACATCACCTGATCTACTGCATCAGAATCTGAGCTAAAGATTGTGAACTGCTAGTGTAGCAGACTTCTTTATCTCTTGGGGCTTGAAAGAGAAATGATTCATTGACCAAGATTGAGTAGCCAGATGTGGTGGAACATAGCCATAATTCCATCACCAGCAGACTGAGACAGGAGGATTGCTGTAAATTTGAGGCCACCCTGGGACACATAGGGAGTACCAGGTCAGTCAAAGCTTATTCAGTTTGTATAGGTGTGTTTATCTTGTATATGTAATCAGTAAGGGCCTATGTAGTCCACCATTCTCCCTAGGTGAGCTATTTGGTATTTACATTTTAGGTGATTAAAAGTAAAACTTCCATCATGGTCCCATTTTTCTTAGTGTGTTGTGTCTCTAAAAGTTCTGCATATTTTGGCTGACCAAACATCTTTGAAGGGTTTTTACATCCTTGAAACTGTGTTGTATATAAAGGCTATACATTCTTTTAAAAAAATTCTCATGTGCAAAACATTCTACTTTTGTAACTGTTTTAATTTTATATCCTTATCTTTATATGTCCCTGTTATTAAATTTCACTAAATTTCCCTGTGCTTCATTTGTTGGTGTTGTACAGTTTGGGGGCAACTTGAACATGTCCTACTCTGTTTGGTCACTTGATCATAGGGCTAGCCCTTTATGTGCCTGGTTCAGAGACTACCCATACCTGCATGGACATTGTTCACAATCTCTCAGAAACCACATATTGGCCTCTGGAATGGAACGCCTGGTGCTGTTAATATTTAAGAAGATGGTTGAGGGAAGTATAAAGAGAAAGATGCGAAAACCTTAACATAGTTGCTTTAACAGCTGTAATTACTTTGTCTTTCTATCTCTGTGAGTCAGCCAGGAGCATCAAAGATATAAGGACTGCTAGAGGAATGGTTTTCAGTTGGGGAATACTATTTTAAGGTATGTTACCTTTGCTTATATTGCGTTTGTTTAACTCTGTGGAGTTGTGTTACTGTGCCTGTCTAAAAACACCTGTTGGTCTAATAAAGATCTGAACAGTCAATAGTGAGTCAGGAGAGAGAAATAGGCAGGGCTGGCAGGGAGAAAGGATAAATATAAGGAGAAATCTGGGAGTAGAGACTTAGTAGCCAGAGAAGGAGGAGGACTCCAGGGACCAGCCACCCAGCAACACAGCCAGACATGGAGAAAGAAAGAAAAGTATATAAAATTGGAAAAAGGTAAGAACCCAGAACCAAAAGACAGATGGGTTAATTTAAGTTAAGAAAAGCTGGCAAGAAACAAGCCAAGCAAAGGCTGGGCATTCATAATTAAGAATAAGCCTCCATGTGTGATTTATTTGAGAGCTGGGTGGCGCACCCCTCAAAAAGAGAAAAACCAAACAACAGTTTTCAGTACTCAGATAAATAATTCCTGCCATAACACCTGACCAAGCTTAGATATGAGAGATCTGCCCCCAAGACACATATGTTGAAGGATTGGTCCTTGATGAAGCCATGCTTAGAGATGGGGCATTCAGAGGTGATTGGATTATGGGAGCATTAACTTCACCATCTACTCATAAATGTGATAATTGTCAAGGAAATGAGAAACTTATCCCACTATTCGGAGCAAGGTTTATGTATAGTCCAACGCAGGTGGTTGAGTGTCTGAGGTTGCTAGGTGCACTATTTGGAGAGGGGTGTGTGTGTGCATAGGATGTGCAAGTAAAGGAGATAGGTTACCTAGTGCATTCTTAAAAGAGGGAGATGTGTATGACCCAATCTAATCAGAGTAACACTCTATTCCCCATGCTTGCCTGCTTCAACTGCACTGTGATTAGTCACCCAGTCATTGAGACCTTGCTATACCCAAGATCTGAATGGGCCCAGCTGCTGTTTTCTCTGGCAGCAGAACTGTCCATGTGATTTTGGTTTCATAAGCATGCACAATGCAAGAGTTGGAGCATCATAAAGCTTCCACTCAAAGGAGGGTCAGGCAGTGTGTGTCAAGGTTGGAATCCTGGGGCAACCCCTGACAGGATGCTGTATAATGATGGGAGAGTGAAGATAAAAGCTCTGTGGAGATGTCTGGAAGTTAGAAATCTCAGGAGGGTGGAATATCTACCAGTATTTCACAAGCAATAGCTACAGCCAACCAAGGAGAGTGCCCAATGAACTGCAGCCAACAAGGTCATAGAGGCCGGGCTGCTCAAAACCTTTGGAGCTTATTTCTTGCCACACATTCCTGGATACTTGTATTGGAGCTATAGGATTTATTATTTCCCTGATCGGTTGTGGTTTGGGTCTCTTTTTTCTGTGGCATCCTCCTGTTCCCCCCTCTTGAAATAGTTTACCCCATGGTTTGGAAGCATGCAGCTTGCTGTTTATTTTTACAAGGACTTACCAGTAAGAGTTTCCTTGAGTCTCAAAGGAGACTTGGAACTTTGACTGATGAGAGTCAGAGAATGTTAGAGATATACAGAATACATTTTGCATTAAGGTATAGATATAAGCCTTTGGAGACCAGCTGTGGAATGTTATGATTTGAATATAAGTAAAATGCCTTCCAAAGACTCGTGTGTCGAAAGCTTGTCCCAGGCTCACCAGTGCTAAGATGTGATTATGAGGAATATCACCTTCATTCTCCAGTGGTTAACTCATAGATGCGTGGATCTATTGTGAAGTGGTACTGAGGGTGATGGGTCCAGTTGGAGGAGTAGTTAACTGGGTTTATGCCTTTGAAAGGTATATCTTGTCCCCATTCCCTGGCTGTCAGTCTCTACTAGACAGTTTTGCTCCACCAAACCCTCTCTGACATGTGCTATGTGTCTCTGCAGATTTGGAAACAATATTGGCCTTGGGCTGAGAATTCTGAAATGACAAGACAAATAGATCCTGCCCTCTTTAAGTCACTTTCTTTGGGTATTTCGACACAGTGCTGGCGAGCTGACTAATAAGTACACCAAGAATTTCCATCTTTACCAGTCAGGCAGCAGTGATAGAACCTGAAATATTATCATCTTCACATTTTTTATTGCTTACTCTGAACTCTAGGTGTTAATGAGTCTCCTGGGCTGTGAACCATTGGATCTCAGGAATCCATTTAACCAGTATTTTTCAACCTAGTTGTCCATAGGAATTACTTGGGGAGCTCTGAGAAATCCAGATGACCAGGCTGTAGTGGGTAGCTGTTCTAGCTATGACCTTGAAGCACTGCCCCTAGTGAGGTAGCAAGTAACAGTTACATTTGCCTATGACCTTAAAGTACATGCTCCTGGGGTGTGGCTGCAGGGGACCCTTAAGACCTGGGATGCAAGTACTTGGCACTCTCTCTTGGCTTCCTCATGATTTTGGATGCTGGGACAGACCAGGCAAATCTTCAGCGGAAGAACAGTGTGGAACCGTGCCTCACCATTCCAGGATCTTGTGACAATTTCCTCTATTTTGTCTTGCGAGTTTAGTTTTCTTTCCAAAATAAATTCCTTTGCCCTTAAAGTAGACTCAATGGATTTTTCCCATTACCAGGCTGCAAGTGAATTCTTTATATCAGATTCTTTGGGTTGTGTTGCAGGCCCTGCCATGCTTCTAGAGCTGGTGGCATGGTTGTAGTGTTAAGTAGGGTGGACAGTCATTGCTCTAAGTCCATTTTTCATCTCAACTCAATGTTGGGACACACTAAGCTTTGATGCCTCTGTGAATCTGATCCCCAAAGGACTTAATTAGTTGGAAAGTGGAAAATGGTTAACAGACAGGATAGCTCAGTTAGTTAGAGCACAGAACTAATAGAAACTGGAATTCTCACAATCCTCTATTTTGTCATAATTTTTCCAGTTCACGAATTGCACATGTTCAATGGTCAAATTTATATCTTGTGCTATCTGTCATTAAGTCCCTTGATTGCAGGATACTTTAAAGGAGAAAAACTTGTATTTACACTTGTTTTTTATTCAGTATGCGACTGTTGCTAGGTTCTGTTTGGTCCTGGGAGGGAAGCACAGGCCAGAGTGATATCTGTACACACAGAGCTTAAGCTTATCAGAAAAATCATTTGCCATTGATCAAATAAGTGACCCAGACAGTGATTTAATTTTAATTGTTATAAGAACAGCAAGAGAAAATTACAGCATGCAAAAAATATAATTATTACATTCCCCCCAGATCCAACGCTCCAGTTTCATCCCAAGCTCCGCAGCAGAACTCCTGTGGTAGCCTTCCCTGCTCTCCTGCTCCCATCTCCCCTGGATCCCACAGACCTTTCCACTTTAATCCCCCTCTCCCATTTCTTTGTCCCAGCTTCCAAACACAGCAGGCACCCCTACTAACTCAAGGGCCTCTCCTGCCAGGAGAAGTAGGCTGAAGGGGAATCCACACCTCTCCTGCTCCTCCAGACTTGATACCCCCAGGTCTATCCCTTGTGTGTAGCAGAAAACCCGCTATGGTCTCTCTTTCTTCTCTGACCCTAACCTCAATGAATGAAGGTCTTCTCCCCTAACCTTCCTTCTCCCAACTCTTCCCATTATCCTGTCTCCAACATCAGCAGGCGTTCCCTGTCAACACACCACCTGAGCAGGCCAGGGAAACAGGTAAGCTAACTGAAGACCTGCACCTCTTCTTCCTCTCCTTCAAATTCAATCCTCCAGTCTCAGCTCTACAACAGAACGCCTGCTGCTGCCTTCCTTCCCCTTCTGCCTGCATCTGTGGGTCCCGTAGACCTTCCCCTCCCAGCCTCCCTGTCCCTACTTGTTGCTTTGTCCCAGCACCCACCTCCAGTAGGCTCTCCCCGCTAACCCAGAGACCACTCCTGACAGAAAAGCAGGTAGGCTGCCAGTAGATCTTTCTCTCTCCTTCTGTTCCTCCAGATCCAACCCTCCCCATTCTCATCCCCAGTGCCAGAGCAGACTCTCTAGAATGCCCTCTCTTACTGTCTCCCCCATTCCAAGGGGATAGAATAAGCAGACCCAGGTTGAACACTCTGCTCTCCTCCCTCTTGTGAACCCCTGCAGATGCCTCTCCTCTCCTCATTCCTAACTGACAGCTGCCAACACACAGAATGAATTTTTTAAACCTAGAACTCCCAGTGCCCACAATTATCAAGTCCAAAGAAAATTTCCTACCAGGTAACACAGAGCTGACACACTCCAAAAATCTAGAGAGGAAAAACAAAGCAAGGAACAAAACATCCACTCAACAAAGACAACTCCAGAAATCAGCAACTAGACCTATAATCATCACAATCCCTAATGTTAAGACTCCAGTATAAAAACACAATCAATAACAGCCAGGACAATTTGTCTCCACTAGAGCTCAGCTATCCTACTATAGCAGACCCTGAATATTCAGTAGAAACGGTGGCAGTAGGAATCACAGAACTATGCCAACATTTCCAAATGACAGAACAACTAGAACAGTTGCTAAAAGCAGCTTTTCTAATAATAAGAAGGTTGACTATTTATTGTAAAATATCACCTGTGCTTACTAGGTACAGCATACTGCAGTGTGTTGCACTATATTGAAGTAAATGTGCAGGGAAGGCCTCCACTATGAACTGTGCAGGTGTACAATGTGTCCCTTGCAAGTGTCCAGCAAAGAGATTCACCTCTGTACTGGGCTCAATATGTATATAAATATTGGCACAACAAGTTCCTGCCTTTTGAAAATGAATAGAAAATGATTTTTCTAGTCATTTCTGAAGAAATTCAGTTACTTAATTTTCTCAAAACAGTAGATGATGTTGTACCATGCTTTGGAGATCAGAAGTTCAAATTATCTGAGACATGAAAAAATCAGATGGCTACATTAATGGGCAGCTGGAAACATTAATAGATGACTGTAGCAATACACAGGTCTTGGGGTCAGCAGGTGTGGGGCTTGATGCTGCTCTTGCCCTTTTACCACTTTGTGAGCCTTGGCCAGGCTGCTAAGTTTTACCTTCCCCTCTCCAAGTGGAGAAGATGATATTTGCATCCTGTCTGGCTATAACTGCTCTCATCCTAATTTTAGGGTTGCAAGGTATGATGAAAATGGTTTTCTGCTGTCTCCTCTTCCAAAGACTTCTTCTAGCACAAAAGTGATTGGAAAAAGAGTGAGTCCCCCCCTCTCTTTCTCTCTTTCTGTGTGTGTGTGTGTGTGTGTGTGTGTGTGTGTGTGTGTGTGTGTGTGTGTGTGTGTGTGTGTGTATGTGTGTGTGTGAGAGAGAGAGACAGAGACAGAGACAGAGACAGGGACAGATAAGCAAACCTTCAAGTTGGGTACATTGAGTGAGTTTGGGGAGAGAGGCTGCTGTACAGTTGTGACATTTGAGTTGAGACTGATTCTCTGGAGCATAATGCAGACTCTCATCAATATTCTTAGTCTCCATACACAATCAAAATGTTTTCCTCTTGAGATCAGTAATTTATCTGTTCATCCATCCATTCCAAAAAGCAACCTTCATGGAAAGCTTACACTAAAATTCTGTGGGTCTGATATTTTTCAGGAAGATATTTTTTGTACTCATATTAGGTCCCTTGGTGCCTCAGCAACTCTGTTTCTGTAGCATAGATTTCATCATTGTGTGCTAATTTTACTATTTTCCATGATCCCAGCCTGCCACCCAGTTCTTTCCTAGTATACCCTAGTATATTGCTGTAGGACCAGCACTGTACTTGACATTTGAACTAGTTAAAGTTGTCTGGTTGAATATGAACAGTCCTTTGTACATGTTTGATAAATGTTGAGAAAGTCCTTTCATCGTATTACTTTTATTTAATGATTCATTTTTGATATTATAGGTGTGTGACATTGTGCAAACATCTGAGGCTCACTTGGGTCCATACTGAACGTTCCTTATGTCCCTGACTACTGTTACAGGAAACAATAAGAAAGTATATTGGTTTTCTTTCTTTGGGGAATCAGTCACACATATTTGCATATGGTTTCAGACTTTTACATCCATGGCAGGCTTTGGTACGGTATTTGGAGATTTCATGTCAGCTTTGCTTTACAGAGCTCATTCATCTTAGTGTACACATCTCCAACAGCTGTGCTGAGGTGAGTTTTCTACGAAGCATTTAAACACACTGAACATGTGTTTGGGTTCTCTCCCCACAGCCACGTGTCTCTGTGTGTGTGTGACTAATTCTCTCAGCTGATGCCTCGGCAGAGGCAGCGAGGGGCTGAGCAGAGCTCTAAGGCAGATGTGGTGGAAACAGGTCATTCTCAAGAGGAATGGCAACATTTTTGATGAAGGAAAAGGAGCCCCAGTCACACTCAGCAGCCCCTACCATCTTAGGAAGAGGAACAGAAAAGGTGGGCACTTGGGAACTGCTACATCCTATTTCTGAAGGTTACTTGATTCCATCAGTAAGATGTCAAGTGCATTTCTTGGAATTTGACTGGGGGACTGCAAATAGCACTGTTATCTTTTTTTCTTTATTTCCTTAATTATCCAAGCAAATAAAGAGAAAATGTCTGGTGAAGAGAAAGAACAAGAAAGAGACTTCCCCCTTTGATCTTAATTTTTATTTGAAAAGGATGAATTTCCTAACAAATATGACCATTAATACATTAATAGAACTGCCTGCCTAATGCTGGAACTCCAACTGGTACTATCCAGAGGCTAGAGCATAGGAAGGTACTCAGTTGCCAACATGGTAGTTTTCAACTCAAAAGCAAACATCTTTAATAAAATTCCCACAGAGATGGGCACATGGATGATATATTTTAGAATTTTCTTGGGCATTTAGTATGAAGTAATGCAGGGTTACTTGGTGGTCTGCCCAAGACTTCATGTTGGTATCCTAGGGGGATCAGAGTAGGGAGGTCAGCCTGAGACCCTCATCTTACTACATATGGATACAAAGCACACATATCCTGCTCAAATTTGATTATTTGTACAAATCTCCCAAACTCCAAGTCCCCATGGATGATGTGGAAAGTAATGCATGTTCTTCTGACAGCAATCTAATTTAAGATAGTTATTAAATAGTAAAAATGAGGGTTATGGGTCATCATGTTTACATCCAGAACCCATAGCCTCCTGGTAACACTTGAAGGATTTATATATTGGAATACTTCTGATCATAATTTCCCATGCTCAGAGAAAGGATTCTTTTTCACAATCATGACAGCATCAGTGTAGACCTTGTTTCATAAATAATTTTGAGGTGTACAACTTTAACATGTCTATACCACCAGCACCTCCTGTGGTAGAACCAGAGCCAATGACAGGTTGGTGAAGTTCTGCTGAGTCCAATCCTCATTGGAAGCGATCTTCATGGAAGGATAGGGCAGATTAATTTCCAGTGTTACTGTGAGACTTTCTCTTAGCCACTGAGAATTTGGGAAGGGTATTAAAATTGTTCTCTGGAAAGAGATTTTGTACTTTATCAATGGACTTGGCTTCTCTGTAGCAAACAGAGAAGAAGAATAGCTGGTAGACAGCAAGAAGACAAGTAAATGGTGATTTGGACAACTCTGGCAGAGGGAAGAGGAGAGGACTGTGTCACCATTTGCTCAAATATGCTCCCCTCCAGTTTATTCTATTGCCCTGTGCGTACCATGGCCCTTTGACATTTTTCTGTGCCGATTGTTTATTTAGTGTCCTGTGTATCTTGGAGTCACAAAGTGGCTATAGAAGTATTAAAGTATCCAAAGGAAGACAAAGTGGAGTCATGATTGGAAACATATATGGGAGTGGGAGATCTGGAGATAAGGTGTATCATACTATACACTGAAGTGACTTTATACAGACTGAACAGGTTACACTTAGGAATACATCTGTGTATACATATATGTATGCAATAACAATTGGTGAAAAAAAAGAGGCCATGCATTTGAAGAAGAGTGGGAAGGAGTATATGAGAGGGCTTGGAGGAAGAAAAGGGAAATGAGAAATGTAACTGTATTTTAATCTCAAAAAGTCTGTGCAAGATTTTGCAAGGGCTTAGGCCCAGTTCTGAGCATCTGCATACAGCTCTCAGACATCCCTAAATCTAGTTCCAGGGAATCCCATCTCCTTTTCTACTTCTGTAGGGACCAGGCATACACACAGTGCACGTGTATGCGCAAGCGCGCGCGCACGCACACACACACACACACACACACACACACACACACACACACACACACACACAAAGACAAAACACTCATACACATAAAATATAAAACTCATATATTGGGAAATGTTGAGATTGGGGCTTTGTGTTAGATGGTGCAATGTTACATAATAAACATTATTATTTACTGAATCCTTCATGTTTATCAGGAGATTTGTTAACTACTGAGGCTACACGATAGAAAAGAATCAGTCCCTCACTGTGTCATGAAAGGCAGACACACACAAGAATTTCAGTGCCATGATTGAGTGCCACAATGAACACATACATAACCATGGTTGGGACTGTTAAGATGAAGATCTAAACTTTGCTTAGGGGGAATCAAGTGATACATTTTTAGCTGAACACCGAGGTCAAAGTTTATCTGGGTCATTCTGGACAAAGTAACACGCACACAGAAAGGGAAATGTGAGAGATTTGGTGTTGAAAGACTTCATTGTAAGAAATGAAGATGTGGGTAGAGTAAGAATACATGGATGTTGTATGTCAGCCTTCATCTGCTGAGCAAAGTGGGCCACAGAAGAGTGTGAAGCAATGAGGATACAGACTCTTGGAGTCAGGGTTTTATTTAAAACACTCTTCAAGACTGAGTGGGGAAGGGAAATTCTGGAAGGAGGGATTTTTTTGCCAACAATGTCAGTAAGAAAAATGGGACCTAAACTAGGTCAGTATTTTGATGAAGAAAAAGGTATGGTTTGGGAGAAATTTAAGAAAATAAAATACACAGGACTTTTTTGGGAATTGGATAAAGACAACTCAGGATTTTGGTTTGAGTGATACAGACTGTAATTTTATTTACTTTTTACATAAGTATCCCTTATTGATTCAATAGGGAGCCATCACAGTGGCGAGTCCTGAGAATATCTAGATAAAAAGGCGCACAGCCCAATCGCCAATCAGTGTTTGCATTTCAGTAGGGAAAGACACACACGTTGATGGACATGTGTATCACCAGCATAATGAAGTTATGACCTACTTCTAACAAAGGCCCTGGGAAAGGGTTATAGATGATGTAGAGGACCAGAACTCAGGAGATACACTTTAGAGTTCTCCAGCCAAGTTCACAGCCAATATCTTGTTAGCTATGAGGTAACCAAAAAGTTCTGTGATGCCATCCAAGAAAATGACTCAGGACAAAAACAAAACTTAAGGGCCAACAGAGGCAGGAAGGGCGGTTGTTAGTGAAGCCGAGAAGAGAGTGTACGAGGCAGGATGTGGGGAGCATGTGCATACTTATTTCCCATAACCTTCAAAAGTCCTGCTCTGGGAGTACACAGGAGACATAAGAAAACAGCTTTGTCTTTTCCTGTGTGTATTTTGTAAGTTGCATAGAGCAGATACTAAAAATGATGCTTCAATAAAATGCAGTGGAAGCATTCGAAAATTAGTTCTCTTCTAGACATGTGATGAAGAAAGAGACCTAAAGAGCTGGTTAGCCTTCCCTTCATCGTGGCAAATATTGAACAGAAGCAACTTAAAGGGGGATTTTTCATGGTTTCAGATGATTTGGTTCATGGTGACATCACCCCATGATTAGGTTGGAAAATAATGCTGAGAACATGGGGGGTGTGCATCTTCATCTCATTGCATACAGAAAGCAGAAAAAAAAAAACACTGGGAGAGCCAGGGACAGGACACCCCCAAGGACTTACCCCTTGGTCATCTACTTGGTCCTTAACGGAGTTTGTGATCAGGGGAATTTTAGTCACAGATTCTGTGACCAACAGCTGGGTAAGGTGCTTGCACGTCACTCCTGCACCTGGTCCTCTCAGTGAATTGGCAGACTGGACTAAGAGAAGTGCTTTCTGTTCTAAAAGCCTGAGTCTGGAGACATGACTAGATGGTCAAGCTGCAGAGATGATGCATTATCAAACAGAGGTGTCCTGTCAGCCTTGCTGATATATTATCTTATAAAACATTGGGACATTAAATATTTGATAGAGGAACTCTAGATATTGATTTCCCCCCTAGTCATAAATGGCTCCTGCTTCTGAAGAATGGAAGGCTCCGCAGAGCTGTATACACCAGTAGATTGCATCCCTGCAAAACGAATGTCAAACAGTGCATCTGGGTATTGTCTTGATAAATTACATGACTCGGTGATCACTGACCCACATTTCGTAATATGATTTTATAAAACCCATGTGACAGTGTTAATGGAGATAGATGCACTGTAGTCTGTATACAGTAGAAGTCAACAGTGTTCCTGGAAAAAAATGAAAATAGGAAATGTAATTACAGGTTTGCTATTATAAGATTTCATGTAAAGAAAGCGTTAGGTGGGTGGATATTTTTATGCAGGGAAGTTGTCAGAATTTCAGGCAAAATTACTGAATGCCAACCAACAATTCTGCTTTGTCAAAATAACTGTTTATTTCTGTGCTCCTACAGTCTCTCTGGCACAGCACCAGGTGTGAAATAATGGGCTTGTGTTCTCCGCATATGCTGGGGCCCAAGACACTTCAGCTTATGCAGTCTTATTTGGGGATTTCTGCTGTAGGACTTCAATGGCGGGGACTTGCTTCTGAGGATTCACAGCAGAGAAAACACTGTGACCTTGGCAGCGAGGGCTCTAGCTCTCTCATCAGAGCTAGAAGCTTGCCGATGACAAACGTACCTGTGCTTGTGGACAGAATCATAGGACAGCTACCAGGATTTTTTTTTCTTGAAACACAGCAGCTAATTTTGCGTCATTAGTTAACCAGCCTCAAACAGAGGTTGAAGTTTGGTGAGCTCCAGGCAGAAGACTGGTTCACAAAATCCCCTCCGAAAGTGCACATAGGATTCCCCAGGCTCCTGTGCTTGCTCTAATTCAGAGTTGAATTTCTGTGTACTGAAAAGTACAGTTATACAGTGGCAACTGAACATGATTAGGAATATCCTTCCAATTTCATTGTTTGAGCTTTATGATAGTCTTAATTGGCACATAATTGTATATATTTATGGAGTAAAATGTGGTATGTTAATATATGCATATATTTTATAATTAAAGAATTAGTATAATTAGCATTTTCTTCATTTTATTTAAAAAAAATAATAGGGTTGTAAAGAAGTCTAATGTGAGTTTGGACCATTTTTTGAGGATAGTTTCTAATTCACCTGCCAAGTATGACCTTAACCTTATTTCACATCTTACACGTCGTTAGAATCAAAACAGGGAGGGAGATGAAACCAAATGAAAAATTAGATAATTTAGGCTTAAAGAACATCCCCCCCCCCCCCCCGCTCTCTCTGAGGCAATGAGAACAGGGCAGCACTGAGGTGAGTTTGGTCAGTTTGAAGTTCTAAGCTGACCGCACAGGAAGGCAGACGTGAGCCCTGAGGGCAGATGTCATCAACTGTGTTAGCAGAGACTCTCGCGTGGTGTGTGGATGAGATTATTCAAGGGAGAGCTTGAAGAGAGAGATAAGCAAAGCTCTGAGAGTGAAATCTTGGTTGAGATAATTTTTTAAAAAGTGGCTGGAGGAGAGAGACAAGAAAAGTAAAAAGGAGTCAGTTAGTCATGGGGAAACTCTGGGAGCTTAAGGCAGAACAACATTTCAAAAGGAGGAAACGGTCAACAATGTCAGCTGCTGTAGGGGGAGAAAGTACTAATTGACCTGGAACATGTGCATTGTATTCCTCAAACGGCAAGATGGACCTGACCATGGGGAGAGTGGAGAGCGGTTCTGGAAAAAGTCTGGATTGCAATGCATTGGAGAGCAAACGGGAAAAGTACAGGGAAGGAGCGCACTCCTGAAAATAGACTTCGTTTTTGTCTGTTTTTTTTTTGTTTTGTTTTGTTTTTTTGTTTGTTTGCTTTTTTTTTTTTTTTTTTTGTTTCCAGTCAACTTGCAGCAATAGTACCTGTTTATGGGTTGGGAAGAGTTTCCAATTAAGGTCTCAAGAAGAAAGTGGTATTGATGAAAAGTCTGCTGTGTTCTGGTTTGAGGTCAGTTTGGAGACTTTTATCTAGGGAAATTTGACAGAACATGGTGGTATGCGAACATCTAGCAGGATCATTCGGTTATCAAGTACCCTTTATTGGAAGAGCATAAAATACAAGAACAGAGATTGGGAGGAGGTAAGGTACTAGAAGCTGGACTGAGCTCACTTGTTCAAGCTCTTTACAAACGGTGGGTGAAAACGGAGACCCCAGCACAGAGGAATCCCGAGATCATTACCTCAGAGCCCGTGACAAAATTTGTGAGTAGCTTTTTGTCCTGAAAATCTCTGAACAAACGGCCTTAGGGAGCGACATGGGTGCAGTTTGTTCTTGTGGGCCGGGGTTGTAGGAACGGGGCGGTTCTGACACAGGCGTGAAGGGACCAGCTGCCTGCTTGGATTTGTGCTCCACATCCTGGGCCGGTGGTGAGTGGAGGGTCATTTTCAGCCTTGCTTCTTGTGCAAGCCATGATGCAGCAGCATGATTCCATGAAGAAGATGTTACTCATGTTCGTAACTAAAGACAGACACAAAGGAACTACTGGGGCTTATATAAAATTCCCTCAGGAAATGTTCATCCTGAATTTTATCTCTGGCTATGTGTGCCACACCTGGCATATTTGTGGTGTCAGAAATTCTAGACATAAAAGGTGACAAAAACATGTTAGTGGTCCTTTAGCAGAATGACCGGAAGAAGGAAGGCTAAAGTCATGAAACATTAAGTAGTGAATTGAGGACAGCAGGGATGCAACAAGGGTAAGGTTGGCCCAAGCTAGAGTCACTGCTTTCCCCTCCTGCAGTGAGCCAGCTTAGATGTAGTCGGGGAAATGAAATGTTAGCAGGAAACGTCATCTTCTCTTCTAGTGTGAAAATCCCCTTTCAACTGCCCCAACCAAGACTCATGACCATTTCCAGTACTGTGGACTCATCACTAGATGTATATATCTTCAGTGCCCATCTCTGGAGAGGGTACAAACTTCTCTAGTGCTGGAAAGATCCCAAGCTATGAGAATATCTTTTCTATTTACAAACTAAACTTTTTGCAACTCTGTGACCTGTATAGTCAATTCTACTAACTTCCAAAGTTATTTATCTGGAAGTTTCTTTTTTGTAAAAAAAAAGTTGTAGACAGTGGTTTTATTTCAGTCATCTGGAGTTACCCCTTAAACAGTAAAGACATCTATTATTTTCAGTTATATCTTTTAAAAATCACATGGTTTCTAGTTCCCCAAATCCTTTGACACTGGTGTCTACACCTAGAGCTGAACATAATTCTCTAAGTGTGGAATGATGGCATGTAGTGGGGCCATTTCCTGTCTGGAACCAAATGTAATGATATCATCAACATGTCAAGATCATATAGCTCCAGTGTAGCAGTTTTTAATATTTAAATTTATATTTTACCACTTTATCCTTTTATAATGAATTATTTTATGACAGAAATGCAGGTTAAATTTTATCTTGCTTGCTATTTAAGCCCCTGTATTAGCAAGGTTTGTTAGAGAAACAGAACTATTAGAATGAATACATACACACACACACACACACACACACACACACACACACACACACACACACACACACACACATACTTTGCCTGTCTAAAACACCTGACTGGTCTAATAAAGAGCTGACCAGCCAACAGCAAGGCAAGAGAAAGGATAGGTGGGCTGGCAGGCAGGCAGAGAGAATAAATAAGAGAAATCTGGGGAGAAATCAGAAGATGTAATAGCAAGAGAAAGAGGAAGAGAGGAAGGCTCCAGGGGCCAGCCACCCATCTACACAGCAAGCCATGGAGAAAGAAGTAAAGAAAGGTATACAGAAATAGAGATAAAAGCCCAGAGGCAAAATATACATGGAATAATTTAAGAAAAGCTCACTGGAAACAAGCCAAGCTAAGGGTAGGCATTGTAAGTAATAGTAAGTCTCTGTGTGTCTTTATTTGGGAGCTGGGTGGCAGGCCCCCAAAGAGCAAAGAGTCCCCCCCCCCCAAGCTAAAAGAGTAAAAAACAACTGGTCTTTTAGTTGATCCCAGATCCAATCAAGTTGTCAGAAAGAATTAACCATCTCAGGTCCCCATTCCAGCCTGATCTGGAGCTGGATCCTTACCATCCCAAGTACATTTAATATCTCAGCTTTGTATCATCTGTAAAAAGACTTTCCTGTGATGAATAGTCTTCAATGTCAACTTGATTGGGTTTAGACTCACCATGGAATTTCCTCTGGGTTTGTCTTTGAGGACATTTCCAGGAAGCTTTAACTGATGAGGAAAGAGCCACCCTGAATGTGGGTAGCACTAATCCGTGCTGGGGTACCAGGCTCACCATGAGTGTGAAAAGGAGCTGAGTATTAACATTAATCTCTCCCTGTTTCCCTACCAGGAACACAGTAAGACCTGCCACCTCATGCTCCTGTCTTCCCCAGCATGGTGTGTCCACAAACTGTGAGCCACAAGAAACCTCTCTTTCCTGAAGTTGCTTGTTGGGTTTTGTGTCACAGCAACCAGAAAAGTAGCTAAAAAGTTAAATTTCCCCAATTCTTAATAAAGACATTGAAAACGTTGAGCCAAAGAAGGGGCTTAGAGAAAGGTCAACAGAGCTCTTTTTACTAGAAAACGAGTTGATGCCTTGACATTGCACGGACCATCCCCAGTCACTTATAAGTCACCTGCTTCATGGCAATCAACCGCCAGCCCACAGCTCTCCATTTTATCACTGAAGATCTTATGAAAAATGATCAAATACTTGAAGAAATCCATGTGCCTTCTCTGGCTACCATTTTTCCAAATGCCTCTATTACCTCCAGAAGAATCTCAGACTCCTAAACAGGGCTTCGGAGGTGATATTTACCAGTTTCTCCCTCTTTTCTCAATCCATTCCTCACTCCCAACTTGGAAGTCATTGCTCCAGTCCTTCTGAACTCTATGCAGCAGTCTACACTACCCTGCTCTCTGTCTGCATGAAGCTCTTCACTTCTGGCTTCTTCAGGCGTGATCCCTGGCTTGGCATCTTGCTCTTTTGTCCTAGTATCTGAACGGCTCTTTGCCCTCCAGACCCTGACCATTAACTAAAATATTTGTACCTTTTTTTTTTTAGGGGAGGGTTTTTATTATGAATAAGAGAGAGAAAATATCCAGAGGCATCTGGAAAAGTCCAGAGCAGAGAGAAAAGAAAGCAAACTGGACATGCCCAGGCTAGGAAAGTGGGAGAGAATAGTGGAGACAGCAAGAGGTAGAGAATAGCAAGGATGCAAGAGAATAGTGAGAAGTAGAGCAGTAGAGATAGCAAGGGGGCAAAGAGATAGCAAGAGCATTTCTACCTATCTTCAAGTTTCTTTTAATTCTTTTCTACTAAAGCCAGGCTTAATCCCATGAAGACGACCTTGTGTTTATTTCAGTCTGTCACACTGGATTTAAGTTCTCTTGAAATCAATGACTGTCTCGTTGGCTGTTTTATTCCCTGTGCATATTATGACACATACACAGACTCAGAACATTGTTTCTATTAAAAAAAGAAACCAATTGTGACTGATATTTAAATGAAAGTTGACTTTAGTATTTTTTGTTATTCTTCTAATAAACTATGTAAAAATGGCTTGCCTTGAATTGAATTTGGTGACCTTTGAGCTGGCCTCTGATGAGGGTCACTTTTTCTAAGTACATAGAAATAATTGAGCTAAGGAGATGCTTTAGAATATGGTTAGGTGTGACTGTCAAAGTCATCTGGCTCTGGCTTATAAACCCCCTTTCTGAAATGGAGATATTTGCTCAGTTCTGATCTCCTGGCAATTTTCCCAATCCCTCTGATTTTTTTCCCAGGACATGAGCAGCTGCAATAACAGCTGCAAATAGTTTTAATTGTCTTGGATGTGATGCATCTGGACTTGAACACAGTTAAGGCTGCCAGGCACTCTCCTCTCTCTCCCCTAGAAAGATTTGTGTTCAGTCTTTTACAGTCTTGCTATCACTTTCTCTAATGCATCAGAAATGAAAGCAAAGTAGAAAATGAATTGTTCTGCTTTTGAACGGATTTACCATTTTTGTCAGTTAGTTAGCTGTTCTGGTCTTTTTATCTTATTATTAAAAACAGAGCTTTAAACAAAACTTTTTGTTTGTTTGTTTGTTTGTTTGTTTTGAGATAGTCTCATGTAGCTCAGATGGCCTTGCTCCTGTACTACCTTGACTGCCTGCCCCTCCTGCCTCCACCTCTGAGTGCTGTTATCACAGGTGTTCACCATCGTGCCTGGTTTTGTGTGCTGAGGACAGAACCCTAGGCTTCATGCATGCTAGGCAAGCACCCTATCAACTGAGGCCAACCCCAGTCTTCCAGAGATTCTTATTCTGTTCTCATCTCATCTGAGGTCTGAAGGGGTTTTACCAGTACATTTCATGTAGCTGAAGGAATCTAAATGGGTAGACATGAAAGAACAGTCGTTACACCTGGGGCTGAAGGGTCTAAATAGACACAAAAGAACAAATATCACTCCTATCTAGGATATGCTTGACTACAGACAGATGGGGTGCTGCTACAAATGCCTTGGTAAAAAAAGTCTTTGAGATTTTCAAGGTCACGCTGAAGGTGCAGAAGGTCGGAGTGGTAGATTTCAGTTATCTGACTCTACTTTGTTGTTTTTGAGATGGTGTCTGTGTAGCTCAGCCTAGTCTAGAAGTTTTGACCCTCCTTGAGCCCTGAGACTGCAGGTATGCACTACCACACTCCAGCAACAATTGTCTATTTTATTCTCCACCTCCCTTTCTCCTTCCACTCTTGTGTGTGTGTGTTGGGGGAGGGGCAGTGCTGGGTATTGAACTGAATTGCATTCCAAAATTCATCTGTACATCTTCTAAATTCAAGGTTCATAACTATTTTAGTGTATTAAAGTCACCATTGTTCTGAGCCAGTAGCAATGAAGTAGGGTATAGTTGCAACCATTAGAAACTTTCATAGCACATTATGATCAGACTCAATCAGAATCTGAGAGCTTGGGGCAGGGTTGTAAAATCTGTCAACAGTTCCTTCAGAGCTGCCATACTAGAGTCAAGAGAAACCTACTATGTGACTGAGCAGTAGTGTACTAGGCCGAGGAAAACACGTGCTAACCTCTGCGATACAAAGGCTCGGCTCCGCAGTTGGTTAATCTGAGTAGGCAAGGCATGCACATAGGGCTAGGGGTGGGGTGGAGAAGGCAATGAAGTAGAACTTAGCTTAGTATCTTGTGTGGCCAAAAGCACAAGTGAGAGGCAGAAGCCAAACGTCCCGGGGAATAATAGGATACTAGGGAGAGAAAGTGAATCTTAGATTAGAGCTGTGGAGGAAAAGCTGGCCTCCAAGAGTCTGCAGGGTCAGCCAGATAGGGAGGCACTGCTCAGATGCAGAACATAGAAAAAAGCAGAGTTCTGACGTCAAGGACCAGTGTGGGACATTCTGGGTTCCGTATGAGCAGATTACCCATCACTGTCTGAAGGTTTTATTTTGAGGAGGTTCCAGTATGGAACTGGTTTGCCATTTCAAGGATTTTACTTTAAAGCTAGACATAGGGTGATGCTTTTTGGTTTGATTTTTCAAAGAACATAGCCATATGCTTAAACATTGTAAGCCTTTTATGAGTAAGCAGAAAGTCAAGTCACAGAGCAGCCTCAGCTTTGTTGGTTCTGAGGTATACGATCCACAGTATTCAGGTGAGAGTGGAAAGGAGGCTGGTCTCATGGACAGATGGAAATGTCTCCAGTGCTCATGTTCACTTGAGTCATGGTGAGCTGGAAGTTCCTACCGAACAGTTCTCTGGAGGGAAAGAACTCTAATGCACAACATTTGCTGAGTCCTTTGGAGTAAGCACAGCCACTAGGACTGATTTCAAAGCCACCAGTGCTTTTAAACTCAGTTTCCAAAATTTGACAAACATTCTTGCAAGCCAGTATTAGTTGGTTCTGACCCTCCACTTCTGTGTTTACCTTAATTCTTTAAGAATCATGGTTTAGATAAGGAAGATGCAACTTTAAAGCTAGTATTTAGTTTAACCTGTATTTGTGCAACTTATGAAAAAAAGGAGGTTAAAAATTAACATAGAAAAATAGAACATAAGAACACTTGGCACCAATGTTGTAGCAAGCCTCATTCCGACAGCAGAGTGGGGTGTGTGTGTGTGTGTGTGTGTGTGTGTGTGTGTGTGTGTGTAGGCCAGTGGCTGACCCTGGGTCTTCTGTGCTCATCCTACACCTCACTTTTTGAGACAGGCTACCTAACTAAACATGGAGCTTATTTTAAGTAAAATGTAGTTACATCATGTCACCGTCCCTTCCTCCCTGCAGGCCTCTCTTGTGTGTCCTCGCTCCTGGCATCTCCATCTCCCTAGTGCGCTCACTCACTTTGACCTGGGTGTTGGAGACTGAAGTCAAGTCCCCATACTTATCTGACAATTCTTGAGGACTGAGCCCATCTTGCTCCTTCCAGGGAGAAGAGATTTCCACTTTAGTTTGGTGGTGTGGTGTTCATCTGCAGAGCCGTTACCCCTCAGAAAGCCTGGGGGCAGAGGGGTGAGAACTGGGTGTGGTGGCATGTGCTGCTGCAAGTTCTAAGTCAGCCAGGGCTCAAAGAAGCAAAACAAACTAACAACAAAGCCAAGGGCGGCAAAATGCGTCAGGTTTCCATTCAAGGCTTCTTAGTAAGGCAAAGGGGAGCAGACAGCGCATTCCCAAGGCCCAGCCCTTGTGTCTGATCTCTTCCCTGTGGCCCCAGATCTGTCCTGCAAGAACACTTGAGCCTACCTAGCCTTGGCAAACTCTCTGCAAGCCTTTAAACTCCATCAGATCTGTTCTGATTGCAGTTGCCTCTCCATGGCCCCCAATCCTTCACAATGCCAATTAGCTGGGGCCCGCAGCCCTCCTTGGCACGAGCGGGTCCATTTCCAGTACCCAGACACCACCTGCGTCCTGCGGCTGATGCAGGCCCGGGGGCGCCTCTGCACAGCCCTTCCTGTGCTTCGCATTTCCCCCTTCGTCCCCTCTCAGAGACCGACTGATGTGTGCGTAGGAGAGCCATTTAGTCCAATATAAAGACTAAAATGTTTTTTCCTTCTGATAATGTCCCTGGTTTCGTCCCCCGTTATTATGCTCCATAATGCGCCGCGTGCGGCCATTTTGTCATCGCTTTGGGTCATCCTTGCTCACAATTGGTTATTTACTCAGGGGCTTTTGAAATTATTGAGTTGACACATCTGTCAGACGGCGAAAGCAGAAATGCTAAAAGGTCACTTGGAGAGAAACCAGCTGCTTCAGACAAACCTTTCTGCCTCCAAATAGCACAATCATTACAGCCTGACAGATGGGGCTCTGCTTTCATCCCGGCTCCCGGCTCTCCTTGCCTTCAGGTATTTAACCACACTACCTCATTGCCAGGTCAGCTGGGCCTCCTCCTAATTACCCACACAATAGGCATCTCCCTGCTTAAGAATAACAACTCTATTTTTTCCTGAATAGGAAACCAGTTTCCCCACAGATACGAGCTATCCAGGGCCTTCCACAAACTTTGCTATTAACAGATGAGTTTTGACAGCGGGTAAGCATGTTGCGATTGTGTCTGTAGCCTTCCTTACACCCTGCGACACCAGGCTCTGTCCATGGTAGAGTCTGTGGGACTTTTGAAGAGCTTGGAGTAGATGACCTCAAGGAATTAGGATGATTTCCTTTCTCCTTGTAGTCTTTCACATTCTCGTTCAGTACAGCTGGGTGGGAGGGTCTCATTTAGGTGACCTGGTTTCTCTCTCTCTCTCTCTGTATTAAAATTCTACATGATGCTTAATTTCAACCTTATAGGCAGCACAGGAAGATTCTTCCAGGAACAGGTTCTTCCAAATTCTTTTTTTGGGGGGTGGGGGAGATATTAACATACCAATGGCTATAATAATGGCCTTTAATCTTTCACAGTAATGAAAAAAATAAGTTGATCATCATTTGACTATGGGTTTTCTCTGGACTGAAAAATAGATTTATTTATTTAGCCTGAACTTAAAATATTGTTCTTTTCTCTGAAGGTACAAGATGGCCAATGGAAAGCATAAAGCCTGCTCTCTGTTTTGAGGAATGCTTTGATGGGTGTGTTTACAAAGCATCTTGTTAGGTAAATACAAGAGGCTGAAAGTAGAAGAATGTGTGAGGATGGTCTCATAGTTATAATTAGAGTTCTAAAATCACCACGCATCTAGATGTCTCCCTTCAGGCTATTGAGACCTCACACTTAAAGAATGGGAGCCTTCACACTTCACTAGGAAAATGCTATCACAAGCAGAAATGCAATTATAACAAACCCTCACCAACCCTAAACAATGACAGCCATGACTGACGCTCTAACTATGGTTATTTTTCCCTTCAGTTTCCTCCTGATTTGCTACCTTGTTAGTTTCCACCTGCCACCTCTGCATTCTCTTCATGCTTATATTCTGGGGGCTGACCAGGGAGTTGAGGTCGACCTTAGGGCTCAAGAACTCCAAGTATAAAGGCTATTAGCAGCAGACATGACAACTGAATTACATTCCTATTATCACACAATTCAGTAAGATCTTATTATCTACACACCAAAGCTTGAGTGGAGCTGTGAGTCAGGCAGTATTAAGAAATTGAAAACTGCCATAGTCTGTGCCAATAGGGCCTGTTATTTTCCCCAACTTACTGGCAGCTAAAAGACTAAAACAAAACAAAACAAAACAAAATTGGTTATTGGATTCAAGAAATTCTTTCAAACCAAAGAAACCAAATCAACTGGACGAACAGGTCTCTCAGAACAATGGATTTCTCATCTAATCAACAATTTGAACATCTGACAAGAGTTTACTTTATAATGTACCTCTAGGTACCAGTGTTCCTATCAACCCTAAAGTATTATGCCAAAAACTTTGTCTAACCTCAATTGGCTCTTCACTTTGGGGACCTGGATTAATAGGGGGAATCATTCAAACACTATAGATTTCCTCTTCTGAGCTGTCTCCTCTTAGACATTATGGAATCTCTGTCATGGTGACAATCTTTGATACAGGAAGTCTAACAAAGATTTTTCAACAAAATTTTCTGGTGAACATTTTCAGGAGGAGCTGAGTGACAGCAAAATAGACTGGTATTTCATCATGAAACAAATCATAACAGAAAAAGGCAACATTCTGAAGAGACCCCAGAGAAGTTCTGAAACAGTTGATTTCAAAGCGCGTGCATGTGTGTGTGTGTATGTGTGTGTGTATGTGTGTGTGTGTGTGTGTGTGTGTGTGTGTGTGTGTGCAAGTGTGCATGTGGAACAATGACTACTCACCCCAGAGAGTGTGTAGATGACAAACCAAAGATATTGGCTTGATGAACCACTGGATTTTACAAGGTTGCTTACAGAAATATGGATGATGGGTTACTACAGAAGAGAAATGGCAAAAACAAAACAAAACAAAACAGTTGCATCACAAAAACTGACCCCAACATGGGTAACAGCTCACATGAAAATAGTGCACTGCACATCTTGTAGTCAACCAAGCAGCCTGGAGACTGTTTCTTTTAGGCTGATCAAGTGGTCTGAGCCCCTTCAGGTAGTTCAGGGGGGTTAAGCCTCTTCCAGGCAGCTTAGTTTGTCTGAGAGTGTCTCCCAGCAGTCTTTACTACATATATAAGCTTGGGAAAAGAGGGGCCCAGTGAATCTGGTCAGTTTCAGGAACTTCCTGGAGCCTTTGAGTTGTTTGCTTCCTGAGCTCTGGAGTTTCCCTGAAGGATGAAGTGTTTCATCTCTGCCTAGAACATCCTGTTGTCTCACCTCCCTGTAAATGTTCTGTATCTTAATAAGCTTCCCTTGAAGGTGGAGGCCTTAATCTTGGAGGAAACGAAAACCACTAGATTTGGGGGCATGTGAGTATTCCAAAGTGATTCTCAGAAATCACACATGAAAGCACCCTGGTAGAAAAAGCACAACTCTTGTGATTCACTGGCCAGTCTGAGTCATTATAATTTTAGTATTAAAGAGTTAATCACTCTACTATGAGATCATCAGCTGCTGAAACCAGGAGCATAATGGATTCTTGAACAGAGCATATCCTGGAGTTATTGGTAGAGAGGACAATGTACAGGGAAAAGGGAATGGATGAAGAAAGACTTTATGCAGGAGGTAGGTATAATCTGGGTTGGACCTTGAAGAATGGATAGAACTTCTATGTGTATATGTACATGTGTTAGATTGTATGTGTTTGCATGTTTGTGTGTGTATTCATCTTGAATAAAGTGAGGGAAGTGTTAAGTACAAAGAAAAAGAAAAAGAAAAGAAGCTGTAGTTGCTTTGTGAAAGGACCAGATACATAATTCTTCTTCAGGAATGAGGATTAAGAGAAGGCACCTTAAACAAGCTCAGGCCTTGAGGATGAAGAACATTAGAAAGGGACACCAATGTACTAAAAGCAGCATCGTGAGGGCTTAAAGGGAAAGAAGGCTTTCCTTTAAAACCTGCAGAGAATCTTCATTAGAATGAGAATTAGAAAGATAGGGTGCAGAGATAAGCACCACAGGAAGGAATGGTTGGAGGTAGGACAGAGGAGCACCTTCAGTGAAATCCCCTGTGGAATTTTTAGAGAAAATCCACTGAACAAAGGTAACATCTGACTCATAACCACTCTCAAGGGTGGGAGGTTTTACCTCAAGCAACCTTAGTTCAACAGCCTGTGAGATAAAGAGCACAGAAGAGTGAGAAACTGGCTAGGACCATACATGAAGAGTTGTTATCTGCAGCACAGAGCAGCTTCTTAACTCTATTCCGTGATTTCTTCAGGCTGTGGGTTCTGGCCTCTGATGGGCAACCACTGTTTGAAAGGGGCAGCTTGTTCTCTCACAGAAGGAAGTGGAGGGAGGACTGGGCACATGATTCCAGGTCTGGATTTGGTGCACAGACTACCACTTAAAATGGCACAGGCTTCCTCAAATCTCATCTATAAAAGTGGGCTATGTTAGTGTATGGGAGTCATCCCACAAAAGACCACCATTCAAGTGTGCAATCAACAAGAGCATTTATTTCTCGAGAGTAAAAATTCCAGCATGCAGAGGTCAGCCATATGACAAGATGATGATGATGATCATGAGGAGAGTGTGCAAGCTCCTTTTAAGGGGCTTTTTAGGGGCTAGGGGAATTCCAACTGTGGTTAAGTGTACTTTTGAAGTATTGGGTATTGACTCTTACGGTACAGGAATCATTTTATGATTGGCTCATGACATCTGGTCAGCAACTGTAGTTGCCGTGTCAGGGGTCTACTTGACAGAAAATAGCAAGAACAGTTCCTTTTTGTGGCCAGATTGGCTACCAGACTGGACATACTTCCTGAGGGTCTTATCGAAGCCAGACATGAGTTAACATAGGATGGTAATATAGGGCAGAGGTCTTAGCAAACTGACTCTTGGAAAAAAACCAAAACCAAAACCAAAACCAAAACCAAAACCAAAACCAAAACAACTGCCCCTGTTAGGGTCAGTCCTGTTATAAGAGGGGACAGCTTCTTCAATACCTTCTTTATTAAGACTGCAATAAGGGTAAAAGTTGATAATTTATGGAAAGTGATTTAAAAAAATTGTGTGGATGCAGTAAAGACTCATTAGATGTGTCTATTATTGTTTATTGCCAGTAAAGGCTAACATAATTAAAAGAGGAGAGAACAGGAAGAAAGCTCAGGCATGTTCTTGGAAAACCTGAGAGTTGAACTACCTATACAAGCATAGTAGACGATAATTCTGCAA
The DNA here is from genome assembly GCF_007827085.1 of Peromyscus californicus insignis. Taxonomy (NCBI): domain Eukaryota; kingdom Metazoa; phylum Chordata; class Mammalia; order Rodentia; family Cricetidae; genus Peromyscus; species Peromyscus californicus. The sequence continues at coordinate 148,228,915 of NW_026294573.1, forward strand.
AATTTGGAGCCAATGGTAAAGAACCATGATTTTATTTTTAAAAATTATTCTGTTGGTAGTAGGGATCCCATTCAGGTTTTGCAGTGTGGAAGCAATGTGATTTATATCATGCTGGTAATATATAGGTTGAAAGGGATGGGAGAAGAGTTAATTGGTCAGGTCCATGTGAGTTAAAGCAATGAGCTGTTGGGCTGTAGAAAAGTCAGTAGGGAGTAAATTTGGGATAGTATTTCTAGTAGAAGATAGAATACATGTAAGAATGATTCCTATTCAAAATATGGTTTCTTTTAAGTGTATGGAAGTGTTTTTATGTTAAAAGTTAGCTTCATCTGTTTAATTTAACCAGTATAAAACGTATCAAATGGATTTTAATGAAAACATTAAAGGAAGTCAAGTCCACTGTGTGGAATTGCAATGTATGCTCTGGGTCTCCATGATACCTGACACCTGGGCCCAGGAACGCTAGAAATGTGAAGTAGATTTGTAGAAAAGGAGCCACCAAATGCTATATTTTACATTATGTGGGACATGACCTTGGCTTAGCATCTTTTGGACTGTAGACTGTGCTGCTTAATTTACTACATTTCTGCACATTCTAACCCATTGTAGGTTTTTCCCCAATAGGGAACTAAAAGAGAGACTGTCACCATTCTTTTGAGCTCATATCAACTGAGAAGCAAGCATTAATAAATCCACTGAATGCAGGGCTTTCTGAGCTGATCCTTGACATGCTTTAGCTATTGGCATTCAAATTTATTTAATTAGCAGGCTTTAATTTGCACTAAACAGAAAAGGCAGGATTCAGAGCAAGCATCAGGTGACACTAATGTTAGCCTAATTGGTCAGATCTATGTTAATTATCAGGTAACTTGGCTAAATAATATAGCCATTCCAAGACAAGGACAAAGTGATTTTAAAAGTCTCTTGATAAGGCTCCACTTCTCCAGAGCAGCCTAGCAGCCTTCCAGCCACAAAGTATCATTTACAATGAGTCTTTGTGAGATGCTGTTTTTAGATGAAGGGTGAGAATTAATGATCTAGATTTAAGGTCCGAAGGGCAAGTTTCCACAATGGAGAGACTATCTTCAAGCGATATTTAGAAGACAAGTAAAAAGTCCTACTTTATTTGTGAACAATTAAGCCTTTGAACTGACTGAGAATAATCTAGATTCAATTCTAACCATTGTCAATAATTGATCAATAAAAGATAATTCTTTCTTTCCCATAGCTGGTATCCTTGTTATGTAGGATGGGATTCTTCTGACCTTTTTACCTAACATATGATGGGTGTTTGTTTCCATGCTATTTATGGTATAATTTGTATTAATCATTCCTGAAAACTACCTGTATAATATTACAGTAAAGTTAGCTAAATCATAGAAACTATTTTAACCTTCTTATGTAGGGAAGATAATAGAGAATATAATCAAAGAGGTAGAGCAGTTATCTGTAGGGTCCAAATGTTTGAGTGGAAATGACTCATATAGAAGATATGGAGGGGGTACTCTCTCTGTGCCAGCTTAGGAAATAACTCATATAGATGAGATGGAGGGGGTCCTCTCTCTGTGCCAGCTTAGGAAATAACCCATATAGATGAGATGGAGGGGGTCCTCTCTCTGTGTCAGCTTGAGTAGGGAATAGAAATCATTGTTAGGATGCTGCAATAGTTAATACTGACAAGTCTAAGTTACTGAAGCAGACCCTTGGGTAGGTCTGTGATGGCATTTACAGAGAAGAGCCACTAGGGCCTAAGACCCACCTGAATGTCGTGGCACCATCCCCTTGGCTGGGGCCTGTACTTCCTTAAAGGGGATGCAGTCAGGAGCTCAGGAATATGGGGATTCTTTGTTTCCAGCAACCACAGTGTGAGATGCACTGCTGCAGCCTCTTTGTCATGGTGGGCTGAGATCTCCAAAACCATGGGGCATGCAAATCTATTCTGTACATTATTTATGTCAGGTATTTTATTACAGCCATGGAAAGTCAGACTAAAACAGAAAAACAACACACACACACACACACACACACACACACACACACACACACACACACACACGATACCAGAGCAGTGGAGAGATTGCTGTTGCCACCTGACGGTGTGGTTCTATTACCATCTAAGGGTCTTGACAGGTTTTTTTTCCCTAGGTCAGTTAAAAAATTAAAAGGCAGGAACAATCTTGGAAAAAAAAGCAGTAGCAGTGGGAAAATTCTAGAACATAGCAGACAATCAGCTTGTGGAGAGGTTTTTATTAGAGGTAAGGAAACACAAATAGCAAGCACACCGAGACCCTTTAGAAAGCAGATGGGGACTCTGGAGCCTGGAAATCCAGGCTCTACTTGAGGGGCGGGGTTTGTCATAGTTTTGAAGGGTGTTCCTCTCCTAGTTTAGGGTTGGCTATATTGGACAAACACAAGATGGCTGATCAGCCCACAACAATGTGTAAACATGTCCTCATCAGGCCTTCCAACTGGTTCACTAGGAGGGATGTTTTGATTCTGGGAGAAAAGGGCATGGTAGGACTTTGTTTAAACTTCTAGACTTCTGTCTCAGGTAAAGATGGAGAGAAGGAAGCCAGCCATCTTGAAAGTTCAATGTCTTTATTACATAGTCATGGCCCTTCTCTCTATTTGTCTACCTGTCAGCGATTCTACCTCTACTCCCTCAGTTCAGAAGCCTGTAGAAGAAGTTTTTATAGGAAGAGTTCTGGAATATTTGGGAGAATAGGCTAGGAAACCTTAGAATGCTGTAAGCTGACTTAATGAGTGTGTTTGCGTGAGCTCAGAAGAGAGAACCCTGCTAGGGAAGGCAGACAACCAAGCTCGTGTTCATGAGGTTTCAGGGAGGAATGAGGACTCGAGGAGCCATTCACGCTCCACTGTAGCAGCCAGCTTCTCTCCATGTTGTCCACACCCTAATACTCCATGGGAGGCTGGATTAAAGGTGATGGACTAAGGAGTCTGGTGGGGAAAATTTGAAGGTAAGCCAGCATCCAGACTGCTGCATGGGCATTACTGGTTCTTTTAAAACAAAGTTTATGGTGAGAATTGAAAGAAAACCAACAAAGCAGAGAGATCTGAAAAACTTACTATTTGTCCAAACAAACTGCACATGTAAAGTTGTGGCCAAGGAAACTGTGTGACCTGCAGGGAGTGGTACCTCCAAGAATAAGCGTTGCTACTGGGACAACAGGAAAGCTTCCCAAGTGCATCTCAGGGGCTGTTCAGCACCCACCCATTGGGCTGTGGCAAGATGAGCAAATGTATTTGAAAGGCTTTCCACAGAGCTGCTAGTGCATCCTGATCAAGAGGGCCACCCAGGGAAGCATGTCCCTGCATTCAGTCACACAGACACTCAGAAGACCAATGGAGTTCAGCAACTGCTTGAGCTGTCAGAAGGCCTTGTCATGGTTCCTGTGATGCCAGAGTTTGGAGGTACCTGAAGCATCTACCAATGTTTTAAAGGAATACCTGGGAGACCAGGTGATTGTATAAAGGTGAGGATCCCTGTAGGGAGTCCCTGAGAGCTCAGTGAAGCAAATTTGGGCTTGTCTATTTTTGCATAATTCTCAAGTTGAGAAAATTGTGATATTTTGTAATGCTCAAAAATATCAAAAGGATAATAATACTTATGCCACAGAGTGTTTATACAGAATTTTAAATTGTGTATAAACAGAAGCAGTTTTATTGGAACACTGCTACATGCATTTCTTTGCAGATTCTGTGGCAATTTTTGTATTACACTGATAAACTTGGATAATTGGAATAGGGACTGTATGGCCTGAAAAACCCAAATATTTATTGTCTGGTCCTTCATAGCAGAAAGTCCTTCTATCCTTGATCTAGAAAGTGAATTATTGTTTTCAAAATCACTTGTGAAATTCAAAAAAGGAATCTTAGGCCTTGCCTTTACCAACAGTTTCCTGACATCATAGCCTTGGCTAACATCTCTTTGTTATGGTGCACTCTTCTTTAAGTAATTAATCATCACCAATATTGCAGCTGGCCTAACTTTACATGCCCGTGCTAAGCACTTTAGTGACCTCTGCCTCATTTATGATCTGTCAGGGTCAGGATCACATCTCACTTTACAACTAGATTCACTTACTGAGGAAAATGTTTCCTTAGGTATTTTATTAAACTTATATGCTTCAAATGTTGCTCTAGCATAAAATGACAAAGATTCAAAGATTTACTAAAGAACTAGGATATCTCCTGGGTGGTGACTGCTGTAGCCAGGTGTTTGTGCAAGCATATGTTGGGAGATAAAATTGTTTGAAGATTGTGTGTTATCTCCACCCCACCCCACACACTGAAATTCAAACTGGATACTCTATAGATAGTAGTTATTGTTTTACACACATGCAATATAATTATATTTTAATAATATGGTTAGCTGAATTTTTGCTAATATGCCAACTTTTGCCTATATTACTCTTTATTCAGTATATGTGAAGAGAACAATTTCATGTTTGGCATGTAGTGAGCACTTAATAACAGTTGTATTTATTTTGACTCACAGTTTCAATCCATCATGGTGGGGATGGCATGGTAGTGTTTATGGCAGTGGGAGTGTGTGGCTAGCATTCCTAGTGTATCAGGATTAAAATCAGGGCTGGGTTATCACCTTCACAGGCCACCCCTGGTCTATGCTTGCCAATGAGGACATATATCCTAGTAGTTCCTTGACCATCAAGTTTCAAGTGTTCAAACACATGAGTCAGTGAAGAATATTTCACCTGCAATCCTTATCACTTGATATCATCACCATTATCATCAGCCATTTGATCAACATGACTATATGTGCAGATGCTCTTTAGGGTACTGGCTAATACAGTGTTATTCCCAACTCACTGTCACAACTGGGCTTCTAATTATGATGATGTGTCTCTAATTTTCCTGTACAAAACTGAAAGTGAGGTGCTTTCATGGTGCACTTAGAGCTTGTTAAGGAAGACATGGTCTCATGTATTCCAAGTTGATCTGGAACTTGCTATATAGTCAAAGGTGATCTTGAATTTTTTACATTTCCATCTTGACTTCCTGAGGGCTTGGCTGTACATGGTTCTGAGGATTGAACCTGGAGCCTTGTGCATGTTAGGCAAGCTCAATACCAAGTGAACTATATCATTAGTTCCAATGAGCATGTGCTGTAGGTAGGTATGTTATGATTCTTAAACTTCCTGCTGCTTTGAAATGTTCCTTGTCTTATCATTGGAGCAGTTGAATATGTAATCCCTGTAAGCAGAACTTTCTGTCCCACCAGCAGCTCCCAAATACAGCCACTTCCCAAATTACCACACAGAGGCTTAAATTAATTATAAATGCTTGGCCAGTAGCTCAGACTTATTACTGACTAGCTCTTACACTTAAATTAACTCATAATTCTTATCTATGTTATCCACATGGCTTGGTACCTTTTCTTAGTACAACATTCTTATCTTACTTCCTCTGCATCTGGCTGGCAACTCCCTGACCCCACCCATTCTCTTTCCAGCATTCTTAGTTTGGTCCCCCCTGCCTATACTTCCTGCCTGGCTACTGGCCACTTAGTGTTTTATTAAACCAATCGGAGTGACAAATCTTTACAGTTTACAAGAGGATTATCCCACAGCAAAACCCCACTTATAATTATCTTTAAGACAAAATCATTAAGAAAGTGCTTGAAGGAGTTTGGATATATGCCTTTTTGTGTGTAATTTTAACTGATTATCATCTTCTTCTATGTTCTAAATTTCAAAATAGTACATGTAAATAGGCAGCCTGATGAAAAAGAACTTAAGGCAAATCCTGTAGAACATTATCAGTGTCAGCAAATGAATGAAACCCCTCTTGCTCCTTTCCACAATATCCTCTGTTCACCATCTTCTGCACTCATAGGTAAATGTCAGGGATCAGTGAACAGGAAGCCAGCATTTCTCTAAAATATATATCTCATTGATACATTAATTTTAAAGGCTTGGTACCAAAATAGTAGTAACTGGGGGTGTCTTATAAATAATAATTTATCACAATTCTGGGAGGTTATGAAGTCTAACAAGAAGGCACTGAAAGGTTCAGGGTCTGGCAAGAGCTCATTTCCTGGACTTCATGTATGTCTTGTCATGGTATTTTCACATGGTAGAAGAAGTGATATTTCTTTCAGGCCTCGTGTGAGGACACTTATCTCATTCCTGAGAGTTCCACCTCATAAAGACCCTCATTGCTGAGCACTATCACCTTGGCAGGGAGGATCTCAATACAGGAACACTGGGAACTGCATGGATTCCCTCTTGGTATAAGAATATTATAGCTCCCCTAGGAAAGCAACAGGTATTCCTATGAAGAGAAGTCTGAGTGCTAGCCAGAGTATGTAAATAACCTCCTGGACAATGGAGAGAAGCAGACTCATTGTGTCTGTTAAATCCTATAAATTAAATACCACTTAGATATCATCATTTTGTCTATCTAGGTCATGGGTACATTTGTTTGTTTGTCTTATTGCCCCTTGTGGGATAGTCTGAGAATGTGGGAAATCTTAAAATTTTTGAGAATAAAGGAAGAAATTATTGAGTAACATTTTGGATCTATAGTAGAGCTGGAATATAAATTTAAAGAGTTTACATGATATTTCTGTAGCAAGAGAATCAAGAAGGAAAAGAAGATATAAAATGAAATATGGGCCATGACTGAGGTAGGACCACTCAGGAACATCTTTTCTTTTTATGAGAATGTTGCTCTATCAAGACATGGATGTTCCTAAACAGAAAATTAGATTTAGCAACAAAGACAATATCTATTATGTGAAAGTGCCACTGTGCATGCATGCATGAAAGAGAGAGAGAGAGAGAGAGAGAGAGAGAGAGAGAGAGAGAGAGAGAGAGAGAGAGAGAACTTGCTTCTAACCTTGAGCACCAGCCTACCCGTTGGCCACCTACCTACCTGCTCTTTCACTTGCTCGCTGTGCTTTTGTCCACTGTGGCCCCCTCATTCCGTCCTCCTCTATCCTATGTTACAGAGTCTGCTCTGCTTGTTCTCTGGGCAATTTTTGTAGACAGATAAAGAGATAGAAAGCATTGCCTTTTGTTTAGGTGTTTCATATTGGGGATTGTTGAACCTAGGGCCTCATGAATGCTAGGCAAAGGCTCTTTACATGAGCTATAGAGCCCCAGCCCCAAACTATTCCTTTTTTGAAGTTTATAATGAGAGAGTAAGCAAGCTAAGAGAGTGCTAAACAGAAATTGAGGCAGAGGTGTGGAAAATGAAGGTGAAGTGCTGTTTTTGTTATTTTCACAACTAAATACATGAACACACATTATGCTCATCATATTCTGATTTTTCTGTGAGAACGACAATATTCAATCATTGAAGTGGGGCTGTGAAGGTTTTTAGATGGAAGAAGAAACAATGTGCTAAATGTCCTAAATGCTAAGATGGAGAAAGGTGATACAGGAAACAAATTGTGTTTGGAACTAAAGAGAAAACCCACCCCCCATGGCTCACTATGGGGGAGATTTCACATTAAAATAAAAGAAATAGAAAATATTACAGTTGCATGTGGTGCCCGCATCCTCTAAACAGAAACACAACCCCAACATTCAATTCACTAAAAGGACATCAAATCACCTCATGAAAGACAGTAAGGGGGACAGCTGTTTCTTCAGAAGACTAGAGTGCTTATGGAGTCTAAGACAGGTCTTGGAGAATGTCTTAGTTTGCTTTTGTTGCTTTGATAAACTCCATAACCTAAAGGAACGTGGGGCGTGAAGGGTTGATTATATACAGGTTACAGTCCGTTATCAAGAGAAGTCACGGCAGGAAATCCAGGAGCTCAAGGCAGTGGAAACCACAGAGAAATGCTGCTCCCTGGCTTGCTCAGCTTACTTTCTGATATAATCCAGGACCTCTTTCCTATGGGTAGCAATGCCCACAGTTGGCTGGGCCTTCATTAAACCACTAAGAAAATGCTTCCCAGGCCAGTCTAATGGAGGCAATTCCTCAGTTAACTTCCTCTTTCCTGGTGGCTCTAGTTTGTGTCAAGTTGACAAAAACAAATCAGTTTAGGGGTCTTAATAGAACTGGGCACAATTCATGTTCCAATTGTTTAGGTTTGATCATGTGGGATGATAAACAATTGTATGCTGAGTCTAGCTGGGTGATCTCTTAGCAGAGGAGCTACAGTATTTACTTTGATGAAGGTCATAGAGTTCTTCATGGACTAAAGAAATGAATTTTCAGAGAGTTTGTGAAACAAAAAATCATGCAAGTTTTTGGCCAAACTTCCACATAATACTAAAGTCTTTAATGCAGAGAGGCAAATTGTGACGTCTTGTTAATGAAGTGTTGCAGATGGTTTCTTTCTGAATTCAGGCATGGTAAGTAAACAATCCCATTAAGAATAAACATAAATTTGAGATAAATCAGGAAAATAAAATGAAATTACCTATATTTAAAGGACATCTAATTACTGACAACCCAGTAGGATTGTAAATGTTTTCTTATAGAATGGAAACCTGTTGATGTTCAGATTTTTCTTTTTTGATTGCTGCAAATAGTGCAGATGAATTTAAAAGAATATTAAGACAGCAGAGTACCAATATATAGGAAGTCAAAGTAGGTTGCCTAGGACTTCTTGAAGACAATACAGACTCATAAAGCTGCACTGATCCTGTACAGAATTCTAGCCAGTACAGACCTGTCAGCAGTAGACACGTTATGAGCAGAAGGCAGAGATCCTTTTTGTCCATGAATCCTACTGGCTCCTTCTGGATGAATTCATATTTGACACTACGTGCTTTAACCCAAGTTCGCTGAGCTCAACTAATCATCCCTTATTTTGGTTCAAGTCAGCACCTTTTGTCTGTATTACAGTGGCAACCTAGCTGGACTGTCTATGCTCACTTCTCATCTTCTGTGGTCCATTCTTAATACAACACTTGGAATGATTCTTTTAAATCTCCAGTCAAATCACGTTGCTTCCAATGGTGCCTTCCATCAGGGGCTGGAGTCTTCACATTACTCGGTTCTATGCTGAAGGCTGCACAATCAACCTGCCCACTGATGCACTGTCCTCCTTCCCTGTTATTCTCATTCTAGTCTTCCCTTCAGTCACACTGGTTCCTTGTCTCTCTGGAATGTCCAGCAACATCCTCTCTCAGGACCTTTGCACATATCCCTGTGCTTAGGGTACTTCTTGTATTCTTCAGGTCTTTGTCCAAATGTCACTCTTTAAATAAAGCTCACTGCTAATAATCCCACAAGAAAAGGTGTTTTATTTAAGTTTTCTTTCTTAGTAAAATGAGAAGTTACTGCAGGGTTTTGAGTTGAGGAGTGAATAATGAACTTATCCCTTGACAGGATTCCTCTGGCAGCTATGTTAAAAGTAAGTTACAAGGTGTGGGAATAAAAGTAGAAGTGTGGGGGTCCATTGCAAAGACTGCTGTAGATAGCTCATCAGCACGATGGGACTCAGATCAAAGTGATTCTAGCAGGAAGTGGCTGGATTTGGGATATACTTCAAGGCAAATTTGGATATACTTCAAGGCAAAAGATTCTCTGATAGATTTGATGATGCATGGGGGAATTGAGGGGGCTAGTTAAAGAAAACGACAGGGACTTTGGCTTCAATGGCTGTAGAAAGATGCTATGCACTGCACTGAGGAAGGCTGTGGGCAGAAAAAGTTGTAGGGGAAGATCAATTTCACTTTGGACATATTGAGTTTGAGATGTCTATTGGACATGCAAGTGACAGTGTTGAGTAGCAGTTGGATATACAAATCTGGAGTTCTGAAGAGAAGTCTGGAGTTGAGACATAAATTTGAATGTCATTGGCATGTAGATGGCAGTTAGCCCGAGTCTCCTGAGAACAGGGCTTGATGGTAGCAGGATAGGCAGTCACAAGAAAATGGGGCCCAGGGGGTGGAATGGGGGAGGAGGGGGCCAAGAAACATGCTCTCAGTCTTCCTATGCTGTGTCTTACAAGCAATTGCATACATTTTAGGACAATTTACTTGGGGTTATAATACTTATGTTGAACTTTCATAACAAAATAGCACAGACTGGGTGATTTAAATGATGAGAATTTATTTCACTACAGTTATAGATTTCAGAAGTCTGAGATCAGGGTGCTAGCATTACCCCGGTCATAGCAACGGCTCTGTTTAGCTTGAAATGGCTGACTCCAGCTATGTGCTTTCCTGGTGGAGAAAGTTCTGGCATGTTTGTCTCTTGTATCATAAGAGTACCATCCCCACTTGATAAGGGTCTTCTGCTGGTCTGCTTAGCAACCATCACCACTTCACCTCCAGATGTAGTCAAACCAATGCATTTTGTGAGGCTACAACTCAGGTCACAGCACTTTTCTATGGATCACCAAATTAAGTTCACTACAGAAATACACAAAGTCTTAGTTTGGCACAGCACCAACTCTAAAGGTGAGGTCTTATCTAAATATCTAAAGCAGACATGGGTAAGATTCAAGGTGCCATTTATGACAGGGCAAAATTCTGGGGCAGGGGAAATGGGAGCAAAGATTTATATGTAGGCTCAAAATTTCTTTCATGTAAAAGTCCATGCTCATTCACCTCCTATGTGTAAAACTCCTCTGAGATTTCTGTATATGAGCTCCTGGACACCCAGTGGGTATCTAATATCAAGACAGAATCCTTATGGATGTAGCATAAGAGGCCCACAATGACAGAAGGCCAGGACCTGTTACCTGATGCTTATGGGGAGTTAGAGTCAAGACAGAGCCGATTGCTGTGGGATGAGGGTGGGGTGGTACAGTGGTGGTGGTGGGTGGGGGATGGGGGTGGGGGATGTAGTGACTAAAATGAATTACTGTGAAGCTAAAGGGTGCCAAATAGCATGTCAGAGGCCAGGGTTATTCAGGAAGGAGCTTTCCTGATTGGTTTCTCATTCCATAGTCAATCTTCTATGACTGTGTTTAAAAGTAGTTATGATATATTCCTCTAATGTTATAATTCATTCTAAAATAGAACAAAACATTTTATTCTACAACAGGTAATAGAGGTTTATGTGCACACTGATATTTAAGCAATAACAGCATGCTCATTATACCGGAGAAAAGTCAAACAACTATGCTATAAAGACTTGATCGCAGATCCTCTTTTGTTCTGATGCAAAGAAGGGAAAGTTAAAGCCATAGGCAGTGGAAGGGGCAGGACTTTTACTGAAGAAGACACTGGGAAACCAAACCAAAACAACACATAGATGGAATTTTGCCAGCAAATATGAAATATGCCCAAATCAGGCACCCTTCTACATTCTGAAACACAAAGGGATATAGAACAGACCAACTCCCTATAAACTGGGGTCAGGGTTGCCTTAGTCAGAGTTCTCTAGAGGAACAGAACTGATAGAATACATTAGAAGACCCTTTCCAAGTGGGGATGAGTGGTAGTTCGAATGTTATTGTCCCCCATAAACTCATAGGGAGTGGCATTATTAGCAGGTGTAGGTTTGTTGGAGTGGGTATGGCCTTGGAGGAAGGGTGTCACTATGGAGGCAGGCTTTCAGGTCTCATATATCCTCAATCTGTGCCCAGTGATACAGACCACTTCCTGTTGTCTGTGCAAGATGTAGAACTCTGAGCTACCTCTGCAACATGATGTCTGCCTGTATACTGCCATGTCCCACCATGTTGATAGTGGACTGAACCTCTGAACTATAAGCGAGCCACCTCAATGAAATGTTTTCCTTTATAAGAGTTGCTGTGGTTATTGTGTCTCTTTACAGCAATAGAAACCCTACCTAAGGCAGAATGGTACTCTCATATGACACAAGAGACAAATGTGCCAGGGCTTTATCCACCAGGAAAGCACATAGCTGGAGGCAGCCATTTCAAGCTAAACAGAGCTATTGCTATGATTGGGTCATGCTGGCACCCTGATCTCAGACTTCTGACATCCATAATAATAGTACAATAAATTCTAATCATTTAAATCACACAATCTATGTTATTTTGTTATGAAAGTTCAACATGTGTATTATAACCCCAAGTAAATTGTGGACTTAGGATGGCTTTGAACTCATGATCATCCTTCCTCAACTTCCCAAGTATTGAGATTATAGGTATGCATCATGCTGCCCAGAACGGGGTCTGAGTCTCATCCTCTGAATTATTTTACAAGCCACTCACTTCTTTTTATTGTAAACGTTTGTACTCTGTTGGTTTGTTTGTTTTTTACTGGCCTTTAGAAGGATTTGAGACTTGCCCTCTTAGAACTGCTTCCCTGTTGCAGTTACTTCATCCGTCTGTTCAGCCCCGCCTTTACATGACAGAGCAGTAAACAACTTTATTTTTAAAAGTAAAAGTAGTGATGCCCAATAAATTTATCCAAGTACATTGGGATCATGTGAGTGCATGGGTATATTAGAATCATATGAGGAAAACCTGGCCCATGGACTTTTGAACACATCAAATTAGGAAGGGCACAAAACCCTCACATGAACCCCATAAAGAGGAGGACCCTTAACACTGTGGTGGTTAACATCCCACAGACTGGCCATCTGATCACCTGGTATGTGTGTCAAGGAACCAGTGGAGAGAGAAGTCCCAAGTGTACTAAGGCCTTCACCTCAGTTCGGTACCCATTGCTGATGTGGCCTCTCTCTCAGATTGCCATCTCTCTGCCTTTCCTTCTATTTGGACATGCTGTCCATTTAACTGCCTATCTGTCCATCTGGATCCAACTTTGTTCTTCTCCTCTATGATTTCTATGTCCTACATCTCCTTTTTATAACTGACTGAACCCAAGGCTTGGAAGCAACCTGTGAGTCTGAAGCAGATCTTTGCATCCCTATCAGCTTCTACCTCTGCTCTTTAGTTAGGCATTGTGGAGCTTCACAACCTCTGCTGAGGCCTCCTTGATCCTTAGCAGCCATTCTGCAACCTACCATGTAACATACAGACAGATTCACTGCAGGATATGTAATGTGTGATCTGAGAGTTAATATTAGCAGTAGTTAATATAGTAGAGTTAATATTAGTTGTGATTGGAATTAAGAACCCGTGCTTGCTTAGCCAGCTCTCAAAGGAATCAGACCACTCAGTGCTTTCATTGCTGCCAATGAAAACAACGTACCTTGTGTCACATTGTTTATTGTTATTCAGTAAATACCGACATTGTGGAAAGACAAGAACATGTTCATCTACATTTCTGACAGCACACTCGCATTATCCTAAACCCAATGGCAGACTCTAGCCATCACCAATGTTGTCCTTTTCACTTGTAGCCTGAACCTAAAATTGTTTGTGGCTATGCTTCATATTACCCAAATCACTTTTACTCCTTTCCCAAATTCATTTAACTCCTTGTCCTGGCTAGTTTTATGTTCAACTTGACAGAAGCTAAAGTCATTTGAAAGGAGGGAACCTCAACTAAGAAAACGCCTCCATAAGACCGAGCTGTACATAAGCCTCCAGGGCATTTTCTTAATTGTTGATTGGTATGGGAGGCTCCAGCCTAATGTGGGTGGTGCCATCCCTGGGCTAGTGGTCCTGGGTTCTATAAGAAAGCAGGCTGAACAAGCCGTGGGGAGCAAATCAGTAAGCAGCACCCCTACATGGCCTCTGCATCAGCTTCTGCCTTCAGGTTCCTGCCCTGCTTGAGTTCCTGTCCTGACCTCCTATAATGATGAACAGTGATGTGGAAGTATAAGCCAACTGTTTCATTGCAGCAATAGAAACCCTAACTAAGACATACCTCATCTCTATAAAATCAGTTTCTGAACCTGGAGTAACTTATTTTTCTGCCCAAACTGGCAGACAGTTTTGGCTTTTTATTCATGGCAACTTGAAAACCCTTTACCACTGCTTACCTTCTCTGACTTTATGGCAGCAATGTCCCTATGTCCTTCCTTCTGATGACGCCTCAGTCTTTGTTAATTTAAGTTACTCAACACAGATACTCGGTAGGACTGAGCCTTTGACCCAGAATTTCGGTAGTTCTTGCTTACAATTATTGTCTGCAGACTTGATTGGCTTGTCTTTCTGTCTTAGTGAGCTGCACAGTATCCTACTACACTGCCAGTATCCATTTGGCCTGATATGAAAAAGTCTAGAAAGTACTGTTATGGAACTCCATCCTAACACCTATTCATTTTATAGTCTAGATGTCTATAGTAATAGCATTCTGTCAGCTACTCCCCATGGAGAGATATATTCTGAATCTTTATCTCAGCAATCATTTCTCTGCTGAGCTTGAGATCAGAATATCTCTTCTTATATGACTCTTGCAGTTAATATGTCCACTATCAAACCTTTGATCTCTAGTCTGTTCCTGTCAAGGAACATTACCAACCACTACAAATATGGAAACAACACTTTGAAACGCATCTCTCTCTTATCTAATGAGCTATAGCTTGATTTGGATTGTGGCCACCAGAACTCATCTTGCCTTGCATGCTGAAGCTACTTGAACTCAAATCTTTCTCTGGACTGCTGTGGTAGAGTTTATGTTGTTTAAAATATTTGCTGTTCATCATCACAGTTCCTTTTGTAATGACTCCAGTCATGAGGGGATGAGACATTCCAGCCTCAGAAAATTGAGAGATGATGGTTGGGGACTTGCTTTGGCTGAGGAAATGCAAGTGGATGTTACTTAGGTTTATTCGAATTAAAATTTGAGGACATGATCCTTTAAGTTGCTTCAAGACATCTGACATCACCTGCAAAAAGTCTAATTTACCCATGATCCTACCCCAATTTCTGATAGCAACTGCATATGTAGGGAATTTTCAAACCATCTCATGCTGGGGTAACTGGCTAGAGATATTCATGAGACTCATTAAAAACTGTTAGGCTCCTGGTTGGGGTTTATTACACAAAATATGCAGGTGAAAAATTACCAAAAGCCAGAAGAGCATGGAGCAGAGACTGAAAGATTCCAAATGTAAACTGAACATTGATCCATGACAATCTGCATGGAGGGATTGGAAGAGAAAGTGATTGGCACCCAGGGGAGTCAGCCTGAGCTTTTGTGTCCAGAGTTTTCACTGGTCCTCCATTGAACAGGCATGACTGACTGACTCCCCATGCAGTTCCTGGTTCCTCCCAGGCACCTGTCCTAAGTCACAAGGGCATTGAGACTTTAAGCTGTGGCAACCCCACCATAACATTCATATAGCTAATCCTTCTTTAAAACAATGATATTCCAATGGAACCTGACATGGATTACTTCCTAGAAGCTGAAGGGGAAGGCCAGACCTCAAATCTTAGCAAAGCCAAATTCTTTACCACAGAAAAATAAAGCAATTTATTTTTGAGTATAATCTTTAAATACCACAATGGCATTTGTAGTATCTTTCCCTCTGCCACCTGGCTGGCAATATTTGAGGCAAATCTGTCTGGTTCTGGAGTAAAGACGATATGGAACACTCATGAGCAGGAAATCACTACAGTGCATGTAGAGCTCTGAGACTTTGAGACTGTTATCATTCCGACCACATTAGGACAGTCTCTCTCAGGGATGTGTCATTTGAAATTTATCCCTACGTCTGCACTTTGACCTGTCAGACCTATTTCATGGACATTTCCAGGGACAAGTTGTAAAATGACCAAGCAGCACACATTTCTACTATGCCCAACCAGATTTCTGCCACAGGCTGGTGAGCCTGCAATGATTCGAACCAAATGGCCACAAAAGGAGGACAGAAGCTTTGCCATGGTCTTCTGCCATAATAAATCAAATCTGGAGTTTTAACCTTCTTCCTGTCCCCAGTGTTTGGTACTTAAACAGTTAAGAGCCCAGAAAGGAAAAGGAGATGGTATGCTTTCTCCTGGACACTTGAGAAAGCTCAGTGGTTGGCTTCAGTACTAATTCCTGGTATGCAGGATCGGGAAGGGTAGCTGCTGGTATGTCACCATTAATCTATCTTTTATATATAATGTTAGTCCAACACTACTAAATGACTGCAATTTGCTAGTAAAGCAAACAGGACGAAGCTGAGAGGAAAACAATACAGACTTGGCTTCAGTCAGTTGGGTTTTTTCCTAGGGTGGAATTAGTTAATGGATGAAGCAGTTGGCATTTTCAATGACTCTGAAGCTGTCACACATATGGACAAGAAAACCAACATGCGACTGATGGGCTGGCCACAGTGCACCTGTCAAGAGATCAGAAAGAGGCCCTGAGAGAGGACCCGGAATGGTGGGTGACTGTAAGAGGAGGCCAAGAGTCTATATTTGATCTAGGAGGTAATAGGATAACGTGGTTGAAGCAGTTCATACAAGAATTAATTTCCAGGACAACAAGATACTTGGCAAATGATCTGTTTTCCTGAATTGGCAGATACACGGGGAACAAGAGTAACATGTCCCTTAGGATGAACAGTTTATTCTCATGGGTACTTTATTTACTTACTGAAAAGCACATCTTACTAAGAACACAATTGGAAATATCTTTTCATTTACTATGCTCTCCGCCTGCCTTCCCTTCAATAGAGCAAAAAGCCAGGAGTGTCCTCAAATAAAACTAAAAACCATACAGGAATGCTGACAGTAACTATTACAGGCAGAGACTCCAGCTTCAGGCTCCCTTGTTGATGAGAAACAGAAAAGTGGCGTTCAACACTGAGCTTGATGCTTCTCGAAAAATTTGAAACAGTCAGTGGGATACAAGGAAAGGAAAGATGGACAGAAAGGAAATATCCAAGAAAAGATTTGTTCTGAGGAGGTAGGAAGACCTCATGGGAAGTATGGTGAACAATCTGTCAGCTCCTGAATCGCTGCAGTTTACAGCTTTATTTTTCTCTTTCTCCTTCAGCGACAAACACTCTGCAGGAGCTGTGTCTAGCAAGCATCTAAACCAGCAGCGTCTCTAGGAGGGCACAACACAAATTCTTACAGCAGAGGGTGGACATGCTGGAGGCAGCATGGCTGTTGTCTCAGTCTATTTCTGTTACTAGAATACAATATGTAAAACAGAATAACAGAAGTTTAAGGAGGAGTGTGCTGGCACACACGTACTCAGCAGATTGATGCAGGAAGATCGCAAGTTCAATGCCAACGCGGGCCTGGGCCTCCCTCCCATCCTGCCCTTGCCCTGCAAAGGCGTTCATTTATCTCACAGAAGTGCAAGAGCATACGTATATGTTCTGCATTGCTGGGATCCTTCTGCATGCATCACAATTTAGAGGATGGTATTATGGCTGAAGCACATGTGAGAGCAAGAATTTACATGGGAAGACAAGAAGCATGAGAGATTCTACACAGCAAACCTCACATGATAACTCACTCCTGTCAAAATGAGTTAAATCCCATAGTGCCTGACTCTAGCTCATGGGACAGCATTCATTGGTTCATGAGAGTGAGCCTCTATGACCTCCTACTAGACCCTACCTCTCAACAGACCCAAATCTCTCAGCATTACCTACTACAAGGTTTGGACGATAGCCATGTCACACCAGCCACAGTGTAATTCACAAGCATCTGGAGTGGGCAACTTCTGTTGGAGTAGGAAATTTCCCATTGACATGTCTGGAGTTTGATATAGCATATGGACCTTCCTTTTTGTTACTTAAGGACAAAGTGAGCATCTCCTGAGGTGGTAAGGGTGGGGTTGAAAGTACCAAATAGCTACTATGTTTCAAAAAATTCTCTCCATTTATGTTTTCTGTATCTGAAAGGTACTTTTATTATCACTAGCAATATTGCCTGGATGTCCACCAGAGACATGCATTTCTGGTGAAGGCAAGGCAGAAACCTACCTGGTAGAAGGGAATGCCCCACTGAGTCCAGTGCAGGCTGGGATGCTTGCATTTCTTCTTCAATATTGTCTCTGTGAGGAGAGAGACCTTATGGATGTGGAACAGAGAATGGGTAGGTTTGGGTGGGTGCACTCAGGTCTGGAGTATGAACAGGCTCCAGCAAGTACCCAGTGTAGACAGTAGAAGCCTTGGCCAAGCAGAAGGCTGCATGAATACAAGGTGCATGAGTACTCCTGGGGAACACACAAAGGTCATGGAGGATAAGAAGGAATAGTGCCGAGAGATTTGAAAACAGATTATTTTCTATAAATTTTAAATTACTTACCTTGTAGTTCTGTTGTAGTTTCTTGGCCATACCATTTTAATTTAAAATGAGTTTTATCTTTAGCAGTTCCTTTGGGATTTATATAATCATATAAATATAATTATATAGTATAATTACATAATTATACTATATACAAATATAATTATATAATCCATGAATATATAATTTAACTGATTAAATTTATTTTTAGGGAAGTTTTGAATTTGTAGAAAAATTGGCCAGCTGGTTGAGATTCCCATAACTACTGCCTCACAACCCTAGTTCACCTATTATTTATATCACGTATTAACATGGTCAATAGTGAAGTGACTGCGTTATTACCTAAAGTCCACAGTCCATACTGGGTTTAGTCTGTGTAGCATAGTATTGCGAGTTTTGGCAAATGCACAATGTCATAAATCCATCTATCCGCTATTTAAATATCCCACAGAAAGTTTCTATCATCATCTTACTATTCTCTGTGCCTAGCCTACTCACCCCTTTTCTGAGACTTATTTTTAATTAAACTTAGCATATACTAGAAGAGTCAATTAAATTTACATATATTCTTATTGTCTTAATTATGGTTTCTATTGCTATAAAAAGACACATGACCATGGCAACTATATTTTTTCTTTTTTCTTTTTTTTAAATTAAGAGATTTTTCTATTCATTTTACATACCAACCACAAATTCCCCTGTCATCCCTCCTCCTGACCTCCAACCTTCCCCTGCCCAACCCACTCCCCATTCCCAAGGCAAGGTCTCCCATGAGGAGTCAGCAGAGCCTGGTACATTCCGTTGAGGCAGGACCAAGCCCATCCTCTCTGCACCAAGGCTGTGCAAGGTGTCTGACCATAGACACTAGGCTCCAAAAACCAGGCTCACGCACTAGGGACAGGTCCCAGTCCCACTGCCTGGGGTTTCCCTATACAGTTCAAGCTCAACAACTGTCTTGCTTATTCAGAGGGCCTAATCCAGTACCATGGGGGCTCCTCAGCTATTGGTCCACAGTTCATGCGTTTCCACTCGTTTGGATAGTTGTCTCTGTATTTTTTCCAATCATGGTCTAGATATCCTTTGCTCATAGAATCCCTCCCCTCTCTCATTGATTGGACTCCTGGAGCTCTGTCTGGGATGCAGCCGTGGATCTCGGCATCTGCTTCCATCAGTCACTGGATGAGGGTTCTATGATGACAGTTAGGGTATTCAGCCATCCGATCACCAGAGTAGGCCAGCTCAGGCATCCTCTTGACCATTGCCAGTAGTCTATGGTGGAGTCATCCTTGTGGATTCCTGGGGAACTCTCTAGCACTTTGTTTCTCTTATTCTGTAGCTAGAGTTCTCCTGCCTGGCCAATGGTCAGGGCAAATCTCTCTCACCTGCCAGTCCCACAGCTGCTCAGACCCAACCAAGTAAACACAGAGACTTATATTGCTTACAAACTGTATGGCCGTGGCAGGCTTCTTGCGAACTGTTCTTATAGCTTAAATTAATCCATTTCCATTAATCTATACCTTGCCACATGGCTCGTGGCTTACCGGCATCTTCACATGCTGTTTCTCATTATGGTGGCTGGCAGTGTCTCTCTGACTCAGCCTTCCACTTCCCAGCTTTATTCTCCTCCTTGTCCCACCTATACTTCCTGCCTGGCCACTGGCCAATCAGTGATTTATTTATTGACCAATCAGCAACACACTTGACATACAGACCATTCCACAGCACTATTCCCATGGTGTCTTCATTTATCATGGTATCTCTTTCCTTGCTCTCCTACTCTGTTCCCATTCCAGCTCAAACCTCCCACTCCTCTAAGCTCCCATCCCCAGTCCCTTGCCCTCCATTACCCTCCACCCCCAGTTTGCTTATGTAGATCTCATCCATTTCTCCATCGCTGGGTAATACATGCACCCCTCCTAGGGTCCTCCTTACTAGCTAGGTTATCCTGTCTGGTTATCCTTTGTTTTATATCTAGTATTCACTTATAAGTGAGAATATATCATGTTTGTCCTTCTGGGTCTGGGTTACCTCACTCAGGATGATATTTTCTAGTTCCATCCATTTGCCTGCAAACCTCATGATGTCATTGTTTTTCTCTGCTGAGTAGTACTCCATTGTATATAAGTACCACATTTTCTTTATCCATTCTTCAGTTGAGGGGCATCTAGGTTGTTTCCAGGTTCTGGCTATTACAAATAATGCTGCTATGAACATAGCTAAGCACGTATCCTTGTGGTATGATTGAGCATTCCTTGGGTATATGCCCAAGAGTGGTATAGCTGAGTCTTGAGGAAGATTGATTCCCAATTTTCTGAGAAATTGCCATATTGATTTCCAAAGTGGCTGCACAAGTTTGCATTCCCACCAACAGTAGAGGAGTGTTCCCCTTGCTCTACATCCTCTCTAACATAAGCTGTCTTTAGTGTTTTTGATCTTAGCCATTCTGACAGAGATAAGATGGTATCTCAGAGTCATTTTGATTTGCATTTCCCTGATGACTAAGGATGTTGAGCATTTCTTTAAATGTCTTTCGGCCATTTGAGATTCTTCTGTTGAGAATTCTCTGTTTAGCTCTATAGCCATTTTTAAATTTGGACTGTTAGGTATTTTGATGTCTAGTTTCTTGAGTTCTTTATATATTCTGGAGATCAACCCTCTGTCAGATGTGGAGTTGATGAAGATCTTTTCCCATTCTGTAGGCTGTCATTTTTGTCTTATTGACTGTGTCCTTTGTCCTACACAAGCTTCTCAGTTTCAAGAGGTCCATTTATTAATTGTTGTGCTCAGTGTCTGTGCTGTTAGTGTTATATTTAGGAAGTGATCTCCAGTCCCAATGTGTTCAAGACTACTTCCTACTTTCTCTTCTATCAGGTTCAGAGTAACTGGATTTATGTTGAAGTCTTTGATCTATTGGACTTAAGTTTTGTGCATGGCGACAGATATGGATCTATTTGCAATCTTCTACATGTTGACATCCAGGTATGCCGGCACCATTTGTTGAAGATGGTTTCTTTTTTCCATTGTACAGTTTTGGCTTTTTTGTAAAAAATTAAGTGTTCATACGTGTGCAGATTAATGTCAGGGTCTTCAATTCGATTCCATTGGTCCACATATTGGTTTTTATGCCAGTACCAAGCTGTTTTTATTACTGTAGCTCTATAGTAGAGCTTGAAGTCAGGGATCATGATGCCTCCATAGTTTGCTTCATTGTACAAGATATTTTTTAGCTATCCTGGGTTTTTGTTTTTTCATATGAAGTTGAGTATTATTCTTTCCAGGTCTGTAAAGAATTATGTTGGGATTTTGATGGAGATTGCATTGAATCTGTAGATTGCTTTTGCCAGGATTGCCACTTTTACTATGTTAAAGCTACCTACCCATGAGCATGGGAGATCTTTCCATTTTCTGATATCTTCTTTAATTTCTTTCTTCAGAGACTTAAAGTTCTTGTCATACAGGTCCTTCACTTGCTTAGTTAGAGTTACCCCAAGATATTTTATATTATTTGTGACTATTGTAAAGGATGATGTTTCTTTGATTTCTTTCTCAGGCCTTCTATCATTGGTATATAGGAGGGCTACTGATTTTTTAAAGTTAATCTTGTATTCTGCCACATTACCTTAGGAGTTTATCAGCTGTAGGAGTTCCCTGGTAGAATTTTTGGGGTCACTTATGTACACTATCATATTGTCTGCAAATAGTGAAAGTTTGACTTCTTCCATTTCAATTTGTATCCCCTTGATCTCCTTTTGTTGTTTTATTGCTCTAGCTAGAACTTCAAGCACTATATTGAATAAATATGGGGATAGTGGACAACTGACCATGGCAACTCTTACGGGAGAAAACATTTAATTGAGGCTGGCTCACAGTTTCAGAGGTTTAGTCCAGTGTCATCATGGTGAGAAGCATGGTGGCATACAGGCAGATATGGTGCTGGAGAAGGAGATGAGAGTTCTACACCTGGATCAGCAGGAAGCGGCAAGACATGTGAGCTACGAGGCCTGGCTTGAGCTTCTGGGACCTTAAAGCCTGCCCTCAGTGACTCACTGCCTCTAACAAAGCCATACCCATTCCAACAAGGCCACACTTCCTAATAATGCCACTCCTTATGGGCCTATGGGGGCCATTTTTATTCAAAACACCACACATATGATACATAAATATGTGCATCTCTACCTCTATGGACACACACACACACACACACACACACACACACACACACACACACGCAGACACAGGTTCCTTCTAGCTGTCTGTAAAGTATCTCTAATAAAATTAGGGCTGCACATATGTTGAACCTTTGTGTCTCTCCTGAATATTTGAAGTATTTTTTTTTACAAGAATGCAGTAGTATTACCATTTATCATTAAACCCACCCAGTGTTAAACTTATCACTTTGACACTTTTATGATCCTTAAGATGTCCTTGTAAGGGTTGATACCATGGCAACCAGCATTATATATTAGGATTTAACAGGAACTTCTCTTAATAAATCAGGCATAATTGGCATATATGCATTAGGATGAATTCGAAGTTATTCAACTGGAATGATTTTATATCAGGAAACATTAAGTCATTAAATCTGCTTGTCCTGATCTTGCTTCAGTAAGTGTTGGTATACTTGTCCAGCTTAAGAAAATAGACTCTTAGCTTATAATACTGTGCTTTTAACAAGACAATATTTATGGATAATACATGTGAAACAGCTTGATGCATTATTTATTTGTCTTTGACAGATCTAAACTATGGTGGGTTTAGTCAGAATTACAAGGTACTCTTCCCATCCTCTGGTTTACTGAATGTTCTCCCATGGTGTATCAATGCACTTAGCCATGGTGTTGCTGGTCATGATAATGATCAGCCATCCAGAAGGTAACTGTGTGGACTACAAAACATGTATTAGAATTTCTCAACCACACTTTCACACTTCTTGTTTGCCTCCAAATCTGAGACAAAGCCAAGAACTAATTAAATAAACTAAACATAAAGAAGGATTCAAGAAAGGCAGTTATCAGAGTGCTCAGGATCATCAGAGAACAATCAGGTCTACCTCATTGAGGCTGATTAGAGATGCAGAGTCCCAGGCTCTCACCAGACTGATTGATCATGATCCTTAGATGAACAGTGTGTACAGTGCAAGAAGCTGGCTTGGTGGTTCATTACATACACTCTTAAAGAACGCCATGGTTTTGAATTGTGATTTTACTATTATCAGTGCAGGAATTGACTGAACCATGCAATATCAGCATCTCAATTCCTTATCATAGAATCCATAATGTTTGTACCTATTAGAAGCATAACGGTGCAGTGGATGTAAGTTTTTAGTCCAGTGCCCCACATACACTAGAGCGCATTCTTCATGCATCTAAAATAGTTGTGAAAGTCACTGTGTGAGGGAATGTGATTGAGAACAGTCTCTCTAGCAATGTGGAATGGCACCTGAGTGAAAAATCAGTGAAAATTTCTATCGCTGTACTTTCTGTGGCTATCATAAAATATCCAATATTGGGCGACTCATTTATTAAATATTTTGCTCACTGGGAGGCTGAAGACCCAATAGTGAGGGGCCACATCTGTTTGGCCTGTGATGAGGGTCTTCTGTCCACAGCACAATATGGCAAGTGACATCATGACAGGAGCATGTGCAGGAGCAGAGTGATAACTCTGGGGGAGGAACTCCAGAGCAGGGGTAGGTTCCAGGCTTCCTTGTAGCAGCCATTCTCATGAGAACCCCCCTAGTTCCATGCAAGGTAACTCTGTTCTCTCTGAGGGCAGTGCTGCCCTGACCCAGTTCTACCTTCCAGTACATCCCACATCGTGAGGATTCTACACCTTAATGTTGACACACTGGGGACCAAGCTTACATTTTCAGAAGACACAAATCAACATCAAAATAAAAGCAAAGGTGATGTACAAGCTCAGATTTCAGGATGCCTTGCATCTGCGTCACTGCTCAGTGTGTATGGCTAACTCACAGTTCTTTATCAGAGTGAACTGATGCAGAGCACACGAGCGACCCTTGCTTTGTGCCTCTTCCACAGAGTTGAGATCCACAGGCTCAGCAGCCAGCAGTCATTATCATTTCCTGCTCATGGGTCTGTGATATCTGTCCACTAGTTGATCCAGTAATTGTGCCCATTGCATCTCTGCATAGGTGCTACTGAGTCCACATCAGGGCTTGCTCAGTTATACTGGACCTGCATATGGGACTCATAGGCGGATCTGAGTGTTAATATCCAGAAGAGGGCAGTAGGACACAGATGAAAACTCACTCAGCTAGACTGAGACTAATAAAGGCTGCTTGCAGCTATTCACAGTCAGATCAAGCCCTTCCTTTACTGTTGGCATTCCATGGACAGCATGGTGTCATTAGCAAAGGAAAGTAATGTTTGCTGAGCACCTGCTATGTGCCAATCAATAGCCAGGTATTTTTCACTTGTGAGAATCATGACAACCCCGAGATATAGATGTTTTCATTTCCATTTGTACTGAGGGAACAAACAAACAAACAAACAAACAAACAAACAGAAAAGCAAAGTTCAGAGAGCTTAAGCAATTTGTCTCAGATCACACAGCAAGTAGTAGATGCAAAATTAAAATCTCTAACACTCTAGGTTCTTCTCAATCATGTCAAGATTTGACAACTGACTTTAAACTGTACTTATTAATTCTCTTCAATGGTCCTCAGACTTAGACAAAGCTTATGATTTTGTTTTACCTATAGGTCTGATTGGAAAAACAGATTTGTGGATGGAAAATATGAGGAATATGAAAGAAAGCTGTGGGTGGCAGTGGAACCTGGCTGGCAGCAAACTGTGGTATTTCCTTACTAATGCAATGGGTGTGGGAAGACCAATTCTGGAGGGTGGAACCCATTCACTATACCTTGAATGCAAGGCCTTATTTCCTTGGCCCATTATTACTTTAACATGACAGATATATGACCCAAGTTGTTATACTTTTAGCTCTCATTCCTGGAAGGAAATTTATAGTTAGTGTACACACATACACACACACACACACACACACACACACACACACACACACACACACACACACAAAATTTTTTTAACCAAAAAACTGTGACCCACAGAGATTAGAATTTTATACATTAGAATGACCAGAGAAAAGAACAGATACAAAATTCAGGAGTGAAATTATCATGGTAAATATTAAATGCTCACATTGTCTATGATAACAAGTGACGGCTGTTGTTCCTTGAAGCAGGGTCAGTTGTAGAAAAGGTTAACATGGTCAGTGGTATTTAATACAGATTGCTGGTGTGCTGAGTTATGAGGAGAACAAAGGTCTGACTTTGCCATTTGCACAATAGGTCCAATGATGGATATGCAGAATATCTTGTCTCCAATCACTCTGTAATAGTACCATCACTTTTATCATAAAAGAATTATGTTACTCCATACATGAAAAATGCATTCTTGAACTGCTGTGAATTAGTTTTTAATGTACTGTGACCTTGGATTGCCCTGGGATATTACTGCTAAATGATTACTTCTGAATGCTTTTTGAATAGCTGCATAGTGCAATTAAATGTGCAATACATCATGGATGACATAGCTAAACGCCTCTTCTGGTCAAGAAACCCAAAGAGGTCTTGGGAATAATGGTAATTTTGCATCAGTAAGATGAGAGAGAAGCGAATCTCTTGTTAGTAGTGAAATAAGTATGGATTGAAGTAGATGATAACCTTTCCTGGGGTTAGTCAGTGGGAAATACACTTTTGATTAATAGCCATAAAGGAAGACGATCCCTGTCAAAGTAGTGTCTCATAATAATGTCAACTGTCCAAAGTGACCATTGGTCTTTCTGAGTGACAAGTTATCAATGGGGGGCACTCATTGGAGTGTGTGTGTGTGTGTGTGTGTGTGTGTGTGTGTGTGTGTGTGTGTCTCAATGGGTAGATAAAGGAATAAAGAATTTGGTTAATATTCCAGCCTCTTTTCTCATATGGGCTTATATACTGAATTATTATTTCTAGCAGTGTGGGGCCTCATAAATCTTGTAGTTTAATCAAATCTCTTATATCAAATTATTGGACCTTGGGAAATCCTGTCAGAGGAGAGAGCGACATAGATGAACCACGAGAAAGTCGACAGACAACCTCTACCTATTGGCTAGTGGCTTAGGTCCAATCTTGTATTCTGGTAGCTGAAAATGATTACCTGCCTATTGGTTATTAGACGAGTGGATGAAGCCTAGCCATCAACTTACCCCGCTGTCTGTAGAAGAGCTCTGTTCTCATGGCTTCCCCTCCGAACGAGGCTTAGCTGTGTCATGGGAGGGTGACACGAGCTACTACTTACAGTAGTTTCACCCTAGGACTGCTGGGTGAGTGACCTGGTGACGTCAACCTTTGAACTGTCACTTGAAAAAATACTTAACCAATACAGAATGCTCATAATTTTTACTTGTCTGGAAACATCTTAAAAATAGTACTTTGAAAGAATTTGATGCATGAATATAACTGCCACTGTGCAAGTCTAGCAATGTCAGAGCTCACCCTTAAGTGCATCAATCCAGCTGGGTCCTGCTGAGGTATAGCCCTAAGCCACACCCACTTGAGAACTGTGGCCAGGCAGAAGGAACCAGTGAGCCTCACCTAGAGATCCCCTGAAGTTATCTGGGCTTCATCAGACCCCATGTGGAAAATGAGTCTATTTGTAGTGTAGATGTTTCTATTCCTGCTTCCCACTCTCTAGCTCTATAATTGTTAGCCTCATATACTGTTTGGAGACAGACACCCTTTTCTATTATGCAACCTAAGATGCACTAATACTTATCCATTTATGAGACTGGTGTGAGTTAAATGATAGCTGCTTATACTCTCATATCAACCAACTGATTGTCATGGGTGGACCTTCCAGGATGTGTTTGTGTGTGCACAGCTACTGTTCTACAGATCAATATTCAATGTTGTTTGTTTATAGAGATTTTCATTTTGTGATTATGTGTTTGTTGAATATGTGGTTACCACCCATCAGACTGACAGATCTGTGAGGCAAGATATTTTGTCCATCTTAAGCACCTAGCTGAGAGCACAGTGACTGCCACTTAACAGAGTACATACATATTTATGGATGAGTAATAAATGAAAGAAAATTCTTACTAGGAACTCACTTACATGCCTCTGAAAATGGAGAAAAGAATCCACAAAGAAGACAAGGGTAGGCTATTTTTTAACTAATCAAATTATGAGTGAACATTAATTATAAAGGATACAACAAAAATTTTTTAAAAAAACCCACAAAACAAACAAAAATCCACCTCTGAAGTTCTTCACTGAGGCCAGATAGGAGGAGGAGGAGGAGAGCGTCCAGTGCACACTGGTTATGAGCCCATCCCTTCCTAAAGCCTTTGGGAAGTTCTATTCCTCCTGTTCACAGAGCAGCAAACAGACTCAGATTTCAGACCTGGAGATCTCTCACCAGAATTATGTCATAAGCTTCCTAATTCAGTCTGGTGCTCCACGGGTGGCCTTCCTTTTCTAGTACTGTGAGAGGAATCTCTTCGTTGTGTCCATCTAACCATGCTTAAGAGCATTCTGTGGCATCTAGTTGACTGGGATAGAACCTAAGTTTCTTGGTGTGCTTCTCTTTCCTGCCTCTGCCCCTTTCAGTTGCTGCGGCTCAGGCCTCACTCCTTCTGTCCAGGTTAGACGAGCAGGCCCATCACTACTGTATGATGTTACAATGCTTGCGTGTTCCTCTCTTTCCTTGCAACATCAACTTCAGGCTTCAGCTCACACCACTCACCTCTCTCTATCTTCTCAGCTAGGCTCCTGCATCTCTCTCTTCTTGATGCTCCCTGGGCTCTATGGTAGCCTTTCTTCTCCTGTGGGTACGCAGCTCTGTTCTGTGCTTTTACCAGATGCCAAACCCCATGAGGGCTCCGAGTCTCTGCTGCACATATTCCTTGTCTATGGGAACTGCTCAGTGAGCAGGGGTGGGGAAAACGGCTTACTCACTGACTTGGCGACGCTTTAACTAGTCTTTGGAGCTTGTGAGGGTGGAGTGCAAAGGAGAGGGTGAATGTTGGCTTATTAGTTACTTGCCATGTATTCACTTTATTCAGTGCTAAGTCAAAGCAAAGCAAAGCCAAGCCACTGGAGAGAAAGGAGAATGCTTGTTTGCCTGGGCAGGTGGGGTGTCAGCTAGGTATTAAAAATAATTTTCTTCTCATATTTCTCTAGGGACATGATGTTGTTGTATGACTACATGTGCTCTAGTCTTGGATGGCTGTCTCAGGTGGCTTAGGTTAGGTTATCCTGCAGTAACAAATAGCTTCAATTCCTTAGTGACCTATAACAGAGGTTGACTACTTGCTCACATCATGCCCGTCGTAAGTTGAGCACAGCTCTGCATCTTGCCCGGCTTAGGCTGATGGAAAGCAGCACCCCCTCTCTTCCCTCGGGAATACTGGTGGCCTCATGGAAAAGACAGAAGAGAAGTCATGGTGGTTTCACATCTGGCTTTAATGCTTCTGCTTCCAATCATTCCTTCTGCCTATATTTCATTAGCCAAACAAGTCATAGGAGGGAAGGGAGCAAACACTGAACAATGCTCCAGCTAATTACACTCCAGACTAGATCAGAAACTCCTGGAGGGCAGCAGACTATGCCTCCGCTGGCAGGATATCTGCCACTTTGTCAAGGAGTATTATTTTTATTTTAAAAATAAAGAACAGAGGTGGTTGACTAGAGAAATCATGAAGGCTTATTTAGACTAACACACTGTTCATTCATCTCATGGTTCAATTTGTGTGTTGTTAATTATCTCAAAGTACTTGTTATATTTTCTAATAAAATATTTAACATGATATTAATTTGAATATATTAAGTAGTTGCTTGCAAGGAGTCAACTTCATCAATATACACATATCCTATTTCTCTGACTAGTCTAGAAAAACAAGTCTTTTATTTATTTATTTTAATATTTCACAAAGGAAAACGTTGAGGAAGCAGTGACTATGTCTGGACGTCATTCTTATTTTTTCCTCCATAGCAAAGTCTATAGCCAAAGGCCTTTATGATTTGGTGCCAGGTGACCCTTCTGCCAATTACCCCTTGTTCCTTGCGCTGAGGTCTGTGTGCAGCCAAGCTGAGACATTCCCTTTCTCTGTGTGTGCATCATGATTTCCCACCAAGGTCTGCTTGAGCTGTTACCACAAAATTCCTGGAGACCGAGTAGCTTAAGGCACTGTGAAGTCCATGACCAAAACACTAACAATCAGGTTGGCCTACTTCCTCATTCTCAGGAAGCTTTCTTCTTGTGCCGTGATATAAAGAAAGATGTCTTTATAAGGGCGCTAATTCCACACACAAGGGCTGCATCCTAGGACCTCTCAAAGCTCCATCTCACAATACCAACATGTTAAGGGTAAGAATGTCAGTATGCGGATTTGGGGTGGGGACACAAATATTCCAGCATCAACACCCTATTGCCCCCTTCTTGGAACCGTCCACCATCGACCTGCATGAATGTGCTTTCTACCTAGTTTTGACAA
This sequence comes from Peromyscus californicus insignis, assembly GCF_007827085.1. NCBI lineage: Eukaryota > Metazoa > Chordata > Mammalia > Rodentia > Cricetidae > Peromyscus > Peromyscus californicus. The sequence continues at coordinate 148,258,448 of NW_026294573.1, forward strand.
CTTCTCCCTGTCTTCCCCAATCAATACCTGAATCTTTCACCCTTATTTAGGTCCACTTGCTTTATCTTGTTAAGCAGGCTAAGACTCAGGCTCAGTATAGTTAGAACTGAATTCACCTAAAGTCCTGCCACTGAGCTACTTCTCAAAAGTTGTGTGGATTTCTCACCTGCTGAGTCTCCACTGTGTCATCTTTTTTTTTTTTTAATGGAAACAAGTCTTTATTAAGTAACTTTTAATATCAGAAAAATAAAACTCTTATAATTCTCTTTACAGCAAATATATAATATCAGTGCTTTGGCCATCTTAAGTTAAAGGCCCTTTATCATAAAATATATGGTTTTAAACTTTACTCAAATTGAATTTATAATCCCTACGACTTCCCTACATATACATAACAAAAGAGTGTAGTAAAATTAGCAAATACTAAGCTATATTGACAATTTATCGTTCTTAGTTTGTGGTTTTTAGAAACAGTACACGCACCTAATATATGTCGATTCCTTGGCTTATTAGTTGCAGTGTACAATGCAACAAAATACAAACACATGCTTGGTGACATTCGTCCATATCTATAAGACGGCAGCTAGAGATTAGGATTCAATACTGACAATTAACTATCCTACAAGCAATTAGCATTACATCATAATATGCCATCAAGGCAACATTTTTATACTGAAAAATCAAAATAAAAACCATTATTTGTAAACTTTATACGAAATGTAACTCTTCAAGTGGAAATAAAAAATAAAATTTGTCTATTTACTATTGAATACACACAAGATTTCAATTTTTGTTATACTAAGAAAAAAAGCTCTTTTGAGTTGGGAAAATAACGCTTCAAAAAAATAATTAGTAGAAAAACCCACCAGTATAATGCTTTGTCCTTTCAATGCCAGCAAATTTGGGGACATACTGAGGGTGAAGTTAAAACATACACAGGTGAAATGTACAAGTGTGTTTTAAAGAAATCTTTCTTTGTGATTGGAAATAGGTTTGAAATGAAGTAAATTGATTGGAGGTTGTCACAGCGGCTTTCATGAATTATGCCAAGGGCATTATTATCTCCCTCCCCATCCCCTACATTACTAAAAAATAAAAATATATTTATAATGTGCAAGACAATATGGATTGAACACAAAATGTTTCACATTTTGGTCTACAGTCTAAATATTAATAGCTTGATCAGACTAATGAATGGAATGTTCGCATTCTCAAATTTTTCAGCCAATATAGGTGCATCCCAAAGTCCATCCTGAAATGGGAAAGCCCAGGCAGCTATTTCCACATTCACCAAGGGAGGCAATGGGTAGGAATTCACAATCAAAGACAATTGTATTCCTGATCCACTGAACACACCAGCCTTGAGCACTTTGGGCGAGATGAAAGTCAATGTAGCAGTTTTTGTCCCAAATTATGACCAGTGATCTAGTAAACTGCCATCAGCCCTGTTATTACTAATAAGTAATCACAATGCTTTAAAAAGTTACTTGCAATCCTGCAGAATTAGGCAGAAGTTGTTGTGAAATAAAAACTGGCAGTGTAAAGAAGGCAGCCCTGGAAGTGTCAGTCATCTGTAATGCCAGGCACCCTCCATAAACTCTTAATGTGGCGAGGCTGTGGGACCCACTGACTACAATCTCGGATGGATACACTTTGCTCATGGCTTACACAGTCAAGCAGAACTTCAGCTTTAACAACTCTTAGACAAGCTATGTCTCTGAGTCTACAAGATAGTATTAATAATCCAAACCAAACTAATAGACAAGAGACCACTTAGGTTTAGTGTTACCATGATGGCGGCGATGCTGTCCCATGCCTACGGTCCACTGTGTCATCTTTGAAATGTCTCATAGGGTATTTTCATATGTAAAGGGATTTATCACCTTTTTATTCATTACCTTACAGAGCTATATATTTACTGGGCAGGACCCTCCTCTCTCTTTCTCATGCGGGCGCACCTGTGTATGTGTGGTGTGTGTGTGTATAAACTTGTATATATGGGTGCACATGTACTTGTGAGCATGTGTAAGGCCAGATGACAACCTAAAATCTTGGTTCTCAGTCGTCTTCTGCTGTTAGTTTGAGAAAGAGATTCTTAGTATTTTGGAACTTCAGCACATAGCCTGTGCCCAGCCTTTTATGTGGGCTCTGGAGATCTGAACTGGGGCCTCATATTTGCTGGCATTTTGCAGATGGAGGCATCTCCCGGGCTGGGTCATTCTCCTTAACTCTCCTGTCTCCACCTGTGACTTTGCAGTGTAGGTACTGGCTGAGTGAATGTATTTGTGCATAGACCTATACTGGAAGGTAAGGCTTGTTTTGCTGTGAAGTTATTGATTATAGACTGGGTATTGCTTCCTTTTCCTATGGCTGATTGCCAATAATCTTGATAAATAAGACCTAAGAATGAGTGCCCTGGATCCAGTGGTAAGGGCAGGTGAGAGATACGTGTAGTGGCAAAACGTTCAGACACTCCTCTGGTGGAGGTTCAAAGAAAGTGTGATGAACTATTATTGTTTGCAGTAGGGAAGTACTATTCATCCATCACAGAAAGACCTATTGTACATCTGTTCCCATAATTCATTGAAAATGTCTTTCTTTATTCCTCAAATAATGGCAACCTGAATATAGTTTTTAAATTTGTTTTTGAAAAAAGCCCTCAACTTTACATTGCATATCCTTGACTTTCTGAAAACATTAATTAGATGCTAAGCTGTAAACTTTGGGGCAGTCATTCCCCAGGTCAAGAGAATGCTTTTGGAGAAAAGCAAAGCTTTGTATTTGGGAATGCTTGTACTGTTTTTGAGTAAATACAATTTCTCTTTGTATAAACCACAAATAAAATTACAGCTCGCTTTAAAGCACTGTATTCATTTAACACTCCAGAAATGGACTCCCTTAAATCAAGCTAAGTATCCTCAACCAAGAGCGCTGTCAAATCCTTGGTTAAAACTTCCCACATGGACACATAGGCAGTGGCTGAACACTGTGGAGGAGGAAGCAGGGTTTGCCAGAGGAGACTTGAACTGAGTCTTTGGTTGATCCTGTTAAACAGGATCATGGCATTTGTTTCTCTCCTATGTATTCATTTCCTGCTGCCAGTGAAAAGTTAGCACACATGTAACAGGTGATAGTAGAGCAGTTGTGTTCTAGAACTCTGGATGGCAGATGTCTGAACGAGACTCATGGTTACAGTGGGAAGCCTGCAGGCTGGATGGGCTTCCTTCCAACCCTCAGAGCAGACTCTGTTCTACATTCAGAAGCCACTAGGGGTCAGCTGCACCTCCCAACTAAGCTTTTGTGGCCACATGACCTTTTTCTTCACTATGTTCAAAATTTTGCTTCTTCTTAGAACGGCATTTGAGGTTATATTCGGGCCCTCTCAGGATGGTCGAGGATAATCCCTTGACTCAAAAACCTGTAAGTCCCATCATAGCTCCAAAGTCCCTTTGCCACATAATATTACATTTACAGATTCCAAGAATGAAGACAAAGGCCATATTAGATATCATTAATCAGCCTATCACATTTTGTGCTTTAAAGTCTATTCTTCATTCAGACTATCATATTGACTTCTAAAGAATGGACCATAAGCAACTTTCCCAGAAAAGAAAAATAAGACATTTTTAAAAGACTACATCTTGGATAGAATAGTAACATGGGTCCTTTCATATTTTGCCTCTTGATTGTGGGTCATGGAGTTTGGTCACCACCAGTGCAGATTCTCCTTTTCATTAAACATGCTTGTGTTTCATTCTTCTCTGTCCAAATCCAGCTGATATACAGTCATCAGTATGATTTGGGGGATGGGTGAACTCTCGTAGCACTCACTTCTTATTATTAAAAATAGGTCTGTGTGTACTGAACTGTGTGACCAAGCAGTTCAATAGTTCCTCCACAATAGCACCCAGCATCACCATATGAACTTAGGGCACCAGGGTGACACTGTAACCCTCAGAAATCACTATGCTTAGTGAAAGTGACTCTGTCGATTGAAATAGAAATGAGAAAATTTATCTCTACTTACCTACTTATTGTATCTTTCTTCATAATTCTAGGTAGGGAATAATTTAAACTTTGACTTTGTTCTTTCTTAATTTTATGAGTTACACTAAAACCCCTGAGAGTCATTTAATTTTATGGAGTTTTGTGGTAATATCCAAGTTTATTCCCTCAGAAATACATTTTTATCTTCCATTGTAAAACTCAAGTTCCTATTTTAACACATGTTTGCTTGGTTCTTATGCTAATTTCAATGCTTATCTTTACAATCAACTTTATTATTATTATTATTATTATTATTATTATTATTATTATTATTATGTATTGACCAAGTTGAATGCCTCATTCTCAAGGGATTGATGTCAGAGTTATATAATACAAGAACAATGGGTGAATGTTACTCATTTAAAAAGCGAAATTATAAATCAATTACAATGGTGGCTAAACCCCCTTCATGACATGCCACAATTTACTCCCAATGACATTTAAACCTATCTCACATGCTGAACAATCTGTAATAAATTATGATTTTTTTCTGCTTCTGAAATGAAGCTATAATTATGACAGTTGAATTCTTGTTCTGGGAAATAAGGTGGCATTTAATTCCTTGAGAACAAATGACACTCACAAAAGAACAGTTAATTATTCTCAGCTGCAAAGGAAGGGAGGAGGGGAGAGAAAAATTATGAAAAAGAACATGGGTAGTACTCTGTGAAATATCTATTAACTAATGCTTAACTAAGTGAACTAGAGTTGAACTTCTGGGACTGTCCTGAGCCCAGGTAACGCCTTTTATAATTTTAGTCTTCAACAAAGCACAGATAGGGACGAACTGGTGAGCAGAGACATTCTCTTGTCTTTGTGTATGAGAATACAAGTGCTCTCACAGTCAACCTCTGCTTCTAAGAATGGAGACTGGCACTCTAACTCAGTTAAATCAGACCCAGGGGTGGGATTGGTATCATGGCATCAGTTTTCCATTACAGATGTCCTAATTCAGCTCTTTAGTGGCCACAGTCCTCCAATCCAATTGTAAATAAAGACAAAAGCAAACATTATGCCCCCGAATTTGTTGTTGTTGTTTGTTTTTAGTTTAAACAGTAGCGATGCTTCCATTGGCTTCTCTCTGATAGCCAGCTCTTTCCTGGTCGTTCTGGCAAGAAGCCCTGATGCAATTGACTGTGCCAGCACATGGGAGGCCACTCCTCAGAGCTACTCCCGAAACCATCAGCTGAGCGCCAGCAGCCTGCTATTAGAGAAGCCTCTTTCTCTCACAGCCCTGTCTTCCTTGGGGGGAACAGATACTCTAGAGAAGGGCCCTGCTGAGTGGAATTCCCCGTTTTGACTGCAATTAGGGATTGTGACTTGATTGATTTGGGGGCTCTCTGAAATGTAGCAGGATCAACACAGTTGCACACAAAACAAGGCATAATCCACTGGGTTAAATTAACGTTAAATCAGAGATGATTGGATTAATTGCTATTACATTTTATCTACTGTGCACATGTGCTGTTGGCAGGGTTTCAGAGCCTTTTTAAAATTAGCTTAGAACGGGATGGAAATGGTACAGGTGCAAATGATTTGTGCACTGGGTCTTTCAAGTGCACTGTGGGCTCATAAGAAGGTGCATTTTTTTCCAAATCATATTTTGGATGTGATTTACAAAAACTGTACTGAGAATAAACTTGGCATCTACTGTACAGAAACTGTAGATGTGTTAAATGGCAAAAGGCCTCTGTTGGCGAGGAGATAATTTGGTAAATGGATCTCCTTCAAATTGGTGGCCTTGGCACTGTCCCCGGTCTGTTTGCTGTGGTGACATGGTTTTCTGCCCTTATGGGAATCCTTAGGGTTCTGAAGACGGATGCAGGCAATCACTTAGTGTAGTGTCTCATCCCCACACACATCCTTCTAGAACTGTGCCTCTTCAACAGATTTTAAGAGTGAAATGTGCAATGGCACCTAACAGGATAGTTTGGCTTAAAGGAAGTCATGTGAACTATGAGGCTGAAAGCTCCATGGGGCGATAGATTAGGGACACAAAGCTGAGATAATCAGAGACTGAGGCCTTTGGGGATCTCTTTTCCCATCAGCCAGCAGCTCAGGCCCAGAGTCTGAGAAAGCCATGCAGGAAAAAGGTTAGGTTTTTCTGCTTTAGGAAGCCAAGGAAATCAACACCTCCTTTTAAAGACACTATGTGCATGCTCTAAGAATAGCTACTGTGGAGGAGACAGAGACATTATAAGGAGTTGCTCATATTTGGATTAACTCAAATAAATACGTCAGAAGATGAAGTCTTCTTGTCCTGAACCCTTTAAACCAGTGGTTCTCAACCTTCCTAATGCTGTGACTCTTTTACTCAGTTCCTTGTGTTGTGGTGACCCCCAACCATAAAATTATTTTCATTGCTACTTTATAACTGTAATTTTGCTACTGTTATGAATCATAATGTAAGTATCTGAGTTTTCCAGTGATCTTTGGTGACCCCTGTGAAAGGGGTATTTGAAACTGGAGGGATGAACTGTTGTGAGGGGCCATGTGGGTGCTAGAAATAAAATCCAGGTCCTCTGGAAGAACAGTCTATATGCTTTTAACCACTGGGCCCCCTCTCCAGCCATTGTTTTCATTTTTAAGGGATCTTTATATTTCATTGCATTTTTACCCATGTCTTTAAGACTGATTAAATAATAATGATAGCCTTTGTGATCTTTATTGTCTCATGGTATTCCCTAGTAAATATCTAATATTGGTGATTTGCTCTCTCTCCCTTAATTCGTTTCACAGTAGGGCAATCAAATGTATTGATCTTTAGACTAAAATGACTTTGGCCTTGTTGGCCCTCTCTGCTGTGCCTTTGACTTCTGGTTCATCATTTTCTGATATCTTTCAAGTCCCTCCCTTTTACATCCTTTGGGTTAGCTGTACTATTCTCTCTAACTGTGTGGGAAGGCTACTCAGTCTTTTGATTTTCAGCCTTTCTTCTTTTGTAATGACTACTGTAAGCTTCCCTCTGAGAACGGGGCTAGCCACACCCTGCAGGATTTTGACTATAGTCAATTAATCAAAATGAGAAGGGTGTTTATTAATTTGTACACATATTGAGAGACATTATAGTCATCATTTTGTCAGGGATTTTATCTTAATAAAGCCATGGTTAAAGAACATATTTTGATGATTTGAATCCCTTGACTTTTGTTACACTTTCCTCGATGCTCAGTGTATGGCTATGCTTTGTGGGAGCTGTCGACTCTGCCGACGTAAGGTCCTGTTTTCCACCAGTCTATTAACTTATGTCTGCCACTCATGGAGAGCAACTTGTCCTGGTACTTCCTGCCTTCTGTGGACCCCTCTCACTCACTGAGAGTTGTGAGGTGTGCCTCTGGGCTTCCACTAGGATTATTGGTCCTTCTCCTTCTCCATATAAAGTTTCTCCAGCTAGCTTGTTACGTCTCTGTTTATAGTTATGCCCACGAATGTCAGTATGGCTTAACAGAACTACCTTTTTTCTTAAATTAACGTTTGTATGTTGTGTCTTTATCTTTTTCTTTTCAATTTTTTTTGTTATCTTATTTTGATATGCATTACTTACAACCAGCATATATAATGCTTTAGTAGGAGAATGTAATTACTGGCATAACCTTGGTTTACAGTTCCTCAGTTTTCCTAACTTTCTTTGTGGCCCTACTTTTTATCTTTCTTGCCTGGTTTGTAGGTGATTTCTTCATATCCTGTCTTTATCTACTTACACTCCTCTCCAGCATCAGCTTGGAAGCTACACCATTACTGACAGATCCCAGGGTCAGTCAGGAGACCTTTGTGGCTGGAGTTAGAAGACCACATGAGAGCATTGTGGATGACATCAGAGGGGTAATAAGGGTTACAATGAAATGGCAAGGAGTAAGTAGAATGATGTCACTAAGGCCTTATTACAAGGACTTTGGCTCATTAGTGCAATATAAAACTCAATTTAAGAGAAACTACGGTAGTTGAATATTAAATCTACCTTTATACTATTTATATAATATTTCCAGAGGGTTTTATATAAACCACATGCTGTATTAAATATGTTGTATCTTATCTGTCAAGTCTTATCTGATAGTAGACATAAGAAGATCATCTAGGTTAATGAACTTACTTAAGCTTACAGGTTGTAGCAAAGGCAGTAGTTAAGTACATGTGGTTCCCTCAGCCATTGTTGAACATTTCTCTGATTTTCCTTGTTAACTAACAGCAGAGCAACATCCAGTCCACCCAGAGAGATCCAGCTCTGAGCTTTATGCCTAAGGTTCTTCTAATCACGCTTCTTTCATTACACAGTACCAGAAGAAGATCCCCAGTCACTTATCTGGGTTTTCATGTGGATCACTAAACTATTGCAGAGTTTACTTGAGACATGATACATGTCAGAGTCTGGATATTATTTCATGTATATCTAGTGCTGGTCCACAGGATGAAGAAGAACACCATGGATTGATTGCTTCAGGAGTTTTCTTGGGGAGAAATAAATAAATGTCTATTTACCCATGTAGAGCAACATCAATAAACCAAAGAATTGGTTCTATCCAATTTTTGCTTGATCAATTAATTAGTTTATGGTTATATACAGAAGCATGGACAACTTGTAAAGACCTGCACCTTAAAGAAGAGGTCCCTTCTCCAGAAATTGTTAACCACTTTTATATCCTCAGTGAGAGAGGAGCTTGAGTGTTCTCCCATGAGTTTGCTGCTAAGCTCTACCCTCTTCCAATCTTGGGAGGGGTCTTGTGTGGACAATTGCAGCAGCTCTTGTCTCCAGAGAGCAATGACCACATACCAGTGAGGTTTTTCTCAATTTGACACAAGCTAACATCATTTGGGAAGAAGGATCCTCAATTTTGAAAATGCCTTGATTAGACTGGCTAGTAGTAGTCTGAGGAGACATATTCTTCATTAATGATTGGTGTTGGGGGGCAGCCAATTTAAGTGTTGACAACCACTGAGCAGGTGGTTCTGGGGTGTATAACAAAGCATGCTGAGCAAGCCATGAGGAGCAATCCGGTAAGCAACACCCATCTATAGCTTCTGCTTTAGTTCCTGCCGGGAGATTTCTGCCTTGAGCTCTTATTCTGACTTCTCTTGATGATGGATTGTGACCTAGTAGTAGTAAGATGAACTTAACCCTGTCTTCCCCAAGTTGCTTTTGACCACAGTGTTCATCACAGCAATAGAAAGTGAACCAGGACAGGTACCACCCTGTCCTGAGGGTAAAGTTTCACAATAATTTAATCAATCCAAATTAAACAGTATTATTGAAAAGGCAAATCATGCCCCATATATTGGTGTGGTATATTATTTTAATCTACTACAAAACCTTTTATCTACATCAGAGTGACTAAATCTGCTTCTCTTTCACTTTGCATTTTATAATGAAAAAAATAAATGAGAAAAAATGCGAGGAAAATTTGTACCTGCAACAATTCAGAATTACGCTTGTGATGTTATGTGTGAGTAGCACACACATTCTTTAGCTGATCATCTTTACATTCATGACTGATCAACCCTTCTTAGAAGGAGGATGTTAGCTAACTCAACCCCTGTGGAACAATCAGGAGGCTGGGTAATTTATTTTATTTTGTAGACAATTTGGCCAGAAAGCTGAAGATTTATTGATGTAAGGTAAAATATTAGCTGGCAGGTAAAAATCAGCCCTTTAATGAATGTGATTAGAACAGCAGCTGGGACAAACTGCAGTGTTTGCAACATCGGTGGAATTAATAGACCTTAGAACATTTAGGGAATCAATTAAAAGTTTTCTTTGGGAGTCTAAAAACAGTGTACGTTCATATGCTTAACTTAAAAAATGAGCATGTGGAGAAGAAATGGCCATGCCTTGTGTTGGAAAGGCATTTAGAGAGTCTAAGATGTCCTGTCTATTTCTGGATTCAGCCAGCTTCGGCAGGAAACTCTGGTGGTCTGAATAGCAGGCATTTTGGAACACAGACCCTGATCTCTGCTTCCAAGAATTAAGCAGGAGGATTGAGCAGGAGCAATTGAATTGGGTGTCCTGGCCACATTCCCAAAGGTCTATAACCTCATTAACCTTTGAAAAGAGCCAGCTTCCCACCAGGACTCGAGCACACATGGAGGTGGTAGTTTCTGAAGCATGTTCTTCTCTAATGGTCACCCCAAAGACCTGGAACAGTTTCAGACCTGAAGTTTTGAACTGAATCTTGTATATAAGTCCTTGGGAGGAATTAATTGGCCGGCATAATCTACAACCATATAGATATTTTCTAGCAGTTCTCAAACTAGATTAATTAACCTCCACTCCCCCCCACTAACAAACAAATTAAACACAGTTTATAATGGTGGAACTTTATGCTTTTATCTCCCAGGAAGAGTCAAGAGAAGTGTCTATTGCACTCATAATCACTCTATATGCAAACTTGAAGCTTTATCTTTAAATAAGTAGAAAGTAGAAGCACAAAATAAAATGGTGTGTGCTATGCTCCTCTAGAATACTTTTTTAATATAGAAAATAGATTCATGCTCCGAAAGTTTTCACTTGTTCATACATTAACTGTATCCTACACACATTCTGTGCAACTATTTTAATCAGGGAACAGAACTGATAGAATGGATATATATTACAAAGGAGACTTATTAGATTAGCTTATATGACACACATCAGGTAGAAAGTCCATCAATGGCTGTCTGCCTGCTTGAGGGTTTCAGAACCTGGTGTCAACTAGTCTGTGATGGTGGATGTCTCAGCAGTTCCCATCTGGAGACGAAGGCCTGAGATTCCTGGAGAGCCACTGGTCTTCAGTCCGTGTTCAAAGGCTGAAGAAGCTGGTCTCTAATATCAGCACAGGATGGAGGCAGCAGTGACCAAGTCGGAGTAAAAGCCCTCACTAGCAAGGAGTGAAGGCAAGCTAAAGACCTCATACCTTAACCTCTTTTTCAAGAGGTCTTTTCCTTAGACTGCTTTCTATCTGGGTTACCAATGGGAGGGGCTACCAATTCTGGAGGAAGGAGTTTCCAATCATTTCATCTTTCTAGGAAATGCCCTCACAGACCTGCCCTGGGCCATGTGTCTTAGTTGAGCCCATTTGGTTGACAGCCAAGACTTACCAGCATAAGTTTTTTTCTTATGATGGGTAAGAAGCTGGGCAGGGTCAGAGATTTCAGTGAGAACTGCAGGTTTTGGGTGGAAGTGTTGAGGATCTCTCAACCTGTAAATCTTCGTTATTGTCCATGGAATTCTATGCTCTAATGCCACAACCTAAGCGTCTAGGGACTGTGTTGATCTCACAACACTCATAACCATTTCCTGACTGTTCTTCCTTTGGACAGGAGCAAGTGGGTTTGATTCAGGAACTGTGCCCACTCTAGAGTCTGAATTTATCTTATGAACCATGCTCTGAAGTTTGGAGACCTTTGGAAATTTTGCTCATAGCTGTAATCTGCCTTTCTAGTTTGTTCCCATGGGTTTGAAGGCCAGGGGTGTGTATACTCAAAGATAAAAGGGATGACTACTCCAGACTGGGATTTGAGCCCTGGGAGACAGCTGAGCTTAGACCCATGGGATGTCTACAAATATGTGCCTAGGCTTCTGAAAGCCTCCAGAAGCAGCAGGGGAATTCTCATTTTAGCCCACCCCATCTCCTGAGTCAGGAACATGTCTTCTGTTTTAATATCTACTCTGGTGCCTTCTCCTGGAATGCTCCTTTTGTGGCAACGTCCTCTCACTAGGCACCAGCCGAATGTCATAAGTCACTTCCATCTCTCCCAGCGGCTCTTGTTGTCATACGATGGTCTAATCTCTGGTGCTTGCAGTGATGGATGATTCGGGGGAAGAGAGTGAGGAAATGACTCCATGTGCATGTATGTGTGTTTGCAGGGAGCAGAGGGAGGGAAGAACACACCTCAACGAATGCCATGAAGCTGCAGCGAATGCCATGAAGCTGAATGTTCTCCTGAGGTCAGCAGTACTGATCAATTAGCCATTTGAAGATTCCTCAACAAAGAAGGCATTCCCTGTGAAAAATACCAAGAGAATAAGTCCATTTCTTTCAGACAAAAGCTTGTCTTCCAGACAAAAAATTAACACATAAATATTTCATCCAAGAGTCCAGATCCTGGGGACAGGCAGGACATGCAAGCGGAAAGAGAAATAAATTTCACTAATTCAGAAAAATGTACCAATTTGAGAAAAAGAAAGTGTCTGCATTTAAATGTGGAAAATTATATATTAAACTGCCATTGCTGGGAAACTTAAATCTGGCCCTTATCACCAACTACCTGTGTGATCTTCATGGGACCTCAGAGAGCTTGCCTAACCACTGTCACCTTCAGATTCCTCATTTGCAAAATCACCAGGCTGCCATCCCAGTACCTCATCAGGTATTTGTGGATATGAAGGTGAAACAAGGGGCACACAATGTTTTGTGTGCTACCATACACTGTTTATATCGTCTATTCACACGTGTCTCAGTTTATATCCAAAGTCTGTATTTTGTCGGGATCAGTAAATATGTGGGTAATTGTGTTATTTTTCTCAATAACCTATTGCTCTCAGAACATAAAATTTATTGTCTAAATAAAAATAATATTCACCTACTTCTGCTAGCAGTTTATACCAACTTTGGTCTGTTTTATTTTGTTAATAGAGCTTTCTATATACTGTGGTGATGTAAATAGATTGCACCAAGGTAACCCAAGGACAAAGTAAACAGTGTGTGCTATAAGGACTGGTCCTAGGAAACTGGAGTAGCTTAAGGCTGGGAATGGCAGTGCGGCATCATCCAACTGTGATGTACCTTGGGCATCATAGCATTTAGATTATTGGAACCCCTGGTTCCCTCTCTTAAAAAGAATATTTAAAAATATTTTAAAAATTTGGTTGTTGGGGCTGGAGAAATGGCTCAGCGGTTAAGAGCACTGGCTGTTCTTCCAAAGGTCCTGAGTTCAGTTCCCGGCAACCACATGGTGGCTCACAGCCATCTATAATGAGATCTGGTGCCCTCTTCTGGTGGGCAGAGGTGCATGCAGATAAAACACTGTATACATAATAAATAAATCTTTAAAAATAATAATAATAATTAAAAAAAATTTGGTTGTTGACATAATGTTTTGAATAATATAATTCCTAGGATTTCTTCTGGTTCTAAATTGTAAGCTCCTGAATCTGCCATGTGTACACCTCTGCTTTCCTTCCCAGTCAGGGCTTCAGTTCTCAAAACAATTAACCAGTCAGTTAGATAGTTTATTCATTCAAGAGTTCTTTTTAAACCACAACTTTATGTCAACTCTGGGTAATGGGGTCACTGGGAAAAAAAGACAGACGAGCTTGAGCCTCCTGCTCAGTAGCAAAGTGGGTGAAGAAGTGACTGAGAAAAAGATCTGGAGCATGAACATGTCATATAGATTGCAAATTTTACTTTACAAAATTAATCAGACATTTTCACCACCCAAATCCCAAGAATACACAGAATAATATACTTTGCAGTGGGCCAAGCATTCATCTACATCTTCATCAACTACATTGATAGGAAAAAGATCCTAATGAGATGGAAATAATAGGCCATCACACATCTCACAAAGCCTTATCAGTTCAGCAAACTACCTTCTACTTAAAAGATAAAGAAAACCATACTTGCTCAGAACTCATCAATAAACAAGGCAGAGGACTTGCAAGTGGAACGCCTGCCCTGGCCACATTGTGTCAAGCAGAGCAGGCTCTGGGACTGCAGAGACAGTGGGATCCCCGGGGCTCAGGGCTTAGCATGGCTGGCTGTAGTTGTGATGGGCCGTAGGGGTTCAGGCCCCAGCTCCTTCCTATGCTCTGTTTTTATTGTAAATACCAGGCTTTATTTCCCCTTGATCTAGTGTTGTCAGAAACACTATGCTTATGCATCTTTGTTGTGATTATAGTCATTTTCTTTGACAAAAACCGGGGCAATGTGAAGAGGAGAATAAAGAATGCTGACATCTTCTACAGGAGCACAGAAAGAGTTGAAGATGAGTGGACCAGAGCAGGCAAGAGAGCGTTGGGTACCCAAGATGAGGAGCTAAGATGCAGCACGGGTGGAGGGTGAGAGGCAAGGGCAGGAGAAGCTGGGACTATGAGGACTTATCTCATGGGGAGGGACACTAAAAGGCTGTGGTGAAGGCTGGAGAAAGAAGCAGTGAGGAGCTGGTAGTGCTTACAGCCTGGAGAAGGAATGCGGCCTGTGCTTTAGATCTGGGCAGTCTTTTAATCAGATACTGGAATGATAAAATATGCCTATTAGTGAACTACTTGAGTTTACTAGTGTGTTTTAGCCATGCTGCCTTTTCGTTTTAAGGGCAAGCTTACTGCTATTCTTTCCCACTTGGCAATTCCACTGTCAGACTTGGATGATTTGCTGACATTTTAGCACCAACTACAATCTATTTTCATCACTAAATTCTGGATTAGAGACTTTATGCACATAATACAGATTTAAAACATTTCCCTGCAGAGGTTAATGTGCTTAAAGGTCAGTGGAGTGGGGTGTGTTTTGGAAGAATGTAGTATAAAGCATTTAAAAAATATAGATTTGACAGGTCTTTTGCAAGCTTTATTGTCTAAAATGTAATGTGTAGTTTCTATGAGATTAATATGCTCACAAAAGAAATCATTACTGGACCATTGACAGACTGAACTGTTTCTAAAGCTATTGTAACACCAAATCCATAGAGTGCAATGTTCACAGGGCAGCAGTGAAGGTATAACTCAGCCCTGTGTGATTGCAATGTTTAAGTAGAAAGCAAGATTCAGGGTAAGTGTTCTGTAACAATGTCTTCTCCAAATAACAGAGTATTTACCGATTCATCGAGAAAACGGTCGTGTTCAAAGGGATTGTGCGTATCTCAAGCAATTAGCGTGTCTATGAAGCATCTCCTGCAATTCCCAGGGAAGACAGGAAAATGTTATCTAGAATGTGAAATGTAGGGGTCATTTCAAAAGTAATGGGTTCCGACACAGAGCCACAAACAATTTTAAGGTTTACACATCACTCAAAGAAATTGGATTAGAGCCAAGAAAAAAAAAGATGTCTTATATTATGTTTTTTTTTAAGTCTTAAGGGCATTTGATACAAGACAGAATAATATTTACCTTCTTTTGAAATGCAATGGACATGAAGGTAGAAGGTTCTATGTCATTTAAAATGTTACCATTCTTAGCTTATTTTGTTCTAAGTGACTTCACCTCAACAATGGCCTGGACGTTTGACATGTAAAGAAAGGCTGAAATTCTAGTGGTCAGGTGCATTTCTATTTGTTGTTGAGTAACTCTGTCAAGCCATGGTCTAGAGTCTCAAGTAGGAGCAGATTGCCATTTGTTTTTCTTGGACATTTTTTTTTTTACTCATTTAGTGTTAGACTTGGACTAATATTTGTGGACACAGTTTTGCTTGAGAGAGAGAGGCTGGACTTTAGCACCACTGAGGATGCCGTATCTGTACATATGGACATAGATCTGCTTGATCGATGCCCTCTCCTACAACATCTGTTCACACCTCAATCATTGGTGTTATTTTATTTGAAAAAGGAGTTTTACTATAGTGACCTTCTTGGATTATCCAGAATATGTGGAAAATGAAGGCATGGAAGCAGAAGAAAACACTCTCTGGGGGAAGGGAGGGACATCAGAGCTGTGATAGGGTGAATGAGAGAGGGCAGAGGAGAAAGGGATGCCTTAGAATGAAGTAAAGGGACCCATATGTGTGAAAATGCCATAACAAAACCTGGTACTTTTTATGCTAAGTTAAAATACAATTTTTCAGAAAGGAAGAAAGAGGGCTTGGGAGATAGCTCAGCTCCCAGACATGAAGGCCTGAGTTCAATCCCTAGAATCCAGGTCAAGAGCCAGGTGTGGTGCGAACTGTAAACCCAGCAGTGATCCTGCAGGGTGGGTCCCTGGGGCTGATGGCTTAGCCAGCCCAGCTGCATCTTCCAGTTTCAGGTCCCAGTGGGAGACCTTGTCTCAGAAGCCAAGATAGACAGCAATTGAGGAAGACACCCCGAGGGTCATCTCTAGCCTTCACATGAACATATGCATCACACACACACACACACACACACACACACACACACACACACACACACACACACACACAGGCACACACACATAAGAAGAAAAGGAGAAAGATTTGAGACAGATAGGGGATAGGACCGTGAAGATAGGTCATAAGAAGACACTAGAATGGTACCACCACAAACCAAGGAACCATGAAATATCAAAGCCTACTAGAAGAGCAAAAAGAGATCGCCCACATTGCCACTCCAGGAAAAGGCAGGCTGACCCACACCCTGATTTTGACTTCTAACATGGCTCAATGCCTGTTCACTCACCACACTGTGTTCTCAGTCACAGGAGGTCAGAGTGACACATGTGGAGATGACAGCAATGATGCAGAGCGGGTTCGAATTCCAAATACCGAATTGTTAGGGAGACTTTCTCTTTAAGGTGGGAAGGACAGGAACCTTTTCTAATGCCCTGTGCAGTATCTCTACTCAGCTCATGTCACCTGTCTCATGGCTTCTACCTTAACCCAGGGAAGAGGAGGGCAGAGGAAACGTGGAAAGGGAAAGGGCATAAGAGAAAGCAAGGAATAGGAGGATGGAGGAACAATTGTAAATCACTGTTAAAGAGCCGAGTTAAATGCTAGAAGAGATGCCAAAGAACTGGATGCTGAGGTGTTGTGGTATTTGTAACAGGTCACAGATTTTTACAAGTTTAAGCATCCACATAAATGCTGTTCCTACACACACACACACACACACACACACACACACACACACACACACACACACACACATTTAAGCAGTACATGACTGACAAATGCATTGTTAGCTGACTCCATCATTGTGTTTTCAGGCAAACTAAGATGATTATAATATTACCAGGTAATATAATCTCGTGACCAGTGCCATATCTGCTGTTGATTGGAACATGATCATGTAGCACCCGATTCTCTCCGTGTGTGTGTGTGTGTGTGTGTGTGTGTGTGTGTGTGTGTGTGTGTGTACATACAGACATGGCAGCAGGGTGTGAGAGATCGTTGGTCATGTTGCATCAGGAATCAGGAAACAGAGAGAGATGAATGTTGGTGCCCAGCTTGTTTTCTCCTTTTCACTCAGTCTGGGACCCTAGCTCATGAAATGGTGCCACCTACACTTACGGTGGGTTTTCCCAACTCAGTTAAGCTCATCTAGACATTTCCGCACAGACATGCTTAGGCGTTTATTTCCCAGATGATTCTAGATATTTTCAAGTTACTCATCAGTATATGTGTATATGTAAATTATGTGTATGTCTATGTGGGGGTGCTTGCAGAGACCAGAGATGTCAGATGCCCTGGAGTTGAGAGTTACAGGTGATTGGGAGCTGCCAAGTGTGGGTGCTGGGACTTGAACTTGGGTCCTCTGCAGAAACAATACAGACTGTTAACTGCTGGGTTGTGTATCTAGCCCCTTTGACATCAGGTTTACCCATCACAACGCCTAGGCTGGGCAGTCTACTATAGTGGTATTGTTGGGAACACAGACCAGGTTTCTAGGACTTTGAAGGAGAGTGGGACTCCGTGTTGGGGGTATAATTTTAGTCCTGACTTTCCAGTGTACCCTGATACACTTACATAATCTTACACACCGTCAGATTCTCTAGGCTCCACCCACTTTCCAGGCTATCCATCCACATTAAGATGGTTTGACTCTCTGTGAGCTCATGCAGTTTTGTCCTCTGAGCCTGATGAGGTGCATCAATGGAGTCGTTGGCACCTCCAGTTACTTTTAGGCTGCCCACCAAGGTGCTTCACTGTGCTCTCCAGCAGCCCTTGTGAGAGCTGGGTGAGGAGACCTGAAATTTGTGGGAAAGCCACTCTGTATGGTAAGTCTGGGAGACAGGAGATGAAGAAGCCATGCAGACATTTGTCCCTCCTCATGAAACAGCAAGCTGTTTCCCAGAACAGCCTGTCTGGAGGCATCCCAGGTGACTGAGTGGCCGCACCTGCTGAACACCAGCTGTGCGTATTTGAGGCTCGTGGCAATTCTGTGGCCAGGGCAATGACATGCTATAGCTTTTCACCCTTCCTGTCACCACGCCTTCTCACCAGCTCCTGCTGCCTTTGGACTCTGCCTTCCAAACACAAGCCTATCCACGCTGAGACACTGCTTTTATCTCTCAAGACCACTTTGGAGGCTAGAAATAAAATTTTTTTCTAGCTTTCAAAAGTTGCCTTTTGGACTCTATAGGAATTGATAGAACAATCGAGCAATTGCTTGATCAATAATACGTGGTCTAAATGTTATGGGCGATTGGCTAGGACTCACTTTGACTGATATCCTGCTTCCTATACAGAGTTAGGAAGACAGGCATGAATACAAACACTGATTATTTTAGGAGCAAGAACCCAAGATCCATGTCACATTGTCACTATTTCTCCAGCCACCATTCACTCTTCTCAGCTGCCTATGGCTGCTAGGATGTGGGAGTAGGGCCAACCGCACACCAGGAAAGAAGATGGTTCTGCCGCAGTCCACCGATTTGCTGGCTTCATCAGCATGGATGTCAAATTATATTCCTGTTGAGATAAGTGTCCTTTAGGTCAAGGGTGATAAATCTTATTTTACTTAATTGCAAAGTTGCTGGGCATGTTGTTTAGGGTTTTGGCAAAGCTACAAGGAGACAAATAACCTGTGTATTCTGGAGCAGAGAGAAGGGGTGCAATGCTTCTGGCTGGAGCCGCTTCCTCAGTAGCTGGGCAAGCAGCTGGGAGGGGTTTGAATAAGCAGTCCTGCTTAGTTCCCTAGTTCCATGGGAGGAGATCAGTCAGCAGGAAGCAACTCCCATTTCTACAGTTTGGTTATAGTTGAAGGATAGAATGGTACAGAAGCTGAAGCTGGGGCCAAGGTCTAATTGGAAAAAAAAATAACTACTTAAGTCTCTTTGTATGAACTTTTCCAATATTAGGTCGATTTTGGCTTATTATACTGAGGGGAAAGGACCATCTGTTAAAGTATAGCCCAGCAGAGAGCATTTCCACCAAGATGACTCAGAATCCAGAGTGGGTTCTGAAGTTTTAGGGGTATTTTCTCTCTCTGCCCTTGGTTTCCTTGTTTGTAAAAGGAAGACACTGTTCTAAGGGTTCTCTGATGGGTTTGTGATATGTGGAAGCTTTGTACCTAACCTTTCTATGGGGTAAAGCTGGGTGGTTGGGGTTGTATTCTTCTGGTTTCATTGAATGACAGCCCCTGGCTACTCTGCCTACTCGACGGAGCTGGTCAAACACAGGAGCCAACAGGCTCGTCAGCCAGCATGTCTGGTGGATAAGGAAGAACGCACAGTTCGTGGGGGGTAACTCCGGAGACAGAGGAAATGATGTCCAAACTTGCCCTTGTCATTTACCAGCTGTGGAAACTCTGTGAGTTGTTTATTGTTTCAGCGGTTAGGCTTCTAATTGGGAAAAGAAGAACAACAACAACTGCTTTGTACCATATTGGACAAATAACATTTATAAGGTGTCCGGCGTCTAGTAGGCACTTAATGGATGGAAGCCATTAAGATGAATTTGCAGATGCACTCAAGACCTTTTAGTATAGAAGTTTATAAGCACAGCATATCCCAACTCATCCTGTCTGTATCAAATAGTGAGCATGGTTTCCAACACACTTAATGCTTTGAGAACAAAAATAATATTCAAGCTGAGATTATTTTTCTCTTCCACATGCTCTACATGTGTGGCTTGGGTTTTGGATTCCATTCAGTCATTATACAATAGTCTGATGTTCCAAAGATGCTGTGCTGGACGGAGAGGCACATTTAAAACACACAAGTCACATCAAGTCAGATCCATGGTGATCTCAGGAGATGGACCTGGCCAGATGTTTCCAGCCTCACACAGACTGACTCACAGGTGGCCCCTGGTGTTGTGTGCAGTGGCTCAGAGGATAACTATTCTCCCAGATGAGTTCTCCATCATGGTTAGGTCAGGGTTCTGGTACAGCCCCAGATGTATGAGCTCCTGGGAAGGGCGAGTGCAGATGGAGAAAATTCTAGCCCTGGCTTTTGTAAGAGGATCAGGAGTTACCTATCAGAACTGTCACTGCCTGACTTATTAGAATTTTATACTTCTGAAGCCTTTTTTCTCTGCAACTCCTTGTGGAAACTGACCCCCGCCCCTTTATCTGCCCCTATTCCTCCCTCTAATTAGTCCCTCAGGTGGAACTTACCCATGAAGTCCTCACCTTCCTCATGATCTTTCGTCCACTCTTCCAGATAGCTCTTAAATGCTACATAGCCACACATGCTCCTCTCTGAAGGCATGGCTCCGAACCTGTAGATTAAAGCTGTCTTGGCTTTTCCTCCCTCAGCCATCCTGACTATGTTCTTGCCCAGAATGAATCATATTTCTTTGTTGTGACTTCCAGTGATGTTCTATGTTGTTTAACTATAGTATTGAGCAATGGGTCTTCCCAATAAATTTTTTAACCTTAATCATAAAGAAGAGAAAAAGCTTAATGAGGATTGCTTCTCATCACTAGAAAGAGAACTCAATCTCTATAACATCCAGATACATCCTCTAGACATGGTCCTGTCCACTTCTGTCCCTTTCTGGTATGTAAGTCCTCAGCCTCTGTTCTAGAAACAGCTGCCGGCAATTTAGTAATAAGTCTTCATTTTAATTAATCAACTGCAGTACACACGGGAGGTCTACATTTACTGTGTCAAAATTTTGACATAAGCATGCATACAGGAAAATCAGGCATGCACAGAAAAATCCAGATGCTTTTTGACAGCATTCAAGAAGTAATCAGAAATTTGCACATTAGAAATATACAACTGCCTCTGCATAGATAATGCTTGTATCTTTTTATCTTTTAAAAAGGACACATGCTATGGTTACTAGCATTAACAGAACAGAACAATAACATAAGAACAAAATTATGTGTTTGGAAAAAAAACAACAAAGTTCATGAATCCATGACCTGAATAATGTGACTTAGAGAAGGAGAATTGTGAAGGAGTGTGAGGCTTCCCAGCCTGCTCCAAGGAAGTGGAAACACAAGCAGAAAATGTCTTTTCTTAGACCACTATAAACATGGGATGTAACATGAATTGCTAAATGGTCTTATTAATACACAAAAAAAACAAAACAAACCCTGGAGCCAGATACTGGGGTGAAAGCTGAAAGGTCAGAGAAACAGAACAAGCCAGCCACGTTCTTACCTCGACAAAATCCTCAGCCTCAAGAGAGACTTCTTGTTTACTGATGCCTTATATCCCTTTCTGTGCCCTGCCATCTTCCTTCCTTCCTAGTGCTGGGATTAAAGGCCTGTGCCACCATGCCTGGCTCTGTTCCCAGTGTGGCCTTGAACTCACAGAGATCCAGATGGATCTCTGCCTCCCGAATGCTAGGATTAAAGACGTGTGCTACCACTGCCTGACCTCTATGTTTAATATAGTGGTTGGCTTTGTCCTCTGAACCCCAGTCAAGCTTTATTGAGGTACACAATATATCACCACAATGGGACTAGTTTGCTGAGAGTGGAATGTTCCACCCAATGGAGGAAAAAGGAAGACATAAGCTCAACTTCCTGACATTCTCTAAGGCCTTTGGGATTTTAGGAGAATGACATAGAAAAGGGATCAGTGGCTGGATGCATCATTGTGTGAAAGCTGGATTGCTTTTGGTGAAGATGCCAGCAAAGGGGTATTAGGCGTGAAGAAGTACAGTCATTCATGCTTCTATCCGACACACAGAATGCTTGTGCATATATGTGCACATACTTACATTTTCACATGTATTATGTTCCTATTACCTTAACCAATTTGCATTGATTTTGAAATGCTGTTTCCACACTCTCAAGAACGTTTATAGAGGTTAGAAAGCTTTTCTTACCACATGATTTCTTTGCTGGTAAAATAGCTGAGTTAAAAAACAAGCAAGGTGGGGGTGGGCAGAGATAGCTCAGCAAGTAAAAATGTTTTCTGCCAAGCCTGGTGACCTGAGTTAGAGTCTCCCGGGTCCACATAATGGAAGGAAGGAGAGAACTAATTCCTCCCTCCCTCTCTCCCTCCCTCCCTCCCTCTCTCCCATTATTGAAAATAGATTCTTCTCTCATACAATACATGCAGATCACAGTTTCCCTTCCCTCCACACCTCTCAGCTACCCCCACCTCCCCTCTCCACCAGATCCATTCCCCCTCTGTTTCTCTTTAGAATAGAGCAGGTCTCCAAGAGATAACAAACATGACAAAATAAATACAATAAGACAAGGCAAAAGCCCTCAAATGGAGGCTGGACAAGGCAACCCAGTTGGAAAAAAGGAATCCCAAGAGCAGGCAAAAAGAGTCAGAGATACACCTGCTCCCACTGTTAGGAGTTCCACAGAAAACACTAGGCTAACAACCATAATATATATGCAGATGACCTGGTACAGATCCATGCAGGCCCCATGCTTGTGGCTTCAGTCTCTGTGAGCCCATGTGAGCCCTGTTTAGATGATTTGGTGGGCCATTTTCTCTTGGTGTCCTCCATTCCATGTGACTCCTACAGACTTTCCTTCTCCTCTTTTACAGGGTTTCCTGAACTCAGAGGGGAGGGACTGGATGGAGACCTCCAATTTAGATTCTGCATAATGTGTGGCTGTGGGTCTCTGCACCTGCTTCCATCTGCTGCCAGAGGAAGCCTCTCTGATGACAACTGAACAAGGTACTTACCTTGTTCAAAATACAGCAGATATAGCAGAATATCATTAGAAATTCCTTCTTTCTTTCCTTCCTTCCTTCCTTCCTTCCTTCCTTCCTTCCTTCCTTCCTTCCTTCCTTCCTTCCTTCCTTCCTTTCTTTCTTTTTGCCAGTCATATATGGTTCTACCCTAGGTCTCTGGGCTATACCGTCTCCAATTCCTGGCCATCCAGGCAGTATAGAGCATGGGTTCCCTCTCATGGTATGGGCCTCAAGTTAAATCAGACATTCATTGGCCACTCCCACAAGTTCTGTGCCACCATTGCTCCAGCATATCTTGCAGGCAGGTTGAGGTTTTTGTGACTGGGTTGCTGCCCACGTTTCTTTCCACAACCTGCATAGTACCTTCCCACATTAAAGAGAATAGAACATAGGGGTGAAGGCTCCACACAGGCACCAGCTTGACTGCTCCATGTTAATGTGCTGTGTTGAATTGTCCTCGGCAATGGGCCTCACAGTCAGTTTTCAGAGAGCAATCCTCTGGCCTAGCATCAGCTTGGATTGTTTAGGGATCTCCATGGGAACCCTGGGCCAACAACTCCACCAAATGCAACCCAGTCCCACCAGTGGAAGCCAGGCAAAAGATGGCCAGTTTAGACTCCATAACTTCCATTACTAGGATTCCTGACTAAGGTCACCCTCACAGATTCCAGGAAATTTCCACCACACTAGGCTTCCACACTGCCCCCCAAATGCCTCCAGTTCCAGCTGTCTCTCTCCGCATTTTCTCCCTCCATCTCTTTCCCACCAACTCATCCCTCTTGTTCCCATCCCAATCTGCCATCCACCCAGAAAATCTTTTGTATTTCCCTTTCCCCCCAGACCTCTCCTCTTTACCTAACCTTTCTGGTTCTGTGGAATATAGCTTTGTTATCATTTACCTAAAAGCTAATATCCACTTATAATTTAGTACATAACATATTTATCTTTCTGAATCTGGTTATCTTGTCCAGGATGATTTTATATTCCCTTGATCTCCTTCAGTTGTCTTATTGCTCTAGCTAGAACTTCGAGTACTATAATGAGTAGACAAGGAGGGAGTGGACAACTCGTCTTGTTCCTAATTTTAGTGAAATTGCCTTAAGTTTCTCTCCATTTAATTTGATGTTAGCTACGGTCTGACTCTAAATTGCCTTTATTATGTTTAGGTATGTCCCTTGTATCCCTGATCTCTTCAGGACTTCTATGAGAAGGGGTGTTGAATTTTGTCAAATGATTTTTCTGCATCTAATGTGATGATCATGTGGGTTTTTTTTCTTTCAGTTTATTTATATGGTGGATTACATTCATTGATTTTCATTTGTTGAACCATTACTGCATCTCTAGGATGAAGTTTATTTGATCATGGTAGATGATCTTTTTGATGTGTTCTTGGATTCTGTTTGCCAGTATTTTTTCATCTATGTTCATAAAGAAATTGTTCTGTAATTCTCTTTCTTTGTTGAGTCTTTATGGTTTTGGTATCAGGCTAACTGTGGCCTCATAAAATGAATTGGGCAATGTTCTTTCTGTTTCTAATTGTGGAATTATTTGAGGAGCATTGGTATTAGCTATTCTTTGAATATCGGGTAGAATTCTGTACTAAAACTGTCTAGCCCTGGGCTTTTTTATTTTTTATTTATTTTATTTTTATTTTTTTATTTTTTGCTGGGAGACTTTTAGTGACTGTTTCTATTTCCTTAGGGTTTATGCGTTCATTAAATAGTTTATTTAATCATGATTTAACTTTGATAAGTGGTGTCTATTGAGAAAACTATCATTTTCTTTTAGATTTTCCAATTTGGTGGAGTGCAGGTTTTTAAAGTATGTCCTTATGATTCTCTGGATTTCCTTGGTATCTGTTGTTATGTCCCCCCATTTGTTCCTGATTTTAATAATTTGCATATTTTCTCTTTCTTAGTCTTTTGGTTAGTTTGGATAAGGGTGTGTCTATCTTAAGAACCAACTCTTTGCTTCAGAAGGGAAGTCTGGGGCAGGATGGGAGCTCGGGGCTGGCCTCTAAGTCTCAGGAAGTGACTGGGGGCTCGGGTGGATGGGCGTGGGGGCAGTGCATGGAGATTGCAAGGTCTGCCGGGGGTCTTGGAGAAGGAGATCCTTCCCAGTGGGGCTAGAAGGGAACCTGCCCGGTGGCCAGAACCTGGGGCCAAGTTGGGCAGGTCTTCCCCAGAGTGGCTGGTGCCCAGGGATGGAGTCCCGGCCAAGCTAGGGCACTCACCTGTGCTCCAGAAGGGAAGTCTGGGGCAAGATCAAGAACCAACTCTTTATTTCATTGGTTCTTTGTATTGTTCTTTTTGTATCTATTTTGTGTATCTCATGCCTCAGTTTGACTTGTCATCTGCTCATCTTGCCTGTGTTTGCTTCTATTTGTTCTAGAGTTTTAAGGTGTGTTCTTTTTTTTTTCCATTTTTCTTTATTAAGAAAATTTCTACTTATTCCTCACACCACCCACAGATTCCCCCTCTTCTCTCCTCCCACCCCCAGCCCTCTCCCCAAAGCCACCCCGCATTCCCACATCCCCCAAATCAAGGTCTCCCATGGGGAGTCAGCAGAGCCCTGCACACTGAGCCTAGGCAGGTCCAAGCCCCTTCCCACTGCACCAAGGCTGTGCAAGGCGCCACACCACAGGCACCGGATTCCCAGAAGCCTGCCCATGCACCAGGGACAGATCCTGATCCCACTGCCTGGGTGCCCCCAAAACAGTTCGAGCCAAACAACTGTCTTCCATATCCAGAGGGCCTAGTCCAGTCCCATGGGGGCTCCACAGCCACCAGTCCACAGTTCATGGGTTTCCACAAATGTGGTCGGTCATCTCTGCATGTCCTCTCATCGTGATCTCAACGTCCCTCACCTGCAGAATCCCTCTTCTCTCTCATCAATTGGATTCCCAGCACTCAGCGTGGTGCCTGGCTGTGGATCTCTGCATCTGCTTCCATCAGTCACTGGACAAAGGCTCTATGATGACAGCTAGGTTATTTGCTAGACCGGTCACCAGAGTAGACCAGTCTGGACCACTGCTAACAGACCAAGGTGCGTTCATCCTTGTGGATTCCTGAGAGCCTCCCCAGCACCCTACCTCTTCCTATTCCCATGATGTTCTCATCTATCATGGTATTTTCCTCCCTGCCCTCCCACTCTGTCCCTGTTCCAGCTTGACCTTCCCATTTCCCTATGTTCTCATCCCCCACTCCTCACCCTCTGCCACCCCCATACACCTAGTCTGCTCATGTAGATCTCATCCACTTCTCCTTTGTAGGGTCATCCATGTCTCCCTCCTAAGGTCTTTCCCTGTTAGCTAGCGTCTCTGGAGTTGTGGGTTGCGCCAAAAAGCTGGACTTCAAAATACTGAACAACCCAATTAAAAAATGGGCTACAGAGCTTAACAGAGAATTCTCAACAGAAGAATCTCAAATGGCTGAAAGGCATTTAAGGAATTGCTCAACATCCTTTGTTATCAGGGAAATGCAAGTCAAAACAACTCTGAGATACCATCTTACACCTGTCAGAATGGCTAAGATCAAAAACACTGAAGATAGCTTATGTTGGAGAGGATGTGGAGCAAGGGGAACACTCCTCCACTGTTGGTGGGAATGCAAACTTGTACAGCCACTCAGGTGTGTTCTTAAGTTGCTAGTATGAGATCTTTCCAATTTCTTTAGGCACTTAGTGCTTTGAACTTTTCTCTTTGCACTGCTTTCATTATATCCCATAAGTTTGGGTATGCTGTATATTCATTTTCATTCAATTCTAGAAAGTCAATTATTTATTTATTTCTGTCTTGACCCATTATTTTTCATTTAGTAGAGAGTTGTTCAGTTTCCATGAGTTTAAAAGTTTTCTATTGTTGATATCCAGCTTTAATCTATCCTAGTCTGAGAGAATGCAGGAAGTTATTTCACTTTTCTTCTATCCATTGTGACTTGATTTGTGACCATGTAGCTTATCTATTTTGGGAAAAGTTCCATGCAGTGCAGAGAAGAAGGTATATTATTTCATGTTTGGGTAGAATGTTCTGTTAACATCTGTTAAGTTCATTTGGTTTATAACGTCAGTTAGCTCCAGTATTTCTCTGTTTAGTTTTTGTTTGGACGACCTGTTGTTCATTGATGAGAGTAGGATATTAAAGTCTCCCACTATAAGCATGGGAGAGTCAATATCGGATTTAAGCTATGGTAGTGTTTCCTTTATCAAAGCGGGTATCCTTGGGTTTGGGGCATAGATGTTAAGAATTGAAATGTCATCTTGGTGGTGTTTTCCTTTGATGAGTAGGTGGTGCCTTTCCCCAGAGAGAACTGATTTTGCCAAGCTCTTCTCTGATCTTGATATGTGCACTATGTCACACATCCACACACTGAGTTAAAAAACAAAAAACAAAACAAAACATCAAATTAAGCAGAGAAAGGAGAAAATAGCTAGATACAGCACAATTCTCTTTCTGAATAAATGGGATATTTATTAAACACACGAGTCCACATAAATGTGTATATAAAAGATCCTTGGAAAAATCAAAGCAAGGACCAGGAAGCTCATGAATCTGGCTAGCATCATTCTAGAGTGCCAGTGTTTCACAGACATGACTTTTTTTCTAATCATTGGTCTTCAGTGTCAAACAGTGTTAATGGTAGGGCTCATCTCTCTCTCTCTCCCCACCCTGTTCCTCTCTCTCTCTTTCTCTAGTAGAAAGTCTGAGCAAAGACTAAGCTCTGAGTCCTTCTAGGGTGTTTGGGGACTAGCTCCCTGGGAATCTGGGTGGGTTTCCTTTTCTTCTGCTTCATTTGTGGTTTTCCCTTGTTAGTATGCCTCTGCAGACAGAGTCCTCCTCAGCAGTTTGCCTTCCACAGAATGTGCTGAATTTGCCTGGCAGCTTCTAAGATGAGAGCAATCAGCCTCACAGACTGCAGCCTTGTGCACCTGCACCCAGTCCAGCCCAGGGCATGGGAGGGAGGAGGCCCCATGGCCAGGGTCCTCCTCCTGGCTTAGAGTTCAGAAGCCATCCTCTGAGGGGTATGCTTGGAGCAACTTGGGAAACTGGGCATATAAGTATAGAAACCTAAGACTTTACTTACTACAGAGATGGTGCCTATAATGTACTGAGCCCTTGGGAGTGTGTGAAGGCTTCTTATATAGAGAGTAATGATCTAACTTACACAACACTCTGCTCTCTAGTAAAGGCCAGAATTTGAGTCAACAGTATGTGGAAAGGCAATTTTGAAATTTGGATGAGGAATTAAGATTAGAAAGGAGATCTGGCAAGCGGAAGGCTGGACTCTGGAAAAGGTGTCAGCATGGTATGGCTCTATATCTGGAAGGTAAGTTGTTTATGAACATGAAGAAAAAAGATAGAATAAGGCAACATTTTAAGTTCTTCTAGCAGTTAGAGGTTTTATTGCAACTCTGAACCAGTGTCAAATTCTGTTTCCTAGTGTTAAATCACACGGTGTCCTTGGAAATAAGAAGGGAATGGGGAGAAATGACCATCACTGAGGAATTATCAGGGATTGCATTTCCATACATAAAGACTAGCTGAGGGGGTGGGGGCAGCTATGGAAAGGAGGATAAAAGGAGAGCAGGAGGAGCTGGAAAAGGAAGAAGAGAAAGAAACGTCAGGAGAAAGGAGAGGGAAATTGAAAAGCGAGAGGTGGGAGGAAGGAAGAGAAACAGGCATATAGCAGTGGATGGGTTTCTTGGAAGAGTGTAATTACTCTAAAAAGGAAAAAAGAAACCTTCAGATTTGAAGAGTTGAGACACTGGTTCTCAAGGGGCTATGGAAATACCAAACCAGTGTTTGTCGTGTAACATTTCACTTGGCCAACAAGAGCAGAGACCCTACTGAAGGAGCTCCTGCATCAGGCGGCAGCGGGGAGAAAGCAGAGAGGGGGCCATGAGAATGTCAGCCCTAGTCAGTGACATCCAAACTGGATTCTTAAATATCTGCCTGTAGTACAGTATTTGGAATTTAGAAAAGTTTCCTAAACCGGTTATAGGGTTTATTTCCAGTAAGACCTGTTTGTTCCTATTAAAAACTCTAGTGAACAGGCTATTTGGTGTAGGGCTGCTTTTGTTCTGTTAAAAAATTTCCATTTCTGGGACTTTTGTAAAGTAATGGCGTTTGCAATTGTTCCCCCCAGACCTTAGCTACCATGATCTCTTACCTGCGCTCTCCCATCTCCCCACCATGCTGGATAGAGTCTCCTTATGCAGTGCTATACTGCACCTGCTTCTGCTCCTCATTGTGCCTGGGACAACCCTGCCTTTTACCCGAGGCTCAGTACATCCCCACCTGTGGCAAACGCCACTAACTGAGAACAGAGGTGCGAGTGGGGATTGTAGCTGTGGACAAGGCAGCATCCTTGCTTGCTGGCCTAGCAAAGGGATGGGACAAGGAAACTGAAAACCTGAGTGCTACTTCATAGCAAAGGAGCTGGGGTGGCTTCAACCCACGGAAGAGCTACCCACCCCAGACAGAGGGGCAGCGGGGACTTTTCTGGAGAAGAAAGGAGCATTATGCTAGTGAATTAGAGAAAAACAGAATGGGAAAGAGTGACATGTGGCACAGTACAGAGGTTTTAGTAAGCATGACACAGTTAGGCCCTGCAAGCCCTGGTGAATAATCAGATGGTAGCTAAGCTAAGCAAGTACTGTAGTCAGGAAGTGATGGGTCTGTGTTCCATTCACTCGCTGTTCAGTCATTCATTCAGTTGTGGTTTATGTAAAACAAGAGACTTCAGGAAACAGAAAGATTTGAAATTTTCTTAATGAAAGAGAACACAGGTGGGCTGTGGAAAGGAGCAAGATGCAGACCAGAGAACCAGTGACAGTTGACTAGTGTCCTGGCCAGGGTGTCCTCATGCCCTGTCATCTCCAGACCTCACTGCCAGGACACCAGGCAGCTAAATGTCTAGTTAATGTGGCTTCCTCCTTGACTGAAGTCTAAATAAAGGAGAGATGATGGGATATTCAGCAGCGAGGAAATGACTCAGGGACTAAGCTAGATGGTTGAACAATTTCCTTAAATGAGATATGAAAGGAGAATCTTGAAAAGGAGTGGATTTTGACTCAATTTTATATTTAGCACTGATAAAAAATGCCAGTGGTGTGCACCCGGTAGAGCATTGGTACATTAGGAGCCATAATCTAGTTGAGTTTCTACAAAGTAACTCCGACCTAGAAATGAAAAATGAGGGTGTTCGATTTCTGCAGAATCAATGTTTGAAAAAAAATATTGTAGTGAATAATGGATGCGGTAGGATGGAGTACGTGAACAATACAATGGGAAGGGATTAAGAACAAAGTAGGGAAAGTGCTCAGAGACAACCGGACCCATGGTGAAGGGCGCACACTCAGAGTTCGGTAGCAAAGGTACTGATGGGCCTAGATAAGATTAAGGAAAACTAAAAAAAAAAAATTTTAAGGGTAGGGAAGAAATATTAAACACCTGGGCCATTCAATATTAAAAAGACAACAACACTTAAAATATGTAAAAATTGATAGTTTCTCTCTCTCTCTCTCTCTCTCTCTCTCTCTCTCTCTCTCTCTCTCTCTGTGTGTGTGTGTGTGTGTGTGTGTGTGTGTCTAAATCACGTTCTTTCAGCCTGGTAGAGTACTGCCTTGCCTAAGGGCTTGGTAGGGAATAGAGAGCCTGCTGTGGCCTCTGCAGACAATCCAGAGCTCCCTTCCCTTCCTGGCTTCCCTTCCTGGCTCTGTGCTCAGCCGTGCTGTTGGAAGAGTGACTGTTAGATTTTGGGAGAGGGAGAGGGAGAGAGCGTGGGAGGAGAACCAAGGAAGGAGAGAAGGGGCGGAGGGGGCTGAGGAGGGAGGAGAGGGAGGGGGAGAGGAGAGGGAGAGATCTTGAAGACTAACACGTGCAATGCAATCTGTGCATTATTTGACAAAGGTCTGAGACTTGTTTCTTCTGTCTCTCTGACATTTTACGGCCATTCTGATTACTTGCTGTTTATCTTTCCAACACTGTTTCTTTCTTTCAGCAGTTACTTAGGTGCCCCTTCCCTTTTTTCCTCTTTGGTTACCAACCCTCCACCACTTCTCTTCTCTTCCCATTCTCCCGTTTCCTTACTCATACTCAGGTTTCCCTTCAGTTGAGTTCCAGCCCATGCCTTTAGTCCCGGCCTTACCCCAAGCTCCAGGCTCATGGTTTGAGCATATTATTAGATGCTTAACTCCACCACAACTCATAAGTGCCTCAGAGTTCATTCTTCCTTTCTTGAGCTGCCTGGGCAATGTCATTCTCCAGCTCTGGTCTTCCTAGAGGAAACCAGGCCTCTTCTTTTCTCTCTTTCACACTCTTGTCCACTTAGTCCTCTTAAGCCTAAAATTTTTACTGTATCCTTAGACCTGGTCTTTGGTGATGTTCTCTAGATATATCAATGTCTTTTGAAGGATAAGCAAGGCTGTGCTCTTTTAAATCTCTTAATTCATTGTCTTGCACATTACAGATGCTAAAAACTGTTTAGGAAATATGCAGAGAAATTAGGGGGAATAAAAGATAGGTAACAATAGTATTCTCACAGGAAGAGGAAAGAAATAGCATATACTCTAAAGGTAAGTTAAAATAATTTATTGACAGTCAAGGTGACTATTAAAATGCTGGCTGAATTATTAGCCCCAGAGGAACCTGAGGATGGGGACCAGGAAGACATCAAATAACAAATCAAAGAATGCTCCCTGTAGCCTCCTGTTAAGAGGCAGAGATATTTCAACATCTCAGGAATCAAGTACTACAACCTTTTATGAGACTAGAAAATCATTGCAGGTCTCATAAATTTCCCGCTTCTCATTGTTCCAAAGGCTTAATTTAGGATGAGTTACTCCATAAATCTAGGCAAAGATGACTAATGATTATAATAACAACATCATAAATTATATAGTGCTTTCTTCTCAAGGAAAACTGTATCTAATTTATCCTCCCAACATCCCTTATTGGATGCAAGGACCAGAGATCACTGCTTCCATACTTCAGATATTGGGTAGAGAGGAGTGCCTATAGGCTGACCTCTGTGCCACGCTGGAGGTTGTGCTGCATTTCCTGTCCAAAGAGCTAACTTTCAGGAAGACTCCCACCTCCTCCTTTTCAGTTACCAGGCATCGGCATGGTGTCTGTCAATACAGTCGTCACCCCACATTACAGTCAGAAACTTCCCTCATTGTAATTACTCACCTTGACATAGAAATTCACAGATCCTAATCAAAGAGAAATAAAAAGGTAGAAAAACATGAGAATTAATTCTTGATTTATTTCCGGATAATAATTATAGTGATATTCAACTTTACTTTTTTAACAGAAGCTCAGTGTTATGTACATATGTGTATTATTTCATGTGTGCTGTTTATTTATGATAGTTCAATCTATTCTCTTATACTGACTGTTAGGTATAGTGAAACAGGAAATGTATACTCAGTCATTGTTTATCAAATTATAGAAGACAGATATTAAGTACAAAGTGAATGGCTGACTGGAGTGCTTAGGTAAATGACTGTAACATATATCCATTAATTTGGATTACATTTACTGCTTTGCTTGTTAAATCTATCATCTTGTGAACATTTAAACAGAATTTCAGAGTATTTTCTTTAGAAACCTTACCAATGAGTCAACCTCTGAATAATTATTTTAAGAATTATTTAAGAATGGATAAAACAGTACTTCAGATTTAGTATATATCTTTATCTATCTATCTATCTATCTATCTATCTATCTATCTATCTATCTATCATCTATCTATCTATATTACCCTAGGAGTTCAAATTATATTATGTGCATTATTTAAGATGACTTTATAGAGTGCTAAGGAAGAGAACACTAATATGCTTGCATTCCCTTCATAGACAAAGCTGTTAATGCTCTCCATTCATCCATCCATTCTTCCTATAAACATTTACTGGTTGTCAGAAGCTCTATCGATAGCTGCGGGGTGCTGGCTAGACAGTAATGAGCAAATCAACCACATTTCCACAGAATATTAAGAGGAACTAGAACCTCCATCAAAGAGGTGCACAAGTCAAGGTGTGCCTTCAGAATTTGAGTTACCACAAAGTAAAAGAACAGAAAGGGAACAGTGAGGAGCCCAAGACTCCCCTCTGAGAGAGACAGCTACTGTGAGATTGAAGGGGGAAGAGTTAGGCTGAGTGGTGGGCGGCGAACTCAACCCAGGTGAGCCACCAGAGTGCAGAGTGACCAGACAGCACTGAGAGGAGGCCATTTACAAAACTAGGTGACCTAGAGGTGACCTGAAATGCTGTTAAGCCCGAGGGAAAACTATCACATGGTTTGAAGCAAAGGAATGGCTGGAAACAGATCTTTGTTACAGGAGTGTTGGACTTAGGGAGCCCCTGAGCTACTCCTGCTGAGAAATATTGGGGTGGTCACCACTGAGGAGGTATATCTGAAATGCATTTTAGAGTCATATCCGGACCGAGAAATGGACTGGAACAGCTAAGGTTGGGGTGAGGTGAAGGAGGCTGGGGTGCTCTTCATGACTGGATCCAAGATAACACTCAGCCCTGAACCAAAAAGATAAAGTGCATTTCATTCACATTTAGTTCTTACCTCTAAGGAAAAACACTTGTGATTATCATCAGACACTTACCATTTGTCTCATCTTACAAATATTTGTGATGTGTATGTAGGAAATACATACATACATACATACATACATACATACACATGTGTACACACACACACACACACACACACACACACACACACACACACACATAGTGCATATATAGGAAAAAATTTCCATTTCATTTCCTAAAGATTTAAGGTTCTCATCAGTTGGAAGACCTATATCCCATCTGGTTGACTTTAGACTTTCGCTAGGATGATACCTTCATGTGTATGCAGCTCACATTTAACTTGCTCAATGTCAGTCATTATATTTTATTTGGAAATTTGACAGAAACCAATATCCCTTGGCATTATGCTGCAGTGAAGATTGGAATCTTTGTTTTTTAAAAAATTGTATGCAATTTTATCTATTTATTTATTTTTGTTTTTTTACTGCTGAAAAAAACCTGCTGAGGAATGAGTCACAATGCTTAATTATATTTTCATCATACCCTGGGGAGACATAAACTTATATTCAATAATAGTGTTGCAAAAATGATAGCTAATATATCCAGAGCCATTTTCTGTATGCTAATCATTGCACCAAAACACTTAACATGCACTAGTTGTTAGAGGCAGGTAGCCTATAGCCAAAGAGCTGAAATTCCTGCTCAGGTTCATGTTCAAAGTTATTCCCCTAAACATTCACTCAAGCATTTAGAGGTGTCAATCAGTTATGGGTCAGAACTGTTCCAGGACCTAGGTGTATAGTACTGGACACAAAAATCCCTGCCTTTATGAATTATATTCTACTTTGGGGTGGCAATGAATAAAATAATAAAGAGAAATGATGAGTATATAGTGTGCTAGAAAATAGTAAACGCTGTGGAGAGATGTGATTTTTACAGAGTGAGCATTACTAGGGACGGAGTGTTTCAGCAGAGATTTCAGTGAGATGAGAAAAAAGTGACAATAGAGAGTAAGAGTATTGCCTGAAGGGAGATCAATGCAGACTCTCCTCCAGAGTCGCCAGGTCTGTGTGAGGTCAGGCAGGCACCACGGCGTGGTGGGAGTGGAAGGGGTGCCGGTGTGCAGGTAGAAAAAGCAGAAAGCCAGACAAGCCCACAGCATCCTTTAAGTGAAGGTAAAGCCTTTACTCATTTTATTGTTGTCCCCTCCCCTTTTTACATATTTTCAATAATTTTTGTCCATGAATACGATATTTACATCACATTCACTATACCCTCTCTCTCTCCAACTTCTGCCATGTCCCCTTCACTCCTTCTCAAATTTGTGATTTTTCTTCTTTATTATTGTTCTCTCTCTCTCCCCCTCCATGTGTGATGTGTGTGTGTTTAAATACCATGTGCTGAGTCCATTTAGTGTTTCTCACATGTGTATGTGGTTTGGGATGATTCCTTGGCATTGGAAGAAGAGTGGTTCTCTTTAGCAACCATTAGTTTCCTGTAGCTCTTAATCTAGGGAGTGGGACCTTCTGCAATTTCCCCTATCCACCGTGGGACGTCAACTTGTATTGTCAGCCTGCAAATGTTGTTTAGGGGATCACACTGTTAAGAGTTCATGGGCGCCGCTTCCTGTCGTACATAGAGGACATACCTGGTCCTCTGGCTCTTACAACTTCTCCACCCCGTCTTTTGCAGTGTTCCTGGGCCTTAGGTGTAGCCGCTGTGCTATAGAGAATCATTTGGGGTTGGGCACCCATGACCAGTTGTTATCTCCATTTTAACCAGTTGTGGATTTCTGTGATGGTCTCTGTCTGCTGAAAAAAGAGGTTCCTTTGATGAGGAATTAGAAGTACACTCATCTGTGGATACAAGGATAGGTTTTTGTTAAAGAGCCCAGGCTGGTCTTAAACACAAGATCCTCTTGCCTCCGCCACCCTAGGTCTGGATCTACCACTATGTCTGGCTTCAAATGTTTAAAAATATGTTTAAGTAAATATATTTTAATATTTTAAAGCTATAACTCTTGCAGAAGAAAGCTATTTTCCATGTGTGATGGTCAATAGTGATGGGTAACTTGACAGGACCTAGAATTACCTAGCAGACAAACTTCTGAGTGGGTCTGTGAGGGAGTTTCTAGTTCGGGTAGAGCTAAGAAGATTCACCCTAAATGTGGGTTGTGCCATCTTGTGGGTTGGGATCCCAGGCTATGTGAAAAGGGGAAGGTGAGCTGAGCACCGGCATTCATTACTTCCTGACTGTGGATGTATCGTGACCAGCTGCCTCAGGCTCCTGCCACCTCTCCGCCCCTGTCATGATGGACTGTCCCTTAAAGCATGAGTCAAGAAGCCCTCCTCTCCTCAGCTGCTGTCACCGGGTACTTTGTCACGGAACAAGAAAAGTAATGACTCCCTGTGTGATCAGGACACAAGCCTGAGTCACATCGTACCCAGTGTCTCTGAGGACAGACAAGCGACAGCATCCTCACTGCTCTCTGAGAATGTCTGAGGAAGAGATTGGAAAGCTCAAGGAATCAGGGATGGGGATGAAGTATTGGTAAAACAGGGTGGTTTGGGTTTATTCAGCTGGTCCCTAAATCCATTTTTATACTGCTTTTAGGCATTTCTTCTGAAACTTGAATATGCATTAATAACCCTGGGGTGGGTTTAAATACAGGATTCAGCGGGGGAGATGGAGAGTGGGGTGACACACACCTGTATTTCTCACAGGTTTCCAGTGACACTAGAGCATCTGGCCTCTGCTCCTTGTCTTGGGAAGCAGTGCCATAGAGGTAGTTTGAGATTTCCCTATCTGCCTTCTCATTATAACCTGGATCTTCATCAAAACCCTAAATTAATTGGTTCAGATATTATTATTTTCATTGACAAACGATGCAATCACACCTCAAAGGGGTGAGGTGACCTTCTTATATGCCCAAATCACAGAGCTGTGACTTCAATTTAGTTCCTTGGCTTCTGGACAGCAGCTGTTCCATGGCTTTTAAACTTTCATACATAAAAGCACATGGTAATTAGTGTTTTTGGCTGGTGCGCATGTACACACACACACACACACACACACACACACACACACACACACACACACACACACACAGGACTGCAGTTGGGGAGGGGGAGGAAAAGCCTCCTGAAGCTGCAGCTGCCTCGGGGCCAGCTTGGCAGCAATCTCTGGAAATGATCCAGCTGCTGCAACATGCTTTGGAAAGTTGCCTATCTTCCACACTTTGCCCATCCTACCTCAGATGTGAGCTTTTCCTTTACATTTGCCCTGCACATGAGCTAAACCGCGTTTCACCCACCTCTGAGATAATCTGCTTCCCGTGTTGATGCCCAAGTCAGAAAGTTATTTATTGTGATGCTGGAAAAGATTTTTCTTCTCACTCAAGGAAAGCACTGGTCTCAGAGAGAAAGCCTGAACATTCTGGGAAAAGAAAAAAAATCTTTGAAGCATTTCCAACCAAATCCTTGGAGAGGTAAACATATTTTCAGCCGTAGGATTCCAGGTTAAAGAAGTGTGTCCCCCACTTGTTTACAAAGCATCACAGCAGCTGTTAGGAGGCTTCCACCCCCACTGGACAGAAGAGGCATTTGGAAGATGTGCCAGGCTCCCATGCAGTCTGCTCCCTTGCAGCCCTCAGGGAAGCACTCATCACCATCAGCCACCAGCAGTGCAGGGAATGTGGGGGTACTGGGATGGCAGCCGAGACAAGGCTGCCTTCTCTGGTTCTGTCTTGTTGTGCTCTTCTTATTAACGTTTAAAAAATCAGGCCACCTCTCAATTTTTGCAGAGGTGAAGAAAATCTCTCTGTACTCCCTGCTGGCTACCCATTTCCTAGTGGCACACCTGCTGTAGGATCCGTTGCCCTCAATTTCTTGGTTATGTTGGCTTCCTTCTGCCTATCTGCTCCTACATAAGAAGTCAGTTTGTACTCTGTGTTCCCATGGTGTCCTCCTCGGACATGCCAGGGCACAGTGATCGCCTGCTTTCCTAATCCTGTAATGCAAAGTGTTCTCTCAACACATAGAACCACATGCTTGAGAATGCCATTGGTGGTTTACAAAGTATCTGGTGTTTATGGTATGTTTGCTGTTTGTTTTATATGGTGAAAGCATGTCAAATGAGTTGTCCCTTTTATCCTCAGGAAGGACCATGCACAGTTATCACTATGTGAAGCTGAGAAAACTGAGTGGTCCAGGGAGATGGCTTAGCTAGCATCGTCCTTGCTCTGGAAGCATGAAACCCAATACCAGTGCAAAAAAGGCCAGGAATGATGGCCCATGTTACAACCCCAGTGTGTTGGGGGGAGGGGAGGAGTAGGGGTGTTGGCAGAATCAGGATTCTTGGGGCCTAGTGAGCAGTAAGTACAGCCGATTCACGAACCTTAGGTTTACTGAGGGATCTTGACAGAAAGAGTGAGGTGGAGAGTGATCGAGGAGGCTATGTAATGTCAGCCTCTGTCCTGCTCACAGACATCCGTGGGCACACACACATGCATATAGCATACTCTCTCTCTCTCTCTCTCTCTCTCTCTCTCTCATGAAAACTAAGGCATAGAAGATTAAGAAAGAGCCAAGGGTTATAGAGCTGAAACCAGGTGACCAAGTGTGCGTGGGCTTACATTATCTTTAAATAGGTAACAAAAATTCCTCTTCTATTACTGAGGTAAAAGGCAGCCTGTGACATATATATTTCTTTAATTAACACCATCATATGGTTCACAGTCAAGGCAATATGGGACTGATTGTAAACCACATATATAATATAATATAATATAATATAATATAATATAATATAATATAATATAATATAATATAATATAATATAATAAAATAATACTCAGGCCCATCCTTGCCCTGATATGATCAAAGCGGTTTAATAAGAAACTACCTGGGTTGGGGATTTAGCTCAGTGGTAGAGTGCTTGCTTAGCAAGCACAAGGCCCTGAGTTCGATCGTCAGCTCCAAAAAAAAAAAAGAAAAGAAACTACCTGTAGCTTGAGTTTTCCTGCCTGGCCCACAGTCAGGACAAATCTCTGTCAC
This sequence comes from Peromyscus californicus insignis, assembly GCF_007827085.1. Lineage (NCBI taxonomy): Eukaryota > Metazoa > Chordata > Mammalia > Rodentia > Cricetidae > Peromyscus > Peromyscus californicus. The sequence continues at coordinate 148,296,791 of NW_026294573.1, forward strand.
CCGCCAGTCCCACAGCTGCTCAGACCCAACCAAGTAAACACAGAGACTTATATTGCTTACAAACTGTATGGCCGTGGCAGGCTTCTTGCTAACTGTTCTTACAGCTTAAATTAATCCATTTCCATTAATCTATACCTTGCCACATGGCTCGTGGCTTACCGGCATCTTCACATGCTGTTTCTCATTATGGCGGCTGGCAGTGTCTCTCTGACTCAGCCTTCCACTTCCCAGTTGCTTTATTCTCCTCCTTGTCCCGCCTACACTTCCTTCCTAGCCAATGGCCAATCAGTGTTTTATTTATTGACTAATCAGCAACACATTTTCCATACAGAACATCCCACAGCAACTACCCATAAGGGAGTAGCACTGAGACATGAGAACACTGAGTTCTAATGGTAGATTTGAGCCTTGGACCCAGCTGGGCTTTGTTTCTAGGTTTTTTATTCTAAGGACAAATGTATTTATTTTATACTCTATGTTAGAGTTAGGCACTTTTCTTCTTGCAATTGAATAAGTTCTGACAATTATAACTCATTAGAAAAAACTTTACAGCTAACATTAAAGAAGAAGCATATGACCCTTGTTTGAAATAGCAGTTGTTTGAGCAAGGTTGTGCACAGTGTTATTCTCTCTGTCTCTCTCCCTCTCTTTCTCTCTCTCCCTTCCCCTCACTCTCTCCCTCCCCTCCCTCCCAACCAGTGCAGTGCTGTGCAGTAGTAGTACCACCTATGACATGGGTATTCTAGAAAACCTAGATCTGCACTTTTAACCAGGTCGCCATTGGCCACACCTGCCATTGAGTACTTGCAATGTGACAGCGTAACTGAGGGATGGAATTTCTGTTTGTTTTACTTATAGGCACCCATGGAAGCAAATATGGAATTAGATAGCACAGACCTAGCCTTCTTCCACTTCATGAATGAATATTGCCACACATTACACAATGGGAGTGGGGGTAATTCAGTGAAATCACAGCCCAGAATCCTGTGGCTCTGTGTGTGAAATACAAAGCTCATATGGTTTCCATGTGTGAGGCCAGAGAGGTGCCTAGCTTGCCTCCCTAGCTCTGCTAGAACAGTGTCACAGGAAGGAAAATTCTTACTGCATACATGTGGTTGCCTGCTCTGGTCTAGTGTGACCTTTAGATGAGAACAGCTCTTGTACCCAACTGCTGCTGGAGCTCCCGGAGCTAGGCCATGCTCAGGGTTGTAGATATAACTAAAGAAAAACAAAACCGAAGTATCCGGTCTCGGTTCTATCTGTCTTGTAATTCTTTTTTTTAATTCTTTTTTTTTTTTTTTTTTTTTTTTTTGGTTTTTCGAGACAGGGTTTCTCTGTGTAGCTTTGCACCTTTCCTGGAACTCACTCTGTAGACCAGGCTGGCCTCAAACTCACAGAGATCACCTGGCTCTTCCTCCTGAGTGCTGGGATTCAAGGGGTGCGCCACCACCGCCCGGCGCTATCTTGTAACTCTTAATTTAAGCTTACGGAAAAAGGTTGAGATGGCTTTATTTTAACTCATCATCCAGAACTTGAATCATGCTCACTGAACTCTTTCCTACTCAATCACTTGCTGCATTTATGACCCTAACTGACCATTTAAATGGTGCTACTAGAGTCAAAAAGCTGGGTGCATCTATGACCCAGTGTCTGTGAGTACATGTATGACCCAGTGTCTGTGAGGACATGTATGACCCAGTGTCTGTGAGGACATGTATGACCCAGTGTCTGTGAGGACATGTACGACCCAGTGTCTGTGAGGACATGTATGACCCAGTGTCTGTGAGGACATGTATGACCCAGTGTCTGTGAGGACATGTATGACCCAGTGTCTGTGAGGACATGTATGACCCAGTGTCTGTGAGGACATGTACATACTGAAACCACGTATGTAAGGAAAGGAAAGCAATGTGCCCATGAAGCCAGTGCCCCATAAAAACCCACTGACAGTGTTCCTACTACTGTTGATACCTAGACGGTGAAGTATGGAGAGAGGACACTGCCACGTTGTTGGTTCTGGAACAGCTTCACAGTGGGACTCCCACCAGCTTGCAGTTGCTTTTCAGTGTGAAATCTGGACAAATGATTCAAAGAAGTTCGTCTTCACAAATTATTCAGTCTCAAACGAAGCATGTAGAGATCCTTGGTGAAAAAGACATGAGTCTGCCTGACAGAATTAGTGTTTTTAACTTTCTGACACCCTAGGATACAGGGTCTAGAGCTACCTTCAAGTAGCCTCTAGGTGAAATGTGTTTCCTGGTGCCTAAACATGGAGGGTGCCTTGGTGACTTGTTTGCAGGAGGCTGCCCTTCTCCTCCATCCCCCACACAATCTCTTCAGCATGCTGTGGAGGGTCCAGCTCCTGAGAATGGTGATGTCACTCGAGAATACATTATTTGATTAAATGGTAAATTCCTCTAGGGGAACATTTCTATGTTCAAGTAAATCCATTTAAGGACTGGATTTGTGTGAGATGGCATGAGTCCATTAGAGGAAGAGGTAGTTGTGTGAGATAATATTGCCTTACGTTTGAGTCCCACAAATGGTCATCTGATTTTGTGCAGACTCATCTAGAATACTGACTTCAAAGTGGAAGAACAGCATTTCAGCACTTTATACCAGGAATTAGTTTGCACGACAACTGCGTCTTTCACTGGAGCAACCATGGAAAACTATTCACCCTGCACACATCACTGAGGTGAGCAGCTCATAACTGGTACTACATGGATGTTGGAAAACCAGAGGAACTCACATGCTCTGAAAAGACTCTTGGCAGTAACCTTAAGAATTTAAGGATTTATAGGATTACATTAACTACTAAAAACGGTCTGAATCCTTATTTCTAAAAATCACTGTTTCAGTGTTGCGGTTCCCTTTTGGTTGGAAGCAGATAGTTAAGATGAACCATACAATACTCTCATGAGATCAGGCTTCCCTCAGATTATTTGAAAGATGAACCATTGACCGTGGGCTGAGACCTCTCAGTGATATGGCTTTTCATGAGTCATCCATCCGTGTTCCTATAAGGAACCCCAATAAATTAATTGTTTCACCCAGCTGCACTTTGGTAGGATCCTCTTCTTGCTTCTGCCTGTGCTCTCTCTGTCTGAGTAAATAGACATTTCTTTATGTCTTCCTAGGGAAAGTCACACAATAATTGTGTTGGGACTGTGGTAAGGAATGACTGTTCTCCCAAGCCCTGACTTTCACATGTCAACATCTCTTCAGACTTAACGCCATCATAGGTTACTGAGGTATTCATTCATTTGCAATAACTCAAAAGGGATGAAAACATGGAAACTAATTCCTTATGCTTCAACAGACATATGTTGAGTTGCATGACCCAAGAGTTGCATGTTGTAGTGTGAATAACAGCATACACTTCTGTGGCTTTTATCGTCCTCATTCTGTTTCTCTGCAGGAAGTACAGATGTATCCCCTGTGGATAAGAGTAGATTGCCCCTAGAGATCAGTGCATGGATAAATCCTCATTTCTGACCTCGAGTCCTCATTTCTGTGCTAATTAATAGATTGGAAGGCGGTATCATAGAACATATCCCAGTGTGACATTAAAAGGGTAAGATGAACCAAAGTACGGATGAAGAGAAAAGCAGCAGCACACCTTCAGCCCTTCTCTCGCCATGTAGAGCGCGGAGTGGCCTGTCGAGCATCTGGCTTACAAAGTCATTTTCGTTCAGGAAATTGCAGAGTAGAATCTGAGACCAAGGAACAACCTAGCCAGGGAGCAGTGCTTGGGAAACAGCAGGAAGAAAGAAGAGGTCAGGAGAGAGTCTTTTCTTGGCCACAGCTAAGGGGATGACCTTAAGTGGGTCCTTTGGGCATATAGAATGAGATACGAGGATAGGGGATGCTAAGAGTCCTCTTGGCCCAGTTCCTCGCTTCAGGGACCTCTGTGGGTCAGAAAGGATGATTGTTCTGTTTCTTATTTCTTAATCTCTGGTTATTGTGTGTAATTTAGCCTGCTAATGATTTCCATATTTTTCAGCTGCTTTAGCCTGAAGCATCTTTATCCCATAGGAAGGAAAAAAGTCAACGCCTTGATTCAATTCTGTTCAGAAGTCATAACCCTTGGGCGCAGGCTCAGGGCCCATGCTGTCCTGTTTATTCCTGCTGGCACGTCACAAGCCCTGGATGAGAGAGATACACGGTCTGAAGTGTTAGGAGAGTCAGATGTGCTCAGTGCAAACAGTCTGGCTGACTCACAACAGATTCCCAGCTCTCTTGGCTGTCCTCCAGAAATCATGTCTGCTAGGATTTCTGCAACAGATCTGATAGTGGCTGACTGGGAGAACTTGTAAGCTGTTCGTGGATTCATGGTGACAGTGCTAACTCCAGACACAAATTCCCACTGACAAAGACCGAAAATGTGCAGAGAATGTACGGAGACCTTATCTGTGAACTGTGTGTGTTTGCACATGTGCAGATATGTATGTAAATGTACCTGAGAAAGAGGAAGAGAAGGGAGAGGAAGAAGGAAGAGGTTGGGTATGACGTGAAAAGACGTGAAAAGGACTCTACAATGGCCGGCATTAGATGGCCTGTAAGTGGGGTCTCCATAAGCATGGTTACACTGGGACGGAAGTTGAACTGGAATGATAACCCTCAATGGTTTCCAACTTGACCTCATATGACATTTCACTAAAACATAGCATACTGTATCAAAAGGCCAGTGTTCAACTTGGAAACCCAGAGCAATAGGTCAGGCAGTTTTACGACTCAGAACAGCTGATAAAAGCTGCAGATTGTGCCATAGAAAATCAGGTAAACCGTTTTTGGCAGATGGAGATTATTTTAAAGATCTTTCTCCTTTCTGAAGTATGAATGACTTCTCTACCTTTAACTTATTCAGTGTATTCAATGGTGCAAATTTCATAAACCTCTACTCTAACACAGATGTTTCTATTTGTGTTTGTGCCAACATGCGTGTTACAGAGGTGCTATCCTATGGATCTGAAGTGCCTGAGGCCATGTGTCAAAGGCTTGGTCACTAGTTTTTGGTGTTTCTGGGAGGTACCACAGCCTTTAGGAGGTGTGGGCTAGTGGAAGGAAAAGATGTCATTGTAGGGAGGTGTCCTTGAAGGGGAGAGTGACACACTGGTTCCTTCTCTAACGCGGCTTTCTGGCTGTTAGGAGGTAAGGCACTCTGTTTGCCACCTTCTCCCTACCATGATGTTCTGTCTCACCACAAATCCCAAATGATTAGGTCACGTGACGGTAGATTGAGACCTCTGAAACCATGAGTCAGTATAAATGTTCAACTCCTTACAATTTCACCAGCTCAGGTGTTTTCACAGTGACTGAAAACCGACTGACAGAAGGTAATTTGTGGGATTAGGAGGGTGGAGAGCAACTGGCTATTTGCACACCTAAAGTGTGATGGCGGGTGCCCGTGGAGTCCAGAGACATTAGATCCCGCTGGAGCTCAGGTTAGAGGTGCTTGTCACTGCCTGATTTGGGTAGCAGTGCCTGCTCTAACTGCTGAGCAACCTCTCCAGACCCTATTCTGTATACATTGATGGGAATTTGTTTAGCAAGCATCCCAAAGGAACACAGGAAAAACAGTATCAATACCTATCAATTACTTTGTGAGGCCCGGGGAAAATGGAGCTCTCATTTCAAACTTCACAGGAGTTTTACGGTGGTGCCACAGAGAAAATGATCAAGCATGAGCCCCTTCCAAGCATACACAGCCCTGTGTGACTGTGGGGTCACACACCAGTGAAGCATGAGTGTACCCTGCTGAGTTCAACTGTGCCTGTAAGTTGAGAATGACACTTTGGACCTTCCTGATAGTGAACTTGAAGTGATGCTCTATGACAGCGTTTATTAAGCTCATTAAACTGTTTCTCAAGTTTACTGAACATATGCTAAGTGCCTATTAGTATTATTAAGATATAGTAATAGTACACTGAATCAATACCATAAACAATAAATTATTTGGATAACTTATTATACCGAAACATTTTATTTTGTTTTGATGAGGACAAACAACTTGTTCTGTCACTTTATTTTTGTTTTGTGATGTTTTTTCTTTCAAATGTATAGGTCTCTTTTAATTTCCTGTTGCAGAAATAAGAACATGATTTCAGAACGTGTGTGTGTGTGTGTGTGTGTGTGTGTGTGTGTGTGTGTGTGTGTGTGTGTGTGAGATGAATCAGTCCCTGTGTAAAAATGTATGAAATTTAGAGAAATACTTGACTCACATGCTTAGTGTCTCATCTTGAAGTATTTGCAACCACAAGAATGTCTCTTCTGGTGCTTAGGAACTTCAGTAGATTATCTTATTCATACACTATCAAAGATGATCAGAGTTTCAGATTCTAATGTAATCCTTGCATTATCTGAGCAACCAAAAAGAGTGTTTTATATCCAGACAAAAACCTGTGTATTTCCCTTGAATATTTAACAGCTGAAATGATTGCAGCTCACCTTCAAAACCCCTAAAACAGTTTTGGGAAGGAACAATAAGGAACTCTCTTAAGCTAGAAAGGATGTTTAAAAAACTATGAGTTAATAAAAATCATGACAATTTTTTAAGAGAGGAAAAAACTTTGAGATATTTTCTGTACCTGGAAAACAGAATTATGCTTAAGTCATAGCTAAGTAGCTTGGAGGTGATGTACCTGTTATATCTTCATTATTTTTAGTGAGTGTATGTTTAAGATAATCTAAAATTTAACATTTTATTCTAACTAAATGAAGTGGTAGACAGGGAAAAATCTGTATAAGATTACATTGTTTTGCATTACCTAGTTTCTCCACCTCAGTAAGATGTTTTTAAATCATCTCGAGTGAGACTGTCAAATTTTTCTATGATGGTATCACCCCTAAATTACCATTATGCTTTCAAAATCAGTCTTTTTCTTTCTACTCAAAAGGGCAAGAGGATGAAGACTTCTGGAAGGTTTTAGAACCTCCTACTCTGTTTATGGAAGATCAGAGTGACTAATAGACTCCTTATCATCCCCAGGCACTGATGTCGACACTGAGTAGATGGTCTCACTGACCCTGTGTCTGAACAGTCCCTCATCCTATAAATGACTGACCAAAGAAATCTTGGCTGAGTCAAAATTCTCCTTTGTCTTCAACTATAAGGTTCCCTATGTCTTCTGCCTCTCTCCAGCATCTAGCTCAGGACTGTCCATTCATGCTCTCTAGAACCTGTCAGCTCAGGACTGTCCATTCATGCTCTCTAGAACCTGTCAGCTCAGGACTGTCCATTCATGCTCTCTACAACTTGCTAGCTCAAGGCTGTCCATTCATGCTTTCCAGAACCTGTCAGCTCAAGGTTTTCCATTCATGTTCTCTAGAACCTGTCAGCTCAAGGCTGTCCATCCATGATCTCCGGATCTCCGGAACCTGCCAGTCAGCTTTCCATCCTTACAACAAATGCCAGACATGACCACCTTACAAGAAGAAAAGATTTAGTTTAGCTCACAGTTTTAGAAAGTTCAGTCCATGGTTGGTTTGGTCCTCCTACTTCAGCAGGATCATGTGGTGGAGTGTAGAGAGAAGATGAGGAAGGGCCAGGGCCCCACTCACCCTGGTCAGGGCATGCCCCCAATCACTTGGAGACTTTTCACTAGGCCCCATTTCTTAAAGTTTCCAGTAACTCCCAAAACAATCAAAATGGGGACAAAGCTTTTAACACTTGTGTTTGCAGAGAAAATTCCATTTCAAACTATAGCAAATGTCAAGGTCTCTCTTTGAGTCCTTTGGACTTTTCCTCAAAGTTGCTTTCTTGGGTTCCATTCTGAAGGAGCTGCTGGACTGATGATAGCCAATATGGCCTTTTCTTCAAGTACAAACTATTTGTTAATTTCCTCAGACCATCTTTTCTTCCCTTCCAGGTTTCTTCCTGACTGGATGAATGAAAGTCCACAGTCTTTGATTCCCCACCAGTGAGGACATTTGCCAGTGTATGGTCTTGCCCTTTCACCAAAGAGGGTGACAGTTGGCCAGTTGTGCCATTCGGGCCACAAATCAAATGTAGCTGACTCCTGGCAGTCAGATACAATATTGTTTTCTCTGCCCTCCTTACAAGCAAGTGGTCAGAGCCGTAATTACTCCTGATGGCAGGTGGCAGGTCTACATCACACCTTGACATTAGCTTTTAGCTATTTTTTTTATAGCTGCCAGTGTGCTCAGTCAAATACCTGTCTGTCATCCCAATCAGACAGGTCTTAATGTCTCTGCATTACAGAGGAGGACCTTGGTTGCCTTGCAGCCCGTTTATTATGGTCCCAGTGTAGCATTTTATCACACATTCCTTACACATAGTCTCCTCTCCACCACCACGGAAATCTTCCAAGTTGGCAGCTTTAGTGTCTACTGCCATTAATCTTCACTAGGCTGGGATCACAGGGCACGGGATGATTTATTGCAATTACCTGTTATAGTGCAGAGCTCAGGTGAGCTGGGCTCAGATGCATTTATTGGGCTCTCTTCCATTCTTCCTCAGCCAAGGAGTAAAAATGTGTCTGCTGTTTCTACGTAGATCTGCTTTCACTTAGCCCCTCCAATGTTAGTTAATTAAGGAGGAAGTGGAGAAATAAATTTAGATAGTATTAGGGTTATGCATTTACTTGGTGATGGCTGGCTGTTCAAAGCCAGAACTGACACTGACATGTGACAGTCCATTTAATTTCTTTGTTGTTTCTGCATTTTAAGAAACATCCAAAGGAAAGTCGAAATTGCTCTTACCTGACACTTTCTGCACCATCTGTTCCAGGTGATTAAAACCAATCTGCATATAGCCTTGTGTTTCATTTCCAATTTCTCGCTCCCTGGGATGGTAAGGGGCAGTGCATGAAGTGGGGATAATGTGTGCTTCAGTTCTGCACGTGAGGGAGGAAGAAGGGGGGCTGTGGGGGGATAAAAGGCGAGAAGAAAGCTCCGAGGTAAACTCTGAAGCAGAAATGAGTGTGCTCCTAAACAGGGCCATTGTTTCTCCGGGGCTCCTTGGATGGCAAGTTCCTGTCTGCTTGCTTTAAAAAGCCCCAGTACTCTTACATCCTTGATCTGGTGGAAAGGTGATAATTTTCAGGAGAGATGAATGGAATTAAAAACCTTTTGTTTTTGGTGATTGCATCTAGGACCTAATTCACACTTAAATTGGATACAATCTCTGGAAGACACCATTTGTTGTCGGTTATAAACAATAAATCATTTGTTTCCTCCTAGATGGGGGACAGTTGGGATGCATGAATTTAAAAGGATTCTTTATGAGTTCTTATGACTCAAAGAAAAAGCAATATAGTGATTGTGGTCTCCAAAGGGGAGAACAGAGTTAGAGAGGGCTGCTCTGCCTTGATTCTTTGAAGTGAATATAGAACCTTAGCTTCTGTCTCCATCTCTGCTCATGTTGCACATTCTCTAATTTTTCAGTAAGCCTGCTTATGGGCTTCAGAGAATGTGGACACTGGCCTTCAACATAACCTATGCCCAGTACACCTTTATCTCAGCATTGATGGGCATCTATTCCCCTTGCATTCTGGGATTTCACAGAGCAGTTGATAAGACTGCAGGAGTCTGAAGTTTGCTGGAGGACCTAGATTTAGCAGACATTCCATCCTCTTGGGTTTTCCTGACGGCCGGATCAGCATTTTGACAGTACATCTTTCAGGAAATATCTGGGAAAGAAAGTGGTTTTGAAAATGTGTGGCTCAGGATGATCGATTGCCTGGCAAACCTGCGTTACTGAAATTAGTTTTATACAAAAACTTTTCTTTCGTATATTCTTGGGACATGATAGTGGAGGGGGGGCACATTTAGGGGGGGCACATTTCCGTGGAGCTCACTAGTTAGTTAGGGATCACTAAGTTCTGTGGAAAGGAAAAGGCGGCGGCTACAGCAGGGACTTCTATATTAAGCTTGGGAGACGGAGGCTTTACAGAATTAAGTGATTTCCCCCAGATTGCCGAGCTAGATGGAAAGGTCAGTGTATGATACAATAGCAGGCTAGGCTGCATTGCATGCGTGTGTGCGTGTGCATCTCTGTGTGTGTGTGTGTGGGGGGGGGTTCCTTCCCAGTTCTGGTACTGCAAGCATGCAGACCACTACTCCAAGCCTTTTAAAATGTGGGTTCCGGGGGAACTTCTGATCCCGATGATTATAAGGTAAGTACCTCCTGAGAGAACTATCACCCTAGCCCTAGGCTGTTTTAAAAATGAGTCCCTGTGACCCCTGACTCTTTGACGTACTCCTCTTCCTGATTGACTAGACCCAGAGTCTAGCTTCCAATGAACAGAACGTAAGGCAAGTGAGCAGGAGTCCATTGTACAATGAGAGACTTCTGTCACCTTCACCCCTGTTCTGCCGAGTTTAGAGCTACACTCGGTTCTTGTGGGCAGTGTGTGAGGATGGCCTCTGCCAGTAACCTAGAGGGAAGCAAAGCCAGGGACAAGACGATGACATCACAAGATGTCATCCATGTGAACTTGGACACACAACAGCCTCAGCTCATACACTGTAGCATTCTGAGAGACCCCAGAACCAGAGCATCTAATTAATCCATGCCCAGATAGGAGCTGTGGGGGCTGGAGATGGATATTGACCATTGGAGACGGATAATAAGTATTCGACCATTGTATTCTGAGGGCATTTTGTTGTGCAACTATAAGTGACTGATATTAAGATCAATCCACATGAGTCTATTTAATGGGTAATGGGGATTTATCAGGATATAAATTGAGGAAATATACTCATGAATACAGAATGGAGTAGACAGCTGAAGTCAACCTCTGATCTGACCCGGAAGGAATCCACCTCTCAGGCAGCAGGGAGAAGGGGCATGTGAGTGACACTTCTCCCTTTCCTTATAAGAGGTCACCTACAAAGGCAGGAAGCACCACCTCCTTCGGGCCCTATAGCCCAAGGTCATGGGCACATGGGAGGAGCAAATACCACTAGACTGATATAACAAGGAAATCCCGACCACAGTCTTCCTCTAAGTCTGTTTTCTCTATGGAGAGGAATTTGGGGAAAGGTTCATTTATCTTAGCCCCCTGTGAGAAGTACACAATGAGATTCAGGAAGTGATGATAAAGAAAAAGTTGGTCTAAATTTGGATGGCAAAGACACTAACCAGTCAGAATACATCGACCATGTCCCTTTTTTCTGTGCTAGCCCTTAGCTTACGGACTTGGGGAAGTTTCTGGGTGGTTCTGAGAATAAGGGCAGAGCCGTCTGCAGACACAGAAGAAGCTCAGGGAGGAGGTTAGCCCACTGGAATAATCACATGGCCACACAGCCCCTGACACCAAGTCCAAGGGAGTCTTGTGAGTCAGAAGACACAGACCCATGCTTTTGTGAGGCGACAGTGTTGGGTTCCCAGGCTCCTCAGTGAAGGAGAGCCCCTCACAGTGAGCATTCTCTCCTGGATCCAGAATCAGGCAGAGACCACACCCCAACACTTGTTTGCACAGAGAGATCCTTTATTAAGCAGGGAAGAAAAAAAATGGCTGCTTTCTGCCTCAGGCAGAAAACTAGCAGCAAATGACCTTGCAGGTGGAAATTTTGTTTTTGTTTTTCGAGACAGGGTCTTTCTGTATAGCCCTGACTGTCCTGAAACTCACTCTGTAGACCAGGCTGGCCTCAAACTCAGAGATCCTCCTGCCTCTGCCTCCTGACTGCTGTGATTAAAGGCATGCAGCACTATGCCCAGGGCGGGTGTGATTTTTAAAAGGAAAAGGGGAGACTTGTGTGAGAACGACCTAGGATGCAGTGGTATGTTTTGACTGGGCGTGTTCATCAGGGTAGCCAAAGGGGGCTTTTGATGGCTGGACTTTAATACTTGGATAGCTGGACCTTGGTGGTCAGCCTCAGGAGGAGGAATTGACCAAATAAGGGAATAGACCTTGGTGGCTAGCTTCAGGAATGTAATCTAATGGTTTTTAGGAAGGCATGGGGAGAAGGGCAAGGGCTGCCACAGCCGAGCTAGAGCTGGCTGAGTCCCTGGACTCAGTCCATCTGCAGCTGGACTTTGCATTTGTTTGTCAGGCATTAATTAGTCTAATGCAAGCTCCAAGGTTTTGTAGAACAACTCTCCTGTAGCTGAGGATCGGGTTCCGTGTCCCTGCCCTGACTTCAGCTCTCATGCATTCATGCACTGAGCAGGTCTGTGTGAGGTTAGGTACCTAAGCGTTCTGCTGCATGCTTGAACCAGGGAAACCACAGCTGCTTTTTATTTTAATAATGCCAGGGAAACCAGTAGGCAAATAAATAACTGGAGCCCAGGGTTCACTTACTGATATCCCAATATGTGCATACAAGTCATATCATCACATCAAAAGAAAATAGAAGCCTGGTTTACCAATAACCCCTTCAGCTTCCTGGTCAACTTAAATATTAATTTAAAAGAAGTAAATTAGGGTGTTTGAAACAATTTTCTACTTCGTTTTCTTTCTTTTTCTCTTTTGAAAAATAAAATAAAGACAAAACAAAAGGAAAAAAACCCAGAATCTGGGCCTACTTTGGAGAATTTGGCAATGTTTTCTGTGAGAAGGGGAACTTTAAAAAGCTAATTGTTTGGAGAGCTGCCCCTGTCTGGCACCAGCCACAACACTCAGCAGAGCAGGCCCTGCACCTCACCTGGGCAGCACAATGGAGCCAATCCTATTGGCGAAGGTGTGGGTGAGCCAGCCGGAAGTTGTGAGCATGGGAAAGCTGTCATGTGGCAGCATGGGTAGGGGAGAGATGCCCTCCCTCACCCACCCCACCCATCAATGCCTGAGGCAGGTAGGAGAGCTGGCCCTGCCCCTCATCAACTGCAGCACTCAGGAGAGTGGTCCCTATGCCACACCTGGGCAACACAGTAGAGCTGGCCCTGAAGGTGTAGTTGTGGGAGAGCTGCCCCTGAGGATGTGAAAGAAGGAGAACGGGACCTGCAGCTAGCTCATCTTACTCACTGCTGCAGGGTGTGAACTTGCCAAGGCAATGTAGGAGAGCTCACCCTGGTGGTGAGGACAAGGGAGAGCTGGAGAGCTGACCAACCCTGCAACTACCCAGGCCCAGAACCAGGGTTATGAGTTGACCCACCCCAACATCCACCCCATCTATGATCTGCAGGAGCACATGAAGGGACCAGTCCTGCAGACCCAAAGCTACAGGATTTCCACAACACAGGGCAACAGCAGGATAACCAAGAGGAGTTCCAGTGAGGAGCCAGGATTGACAGTGTAGTAGAAACCAGAGGCCTCGAACCAGACCAATGATTCTGCAATGAGCACTTACTTATAAGAAAAGATACATGGAGAGAAGAGTTTACTGTGTGACTCACTGTGTCACACTACAGCTTCCATGATGAGATTGATTTTTTCTCTTAAATTTTATTTTATTTTATTTTGGGGTGAGGGAAGGATGCAAGGGCAGAAGATGGATATGAAGGGATGGGGAAATGAATGGAATGGAGACGCATGATGTGAAAGACACAAAGAATAAATAAAAAGAAAAGAAAAGCTAATAATTTCTCTCTTTCTCTCTCCCTCCCTCCCTCCCTCCCTCTTTCTTTCCTTTTCTTTTTTTGGTTTTCTGAGTCAGCGTTTCTTTGTGTAGCCCTAGCTGACTTGGAACTCACTCTGTAGTCCAGGCTGGCCTTGAACTCACAGACATCCACCTGCTTCTGCCTCCTGAGTGCTGGTATTAAAGGTGTGTGCCACCATGGCTCATTGACTTTTGTTTTTTAATAAAATAAAAAAATACAATAACACAGAAATAATAATAACTAAGACTTAGACTTATGAGTCCCATATTGGTTTGAGTGGAAATATTAAACGTTTTAATCATTTGAAGAAATCATACTGTAAATATTCCATCAATAGTTGGCTCACAATCTTTACCTCTGCTCACACTTTCTTTTTTTCCACACCCATGACAGAAATTGGTGTTGGAGATGGGGCTCCCTGTATGCTCCATGCTTCTAAGTCTCTTTTTGGTCATTTGAAGGGAAGAAAGGAATTCCTTGTCACTTTTTTCTTAGGATCTGGTGATCGCTCGAGGGAGACAGTTGTTCTTGCCTTCACTGGTGCTTAGTGGAGTCCATTAGCATGGGTGAGTCCTGTGGGCAACTTCAGGAAAACAAAACAAACAAACAAAACGAGGGACTCAAGAAGTCAGCTCCTTTGCTTGTAAATACTGATGCCACAGGAAGAAATTAGGCACAAACCAACAGGGAATCAAGGAACAGCAGACATAAAGAGGAGCCCAAGTAGGGCTTCTGGAATAAAGAGACCCACTCTCAGAGCTGCGACTGCTCAGGAATAGCCTAGGTCATGTGGGAAACTGGCACACTGGAACAGCCAGACACCATGTGGTCTTTGTTTTGCTTGCCAGGGTCCATAAGCCTTTGGGGAGGTTTGAACCCAGAGTCTTCTTCTGGGATGTCTTAAGGTGGCTAATGGTTCAGATAGCTCCAAACATAACTTTAGATTTCATAGTTGATATTCACTAATTGGGAGATTTCATGTAAAATTTTTACTTTTGCTTTTGCTTAAAAATGGGAAATTCAGGGAACAACAGACCTGCATTTCTGTTAGTAACAGCCATAGCTGAGTAGCAACTATACGGTTAGTCAGAGGTGCGTTCTCTGGTTGCATCCAGTCCTCAGTAGGGCAGTTCCACCATCTCCTGGCTCTCAGGATGGGTCATTTGCCATTCATCTTGCTACTTATTTTTTATTGATTTTCTGTTTTATTGTTTTCTCTTATATTACTTTTCTTATACATTAATCATGAGTATTACTGAGGGCTTGTTAATTTGAAAATATCAAATATATATCCTGCAGAAGTTTAGAGATAATGTATCCAACCAGGAAGAAGAACCATTCTATAAAGTGTATGTTTTTGGAGTACCAGGAAACTAGCTATAAATGCCATTTAGTTGTGTCCAGTTCAATTATATCTTCTAAAACCCGCAGGGACTCAAAGCATAAAGGGCCAGCCATATATGACTGGAGAATCCTAAGCAGGGCACATGCAATGGAATGGCTAGATAGTTTACTTGAATATTTGTCTAAATATACACTTTGATTTTAGGTATAAAATTGAAAAACACTTGTATCTTAGAATCATGGCAATATAATTTATCAAGTCCGAGACAGACTTCTTCAAAAACCCACCTCTGTATCATCTTTCCAGATTTTCTATTCGCTTCTCTGCAGACTCTACCCTTGCCTGTTCACTTTTCCGTTAGGTCCCTGCTCTGGGCTTGGGGGGCTCTTCCTGGCTGTGAGCACCCCGGTGCTCACTTTTCCACCTCCAGCATTGCTGAGAGAGTTAAAGGAGATGAGATAAACAAGTCACCCAACCTTATGCCTTCCACTGAAAGGAACCCAATGTATTCTTGTCTGCTTCCTCTTGCTTTCACACAACAGACTGTGTGCGACATGAATTAGAGCTAAATGACTTGTACATGCAGGAAGTGGCATGGGATGACATGGAACATTTCTGAATACAGTAAAGACGGAACTGCTGAGAATTCTCAGTCTGTGTATTTAGTCAGCACTCATTGTGGAGTGAACAACAACGTGACAAGCTTGCTGCAAAGCCCCATGTTAATTATGCTCCCCAGCAGAGGGTAGCCTGGGACTAGACTTCCGGAGGTGTGTACCTGGGGTCAGAAGAGAGGCTCCGCTGAGAATCTGGTGATTGTAATGAGATGCCAAAACCAGGTCATGAGGCCAAAACAAGTGTGAGAAATGGCTCAGTTGCCTTCTCCTAAAGCAGGAGAGTTTCCATTCACGTGTATTCCTTTGTGGAACCTTTGCTTTTTAAAATACCTTTGCTCAGTTTTGACTCTGTTCCCTGCTTCATTCCTGTCCGTACTTAATTGCCAAAGTGTCAGCATTAACAGGTGGGAGGCAACTCATGATGACAGAGTCCATGAGTGAGATTATTGCCCTTAAGGAATAGGTGTGAAGAAGTGCCTCATCCCTTCAACCACAGGAACACAAGAAAGACCACCTTGGAACAAAGCATACCCTCCTCAGATGCTAAATTCGATGGCGCCTCAATTTTGGAATTCCCAGTTTCTAGAAATATAAACCTGTTTATGTTGCTTAGAAATTACTCAGTGTAAGGTATTTGGGAAGATATGTGGAGTTTAGAGTATTAAATAGACAATAAAAAAAGAAGCTTTGGAGCACATACATGTGCACACACAAACTGCATATGTCCTTGTCAGCAAGGTTCATCCCAGTTAGTATGTGAAGGACAAGAAGGTCCTTCTATAACCAGAGGCAGGAATGCATTTCTTAGATCAGGTATTTTGCAGGAAGAGCCTACAGTAGACACCCTCTATGCAAATGGAATAAGCTGGGTCGGGAGGAAGATGGAATTCTGAGCAGAGGGTGGAATTGAGCCTAGCCATATGGTCAGTGCCACGGCAGGCAAGCCTGTCAGGGCCAGGCACTTTGGGAATGCAGGCGAGAGGGAATTGTCCTGAAAGAACCACACGCATTCCGCCACAAGGAAATGAGGACAGAGGGCTGTGGGCAAGACTGTGCTCAGTGACTGACACTTGTGCTGATTGGAGCCAACACTGGATGTTGAATCATGACTACACAAAGTTGATTAGGATGGATAGGAGCCTTCTAATGCCCTAAAAACATTCCATCCAGGGCGATCCTTATTCATCCAAAGTGCCATGTACAAGATTGGCTTCTGTTTAGCAATGCATGTCACTAAATGTATGCAACTGATTAGAGGCATATAAATAGATCTTGCAAGAGAGTCTTCTTTCTCTAACCAAACATCTCTGGATCTATTAAAGATACATTGGTTATATAAAAATTAGAAGCTGACTGGAGTCCATGGAAGGAAAATAGAACGTTAGAGCTTTGCCTCTGCCTATGCATTCTGTACATCTCATTGTTATGAAGACGTAGGATCTGCCAAGAACCACAATGAAAGACATTGCTGTCATCTTCCCATTCTATCAGCAAGGTATGAGCATGGCATTGTGATAGTGGCTTGGTCACTGATTATCTCTCCAGTGTCTGTCATGCTATCTGTGTGCAGTACTAATGGCGATGTAGCCAATTAACTGGAGAACTATAAAGGAATGGGCGTATTCGGTTTTTCAGACTATGTCATTTACTTGTAATAAGAGCTACACAGTGGGTGTAACTTTTAACATTAAAAGCAGGAAAAGGAATCTAGGTCACTCAGGGTTTGCTGCCACCCCTTCCCTTCATCTTACTGTGCCAGACAACAGTCCTTTCATGACAAATCACTAACCTCTAAGAATCTCAAGCTCACCCAACAGGCCTAGCATGGTTAATGAATTAGTCTCCCTCACTCACATGTAATTATGTACACATATTATAATCTTCTAATGTTCTATTGCAAGGATTACATGAAAGTTTTTTTTGAATAGAAGAGTAACTATCACAGTTATGGTAATATTAGAACACATACAAATGACCTTAATGCCATGTAAAAAAAAAGTATCCCAAGAAACTCTTGTCTCAAATCCCAATAGCAAAATTAATATGAATCATGGTATTTTATGACATACTAGTGGACTGATTTTCTTATAGCATCTTATGAAACTTGCTACAATTAAATCATACCTTCACTAGTGATACAGGTTTAAAATAACTTGCCTAAATATATGTTGTAATATTAAAATATGTAATCTTTGGTATAGCTTCTTAGAGGCCTAGTTTGTTCCATGCATAGATAGCAAGGAAAACATTTAAATAAAATCTAGTCCTCTCTTTGTACTTAGAATTTTACCACAGTGGTCTTTGATGGTGGAGCATCTACTGCACGCGATTTTCTCCTGTGATGTCTCAGCTGTCTTTCAGAAGTGCACCCAAGAGGGATTAATTTGGTGTGAGGTAAATACTCAGAGTGGCTGAGCCTGAGACTCTGGCCTCCCTAGCTTCAGGATATTATTTGGTAGAATGAATCATGCATGACCCTGTTCTGTGTTCTGAGCCCAGAGTCTGGGTTGATGCCTCAGTACTCTTGGATGACGAATAGTAATTGACTCTTAGTTACTTTATGTACATTTTCCTTCTGGTCGAGAAGATGCCTCTCATAATTGTTTTTTATATTTATTCTTTTGTAGTACTGAGGTCAAACCCAGGTCATACAGGTGCTATAGGAGTACCTTGTCACTATGTGTGTGTGTGTGTGTGTGTGTGTGTGTGTGCACATGTGCATATGAAAATGTGTGAAGAATGCCCAGACTGACATCAGGAGTCTTCCTCTGTTGATCTCTTCATATTCAGTGAGGCAAAGTTGACTTAACACACACAACTTTCCAGTTTCTCTAATCTAGCTAGTCAGCTTGCTCTGCAATCCCGTCTCCTCCATCCGAGCACTGGGATTATAGGTGGACTATTCATACCTACCATGTACATGAGTACAGCTGTCCTTACACTTGTGGAGCAAGCACTTTATCCACCAAGCCATCTCCAAAGCTCCAGGTTCAATCTCTAGCTTTCGTTATTGTATTTTGAGGCAAAGTTCCCTAGGCTGTCTTGGTCCTAGCTTTATACACAATCTGGTCTCCTACTACAGATCCCCACATCTCTTCCTTGCAGGCACTGGGATTATAGGAGTGTAATTTCCTGCTTACAACATCACTTTGTTACTTTGTATTTTGTCAAGTATTACCAGATTCACCTAACACTGATGCTGTTATTCAATCCTAAATGCTATGTTTACCTAAAACAGTTACAAACTTGGTAGTCAACTTCAGTGTATTTAATAAATATATAGTCACACATGAGAGTCATGTTCAATTCTAGTCTATAAAATTCCATGTCTCAAAGACAAAAAAAATTGTAAAAATATACATGTCTCCTTCCCCTTCTCCTTCTCCTTCTTCTTCTTCTTCTTTTAAAGAGGATGGATCTCTATGAGTTCCAGGCCAGCCTGATCTACAGAGTGAGATCCAGGACAGGCACCAAAACTACACAGAGAAACCCTGTCTTGAAAAAGACAAAAACAAATTATTTATTTTATTTTACATTTCTGAGTGTTTTGCTTTCAATCATGGAAGGGCTTTACATGCATGCCTATGCCTCAGAGGCCAGAAGATGGTTCTGGGTTCACTTGAACTGGAGTAAGACACAGGATAGCTATAAACCCCATGCGGGGGCTGGGAAGTGAACTCAGGCCCTTCCAACGAGTAGGGAGCACTTTTAACCACTGATTCATCTCTCTAGCCCTAAAAAAGCCCATGTCTATTCTAAGTTACTGAAGATATACCTTTTTTTAAAGATAGGTCTTAAAATGCAGCACTGGCTAGTCTAGATTTTGCAGCAATCTTCCTGCCTCAGTCTACCAGGTGCTGGGGTTACAGACATGAGCTGCAACATTGCATTGCTATTTTTTCTTTCCTTTCCTTTTCCCTTTCCTTTCCTTCCCTCATTCCTTTATTTTTTTTTATTTTTAAAAGGTTTAATACTTTTTTCTCAGTTTTTCTTTTTATTTATTATTCTCTCATATAATACATCCCAACTGCATCCTCCCCTCCTTTCATTTATCCCAGTCCCGCACCTCTCCTCTCCCCCAAATCCACTGATCCTCCATTTCTCTTCAAAAAAGAGCGGGTCCCCCAGGGATATCAACCAAACACAGCATAACAATTTACAGTAAGATAAGGCTTACTTATATCAAGGCTGGATGGTGTAACCCAGAAGGAGGAAAAGGTCCCAAGAGTAGGCAAAAGAGTCAGAGACACCCTGACTTCCACTGTTAGGCGTTCCATAAAAACTGAAGATAAAAAAAACCACAGCATATTTGGAGAGGGCCTAGCGCAGACCCATGCAGGCTCTGTGATTGTTGCTTCAGTCTCTAGTCCTGTATGAGCCCTGCTTAGGTGATTCTGTGGGTTGTGTTCTCCTGGTGTTCTGATCCCTCTGGCTCCAATGTAGGCTTCTGAGAGTATTTGCTCTTGGGGGGCTCAAATGAGCTTTCCCCCCACCTTTTTTTGGCTATTGTGTTTAGCTTTAGGGAAGTTCCTGTTGGGAAGAATAATATTTCAGAATTATTTATTTAATAATTAAGGGTGGTGTGCTGGACAGTTTTATGTCAACTCAACACAAGCTAAAGCCATCTGAGAGAAGGAAATCTCAATTAAGAAAATGCCTCCAAAGATCAGGCTGTAGGGCATTTTTGAAATTAGTGATTGATGGGGGAATGGTGGGTGGTGCCTTCCCTGGGCTGGTTGTCTTTGGTTCTATAAGAAAGCAGGCTGAGCAAGCCATGGAGAGCAAGCCAGTAAGCAGCACTCCTCCATGGCCACTGCATCAGCTCCTGCCTCCAGGTTCTTGCCTTGTATGAGTTCAAGTCCTGACTTCCTTCAGTGATGGACTACAATGTGAAAGTATATGCCAAAGAAATCTTCTCCTCAATTAGCTTTTGGTCATGGTGTTTCATCATAGCAATAGTAGTCTTAACTAGGACAAAAATTGGTACCAGGAGTGGTGCATTGCTATGATAGACCTGATCATACTGCCTTTGGGAAGATTGTAGAAAGACTTTGGAACTTTGGGCTGGAATGCCAGTGAGTAGTGAGAACTCAGTGAGCTATCCTGTAGGAGCCTAGAAAATATGTCAAAAGCAATGTAGGTGATGGAGGCCTGGTTTATAAAGTTTCAGAGGGAAGTTTGAGAGTCTCTTATTGACTCTATCAGAGCCATTTGCTATTTTAGTTAAGAATTTGTGGTTCTGGTTAGCTGGAGCAGAGGAATCAGCCATGATTAACAAGAGACAAGAACCACTGAAGTAAAACCTTTGCCTTACTGGGACAATTGATGCTGGACAGCTGGAACTGAGAAACTGGGGTGATGAAAAAGAGACCAGCATCATTGAAGTGAAATTCCGGGAAGTATTTCCTGAGAGTCAGCACACAGAAACTGTGTTCTAGAGGTGCTCAAGGTTGCATCTTTTGCTGGCAGCTGAACTTGGTGGTGTGAAATTCACCCAGGTGGTACTGGTTTTGAAGGTTTGAAGGGGTCATGGAGAACTGCTGAGGCTTGGCACTGGGAGAGGTTAGGAGAGGCCACTGGTGAAGGTTCAGCCTCAGTGGCAGTTGAAGGCCTGGGATTAAAAGCTTGGAACCATGGAGAGAAGCCCAGAGAGGCCATTGGTGAAAGTACAGCCCCATTGTAAGAGAGACCCCAGTGTTTTGGAGATGCCAGTACCATGAGAGGACAGTTGTTTGAAAGGTCATTGCTGCTCTTCTCTCTACACTCATTTTCTGATTCTAAGGCTGAGGAGAGGGCTAGGAAAATGTGTTTTTAGCAATACCATCTGGAAGCTTTCCATACAGTTGGATAGTCACAGATGTAGGTAAGGTCTTGAGAAGCAGCCCTGCTGAGGCCAGGCTAACTTGGTCGTCTGCTTCGGCCCTGCTTTTCTTGCTCTGGTCATTTCTCAGAAGCCTCCATTTGGAGTTTCCCTCCTCAGCATTGCTGAATGGAACGCTGTTAAAACAAATCTAAATATGTCTTTCCAATTAGGAAACCCTTCTGTAGCCTCAAGCCAGACTCCCCAGTGTCCCTCTGTCTCTCACAAGTGAACCCTTTAATCATGTGACCACCCAAGTCTGTGTGAAAGAAGAATCTCACTTCTAGAAACACCCAAGGACCTTTTGCTACCAGAATGCACCCAGTTGGAACTGTGTTCCTCCGACTGTGCATTCTTCTCAGCCCTCATCCTGAGTAGGACATTAGGCATGGGTCTTTGATGCGGGTCAGGATACACTGACTTGTTTTTCCTAATAATTTCTGTCATGTCCACACCTCCTGCCATTTGGCCACCTCACCCTTGAGCATTTGCTACTTCTGCAAGATAGAATGCTTCCATGCATATTTATTTGGAAATTTTTAGAAAACAAATTGGATGAGTTGCTATTGTTCCTTCTAGTTTTGAGTGTCTTTGGATCAGTGAGTAACTGGGGAAGAAATATATCTGTGATTGGGCACTTAGAAATAGCTGTAGATTCTGTTCATCTTTTTATTTTAAACCATAATATCCACAACACTTTGGAATTTGAATATTATTTTTCTTAGTGAGAAAGGAAAAAAAACAAGCCCAATGGATATGAGCAATTCAGTTTTATCTACACCATTCTCTCAAGAATTCAACATTATACCACTTTCTTAAGCAGTGAATCAGCCCGTTCCTTCATGTTCCTTGCCATCCCCTGCCCCAAAATGCATCAAAATTTTGCTGTTCTTGACACACTCCTTGAGATTGATCTGTCTGGACTTAGCCAAGCAGTCACAAATCCTTCTGGTTTATGCTTCTCCTTCCTATGTGGTGACTGATACATTTTGATCATGATCATTTAGACTCTTACTTCAGCAGAAAAAGTCTCTTTGTAGTCAGATCTGCTTCCTTGTTCACCTCCCTTCCCTTCTCCCCTCCAATGGCCATATTTAACTCCACTCTTCATAAATTTAACTATAGTTTCTCATCATGGACTATGATGCCAGTGGTAATGTACCGATCCCATTTTGAATTCTGTGCATCAAAAGCCAAGGATACATTTATTGATTATAGCCTTAGTTCCCTTTGTCGCTGCAATTTAAACACATTGCCCACACAACTTCCATATTCTCTCCATGTTTCCTTGGGATGGGGCCCACTTCAGGAAAGGAGGCAGAATGGTAAGGTGGAAATAGAATAGTTGTGTTGCTGTGTGGCGTTTGCAAGTTGATGACACTAGTTAAACTAGCATTTCTCACAGGTAAAGTGTAGAGAAGGCCCCACCTTGGGGATTACTGTGGCAATGACTTCAGAGGCTCTTTTTGGGACTCTCGGCTATGATATGGGAGTTCCACAGGATTAGTCCTTATCTTAAAACCAAAACCTTTCTGTCAGAGAAATCAAGAATTCACCAGTGCAAGGAGAAGCAGCTTCCATCATCTGATGATGAGGTGAATGTCAGGGACAGTGGATGATGAATCTATTTCTTTATGTGTGTATGTATGTATGTATGTATGTATCTATCTATCTATCTATCTATCTATCTATCTATCTATCTATCTATCTATCGATCATCTGGCTAGCTAGCTAGCTATTACCCATCTATTTGTGTTTCACTATCTCTAGTAGTAGTTCTACAAAATAAGTTAGCAGTGCTTTCATTTTATTATTGGTTAAAATAAACTGGAAAGAAACAGTTAAGTAACACCATTTTAGCATAGCTCTGTTGTGAGCCAATATACACATAACATTGAAGTTTTTTCTCCAGATGTGCAACGACCCCCTCCCTTAGCAATGTCTACTTAGTCATAGCCCTTGGCAAGCTAATTTCCATGGTCTTGGGAGTTCTGTGTTCTGTTTCACAATGACAACACATATATGCTTCCTCTGCTAGTCCAATCAGATATCTCTATGATGCTGATGTCTTCATTCTTGGCTTTTTGTACATGCAAACAAAGTGCACAGATGTTTGTGAAGTCTCAAAGCATGACATTTCCCTATGATTTTGGTTCTTTTTAATGTGGCTACCATTCCTCTGTGTCTCCTTTTCTACTCTTTATTTGTCTCATTGAAATTTTTGTCCATGCCACAAGATTCTCATCCCCTTTAGGAATTAGCACAGTTTTATTTTAGTAATTAAAATTGTCATGCTGATTTCTAAACTCCAGTCTTTGATTTGATTAAAAAAGCTCTCTTCTCTCAGGGCACAGAAGTGTTCCCATCAGGAGTCTAGAGCAGAATGAAGGGCTGTCATTTTTCTGGGTCTCCTTTTCCTCACATGAGTTCTGTAGGGTGAGTCTGGGCGGATGGAGAGGGGCTCTGTCTGTCACTTTGTCTATCTGTGGGATATTCCTGTTCCAACAGCAAAGTAGGTAAATTACGATGGTTGATATTGTGTGCCAATTTGATTAGACTATATCAACTAATTGTTTGATGAAACTCAAGTCTAGATGGCACTGTAAAGCTATTTTAAAGATAGGATTAACATTTTTAATCAATTACCTTCACATAAGCAGACTACCCTCCTCAATGTGGGTGGAAGTCTAAAAGGCTATTGTGAAGGGTTATCAAAGGAGGAACTGCAGATTGTGACACAGAAATTCTGTTTGGGTTTCGAGACTTGAGGCTCAAGACAGAAACCCTGACTCTTAGCTGAACTCCCAGCCTGCTGACCTGACCTACAGGTCTAAATTTGTCAATCTCAACCTCACAACCTAGTTCCTTATAATTGTTCTCTCTCTTTTCTGATGTAGTCATATATCTCATATTGATAGACGCATTGGTCTCTTTTTGTGAACATCAGAATATGTATTTGGACAAACTGAGATGGCCATGAAATCACTGAACATTATAGTATTATGGGATCTCCATTGTATGTATGATTAAAATGTTACATGGTGAGATGCAAATCCTATTGGTTAATATCTTGCCATTTTTTATTTCCCTGGAGAACACTAACTAACACATTCCTCAGATGGTGTGTAGATACTCAGAAGAGCTACAAGATGCTCCACTGGGATGCTGCAAGAAAATATTAGAATTTCTATTTACTGTATAGAGTTTTATTAACAAGAAAACTAAAACAATTTAGCTTTACTAGTGTTTGCTAATAAGATTGACACTAGAATCTCCCCTAGATCCATGGATCACATGGTTACATATTATGCTTGAGTTCTGATGATTTATGGGCTAGAAGGGAGTTTACCAGTTCTCAGAATTTACCAGTGATATTTTAAATATAGTGTGTTCCAATACTTTGCTGGTTGCCTGTGGAAGGCCAAATATACTGATGTCTAGTATCTAATTTTATTTGCTCTGCTGTTGGGGAATGGACCTAAAGTTTTGTGCATGTTCCCTGCCACTGGATCACCACCTCAGCTCATATATTACCTAAGTGTATATGAGCCAATCCTGATGCAATGGACACATAGTTTTAATGATCTTTCTTTTACCAAGAATCTGTGAGCTAAAGTGACTGTTAATAATGCAATAAAAAACAAGCCTTCTGGACATTTTTTTTTAAAACCTGTGGTGTATTTCTTCTTCTTCATGTCTAAGTAAGAGATGAGATCTGAGATCGTCCAGTCAGGTTTGTGAAAAGGACTGCCAAAAAGATTTTCTTTTAAAAATATTTATTTATTTTTACTTTATTTATATGAGTGTTTGGCTGCATGTATGTATGTGAACCCCAAGAATGCCTGGTACCCACAGAAGCCAGAAGAGGGCATTGAGTCTCTAGGACTGGAGTTGCGGAAGGTTGTGAGCTACTATGTAGGTGTTAGGAACCAAATCTGGGTCCTTTGTGAGAACAGCAAATACTCCTACCACTAAGTGATCTCTCTAGCACCTCCACCTCCAGTTTTCTAATTGTCAGGACTAACAGATGTGTAAGATTGTATTTCTACCTTAATTTCAGTGTCTTTTACGTGTAGTCCTCTATATATATTCTGAGGGAGATAGAAACATTACTATCTTTGAATCTACTTCTTTTGACCATGTATCTTACTCTTTGGCATTATGTAAGTGGGTGGAGAGAAGGAAGGACCGTGATGACATCAGAGTTTTCTAATGCTACATGAATACTTGAGTTGCAATCCAAGAAGCTGAAAAGTGACTTGTAGATGACACTGCTTTGGGGACAAAGTAGATATTAACTTCAGAAAAAACTGACCCAACCGCACCATTACAACAATATGTATTAAAAGAGATGAAGACCTTAAAAACATGGATTCGTCATCTCAGATTTTATAAACTGAGTCACATTGTCATGGTATGCAGAAGGAATTTATTATGCTACATTCAAAATGCAGGCATTAATCATTTAATGCACTTATAAGTAGTAACTCATTATGAAGGGAATTGGCGTGTTGGTTCCAAAGGGGTTGTGATGAGAAAAGTGCAACATCCTGTTTTAATCAAACGTTTTCAAAATATAACCATACTTAGAAATTCTGTTGTCGATTGCTTATGAAGTTCACAAACCTGACCTTTTTTTTTTTTTTTGAATGATTTCTCACTGGAGGACTTGAACTAAGGAGATCCTAAAACGGCAATGCCATTGTCAGGATTTCACAATCCTGTAATCTTTGAGCATATAATAAAGAAACACTTTGAGCATATAATAAGGAAACCTCTTTCATTTTTCTTTGGTCTACCATGCTCCTTGCCCACCCCCTGCCAAGATTTCTAACCATAAAACACATATTTCCAATGAAGGCTCCAAGCTGAGTGACTAGAAGATGAGTCCAGTCAAGCTGAGGTGAGGTTTGACCCCATGGTCGCCAGAAGTCTGAGTTCATCTTACTTGTTAGGAAAAATTCTTCAGGCATCACTCACCAACAGTCTAGTGTCATTCCGAGCCTTGAAATGTGGTTTGTGTAGATCTAGTTCCGGGGAGAGAGAGAGAGAGAGAGAGAGAGAGAGAGAGAGAGAGATCCAAATCACATAGTACCATGAGGCAAAATATCTGATTACAGAGTCCAAAACTGCTTTGTGTATGTAATTTTTGAAGAGAAAAAATCACAAGCCAGCAGCAGCGAAGTGCTTAGTGGGGGATTTCCGTTTCACCCATGCAGCGATTACATTTCAATCTGAGCAGCAGGGAGATTCTGCTGATCCTAAACTAACGAATGTCAAGAAGGAAATGGTTTGCTTCTTTCTTTCAGTAGGTGGTTATTGTTTTAAAAATGAAGACCCTTAAGTTTGGCTGACATCCAAGGCATGTCACATATCCCTGATGTAGAGATATGCAGTGAGAATCCCCAGTCCCCAAATATTTGATTAGAGCATATGTAAATTGTCCCATGTTCTTGGCATGGGCTGAATCAGGAATGACAATGTAGATTATGATGTTCTTTTACAATCAAAGGCTATTATTACTATTTTCCCCAAAGGAAGTAAAATTTATTTAGTCAAGACATCTGATGCTTCTTGGTACATCAGATAATTTATACTTACATTCTGTAAGGAAACAAATAACGAACAGTGAACAGAACAGTTCATGACATTCTATAAATATCACAGATTTTTTTGAGAAATTAATGAATAGCTAACATTGAAATGCATATTCACAGAAAAACTATTAGCCATTTTCTTTTGCCTCTACTTCTGAGGATTATAATTAGTGGCCCTGAGCCCCAAATCAGAAAAAATCACATTTCAGAGATGGAAATGTGTGTGAAACTCCTTGAGAAATATACTAGCTAAACCATAAAGGAGACATATGGGTTTGCTGTAAAGTTAGTTGATCAGGAATTTCAGTATTTTATCTAGTATGTAATCAGTACTAAAGAAATAAAAATCACAGTCCTCCTATGCCTAAATGAAAGGCTTTGCAGAAAACACCTTCACCCTCCTGTGAGTGTCCCCTGCCTGATCTCTGGTCCATCACCATCCCAAACGGGGGTAAATGATTCGGGCAAAGGCTTCTCCTACAATGTTAAAGACACACAGGAGACGTGTGTCTACCAAGCAAGTGACATGGTTGTGATTTAGCACAACAGAAAAATGGCATAGCAGAGTTGATGTAGCTTCTCATCCACAAAAACTTACTGTACATTGAGAGAGCAAATCCAGGAGGTACAGGCATTTCATATATGTCTGGCTCAAAACTGTCAGTTTTCAAAATAAAAATGTCAGTGAAATATTTTCTATTTGACTACAGAAGTAGTTAAATTCTTGAATTAAAAGCACTCCTTATCTGTAAGAATAAAGAGGGGGAAGGGCCGGAAGGGAATGCAGACAAGAGCTAGCCTTGCCTGAAGAGGGAGATGCTCAGGCTGCCTCTGAACAGACAATAGAAAACTAATGAGGTAAAAAGTCTGGCAGGATTATGATCTGATTGTCACAGATTAGACTAATGTCAACGAGGAGCAAAGAACAGCCTCTGAATGGCTTTGAGACACCTGCAGACAATTGTCTTTCCAGGGATTGATTCGTCGTCGGGCATTGTTTTAGGCAGCATTTTACGACAGAGGGGATGGAATGGAGTTTGGGGAGAGGTGACAGTTTTGCTCCGTCCTCCTCCCCACTTCCGAATTGTCCTTTCAGTCGTAAGCCCCTGTCTTGTTGACTGTCACAGGAAGCAGCTGTCCGCAGACCCCTCTTTAAATCTTACAATTCTATTAGTGAGAATGAAAAATCATGGAGGCTGAATTCTGATCTTTAGAAAGAAGGGCTTGGGCACTAGCATTTTACAGTGTGTTATCTGTACAGTGTAAGGGCTGCAGTTCTTGGCAGAATCTGAGGAGCTATTTTTGATTCATTCATTTTATTTTCTCCTCTTTGGGACCTTCATCAGATATTTCTGGGCACAGATTTTACTCACAGCTCAAGTGAGGTCCTTTTGTAGCCAATTGCGTATTTTGACTGGCCCCATATAGGGGGACATATTCCTATTCCTATGGGAAACATCTATAAAACAAAGCGATGAATAGCCTCCCTGGGATAAGAGAGGCAGAGCAGAGGCAAGATCTGTGGGACCATGCTAGGACTTGACATTTTTTGTTGTTGTTACCATTTGGGATACAACAATGCCTATTATTTTTATAATTTGATTACACCTTTTGTACCTTCTGGAAATTAATCACACAGGTAAACATTCACCAAAAAAACTTCAAGTATATTCAGATAAATTTTTAATAACAACTTAATACTAAGTGGAGATTTATAATCTGAGCAGGATAGCAAATGCATGCTGGTCTTTCTATCATTCTTTAGGAAAAAGTAGACTGTAATTTGCCTGTGGTACCCCTCCCTCTTCAGGAAGCCCTGAAAACCTCATTCAGAGATGTAGCTGCCACCACATCATGGTAGGGCATGGCTCCTGCATCTGCACATCTTCTTCTTGCCTTGCATCCATTCCTTGCTTCTCTCTTCTAGCCCCTGGAAACTGCTGCTCTGTCCTCTGTATTACAGTGTGATGATTTACCCTTTCCAGGCTTCCTGCATTTAGTATTGTGTATTTGAGCTTCACTTGTATTGTTTGCGTATCAGCAGTTCATTTTTACAGTCACATTATCTTCTAATCCGGATGGTTTTGCCTTTTACAAAGGAATACACCTGCACTAAGTATGGTCGCTCATGTCTGTAATCCCAGCTGAAGACATGGGAAGGCTGAATCAGTAGACTTGCCACAAGTTCCATGCAGTTACATAGTAAAATATTGTCTCAAAACAAACAAATAATGCAACAAAGCAGAACAAAAATTCCACATGTTGGCCTAGCTGTTTCTTCCATTTTACTCATGATGAACTTGGAGACAAACAGAGACTCTCTCTGGTGGTACTGGGACGGTTTCTGCAAAATCTCCCATGAAAAGCCTTGGCTGCCAATCTCGAGTCTTGAAGAATCCAAACCTAGGAAGTGTGATGGTTACATATGTAACTATTTTCTTACTCCATTTGTGGATAGTCCTGACTTAAGAAGGTGACTGGAATTGAATTAGAAGTCAGAATTCTAATGATACTAGGGCTAGATGTTTTCCAAAATAAATGTCTTTTAATAACCTCCAACATTTACTGTTTTTCTGGATAAAAAGAGAAAGAAACAACCATGGATAGGTTTGGAAATGGACTTATAAAATGACTATAAGGGCTATTGATTATTAACTGATTCATACATTATTTTTAAGGGGCTAATGAGATGGCTTAGTAGATAAATATGTGTAAACAGGAGGTCCTGAGTTCTGATCTCCAGCACCGAGTTAAAAGCAGTGCACATCTATAACGCCGTGCGGTGCCGGGAGACATCCCGAGGGTTTACTGTCTAGCCAAGGCGGCAGAAATGGTGAGCTCCAGGTTCAGTGAGAGACCCCGTCTCACAATGTAAGGTGGAGAAGCAGGGAGGAAGATACCCAATGTTTACTATGGCCTACACGAGCACACACACACACACACACACACACCACATTCACACACATCACAATCACACACACATATACACCGCATTCACACACATCACAATCACACACACATATACACCGCATTCACACACATCACAATCACACACACATATACACCGCATTCACACACAAACATATACACTACATTCACACACACCTGTGCACCATATTCACATACACATATACACCACTTTCACACACACACACACACACACACACACACACCCCTACACCACATTCACACACACACATATACCATATTCACAGACACACATATACCACATTCACACACACACACACTTTGAAAAAGAATGCTTTAGAAGTAATAATCCATAAGTTTATTAAGCACTTTCAGCTGTTTAAAGTACTTAAAACACACACTAATGCTAATTCCTCAATCATCCTATAAGGGTAATAAGGCAGGGTAGATCTTGCTTCTAATGCAGAAAAGGAGACTGAAAATCCAAGGGCAATGTAGACTCTCAGGATCAGATGTAATTGTCAACAAAGGCCTGAGACTCCCCATTCCCAACCTAGTGTAGCTGACAGGACCAGATTCTGATTAATGAAGTTGAGCAGCAGTAAAAATCATCAGAGTTTGATATGGAGGGATGTAATAGCTAAACTCATATGAATATTCAGTCTCTTGTTAATTTATGAAGAATTAGGACTTTAAAAAGGATGCAATCTTACTACGTTATTAGGTTAAGCTCTCCTAAAACAAACCAGCAAACAACAAAGTATTGTAAATTAGGCCATTTTGGAATTTGTGCAATTTAAATGGTTGAGTTATTTTATGTTAGGAAAGTGACTGCACAATATTCATTAGCTAATTTTCATGATGTTTTGTTGTTGTTGTTGTTGTTGTTTTAAGCACATCGGGCCAAATTACACTTTCAGAGATGCTGACAGAATTTTAATTAACATAATAGGTCTAAATTCAGTTCTTTCTATGGTGGCTTCATTTTGATTCAGGGAGGTGTTGAGCATTATAATTTTCCTTTTTGTAAGGGAAGAAAGCCAGTCTTTCTAGGCTGAATCATGTACCCACAACCTGACAGTGAATAAGCCCAACACAGGTGTGAGTTTACACCAATGAAGTCCAAGTGTAACAGTGTGGCCAATGGTGGTGCAGCTGACGACGGCCACACCTGTCCTGCTGTGGGCCTTGGCTGTACCCTCTTCCCCAGCCCCGACCTGCTCTTTTTGTGGTTGTTATTTTGTAGAAGTTTTAGATTCATGGAAAAGACAAATATCTGAGTATATTAAATGGTTTTGTAAAATATGTCCTTTAAAAAATATTGCAAGATAAATATTTTATTGTGTGTCTTTCCATGGCAGCTTGTCCCTCCAAAGCTTTGCAAAGACTAACGTGGTTGCCACCCCCAGGGAAGAAAGCAACAGCGTTCATTAAGGGGGTCCCAGTGACCCCAGTGTTTGCACGCCTATGATCTTTATGCAAAGCAGTTCAGTGAGATAAACAACACGCTTTAAGCATTACCTGTCTGACGCATTCTGCTGTCTGCCGGCCTCAAGGATCACATGTGATTGTGTAGCACCACACAAACTGAATTCTAAGGTTATCTTTAACATCTTACAGCTATTATCACTTGTCTTGTGATCTGTGGTTTCAGAAAAAAAAATCTGTTAGCAGGAGCAAGGGGGCACTCTGTACTTAACACAAGCAGCTGTTAATTATAAAACTGCACTCATTTGTATTTTACTAAAAACGTTGCTATGACTCTCAAAGAACTTTTAGGAAGACACTGAATCCCCTTCATCTCTGCAGCTGATTTCTATACTTGCCACTTTCTTCCCCCCAAATAATGCCAATTCTCCCTGTGGAGTCCTATTAAGGATCATAAAACCCAATAAAATATCTTTTTGGAGAAAGCCAAAATATATTTGAGGGAATTACGGCTGATGAGGGAGATGCAATGCTGGATATTACAGCAAATTAGTTCTGTTAAATATGAGGAGGTTGAGCGTTCTGTACATCTTTCTGCAATAAACTACATGGACACATGTACGCACACACACGGGGTCCACTTACACAGAGAGATGCTGGCACCTACCCCTAGGTGTTTAATCACAGCCCTGCTGCAAGAGAGAGAACAGGTTGACCAAAGACAGGACAATTTCCTGTAGAAGCTGGAGACATCAATGCAGTGGAACATATATTTCTTGCATTCAAGCCTGTCTTTTTATTTTGTTTACACAACAAAGTTATTATGCTAATTACGTAGTGATATGCCGCCCCTGAGGACGTTCCACGATGATAGCATCTACTTTAGGATGCAGATTGGGAGCCAATATGTGATTATTGCTATTTCAAAATGATTTGATCAGTATGACAATTTTTTCCTTCGGAGGGAGTTCTCTGTCTGTACTGCTTGATATGGATTTAACAGCACAGTGTAGAAAAAATAATCAGTAGAATTTGGGTTTTTTTTAATGCTCTTCTCAAAGAATATCAGTAGATAATATGTTGGAGTGATGAATCAAGACTAAGGGGTGTGTGTGTGTGTGTGTGTGTGTGTGTGTGTGTGTGTGTGTGTACATGTGAGAGTGACTGAGAGCTTACGTTAATATGCGTACAACTTCGCTAGGGGGAGCTCTTGACTGGCTGTTCAGTAGCCTGACTATTGTCTGTAGGAGACAATTTTTCTTTGTTTGAAAATTTACAAGTCATCAATGAAAATGCCACAAATACAGTAGAAGTTTAGGGGATAGACACACCACTGGCTCCCAGTTCTGCATTCGGGTGAGGGTGGGTCGGCATTTTCCTTCTTAGTCCCTTTGCCCAGCAATTATATTTCCACATCCCATCATTGAGCAGATTTCAGAGCTACTGTAAGAATCTTTTTGCCACAGGGCTTTCTGTAGCCCGTTCCTTCTGGGAGTCTCTTCACTGAAGCTTGGCAATAACAACGAAGACTTTTCAAATGCCAGGTACTCACATCAATTAATTAAGCAACGATGCAAATGTGATTACAGTGACTGACATCGCATTGTTGGGTTAAAACTGGGAAGCTCTCTGGTCAGAGATGCACCCATTCCAAAGAATTACGGGGTGGGGGCGTTAACCAGCCAAAAAACCTGCAAATATTTGCAACATCTTCATAAGACAATGACTTTTAGAAGAATAGCAGAATATGCCAGCCCTAAGAGGGTGGTATGATTGGCTTGGACAATTCTCATTTTATTATCCTTATTCTGCAAAACTCCAACCTCTCACGCGTGTGTGTGTGTGTGTGTGTGTGTGTGTGTGTGTGTGTGTGTGTGTGTGTTTAAATCGGAGGAAAAGGAACTGAAGCCAAGTGCCTCTTTCCCTACCGGGTTCCTGCCTTTTTCTCCACTCTAATGACATTTGGCTGGCTCTGCTGTGTAATGCTTGACTGGTTTTATTGTTGTCTGTTCCCAGTGGGGAACAGTTGACACTGCTCTCTGTTTTCAATTGATATCCATTTTCAACAATATTGCTTTCTATTAGATTCCTGCACAGTTTGTGCCAAGCAAACTGAATATTTACTGGGCTGACCTCAAAGCCTTCAAATCAACAAACACTAGAATAAGCAAAAGTATGCATTTTTAAGATCAAATGTTTTTGAATGCTCCTTTCAAAATTATTATTTTTAAACGCACCCTGAACTACAGATTAAATAATACTAGAGTATTGGTTCTGTCAGCCCACTTTATTTATTTTCACATATTAAATAATGGTATTAAATGTTAGAAAAATGGTTATATATATTTTTTTACTTAGTCAGGGATGAAAGCAATTCATTTTTTCTGTATTTAGCAGTCCCCCCTTGTAAGCAACTGAGCATTTTTGCCCATTACCTTTTAGTGTAGACATAGTGTATAATGTCATATTGCACAGAGCAACTGAGTTTGACAAAACAGAAGACAGACAACCACCTCAAGACTCCTTTACTGCAGGGGCTCTGAGTTAGAGCTGGAGGGGCAGAAGATTGCATTTAACCATTGAAAGCCAAAGAGCTCGTCAATGACAGGGTTGTTTCTAAACATCTTTGCTTCAATGTGCCAAGCAAAGTTGTCAGAATCTTAATCATACGTACTACCCCCTATGTACAGTGCACCAGGCTGGACATGGCAGGTAGGAAATTTTAATTTTGGAGAAAAGAATTTGAAAAAGAAAGGATTTTGATATTTTGAGAAGTACCTAGAAATGATGGCAAATTTAGCCAAATATGCCCAATTACTTAAAAAAACAAAGCTTGTTCTTTCACATGTAGGTTAAAGTTAGCTGTAATAGGATATGTCTGCATAAAATTCCTCAGGTAACCCGAGGTAGCTATTGACTCTTCAGGCAAAGAACATTGCCCAGTGGGGTGACAGATGAGTGTTCACTGCATAAGCATGAGGACCTACGTTTGGATCCCCAGGACCCATGGCAAGATCAGGTGAAGTGAACAGTCACCCCATCTCTGAAGGTCCTGGGAGTTTGCTAGGCAGCCTGTATAGCTGAAATAGTGAGAGGCAGTCTCAATAAGAGAAACCCTCGCTAAAAAATAAGGTGAAGAGAGATAGAAAAGCCTGAAGTCAACCTCTGGCCTCTTCACATGCATGAATACACACACACACACACACACACACACACACACACACACACACACACACACACACACACACACACTCGCATGCGCTCCCATGCACACACTCACACACACATGCACACACGCACAGAGCTGGGGGTCTAAAATACATTTTCTAATAGTGTTCAGATGATCATAGCTACCATGTTACAGAACGTAACCCATTGTGTGTAGTCTGACTCCTACTCATAAGAAAAAAGGACAATGAGCTAAAGTTTCTAATGCAGACTTCTCTTTCCCAGCTTCCTTAATTTCATTCCTTTCACCCCATATTTATTGAGTCTGAATCAGCATCCCTATTTCTTTTAAGCAGAGGTGATGTCTCTCTTACCATTTCCTGAGCCCACAGTGCCCACCAGCATCTTAGAACCAAGCGCTTTCCAGTATGCATTGTTCACTCTCAACACAACCCTTGCCGTACTGTCCTTCAAAGTCCGTGTGCACTGCATATGACACACAACAGAATCTAGTGCTCAGCAGCCCTTTGGGGCATCTTTTCAGAAAATGTGGCCACCTAGACATTGGCTAGGCCTGGCAAGCAGTGATCTGCCAATGGTTCTGGGAAAACCCCTTACTCAGCTTCATTTCTTACCATCTGTGAATCAGTTTTTCTATTTATAAATCAGGCGTAATTAAAACTGCCCACTGGGCCTTTTCCAGGACTGTTGGGAGGCTTAGCAAGAAGCTGCTAGCTTCCCTTAGCTCTTTGAGGGAGCAATGCTATAAGATACCGAAGGCAGAAGCCTTGCATGTGAGGCGTTGGACACGTTTGCATTTAAACCTCCACTTTCATAAATCGAATATGGCATTCTTTGGCATGGACACAGAACATAATTAATCAGTAGAACTTCAGTCAAAAATACAATTTTTATGGATTCCAGGAATGCCTGGAAACTCATGGCCAGTATAGATTGATATGTGGCTGAGTGTTGATGGCTTCTCAACAAACTTGGTTTCAGGTCCAACCCTGTCAGTAACTAGCTGTGTCCACCTTGGCAGGTGATTTCCCTTCCCTCCACATCCTCATTTGCAAAATGAAAGGACTTTCTGATTGCCTTATGGGAATAAAAGTGAGTTTTAATGTGAAGAAGTGTTTAGAAAGATGTTAAGCATCTTTTCTGTATAACACAGGCTATGGGCTACTAGTGATTTTAAATATGGGCTGTGGTAACTCCAAACTCTCTTTTGGGCTAATTGAAATTACACACACACACACACACACACACACACACACACACACACACACACACACACACGGCACATACAGGCACAAGCAAACAATCTCTCTCTCTCTCTCTCTCTTTCTCTCTCTCTCTCTCTCTCTCTCTCTCTCTCTCTCTCTCTCTCTCTCTGCATTATAATATATGTTGTTTAATGAGGAAGGAATCCCATTCTCCCTGTTGTTTCTTGTGCGACTTTCTTGTCATTCTGTGCTGATTGTCTTCCTAGCTCACTATGGAGTCAGCTACCAGATGAGTATTTCTCCAACATTTTGTCCTGAAAAGCACCCTCCGATGAAAGACATTTCATTCCTATGAAAACTACATGATGCAATCTGAAAGTGTTTTATAAACCTTGTCTAGGAATCTTCAGATAAGATAGAGTACACTACACAAATTATTTTCTTAGTCTCTTTTATAACATCTTAATATTCTCACATCCATGTCTATATTTCCCAAGTGGCATCAAAATTCAATCATGTTTTACTTGATTTTTTCCTTCTGCAAATCTGAATGATTGTTTATCAAAGCAGTGAGCACACAAATGACAAAAAGAGAGGAGAAATTTCATTGCTATCCATTACATTGGAGACTGTGATTTAAATTGGATTAGTGAGATAAAAAGGTCCATTTTCTCTGCGTGAATTGCAGACTACCTTTAGAAATTACACTTGAAACAGTTACCTGGAAAGAGAGATGCCCCACAGTACCTGCGATCATCTGGGTGATGGATGGCGCAGGTACATTTGTGTAAGGACAAAAGAGAGGTAATCAGGCAAGGAAATAAAGACAGGAGAAATCACAATCCTTAGCTCCATTTAGGTAAAATTCAGGCTAAAATGGACCCCTCCATCCTAAGTACACATAATGTTGAGATTAATACCAGATCAAAATCAAGGGTCGGGGGAGGAAGAGCTGGAGGAGATAGATAGATAGATAGATAGATAGATAGATAGATAGATAGATAGATAGATAGACAGATAGATAGACAGATACACAGAGACAGAACACGTCTCTCACCTTCCCCTGCGTATGCCATGGTCCTGTATAATTCCAGTTTGCTGAAGTGTCGTGATACATCCAAGTCATGGAGGCTTGTTTCCATATTGTGTGTTGGTGGCATTGAGGGTCCCAGGAACCTCTAGGGAAGTTGGGAATGATAAGTGTTATGGAATATGTGAACTCACTCTATTCATATCATCCAATAATGTTGCTAGGTCCTGTAATGAAGCATTGCACTTGACAATTGCAGGAACCAGGAAGGGCAGCCCGAAAGGTCATCAGTTGAGGCAGCCCTCCTTGTCCTTGGTCATCAGGCTCATCTGTGGGCACTTGCTGTGAGTGTCTAGGCCATACCTCTTCCAGCTTCCCTCTGGCAGGTGCTGATGGGACAGTGTGCCCCAATTAATAAGGAAAGAGAGACTGTGGGCACATAACTAATGGTGAAAACAGCTAGGGGTCAGGTTTTTGAGATTGGACCCTGGAACCTCAGTCTTAAAAAAACCATCCAGGAGGGAAAAAAATAGATGCGTTTTAAGATGTTTTCACAGAGGAAGTCGTCAGTCTAGGGACAGGTCCTGTAACCACAGAGTCTAGTGTCTGCGGTTGGCTGGAATTTATAAAATAAGGAAAAACAAACCAGAGGTCTGTGTGCAGAGTTGAGGCAAGGTTGTATTTTTAGTTGTCTTAACTGAATAAATCCATCAGTTGACAAAGAGAGGAGTGTAGTGGATTAGACAGAGAAGGTATGATTGAAGACTCCTAGGCAGGGTCAACTTGAGACCCATTGATCATAGTCTCATTAGGCCTGGAACAGAAACAAAAATGAATTTGAAATGTGGGGGGAGTAAGCAGAGGTGGGGAGAAGAAGGAGACCAAAGGGAAATATTGGTATGCTTTCCAACAGTGTGATTCATAACACACTGCTGAACTCAGACACTGGGGGACAGAATTTTTCGGTAACCTCCCTGACAGACACTGTGCCAGGGCAAGCATTTCTAGCACCCCAGATCACTTGTCTTCTTTAGTAAAATGCCCCTGAATAATATTTATAGCATAAAAAATGGCTTATGCTTTAGAAAAAATGCTGCTAGTGTTGTAGTGCTGACCAATATACCCCAAGTAAAGCCAAATAAAGGAAGAGAACTGGGAGAGACCCCAGCAGGATCCCAGACTCTTTATTTCTACTCATGGGTCCTCTCTCTGATTTAGATAGTGAGAAGCATGTATTAGCACTAAAGAGATCCATAAAAGGGCTGATTGTGTATTTTATTAAATTGGAAGTGAGGCTGATAATAAAACTTAATATTAGAAGGAAGCAGGATAATTGGAGCAAAATTAAAGTAACTATTATTAAAAACTTAAATTTAGTCTTCCTGGCCCTTCATCAGCTCTTCCCCCATCAAGCTCCAGCCTTCGGTGGCTTCCTTCTCTCGGCAGGCTTAGCTCTATTTCTCAGACTCGTCTTCCTTGCTTGCAGTATCCTTCTTTGCACACGCTGTCTTTCTCAGCCTGACTCCTCACCCCTCTGTTCTTTTACCCCCTTCATTACCATCAGCAACAGGCAGAACCCTTTCTGATGGGGCCTTCTTGAGAAAGCCTCTCAGGGGTTCAAGGGAGCCCCACAATCAATATTGTCCTTCCCCACTTGAATTATAAAACAGTTGACAAATAGACAGAGTAAGGCCAGACTGTGAACTTGGTTCTGACAAGCTTAACATTGAAAATCCTATACAATATAGAGGAGGGTATGCCTGGTCTCAGGCAAAGCCTGAGCATATCGGGGTAGGCTGTGGAGGAGAGCTGAATGTGGGTCCATGGTGGTCATGGTCCCTCTCAGTGAAGGGACACCATTGAAGATCTTCTTCCTTATCTGAAAGTCATCAATAGAGAAGTGAGATCTGGGTGAGGAGATGGTTGGAGGGATCACTCTCAGAGCGCACCTCATGGAAGGAAACAGCAGCCGCGGGAGTATCAACTGTTTCTGCAATATTGACCTTGGTTAAGAACATAGAATCAGGGGCTAGCTCTGTCATGTATTTACATTCTTCATTCAGTTTCAGCTCAGCCATGGAAGAAGTGCCACACAGCTACTAAGGGATAGGGGACTTGCTGCAGATACTCGACCTTGTATAGCTACAGGAAAACTGTGACATGTAAAATCTCAGAGAAGGAGCCGAGGCTTGGAGAAAAATCACTAAGTGCTCAGCCCTAAGTACCAGGGAGAGTGAGTGGTCAGTCTGAGAAGCTTGGGCATCTCGTGGTCATGAAAGGGGTGCATGGAAGACCCTGAGAAGCTCTTGTCTCTGGGTGGTGCTACCTCTGGAGTTCTGTCACCCAGTATCAAGTGGGGGACCTGGGGCTGCTGTGGTCAGGATTGCTATCTGTCAAGGACAATGAGGCCTACACAAACCATCCGAGAGCCTCCCAGCTCTTCTGATATGTCCATCACTTCCTGAACTGTAAAAACTCCCGAAGTAATGGGGATTTCTGCTTTTCATCTCCTCCTCGGCTGTCTGTGAGCCACACAAGGGAGGGGATTACAGGAGGACCATATCTCAGCTTCAGTATGCTGACTATAGAATAATCTAACAAGGCTACACCTTGATAATCTAGCTTGCTAACAAAGCAAGGAGGAAACTCTGGCCTCTGTCTCACACAACACAATTAAAATCACTGAGTTAATTCTCCAAGAGTCAAGAGATCTTGTGTGTCAAGTTGCTCATTGGGGGATGTTCATTGTTTGATATCTTATGATGTACATATTGATAGAAAGTATTAACCACTTCAAACACAATTTATGATGGATAGTAGGATAACAGAGAGGAGAAAACTATCACCAAATTGAAGAAGAAATAACATCAATATAGCAGTCTTATTTTCTGTAGTGGCCACTTGGTTGTGGTAGTCTTCACTACTTCTTTTGTTCAGTAATTTTGCCTCATTCCCTTGCACAAGCAAGCTCCTTAGCTCATTATGATTCATTGGCTGCTGGTAGTGAGAAAACCCCATTTTCACTCCTGAAAGATCTGTGCTGTTAGCAGTCCCTGCTGATACTGGGTTGATGTCTGTTTACTGATTTTGTTGTTTGCTTGTTTTATTTGAGACAGGATTCATTGTATTGAGCTTGCAAGCTTCCTGCTTCTGCCTCCCAAGGTCTGGTTCTTTTTTACCTTTATTATAGAGAATAGGAGCTTTAAAAGGTCCCCATTCCCATTTTTGTATAGATTTGACATAGTAAAAATGGTTTTGTTTTCATCTTTAGTTTTGGATGCAAATTTCTTAATATCTTTGCATTTTTTATTCATCAGGAGTATCTTTTGTTCTAACTGGATGCCTCTTGGTAGGACCCTAGATGGGCGATCGTTGTCAGGCACATCATCCACAAGATTGGAGGTTTGAACCTTCATCCTGACTTCCCAGCGTTTTCACCCATGATCAGTGATTTAATCAACAACATCTGCACAGTGGACCTCTACAAGTGCCCCCAAATGACAGGGGTCAGGGAGCTTCTGGGCTAGTGGACACATTCATGACAGAACATGGCAATGTACCACAACTCCACTGGACAGAGGCTACTGCACTTGAAACCCTTCCAGTCTCATCCGTATGTATCTTCCCATGACCATTATTTTTAGCTTTTGCAATAAATCATAACTTAAGTGCAGCATTTTCCCAAGTTGGAGTTGTCGTAGCAAATAATCTGATCTGAGGGGTGTATCATTTTCTTTTTCATTGCCATGACAAAACACCAATACCAAGACAAGTTAGCAGAGAAAGGGTTTATTTAGGACTTACAGTTCCAGAGAAAGAAGAGTCTATCACCTTCATGGCAGGCTACTGATGTGGTGACTAGTCAGAGCTAGAAGCTGAGACCTGAGGGTTCACATCTCAAACTCAAAACATGGAGCAGAGAGAGCTAATTAGAAATGTCTTGAGTCTTTTGAAACCTCAAAGCCTGCACCCAGTGACTTGTTGCCTCTGGTAAGGCCACATGTCCCAATCTTCCCCCAAACAGCCACCAACTGTGAACTAAGAATTCAAATGCCTGAGACTTACGGGGGACATCCCATTCAAACCAGCACAAAGGGACATATGAGAAGCTGTGATTCCATTGTCAAGTCAGGCTGAAATATATGTGTGCTGAGGACCTCATACTTGTGACCCGAGTCTAAAGTGCAGGAGATCCTGAGCAACTAAAGTCCCCCAAACCTGTGACACTTAATGACTGATTATAGAATTGAGAGATGAATTAAATTTTATATCACTCAGGTAGTAAAATAACACCCAAGTGACTAAACAATTTCTTCTGATCAAGTCCATCACCCAAACCAATAAGGGAGCCCCCTCACTAGATTACTGGCAGGAAGCACTCATGTAAATCATCATCCTTCTAAGCTTCCAATTTAATAAAACTTTCTGTTGGTGGATAGAAAGTTTTATTAAATTGGAAGCTTAGAAGGTTCCTTCAAAATAACTCCTTAGCAACAAAACCTCTAAACTACCAGAGCCCAAATGATTTCTGCGGCTTGTAAGGGCATTAACTCAGCATCTTGAAATACTTCTCATATGTAAAAGGAGACAATAGCAAAAGCAATTGTAAGCATCTTTGTTGATAGAGGTAAACTGTAGACTGATCCTTAGGAAACCCAAAAAGTTCTAAGGAAAGGATTATGCTACCTATCATTATAAGAGACTAAGACAACTCAAAATTGAAACATGTCTTTGGGTCCCCTAATTTTTGGGGTGCAGGAAGCTGGATGACATAAGCTATTCATGTGTAAGCGAGGGTTATTCTGGCCATATAGACATGACTGCTTTTCTGAATTGCTTTGTGGCAATATCTTCACGCTTCCCCACTTTCCCTTTTGATTGAGTGTGCAAATGATTATCCTGTTCCCAACTCATCACTGTATGCTGCGAGTGGAAGAGGCGGGAATTTCATTGTGTTTGCTTGTCTGTGGAGTTCTGGAATAGAGAAGCCACTGCAGGGATCTCTGATTGAGGAAGCTCATCAGCTCCTAAGCCAGATGAAGTTCCTGAGATCTGGGACTTTATTTTTGATCACATAATTGGGTTTGAGGCAGTCTTGGGAGGAGGAATTCATCTGAATTATACAGTGATGACCACAGGGAAACTAAGATCAATCAAGGAGGGTCCCTTATTTTTTGTAGCTTGTTCTACCAAGAGATGGGGTTGGCTTTTCCACCTCTGAATTGTAGTTAACTCATGACTTCATTTGATCAACAGATTGCAGCAGAAGTGATCACAGATTGTGAGCATATCATCAGAATCCTGCCATCTCTGCCCCTACTGTCTTAGAAAGAGCTCACTCTGAATAACCCTGCTTTCTTTTCTAAGGATCCACCCACCTGAGACTTCTCAGCTCTTGGAACAGGGGCTGTATATGCAAAAAGGAACTCATCCACACAAAGTGAGCAGAGAGTGGGTGACTCAGCTAAGTTCAAACCAAGTTGCTTACCTGTGAGATCCCAGAAAAGCAAGTGATAGTTGGGAGCCATGAAATGTTGGGGTGGTTTGTTACATGTTCAAGCAGACTTACTCTAGCGGACATTTTATAAATAGGTCTTCTGTCTTTCTGCTGAGATTGTAAAATTGTTGGGATCTATGACAGTATTTCCAACTTTTGTAACTCTAACACTTAGCATAAGGCAGGGCACAATGCTGCTTCATGAGTGATTTTTCATGTGATAAAGCTCTTAGTCCTCTATTGGTTGTAGTATTAAGGCCACTCCACGTACTTAAAAGGGAAGTTTATTTTGTGGGGTAATTTACAAGAAAAGGGATAGGTTACAGGGCCTGGGAAAGGTGTAGCGCAGTCCAGCGGTGTTCTCTGGAAAACTCTGCTCAGTCTACCTCCAGCGTCCAGGATCCAGGAACCAAGAGAGCCGGCACATCCAGATCTCGGGTC
This sequence comes from Peromyscus californicus insignis, assembly GCF_007827085.1. Lineage (NCBI taxonomy): Eukaryota > Metazoa > Chordata > Mammalia > Rodentia > Cricetidae > Peromyscus > Peromyscus californicus. Next base: position 148,339,432 of record NW_026294573.1, read on the forward strand.
TTAAGAGTTCCTGTCTCGGCCCCGCTTTGTAGACATGACAGTTACCAAAGCCTCAATGGGGGTAGTACTTTCAGGTCAAAGCTGGAACAGCTACCCACTACAGTCCTCCATTTGAAAAATAAAAGACCATCAGAAGAAAAGCCCTGGGTTGCCATAGATAGGCCATAGGCTCTTGCTCCCTGTTGTTTTAAACACCTGTACTCTATGATAATTTCCAACAAGCATGAGATTTGGTTTTCAACTGTCAGCTTCTCAGTCAATAGCAAGGACTGTCCAGTATTGAGGGAGGAAAATTAAAAAAAAAAAGCAAAGAAAAAATGAACTACAAAGGAGATAAGGTAAGAGCCAAAACTTTCTGGAGTCGGGGAGTATCGGGTGCTGCTCGAAACCTTTTAGCCAATATCCCCACCCATTACTGGCCTTACTAACCAAATCACCAAAGCAACCCAAGCAAGCAGAGAGAGCCAGGACAATTGCTGGAGATCATTCTGTTTCCTTCCTGACTTGTTACTCCTATTTCCTCCTGACTCCTGACCTCTGGCTTCGTGTCTCGTTTGCAAAGCACACCTTTCCTTTGCACTTGGCATTGCTGCTAGTGTCTGTTCTGACCTGGACCTCTAATGAGTTGTGCAGCTGCTGGCACAGCCACACCCTTCAGTTGCTTTTGATTTGTCTCAGATAGAGCACCCTAACCTCACTTCGCTCCTCATTGATTTCTCCCAGCAACGAAGATGAGGGGAGTCTGTCCACAATCCTTACAAAAGAAGGTGCGTTGGAGTGAGTCCCTGTCTGGGCCCAGCTCCTTCACTCAGGATTCCAGAAAAATCCATGTTGGGTACAAGCTTGAGGCTAGAATGGTAACAAGATGGGTGTAATTTAAATCTATTTTCTGTCTGTTCTTCCCAAGCACTTAGGGAAGAGATTCCCCCATCTTGGCTCTCTCTTGCTGACTCTGGAAGGGGCTCCAGCAGAGATGCTGGGAGAATGAGCGTCCCAGGACTGATTTTCTAAACTCTCAGGTTTTCCCGTTATCTGGCACTGGTTAAGCTGACTAACCAGACACAGAGAAGGGAAGAACTCTGCTAACACATCACAGTTAGGAAAGTGATGATTTCGTGAAATTATTACACGGCATTCGTAATGAATGCTGTCTACATTGAGAGTAGCTGGAGTTCAGAGAATTACTTCTCTGGCTCTTGGAACAGCAGCTGTCTGCAGAGATGTGCGGAGAGCCCCTGTCCTCATGGCACAGGCAGCTGTGTGGCAATCTGCTTTGAACACGAGTGATGCATAAAAGGTCCCCATGAAAGGATTCTACTGGCCTGGAGAGTCCAGAGAGAGGTCCAAGGCACAAATTTCCACCTGCTCCATTTCTCAAGGCCGGTGAGAGAGTTCACAAAAGCCTTGAGCGGCAAATACTTGTGGACCAACTGCTTTGGTGTCTTCCCACTCAAATGGCAGAGCTGCTTAAAAGGCTGCGCTGCAATTTTTAATTTTGTAATAATTTGGAGGGTGGCTCATTAGCTTTATGCTTGTCTGGAAGAGTCACACATGAATCTCTAAAGTAATAGTTACCAAAAATGTGGGTGGGCAAAATAAGTAAATGACAATATTGCCTTTCTGTGCGGGAGACCTCATTAATAGTTCCATGTTCACCTAAGGAGAGAAAGGTGTGTGCCCCGTCAATCCCCTTGCCTCCCATTAAGCTTGTGCTTGATGACTGCAGGTGTGTGAAAGCCTTTTCTGTGTGAGGCCAATGCCTCTGCACGGGAGCTTGGGGCTTGGGAGTACATTTATCAAATGCATGCCAACTCCAGAAAACTCCCAGAGAAAATTGTAGAGCACCTGCATACTAATGCTTTACTGTGGAAATTATTTTATTGCACAGTGAAAGCCCTACAGTCGTGCCACAGAAACATGCTACATGACTCCAAGTACAGAAACCGACTGTGAACTTCATGGCTGACACTTTATTTCTTGTAATTAAACTTTTACTTTTATTTCACCTATTTTATCCTATAAACAGGGAAAGTCAATAAAACATATGGTGGGAACTGCAGGGTTCGGTGGTTTATTCCACATTTTGGTGTTTTCAGCTGTTCCCAGAAAAACTATAGGCCTTAAGCTTGTATTGAAAAATATATCAAAAATCAGTTATTAATTGAGGAATATTGAGGAGCTGTTCATATATTTTATTTGGATTTTTTCATTTCTTTTTCTTATGAAAAGTAACCTCTCATATTTACCTACATTTTCTTTGCTCTTTGAAACTTCTGCTCCAAAGACCATGAACCTGAACTGAAAAAACAACTCTTTCCTGCTGGTGTGAGAAAATTCAGTCTCCGTGATGTCTTAATCCTGAGCCTCCCTTAATTGACTTCTAACTGTGCTGAACCAGAGCTGCTCAGGACTTTGATGTGGATTGCAATTTACAAGGTGCTAGAGTTGGTTCTCATCTTCAAATTAGTCCTGAGCTATAGTCAAGAGAGGGACAATGTGGGAGGAGGCTTCCTTGAGCTTTCTTATCACCTCAGAAAGGGTGATTGTCTTCTACTAACTTAGGGGTGGAAGGCAAAAACATTAGGCTGCCAATATCTGGTCAATCTAGTCTTAATAAGGTTTTCTCACATGGTTTATCTCATCCTAGGGAACTGGAGAGGTCCTAGTGCTTTTAAGAGTCCTTGTTTCAAAATCTTATTCTCTAGATTTTAACAGAGAGAAAGAATTACTACATTTTGCTTCTCCATGATGCCTGCAGCATGCATTTGGTAATTAAGAAGTCTTCTAGTTCTAAGAAGAAACTAGTAAAAGGAACACATTTCTTTTATGACTGGTTATGGTTATCTATCATTTATTTCTGTCTACATTCCCTGATTTCCTTTCTTCCATCTTGGGACCCCAACTTTGATGGCCTCAGTTTAGACACTTAGATACAGATGGTCATCTATCTCTGTGTGAGAAGTAAGATATGATAAAGTCCTCAAACAAGTCAATATAGCTGGGGTCAGAAACACATACATGACAGTGATGGTGCAATTGTAAAGATTCATGTGAAGAACAGTTGAGGAGCACAGGGAAAGGGCAGCTATCAGGCTGGGGGAATAAAGGGTAGTTTGCTTGAAGAGGTCATGATCTTTAACAATGAGTCAGACTCACCCAGAAAGGATATGAAGAGGTGATTGTTGGGGAAAGGAGATAGATGACAGATGTGTGTGGAGGTGGCTTGTGGAATATGAGCAAGAAGCAGCAACAGGTCTTAGTAGCAAACACAGAGAGGGAGGCTGCTGTGGGGACTGATATCAGAGCAGACTGGGCAGATCAGGGCCGGATTTGAGTGGTTCAGAGTACATGCCAGTGAGTTTGGACCTCATCAGGCAAAGTGTAGTGAGGTCCTCAAGCAGGAGTTGGGACTGATCTTGCTTCAGCCTTCCATTTGCTGAAGTACAGGGATGAGCAACCATAACCAACTTAAAACTCTGTGTTTTTTAATTTAATTTAATTTAATTTTATTATTGTACTGGTGGAAATTGAACCCAAGGCATTCTGTAGGTTAACAGTCACTCTACTACTGAACCACAACCCCAGACCAGATTTATAGATTTGTATATGCTGCTTAGGCAGATGAGCATCGGATCACTTTGGACAGAGGAAAACTAAGGTTGTCGATCAGCTTGGGGCCTGGAACAGTTGATCAGGACAAAGCCTTGAGTGATGATAGCAAGGTAGAGAGGGGTTAGAGTTGAAAAAGAGCTACCAGGTTAAAATGACAGGACTTGGATTACTAACGTGCCTAGAGAATGACCATACAACCTACCACTTCAAAGGACCTATGTCCTCAATTTGAGACCTGATGATGTTTGATGAATTGCTTAAAGCAGATGGAATGTCCATGGCTGTGTGGCCAGATTTTTATGGCTGGTATTGTGGAACCAGGAATTATCTAACAAATGTGCATTTGGGTATGAGATTGGCTAATATAAGAATTCCATGAACCATGACTCTTCTTGTTTTTAGGAATCATGGGACTGAGAATGAATAAGACCAGCTTTTAGCTATAGAGCCCAGGATTTCTCTTTTAAAGTGTTTCCTGACAGAATCCTACCTTGGTCATGGGAATTCCATTTGGCTACCAGAATAATACTTAAAGCTTTCAGGAGAAAGTCAGACCTGGATTTTGGACCCATGGTCCTCTGAGAATCTGTTCTTGTTTTCATTTGTGTCTTCTGTCACTTTACACATGAATCCTCTCTCCACGCCCTATTATGTCTTAATTTTTAGACCTTTGCCAGTATCACTCCTACTTCTGAAAATTTCTCCCACAGGTTGTCATCTAAATATCTTTCACTTTCCTTAAAAAAAAAGCCACTTGTTTTTAGGAATTTTTTTCCCCAAAGCCCTGATATTGTGGAATATTAGCTAAAGATACATTACATTCATTTATGCTGTGGAATATTTGTTTAATGATGCAAAGGTGTGTTGCATTCTTTTATGTTGCATTTGTTTAATTCTGTGAAACTGTGTTACTTTGCCTGCCTAAAGCACCTGATTGGTCTAATAAAGAGTTGAATGTCCAATAGCGAGGCAGGAGAGAGAAATAGGTGGGGTTTCCAGGCAGAGAGAATAAATAGAAAGAGATAAAGAAGAAAAGGGAGGAGTGAGAAAAGGAGAAGGAGAGGAAGATAACAGGGGCCAGCTGCTCAGCCACACAGCCAGCTTTGGAGTAAGAAGTAAAGAAAGGTATATAGAATGAAAAATGGTAAAAGCCTAGAAGCAAAAGGTAGATGGGATAATTTAAGTTAAGAAAAGCTGGATAGAAATAAGCCAAGCTAAGCCTGGGCATTTATAAGAAAGAATAAGTCCCCCTGTGTTGGTTTGGGAGCTGGGTGGTGGACCCCCAAAGAGCAAAGAGTAAAAAAATAAAGCCAAATGCATCCTGAATCTGTTTTATTTCTTTGGCTCCATGTTGGACTTGCTCTACACCACTATGCTTTTTGTTCTTTTTCTGTTGGTACTATTATGTATAAAGGACTTTGAGGAAAAAAGCTGTGGTTGTGCACTTCTGGATATGTGTGTGCTTGTTGGATATACATGTGAATTCTCAATGCTCACAAGCATGTTTGAATAAAATATTTCTCTTGTTATGTAAGGGCTAGTATTGGCAAGGTGTTATAAAATCACAAGTATAATTTAAAACATTCAGCAACAAAAATTACATAGAGAAAATAAAGTATGTGGTTTTAAGGAATATCAAAAATAAATTATTAATGTATATTCTATTGTAATGAATGTCATATTATCCACTTACTCATTTAGAAAATTCTTATTGGGAGGGGACCTAAGCAAAACAAATATAAAACAGGTCATGTATGTTTAGCAGACTTACTGCTTGAAGTTCAGATCTTTGGAGAGCTGTGAATCCAGGTATGATGTTATCTGACTGACTTGTGATAGTCAGTATAGTATTGAGCTTGTTAGGTAGGACTTCTGAGCTCAGCCTAGTTGATTGACTGTGAGTGAAATATATCTGAGATTTAGTGTCCTCATGTGTAAAATCCTGCCAGTGTTCTGAACATCTAGGGTTGTTGTACAATTCTGTAGAAGATGAGGGCAAATTTGAATGGAAATACAGATGCAATCAGTGAGTTTTGAGGGTGTGTGATGGGTACACTGAACAGGGCCCTACTTTTGGTATAACCCTTTGCTTCAGTACCTTGAAATTTTTGTATTAATGAGGAAAGGTTCTTATGTATTCATTTCGTCTGTCCCTCTTAAATTTTCTATCTAGTTCTGCTGACTCATAGGAAGCATATAACTGATTTCAAGAGATTCCTGTGTTCTAAATCTGATGTTCACAAGGGAGCAAAACAGCCTCTTCCAATGAGCGTTGGGAAAGTGAGCTGAGCTCTGCCACTCCCCATGCCCGCTTCTTGTGAAGCTTATCGATTTTCAATTCTGCCACCCACTTTCTCTTATTTACTTAAAATTTCCATGTTGCGATCATTGTTTAACCTTAATTGCTATTTTTATTCCCCATCCCACCTTCTCTCCAGCCGTCAGCTATCAGCTGTGTACAGCATTAAAACAGAAATTCCTTCCTGATCCCACCACAGTCCAAAGGACAGTTTTGTTTTGTTTTTATGACATTACAATACAGTTTTAAATTGTGGTGGCTTTTTGAAAAAGATAAAGTCATCGAGATAGCTTGAATTTTGCTCCTACCATCTAACCAAGACTTTAATATCTTCTTGGTCATACATTGACTTTGTTTTGCTCTGACGAAAATGACTTGTGCCAGAAAGTCACAGTGGATTGAAGCATTCTGCCACAGTAATCCCTATGGATTAGAACACATGAAGCACAGCCATGGGAAATAGAATGCTTCTTTTAAACCATTGAGCCAACAAATGAGGTCATTCGGTGCTGAGAGACTGCACATCCACCAAGGGGCTGGCTCCCCAGGACCATTAAGCAGGTTGGCTGACATATCCCTTGGGTGGCGATGGGTACTACAGTGCATTTTCCCATCAACCCTCTTTTGCTTTTCTATCCCTCTAAATTACAGTTGTTAACAAACTTATAAAGCAGTAAAATAGATGGCTGGCTCTATATATGTTTAAAAGCAAGCCAGTCTTCCCTATAGATTATTTCCTTGCAAACTTTCTGAATGCAGAAGGGCAGAGTGTGAGCCATTCTAGTGGAGATTTCCGGTGTGGTTTCTAAAGGACAGCTTGGAAATGTTCATTTTGCATTCATCTAAATGCTCAGAGTAGATGGAAAATTGAACGAAAAGAAAAATAGGAAAACAAAACAAGTTGGAGTCATGCCTGGTGTGTTTACCTTAGGAAATCTCTTAACACTCATTTTAATCAATTGAGAAGCGATGGTTCATCAGATCATAGCATTTTAGAGCTGAAAGGAGCCTCAGAGGTCATTTCATCCGAAGCACTCATTTTATGGATGAGGAGACAGGATCCAGTGAGGGGAACAGGTTTTCTTAGTGTTCTGTGCCTAATTAGTAGCTGAGCAGAGAACCCAGGTCTCTAAATGCTCAGCTGGAAGACACTTCATTTTTATACTTATTTAAAGATTTTTATCTATTTCCAAATTCAAAAGTCTGGTCAAAGCAAAGCAGTAAGTATAGGTAGAACACATTTTCCATTGAATGGAAGCTTTCAAATGTGTTTCAGAGTACTGTCATACTGGGTATTAGGCTGCTGGTAAACGCTCACTAAATATTTCTCAACTGATATAACTGCTCAGCAAAAGCTTATTTATTTGGAGTGCTTTGGAATCAAACCCAGAGTCCAAAATATCACCAAACACTGTACTATTGAGTCACACCCTAGCACAAAGCTAATTTAGTTTTGAAGAAGGAAGTACTCCATGCAAATAAGTCTAACACCATGCATGTAAGGAAAAAATTCTCGTGTTTACTATAGAAGAAAATCTCAAAGGAAATTAAAATCCCAAAGGACATTCCTGATGACATTTCCCAAAATAAAATAAAACTATAACTTTGAGTACTTGTAGATTTAATTTGTTGATCAAACTGGGCCATATTTGAGTGAAATCAGTCAGTATATATATTATTGTTGAAAGAAAGTATAAACTGAAGTTGTTCAAGGAAACAGGAATATCCTGGGTAACTATGCAAATGAAAAGAAAATGGTTCTATTAATAAAGTCATTACTATGCTAGGCAAGACCTTGGTGACTTCCATGTTTTAGTGTCTCTTCTACTGGCTAGGCAGATGTCACTGGTCTTTATAACAATATAAAATGTTCAATGACTACATTAAGTCAGGATATAGAATCTCATAACTGTCACTTCATACAATAAAAGGCTTAGAAATCTTTTGTTTTCCCAGGTAGAAATCAATGAATGTTTTCTGTGTAGCTCACCTCCTATCCCATGACAATTTCTTGAGCAAATCCTCTTTTTTGTACTTCTATTAATGACAAATTTCAAGGATTATTAGGTAGTGACTATGTCTCTGGACATAGCTTTGAGGTGAGAACAAGGACAGCTTCCAGAGCATGTCCAAAATCTGGGTCAATTAGCAGTTTCTCAACTTCATTATATTAGCTTGTAATTGCTTCCCATACCTACACAGATGGATCAGCTAGTGATGGTGAGTTCTCCCACCTACCTTCATCTGCTTCCTCCTCTTCATTCTTTCTGAGGAAAAGAACAAGACACATCTCTGGAAAACACAGGCTGAGAAGGACTGACTTGGAAACTGTAGGTTTCTAGATTGGCTGGAAGACCAACTTCAAACCTGCTCTTTGCTTGTTTTTTGCACTGCCTCCAAGGGAGCTGGGGGCATGCCACCACAGCTCTTTAGGGTTTTAGACAGCACTTAAATAATAATCATGGGCTGTGATCCGAGGCACTTTTCTCCCCTCCTCCTCATTTCCCTCTTTCCCTTGAGACAGCAGCTCATGTAGCCCAGGCTAGCTTTGAACTTGTGATATAGCCAAGGATGAACTTGAAATTCAGATAGATCTCCCTGCCTCCAGTGTTCCTCCCTTCCTTCTTTCCTTTTGTGTGTGTGTGGGAGAGTGAGCCTAGGCTATTGCATGGCCAGACTTCAGCCCCAATATCTTCATTTTTCTTACTCTGTCTTCACAGCAACATTATGAATGTGTAAACCACTTTTCACTCCAGTTTGTAGGCTGAGGATGCTGAGACTCGGAGGTGGCACCAGTATCCAGCAGAGCTGTGACTTGCAGCCATCTTGTCTGGCTGCAGTACTGAATTTGCAAAGGGACATTTCTCTCCCGCCTACCTTTTCCCAAATAACTACTCAGAGGCTTATATCAATTGCAAATGCTCAGTCGATAGCTCAGGCCTTTTACTAACTAGCTCTTACATTTAAATTAACCCATTTCTATTAGTCTATGTTTTACCCCATGGCTTGTGGTTTTACCTGTCCTCTGTTTACCATGTCTTGTTCCTGGCAGCTGGCTGTCATCTCCCTGACTCTGCCCTACTTCTTCCTTTCCTTAGTTTGGTTTTTCCATCTAACCTTATCCTGCCTAGAATTGGTCAGTCAGGTTCTTTATTAAATCATTCAGGGCATAATCTACACAATGTACAGGAATATTCCACACCAGGATTCTTGCTTGTTAATTCATCACTCTGCAAGGCTCTATTTGAAAAACAAACAAACAAACAAACAAAAAACAGCAAACAACAAACAAAAAACAATTCCAGAGCTTATTTCAGTTTTGAAGGGCATGTCTCCAACTCTTCACTGATCAGTGTGTTGTACGTGACTATGAATTTGGTTGATTTGTGAACTTATGTGTTGAAGTTAGAACCCCAATATCTCACAATATGACTTTAGTTGTGAAAAGGGTTTTATGTGATATGTGAATCAAGTTAAAATTGGGTCATTTGTATGCCTCTTAATCTAAGAAAACTGGTTTATTCATAAAAAGGAGAAATTTGGGCACACTGAGAAGGGGACAGTGGGAAGCAGCACATGAAGAAGGTGGCAATTGGGAGGTAGAGGGAGTTAAGAAAGAAGCCTGGACAGGTTCTTCCCACCACCCCCAGAGGGGATCTGGTCCTGCAGACATCTTGACTTGATCTAGATTGATATGCAATAGGTCTCTGATTTTAAGCCAGTGGGATATGCTACACTATGGCTATCTTGGGAAACTACACCTAAGTTTTCTCATCTTTCACTGACTCTGACTTGCTTCTAGGTGGCTGGCTACAACTCTGACTCCCCTCTTGGATTGTTGGTGGAGCAGGAAGCAGGGTGAGACTGGGTCCAGGCTGGCTATCACACGCATGTGATGAGGGCAGCTGCATCCATCTATCCCTAGGTTTTAGGACTGAGGAGACTTCTGCAGCCACAGCACAGCCAATGGATGGGAGGAGAGGTGGTGGTCTGTGTGCTGTTCTCGATAGTCCCTCTCAGAAGTTGTTCCAAGACTCCCTCTCCTTTCTCTCCTACCCCAAGTGGCTTCTAACACTCCCCCCAGTGACACTAATCGATGGGAGAATGACGGGGCACAACTGAATAATGCACATACTGATGATTTCTTAATAACTTAAAAGCCCTCATGATGGGGCTAGGAGAGGGAAGTCAACCCTGGCCAGCCTCCTCCAGAGGGGACCGAAGGAAAGCTTTCATTCCTCACTGGGGAGAATCCCTGGTGCTGCCAGGTGGAGATGTGGTCATCAGCTTCAGGGAAGTGACCGGGTTTTATGCAGCTCACCACTACTGCTAAGCACAGCCTGAAACACAATGCTGCTATTAGTTAGAAATAATAAAATGCTCAATAAACCCAAAATTATGAGAGCCAGGAAGCTCTCAGACACTCATGTTTACAGCACACCTGGCAAGTATTTTTACAGATAAATGTTATCCCCCCCCCCCCCCCCCAATCCCTACCCCTAAACAGCAAAGCAGCCCGGACCTGGCACAGTTGTCCTCTGAGCTGTGAGCCAGAACCTCCAGCACTTACAAGCTCCTTAGAACCCTTGGCTGTCATAAGAAAGCCTGTAAAAAAATAAAGCAGTAGTTTGGTATATGGTGGATGTCAAAAATCTGTTTTTCTGAAGAGAAGAAAGCTGAAGGCACGTGACTATTTCCTCCAATTACTATTGGCGAAATTATTAAGGCCACTCCACGTAGTTAAAAGGAGATTTATTTAATGGCATAACTTACAAGTTAAGGGATAGGTAGGTCGCTGGGTCTGGGGAAGGTGTATCGCAGTCCAGCGGTGTTCTCTGGAGCTCTGCTTGGTCCACCTCCACCGTCCAGGGAGACAGACTATGATGGCGGTCTTAGATAAATTCCATCTTCTCCTTGATTTCTCCTGGGGAGCTGAGGACAAGCCTCTAAAGAGCCACTCTTGTCACTTTCAAAGTGACTAAAAGAATGATGACCTGGGCGGACAGCACTGCACCTGCTGATGAGGCTGAGTGCAGCTGTTCAGGGCCTCTACTCCTTAGTTTCTGCGGTAAGGATCCCTGTTCTTGGGGATTTTTCTGACTGTGGGATCTCACACATCCACTCTTGAGTTCAACGGGAACTTGGTCCAGCTGCTATCTTCAGTTTGGTCTTTGGTCTCTAAGTTGACATGCTAACAGGTCTCTTGTTTTTAAGAGAGTGGTCAATGGTGCTATGCTATGGACGTCTTGAAAGACCACACCTATGCTCTCTCACCTTTCACTGGCTCTGACTTGCTTCTGGGTGGCTGGCTACAACTTTGACTCTGCTCCTGGATTGTTGGTGGGGCAGGGAACAAGGTAAGGACTGGGCCCAATTCCACCTTCTGTCCTCATCTTGCAGCCTGCTTCCAATTTCCTCACAAAGTTTCCTGGCACTGTCACTGAGTCAGGGAGCATACTAGAGGTTCCCAAATCTCTTTCCTCTTGTTCTCCAGAAGCCTGGTGATTCTTTTGTTAGTTTGTATTGTTTCCTTCGTCAAATTCACACATGTGTGTTACATATTTTGGTCATTCTCATTCCCAATTACCCTCTCTTGTCCCCTCTATTCTCCAGAGTTCCCATCATGTTTTCATGTCCTTTTCTTTGCTTTGGTATCCATTGAGTTTGCTCGCATTAACATGGGTAAGGGGCTGTTTTCTGGAGATGGGGATAGCTTAACAGTGGGCACACTACTGAAGAAAGTGACTCCTTCCCAGAGCAGTCATTAACTGCCAATAGTTCTTGAGGGTGGGGTCTCACGAGCTCCTCTTCCATTCATGACAGAACATCTTGTGCAGGTCCTGTGTACCAGGCGGTTCTTTGGCAATGGCAACACACTTTTTGTGAACTCTGTTTCAGTTTGGTCCTAGCAAACAGGTTGAGATGGAGACTGAGAAGCATGCATGATCGGATTCTCTGAGGAGTCAAGGAAGTAAAATATAGTCAAAGGAGTGGTGGTGATTGGGATGTACCGCAGCTAAAGCGGTCCCGTGGAGGACCCTTAAGAGTTGTCCCTCAAATGAGGCAAAGGGCCAAACTCTAACCCAGTATGAAACTGCCCTAGAGCTAGGCTGTCTTGGTGAAGAGGGTGAGGCTGCCACCTTTGGCTGATGGCAGTGCATTCTTGGGAGAGGGCTTCCTGTGAAAGTCCTTTGCTATTGATACACCTTGTCTCTGGGAAGATGAGTGTTTGGTTTTGAGGAAAGCAGTACTTTCCAGAGAACCAAAAGTTGTAAATAAAGTTAAGAGGAATTGCTTGGTTAATTTGTACATGGACTGAAATAACACAATGAAATAAATGCGTTAGGTATCAGTGCTGATTTAAATGTTATCAGTAAGTAATAATAGTATTTATTTATTTATTTAGTTAATTAGTTTTTTTTTCAAGACAGAATTTCTCTGTGTAATAGTCCTGGCTGTCCTAGAACTAGCTTTGTAGACCAAGCTGGCCTTGAACTCACAGAGATTCGCCTGCCTCTGCCTCTGGAGTGCTGGGATTAAAGGCGTGCGCCACCACTGCCTGACATCTGTATTTATTTTATTAACTACTTTTTCAGGCCTTATTTATACCTAAGCTTAAATAAGATAATGTTTCCTTTGTAGTAAATTCTTGAGGAGACTGTCTTCAGTCTGTGGGGCTCACGTGCAGCACTTTGCCAGCCCCGCACCTTGCTCTGTGGAAATGAGGTTTTGGTATCGCAAAGATGAGTCTGGGTGGGAGCCACAGTGCGGACCGCACTAACACAGCTGCCATTGGCTGAGCACATCTTCGAGTTCAGATGTTTACTATTCTGTTTGGTCTTTATAAGACATGTAAGAAGGATAGCATCTTCCCATTTTCTAAACAAGGAAAGCAAGGTTTCAACTTCTAGCAGATTCTGGAAATTTTTATCTCTATTATGCTGCATTTTATCCTAGTAAAGGATTTTTTTTTTGGCCTCTCTTTCCAAATAGCTAATGACTCTCTGATTTCTGTTTTACTCTGTTAGGAAAAATATCCATTACTAACTATGAAATATGAATATAGTTCCAGAAATAAAACCATGAAAACAATGTAGAGCATTCACAGGTCAAGGACTGTCTGCTCAGCTTCTCAGATGCCCAAATCTCTTGACATTGTGCTGTACAACCTCCACCACATGCGGGCATTCTCCTCACAAACAGCTCCTTCTACTTATTAGTAGGAATGTCCACTGAAATGTGAAAATTCAGATCTGAAGGTCTCACAATAATAGAAAGAACAGAGATATGTCATTCCCACATCCTAGAAGCTTAGACACACAGAAATGACTTACAAATGATCCTACCCTCACTCCTTCCTCTCTCTCTCTCTCTCTCTCTCTCTCTCTCTCTCTCTCTCTCTCTCTCTCTCTGTGTGTGTGTGTGTGTGTGTGTGTGTGTGTGTGTGTGTGTGTGTGGTTTGAGTACTTTTACTCATTTCTGTCTGTTTGTTTTGCCATCCTGTGGATGCAACCCAGGGTCTTGTCCATGTTAGGCAGGTGCTTTATGACCCCAAATTCCTAAAAGTTAATACTTTGGGTTAAAAAAATATTCATGCCCATCATCTTAGAAAGTGAAAGGTCTAAGGAAATGGCCTGGTGGGTAAGAGCTCCTGTTCTTCATGCAGGAGGAGCTGGACTCTGGTCCCTCGTACCACATCTGCACATGCTTGTGACCTCAGTGTTGTGGAAAGGTGGCAGGCAGATTCTCCGAGCTTGATGGCTAGTTAGTCTAGCCAAACAGTGAGCTTCTGGTTCAGTGAGAGATCCTATGTCAGGGGAAGGGGGTGGGAGTGAGGGAGGAGAGCACCCAGCTTTCTCCTATGGCTGTACCTGTATGCTTACATGCATATATGCTTATAGAACCACATACATGATTGTGTAATATGCACATACACACACAAAGAAGAAATTTGAAGTTAAATACAAATACAGTCAATTATTTCTATACATATTTCCACATAAAATATGAATTTATATGAAATATATTTTATATATCATATTTGTTATCTTTCTATATAAAATTTTTATAATTATAACAAAATGAATCTGATTGAGCTGCTGTATCTCAACTTAAATTGTACCATGTAGGCTCTAGTGAGGAAGCCAGAATGGGGTTCCTAGATGAGACGCTTTTAATATTAGAATAGTAGAATTACAATCTCCCTTTTTGAAATAAAAAAAGAATAGATTTTCATCTGCTTGAGATAATTTAATATAACCTACCTGGAGGCAGAGGAGAGTGCAGCAAAAGCTTCTTCTAGACATTTCTTGCTCTATAATTATATTTTCCGAGGCTGAGAATAAAGACTCCTGCTGCTCCACATATTATTATACATTTTGAAGAGGATTCAAAGTTTAATATTTGTCATTCAGTTACTTTTCTAATTTTATGTCTAATTAGCCAAGAAACTGAACTTTCAAAAACATTCTTGAGCTTCTAAATTCCCATATGTATTTCCATTCAACAAACATTTATTACATCAGTCTAGGTGTGAGAGTCAAAGAGAGGAAGTTGTGTGTGTGCACAAGAATGTGTGTGTGTGTGTGTGGGGGGGGGGTAGAAATCTAATGAAGAGAGAGGTGTGTTCACAGTCATCCAGGCAGAACAAGTTGCTAAGTAGACAGTGTGCACTGAGTGCTTAAGGGATACCCAAATGCAGACCCTGTGGAGTCTGTGGGACAAAGATCAGGAAAAGCCGCCCAAGGAATTGCTGTCCGAATTGGGCAGAGACAAATGCCTTTTTCTCCTAGATAGAAAAAGGCAAGCGCTATTCTGGGGGGACACGGATGTTGCCTTTGCCGGCCTAGGTCGCCACACTAAGAATCGAGTTGCTCCAGAATGTTGTTAAGACCCACAGTGGATTTTGTGGCTGTAAGAAGGGAATTTGACCAGATGAAAGCACATTGGTTTGGATTCATTATTGTTATTGAAGATGAGCGAGCCTATTTTAGATTTATTATAAGAGACTCGTGCCTTTCCCATTGCTCCTGTTCCAAAGCGAGCAGAATTAAGTGGCTGCACCTGGTGAGGTGGAACTGGCTTCCTTCCAGGCCTGGGCTGGGAAGCTGCGTTTGTCTGGCCTCGGACAAGGAAGGGGTGCCCCTTTGTCTTTGCTTCCTGATTGTTTCCCCTCGTTTAATTAGCAGTTTTTGTTATTGTACTTGTGCTAAGAGGCTTTAGGAGCAAGGGCCGTGGCTTTCATGATAAATGCCTCTTCAAACATTCCCAACCTGAAAATAAAATAACATAAAACCTAGCAAATGAATGTGGTAGCACGCTGCAAATGTCAATTCTGCCATTGGATGTGCTTAAACTCAAATGCAAACAATGCTTGAGGAACACACTGACCTGGATCGGGTGTTTTCACACCGTAATTAGCTCTCCAGTAGTAGCTCTGGCAGAAAACCGGGTCAGTGCCCCTCACCCAGGAAGCCAGGCTGTTTTCACTGCAGCCAGTCATGAGGTGGGAGCCCTGGGGACGGTCTGACACTCCGCCCACTTCTGGTAAGGGGCAGGTTTTTGGTAAGTGCGACTGTACCTTCACTGGCAGGGCAAGTATGGGAATTAATTAAAATAGAGGGCTGCAGGGGGGTGGTGGAGATGTGACCCTGCATCAGCTGAAATGCTAGGAATCAGAAGGCAGACTTGCCCAGAGTCAGGAATAGCAAAGCTTAAAAGATCTTAGTTTAGAAACAGTAAGTGTCAGGATCACATATTTATATATTTTAAAATTTAATGCTCTAGGAATTCGACAACCTGCAAAGTTCTTATTTTGATTTTTATTGTACAGGTTCTTCAGTCATGAAAGCTGACAGAACATTCTCCTGATTCATAAACAATGGGAAAGGATAGATTCTTTCTCTTTCTCTCTCTCTCTCTCTCTCTCTCTCTCTCTCTCTCTCTCTCCCTCTCCCTCTCCCTCTCCCTCTCCCTCTCCCTCTCCCTCTCCCTCTCCCTCTCCCTCTCCCTCTCCCTCTCCCTCTCCCTCTCCCTCTCCCTCTCTCCCTCTCCCTCTCCCTCTCTCTCCCTCTCTCTTTGGCCATTAAATTCCCTTCTTTGAATTTTCCACAGCGATCCCTGTCACTTGAGGCCTGGGAAACGCAAGTCAAATTGTGTGTAAAACGCACAGACCTGTAAAGAAATGAGAACCCTGTCCTCAGAACTGTTTCTCTGAATTGTGTGCAAACTCAGGCCCATCCTTGCAGAGCATCAGGGCATCTCAGAGCTTATTTTGAGAGGCGTGGGCCATGAAAATATTCTCAGACTGTCAAGATTTTCTTTTCTGTTTTTCACTCAAAGAACTGCAAGAATATAAAAATAGTTAACGAGGTAGAAAAATCATTTAAAAATCAGATAAATACAGAAGACTTCAGCACGAACAATTTGTTACTGTAGTGTTCACTAACCTTAGGCAGGCTGGCTAGGAATGCTCTATAATGCACTAAGCAAAGAGAAATTAATGATTTCAGTTTAATTCTCTGTTGTATCGAAGTCGAATCTGGAGAAAAAAACCCATCAACATCCATTATACTAATGGTCTGAGTCTCAAAAGCAACTCTGATCTTTAGCTGGAAAAATAAAGTATCAAAAAATGTGTCCCAAGCTTATATGAACATCAGGACTGAACAAGATTGGTGTTATCACCAGCAGATTCTTGTGTTAGGACAGTAAATTAAAATGCCATTCTTTACGAAGAAAAGGAACAAAGCAAGTACATGTAAACAATCTGACAGTCAGATCTTTGGTTTGTGCTGCATCCTTTCTTGTGCTGAGGCCCAAGTGTGCCAACCCTCAGATGGGTAGGGCAGAGGGGACCGTGGCGTGGCTCTTACCTGGGCCTTGCTTCTCCCTCTTTTAACTCATGTGACTTTGCTCATCATTTTTTTCAGGTCATTACATCCCTTCTGGATTAATTTCTTTCATATCTCACTGGCTGGGCTGCCAGAACTCATTTCTTCATTACTGTGCTTTGCTTAAGGGTGGCAGTTGCTGCGTCCTTTGTCATATGCCCTTTGCTCTGTCTTGTTTTTTTTTTTTTTTTTTTTTTTTTTTGTGTGTGTGTGTGTGTGTGTGTGTGTGTGTGTGTGTGTGTGTGTGTGTGCTGTTTCTTTTTTTTTTTTCTTTGTTTACCCCAGTGGCAGAAGAGGAGAATGACTTGTTTCTAAGAAGCTGGTGCTTGCTGGCAAATGGAGACTCATGTCCCTGTTTGCTGCCATTACTACTTGCAGGGCCTCTGCAAAGGGGAAGAGTTGATTTAACCTGTAGGTTAAGAGTTGACTTAACGCATCTGTAGGTCTTAAAGCCAAGTCCTATAAATGGGGAATCCCTGCTTCCACGTGCCTCCAACCTTATCCCAGAACAATCTTCCCAATGCACAGATGACATTGTACCACTTTTAGATCCATATGTTTTCTGGACTCTCTGATGCCTTCGGGGAAAACCCCAACTCTTTGGAATAGTGTCCAATCTATGCTGTCTCAGGATTGCTTCATTTCTTCTCTTTGGGAATCCCTCCCTTTTTGTCAAATCAGCAGAATATTCACAACCGTTGAGGAGAGGGGAGCCCCTCCTTAAAATTACTCTCCTTTGTCCAACACCTATGGCTTCATTGCCCTAGACCACTGTTAAGCCCCAGGTCTGCTCATCATATTAATGTCGCTGTCTACTTGCCTCCATTGCCTGGGTTTTGAGGTGCATAGGGACAAGCTCTCTATCTCTTTGAACTTTGGGGGTCTCTTTACCCTATTAAAAACTCTGGTATATTACCGTGGCTCAAAAATCTTGAGTGCTCACTAAATAATAAGTAAATGAGTGGGTTGCAAAGGAACTCAGTATATCTCATTAGTTGCAAGGCATTAATTATGAATCACTCTAGTTTTATTTTCCATTTTGGGAGATAATAAAACCATCCTCAAATTCAGGTACTTAATGGTTGTTATTGATATTGTTCTAATTAATTGAAACTCAGATTTGAATAACATGTATTGATTGTTTTCATTGTCTGATTTTTTTTATTTTGTGACTTCATTTTATAATTTTGTAGAAATCCACGTTTATCCTTGATAACAAAGTCGTTTTATCTTTAATGCTCTAAAGGGGAAAAACACATAAACAGTCTTCCTTCATCACTATAGGGTTGGGTTAAAAGTTAAGCCTTCATCAATTGTTGCTCTTACAGAAGATCAGGGTTGGATTCCCAGCATCCACATGGTGCTACACAACCATTCACAAGTCCAGTTCTGGAGATCTGATGCCCTCTTCCTCCTCCACAGTGGTGAACAGACATATGTGCAGGATCAACACTCATACATACACTTGAGCCTCGACTCATGCTCTTTCTAAGAGGTCCCGTATGCTCTTTATGCATTTTGTTACACTATTTTGGTGAGCATTGTACCAGATTATTAAATGAACTGGGGGAATGTTGACTGCAGAAGACATCCTGCATGCTCGTGCCCTTCCTTGTCTTCAGGCTTTAGTCATGATGCGCTGAAGTTAAGAATTACCTCAGTGAACTCATGCTTTTGCTCTGCTGTGTAAATATCCGTGTCTTAGGGTTACTATTGCTGTGATGAAACCGCCACGACCAAAAGCAAGTTGGGGAGGAAAGGGATTGTTTGTCTCATACTTCTACATCATTGTTCATCACTGAAGGAAGTAATGACAGAAACTCCAATAGAGGAGGATCCTGGAGGCAGGAGCTGGCGCAGAGGCCATGGAGGAGTGCTGCTCCCTGACTTTCTCAGCCTGTTTCCTGTAGAATCCAGGACCTCCAATGCAGGACTGGCCCCACCCACAATGGGCTGGGTCCTCCCCTATCAATCATTAATTAAGAAAACACCCTCCAGGCTTGCCTGCAGTCCAATCTTATGAAGGCAGTTTTCAATTGAGGTTCCCATCTCTCAAATGTCTCTAGTCAAGATGACATAAAACTAGCCAGCACAATTGGCCTTTTTGTGCTGTGTCCTGATATAAAATGTTTTTCTTGTCATTGAACTGGATCAAGACGATTTGGATAACACTGAGTTACTTTTAGGGTTGTTCTCTGGCCATATATTTATCATCTTTCTCTGTCTCTGTCTCTTTCTGTCTGTCTCTGTCTCTCTCTCAGTTTCTCTCTCTCTCTCCCTCTCTCTCTCTCTCTCTCTCTCTCTCTCTCTCTGAGTATTTACAGGTTTTTTTTTTTTTTTTTGTGTGTGTGTGTGTGTGTGTGTGTGTGTGTGTGTGTGTGTGCACTATTATATCTGGAAGCCAGAGTAAACATGGGTGTTTTCCTCAATTGACTTCTACTTTTTTATTCTAATAGACAGGGCTTCACCGAATCTGTAGCTCACACGTTTGTTTAGACTGGCTGGCTAGCATGTCCTAGAGACTACCTGTCGGTCCCTCCCTAGTCTTGGGACTGTAGCTGTGTATCCCAGTTCCTGGATTTTAAGTAGGTTCTGGGACCTGAACTTGGTTCTTTATGCTTCTATGGCAAACACATTACTGACTGAGTCATCTCTCTTGTCCCATCTACCATCATTTTCTTATCTAGGCAAATCAGGACTTGGAAAGGTTGATGGTATATATTCCAGAGTTGGTATATCCTTATCATATGGCAGATGAATGATAAAGAAATTGAACATATTTGATTTTCTTGGATGATTTGTCGAAACTATGCTATTATTTTTAAATTCACTGCCAGACTTTTATTTGTCTCCTGATTCATTCTGCCTCACAGAGTATCTGGCTATCTCTAATTTACCACAGCAAATTAAGTAACCCTGACAAGGAGCCCAAGGCAATGGCCTTGGTTCTATCTTGTCAGGTGTGGTGGTTTGAAAGAAAATGGGCCCCCAAAAGGAGGGGCACTATTAGGAGGTGTGGCCTTGTTGGAGGAAGTGTGTCACTGTGGAGGCAGGCTTTGAGGTCTCTTTTCTCAAGCTTCCCTCAGTGTGACAGTCAGTCAACTTCTTCTTGTCTGAAAGATGTGGCACTCTCAGCTCCAGCACCACATCTGCCTGCTCGCGGCCATGCTCCCCTTCATGATCATAATGGACTGAACCTCTAAAACTGTAAGCGAGTCACCCACAGCTAAATGTCTTCTTTATCAGAGTGGCCCTGGTCACGGTGTCTCTTCACAGCAATAGTAAGCCTAACTAAGACATCAGGAGGTGTTTCTACCTAGTCCTCAGCTGCACCCTCTGCTGTCCTTTCTACTGTGTGCTACCTCATGTCAGAACTGAGACAAGTCTCAGAGATGAGCAGCTTCAGTTGAACAGTTGAAAGTGATGCTCTTCATTTTAAGAAATCCCTTTCTGTATTTCTGCAGAGTGAGATGATTATTGATACAGAAGATGGACATTTGCAGAACTCTTGGATTTTATTTTTCTAGGGTAACACCTGGCACACTTCACTGATTCACAGCCTGGCATCTCCTCTTGGGTGATCTTTCCACAATTCATCTTTATGATTCACCATTTCCAATGTTAGTAATTTACAGTAATGAGCCATAAGTTGGCACCCAGGCAGGGTGAGACAGAAGCAACTTTCAGCGTACTTGAGGGATACATTCTCTGCCTTCTGAAAGCATCTTAATGATTCTAAGTGGTTTGGATATTTAGAGGAAGTTCAAAGGAACTGAATCAATTGTACCTCATTAAAAAATACAGTACTTAAGATGGGGGTGAGGGCATCTGTTTGCCTCTTTGATGGACTGAAGGGTCTGAGGGGTGGCAGTGTAGAGAAATGTTGAAGCAATGCTTCTGCTCCCTAGGAACACCCAGTGAATGTATGTCTTACATTGTGGTAATGACTGGGTTCCACATTTGCTGAGATAAGGGTGTGTGAATCCAGGAATGTTTGGGAGTCTCCAGATATCCTGACTATTATTGTTTTTCAAATAGTGTGCATCTTTGTCAGAATACTACATCACCTTTAATTTTAAATTGATGTGTATGTATCAGAAGACAGAACCTATGTTTCCAAGGTCTAATTTACAACAATATGAAGAGTAATTTAATATGTTTAGAGCCATGTTTTTTATTCTAAATGATTTCTTTTGAGATAATGAGAATGAATATCCATCCATGTACATTATCAACCACGTAGATTGAATCATACCACTCAGAGGGTCAGTGTCTTAATATAAGAACAAAAGCATTCTCTCTAAGAGTAGACCATTTAATATAGCTTCATTATTAAGTGGAGTGAAGAATTCTAGTGCTGGGAAATTCCTGCCACCTATTTTTAGATCCACATTTATGTTTTTCTCCAGTACTCAGAAAAGGCACCTGATTATGCACTTAGTGGAAGAAATATGGCCGTTGCCTTTGGGCAACACGGGATTTAATCTTGGCCTTGACGATGACTGTTGGAGTGTCTCTGGCCCCTCACTTTACTTCTTTACAATGTACTTGTTTTCACTGTGGAAAGGGCATGATACCATTTCTGGCTGTGTTCTTGTGAGAAGTAAGTATCTAGTGTGAGGAACCTGTCTAACACAGGTTCTGATGGGAGCAGAGACTCAGTGAATACAGCAGTTATCTCCAGGATCTGCCCAAGTCATGGTACAGTGTGGAGAGACCAAGGAGCATGGTCTGTGCTTAGCTCTGCACCTAAAGAAGGAAGCACTTTGCTTTCCATATTTACCATTGCCTTGTCTTTACTCCAAGACTACTGCAGATGTGCCCTTCAGATATCACACAGACCTGAATCCAATTCAAGGTCAGCTGTGTCCCCTCTGTATTGGGGAGGGGCAGCATAAGGACGTGTGGAAGTTTAGGGGATATGCTCAAATTACATTATATACTAGGATGAAATATCCATAAGAAGCACAGTACCAATGCTGTGTACAATGGATACACAGCAATTAAAACACTATGCCCTTTCAATGGATCCACAGCACAGCTCTCTCGGCAGAGCCTAGTCCGAAATTTCTACCTCCATTTTCTCTGCCTTGCTTATTTTTCTCCATCACTTCATATTTCCAATCTGTGGGCAGATGATTTCCTCTCCTGAGCTGAAGCATGAGGTAGGATGAGAAAGATAAGGGTTCCTTCTCTCTGTGTCTGCACTGATTAACTTTTCTGTGTATTTACAAAGACAGTAAAGCACAGATGTGAGTCATGGTGTCTGTCCAGCCAGCAGAGTAGAGGAGGACAGAAGGACAAACTCATGCAGACTACTGTTGTCTCTACCTGTTGTGTCTTGTTAGCACAAATCTAGTCTTGCTTTGTTTATTCCAAAAACCTGACCTAGAGGAAAGGTCATTCTTAAATACAATGTTATCATGTGACATGATGACTCCAGCCTCATCATTCAGAGTTCACATTTGTGAATTCACCTACTCACTAAAAGTTTGAGTAACCACAAACAATACAGAAAGTTTTTATTTTCAGCCACCCACAGACATGTTCAGATTAACCATTTGAGTTCCCCCTAAAAACAAGTATCCAAATGATACTTGAACTTAGGCACCTTCTGCTTTTCTTTCCTCTCAGAAGTGACCAGAGGATGAAGACAGCAGGGGGCAGTGTGGGGCAGGGCAAGAAGCTTTGGTTTTGGGGTCAATGGATGTGGGACTGAATCCCATCTCTCACAGTGAGTAGGATAGCTTCATTCAAGTCACTAAGCATTTCCTTGTTTTGTTATCTGTCTGTCTGTCTGTCTATCATCTATCTATCATCTCTGTCTCTTCATACCATCATCATCATCATCATCATCATCATCAGCCTACCTGCCTTTCTATCAAAGTATATAATTATTGCTGTGGGCACACACACACACACACACACACACACACACACACACACACACACACAGAGTCTCACTCTTAGGAACAATGGTTCAGTATTCACTAGTTCAGTATTTTCAAAGGCATTATAGATGACTATGAATAATAAATCATGAGTTAGTGATTGTATATGTCCATTTGTCTTTGTATGAGTTTTGTACACAGATTGAAAAAGTAGGCTGGGATGATAAATAGACCCTGACATAAGTTCTAATTCTACCAATGAAATACACTGAGGTGTGAACTTGGATATATTACTTTATTTCCTATGTCTCAAGGCGCTCTGATATTTAAATTTGGAGCCAATGTGTCTACCTTGCACCATTACAACCTTTTTATAGGAGAAATGGGAGTTTAACATACCCAAATATGCCTGAAAACTTCTTAAGTATTACATTAATGTAAGCTACTATTATGTAGCTCCATGGAGCTAGAATAGCCAGGAGTGTGAGATATTCATTCTATAGAGGATCTAGTTATAGTGGAACTGTTTACATCTAGCATCCATTTCATTTATTCATTCAGTGAATCAATTATTCAACTTTTCAATGAACTTGTGTTAAAATTGATAGTACCTAACCCCATGCAAGATGCCTAGGCTGTAGCAAGTCACTCAGGTCTATCTCTCAAGAATCACAAGAGGGAAGGAGACAAGGATGCTGTTCAGATCCTAGAGTTGGGGTACACCAGGCTTCCAGGCTTCTATCAGTCTCAAATTCTTCTTATGACCCTAGGTCTCCTGACTGTGGACTTTGGAGCTCCTGTCTACTAGTGCTAGCTGTGTATTTGTGTTTATTTGTGCCCGTGTCAAAGAACACAGATATGACAATGGAGAGATGACTCTTCAAACTGCCCTCACGGAGGCCCTCAGCTCTGTGCTGAGCACCCACACTAAGTGGCTCACAACAGCCTGCCACTGCTGCTCCAAGAGGATCTGACACCTCTGGCCTCTGTGGGTACCAGTCACATGCACATTCCCAACACAGACACATGCTCGCGTACATAGTAAACATAAATGTTTAAAACACAGAACCAGTGTGTGACAGGTAATGGGGATGGGTACAGTGTGCTTTGATACTGTTCTGCTCCCGGTTCCTATGTTCCTCCTTTGTTCCCCGGTCCCCTTAGAGCCTCATGGATAGTGAAGTCCTTTCTCTGAGCTCACTCCTACTGCATCATGCCTAGAATGAACTACTATAGAGATCCACATATGTTCAAATAATTCTTGAGTGTCAAGCATACGTGGAACAAATACTTTTGCTTTGGATGTGCTCTGCATTTCCATCGAAGATAAACACACTGAAAGGATTTCTTCATGTCAACATGTGTATATGAGCCCTAAACATTGTTTTAGGGTATCATAATATAGGTAAATTTCAGATTGCCTTAATGGCATATAAACTGCAGACTCTCTGGAAATCGCTTTGCTATGAGATGCCAGTGGCCATAGAATCTGTGTTAAAGGGGCTACAATAGAGCTCCAGAAGCACGAGAGCCAGGCCTTTCCCTTAACAGCTGCAGAGTCTGTCTGGATGATGCAGATGATTTGTATAAAAGCGGAATGCAATTGGGCTAAAATGCAGTGCGCTTTCCATCCTCTCTCCCCTCTTCTTTCTTCTTTTTTGTTTCCCTCACCTCTTTGAGGCCCCTTACTCATCCATCCTTCCCTGAACTTGTTTATTGATGTGGATTAATTGGAAGGTGCTTTTATAAATAAAATATGCCCAGTTGGAATAAATCAAGTGTGAATCTTGATGCATAGCCTCTGTGACAGTTTTTGGTAGGCTGTACCTGCCAACTTCTAGAACACTTACTCATTAAAGGTATCACGTATTTTTCTCCCAGTCTAAAAACGGTAGAAACAACTCGGGCAACAGGGGCTGGGCTTTCTGTTCTACCACCTGTGAGGTTTCAGATGCCACCTGGCCATGGCCTCTGGCAGCACGGTGAGAATGTTAAAAGCTGGAATTCTGAAGACAGGCTGCCTGAGCCCAGACTCTGTCTGTAACTTCGGGTAAATCATCTAGCTTCCTTCCATCTCAGTTTCACCATCTGCAAAGTGAGACAGACGCTATCTACTTCACAGAACTTTGCAGAATATTAGGTGGAAAGTCCCACAAAGCACATAGAACAGCACTTCTGTTACACCCAATATTTTCACTATTTGATAGATGACATCAGCTGTTATTGCTGATGTTATCTAACGGAAACAACTTCGTTGTTGGTTTCTGGATTGATTTGTTAGTGTGCTGACTATTTGTCTGACAGAAATTTTAGATTTCTATTAAGACATTTGTTTGGATAATATAGAACCCCAAAATTAATTATTCCTCAAGCCTCAAGCGCCAGGATAGGACTGTAGAAACAATGGGTTCTACGTTTCCTAGTGAGGGTTTGGAGAATTATCTCCTAAAGTTTTATCTCTAAAAGACATTTTATCTCTAAGCTACAGAATCTAGAAATGGCGACATACAAGGAACAAAACGGAAATTTCAGGTATATTCTTATTCTTGTATCAAGAAATGCACTGATTGTTTTAAAAGTAGAATTCCATCAGGATCACCTGGGGGATTTTTTTTTTTTTTTTTTTTTTTGGTTTTTTCGAGACAGGGTTTCTCTGTGTAGCTTTGCGCCTTTCCTGGAACTCACTTGGTAGTCCAGGCTGGCCTTGAACTCACAGAGATCCGCCTGGCTCTGCCTCCCGAGTGCTGGGATTAAAGGCGTGCGCCACTACCGCCTGGCAACCTGGGGGATTTTTAATGATACAGGTTTCTGCATTTTAATTGGGGTACTATAAATTTGAATTCCCATTATTTTCTCCTCCCCAGTAATTTGTATGTAGCTAGCCTGATACCAGCATTTGAGCACTTGCACATACTAGAGATGGCAGTCTATATCCAAATCTATCAAAAGGTACACACTCTAGAGCAGGTGGGAAAGATCATTTTCCACTTCATTTTGCCTCTGTAAGGCATCTGGGGCTCATGTGCTTCACTTCTGGGTTGGTGACATCCCAGAGCAGCAGGCAAGGAAAGAGGGCCATTTGTGTGGC
Organism: Peromyscus californicus insignis; assembly: GCF_007827085.1. Classification (NCBI taxonomy): domain Eukaryota; kingdom Metazoa; phylum Chordata; class Mammalia; order Rodentia; family Cricetidae; genus Peromyscus; species Peromyscus californicus. Next base: position 148,365,214 of record NW_026294573.1, read on the forward strand.
CCTCCCCCTTTTCCCGTGATTCTATTCACACTTGGAACTCAGATGTGGAAGATCTAGGAAACAGTCTGTGGTTATAGTACTTGTTTTGACACAAAACCACTGGGCTGATGAAAAAACAAACAAACAAAAAACAAAAAGTTGAAAGACAGAAATAAACTACCATTGCTATAAGGAAATAGTCTAAATGGTTTGGATGCTTGATGCACAGCTGAGCACCCCTTCTGCCTTGAGTCTTAGCAAGCTCGGAGCCAGGTCTGTAGCCTCCTTTTCGCTAGGGTGGCATAGGCTAACATGCTGGACATCGCTTGTATTTGTCTCTCTCTTGAACTCTATGTGATCCTTTACCTAGATTTGCTCTTTTCTATGCTTCATTCAGTTATTTAGTTTGTATTCTAATCTACTATAAATAGCAGAAAGCAAATAAAAAAGGAAGCTGGATTTTTTGAAATGATAATTATATTTCTTCATTCTATTTTTCTCCCTCCAAACCTCCCATATAGCCCTCCTTGCTCTCTTTCAAATTCATCGCATTTTTTCATTAATTGTTATTGCATTCATATACGTGTATGTATATAAATATACAGATATATACATATATTCCAAAATATGACCTTCTCAGACTGTATAATATTACTTGTATGTATGTTTCCAGGGCTGGCCATTTGTCACTGGATGATGAATCGGTTTTCTCTTCCATGGGGAAGACTGTCTTTCCTGCTTCCAGCTTTCCTCAGTTGCCTATAGTTTCTGGTGTAGCGATTAGGCTTCATGAGCTTTCCCTTGTCAGTTTTGTCATGTCCATTGGTGTCATCCTCTTTCATCTCACATTTGGGCAGTCATGTTAGTGAGACTTTATGGATATAGCTTTGACATTACTAGGAGACACAATCTTGTAGCAAACTCCCTAGTCCTCTGGCTCTTACAGTCTTGTCCCCTCTTCTAAACTGTTCCCTGCAAGCTTCCAAAGGCAGGATGCAACCAGTAGTCTTATCCAGCTATGATGCCCATGCTGCATCAATGACCAACATGGCACACTAATTCTAAGGATACAGTGGCACCTTAGTGGAAACCAACAGCTCTCTAACTTAACTTAAGATCTGCTCCACAAGAGGGAAAACATGCCTAATACTGGAAACTAGCTAACTACTCAGTGTTAGTGAAGTCATGACTATTGGAGGAGAATTTACAACCAATAATTTACTAAATCAGCACAATCCCTAACAACAACCTATAAATATTTGTCCTTATATCCACAGACATATATAGTCTTTACTCTTCAACAAGCTGGATTTTCAATCCCTACATGACTAGATACTGTAAAATTGGCATAAAGATGGGGTTCCTGTCTAAAGAGTTCACACAGAGGAGTAACAGTCCACATACATAAATGGTAATGCTGCTTTATTAAGTGATATCCAGGCAGCACTTATCACATGTCTTCTATGAGCCACCAGTTCTTTTAGAGACTCAAATGAACTCTGATGTGTCTATGATCATGTTGGGTTGTAACTGTGTGACTGTACCTGAGTAGCTCTGTTCAGTCCTCACACACTTTTCCAACATATTATAAGGGAAAAACAACAATTAGAGTGATAGGTGGAGCTTTACAACCAGACCACAGCACCAGCAATGCCAGGAATGTGCCAGGCAGCCCTGATATCAGCTTGAGATAAACTGGCTATGTTCCAGCTTAGATGAAGTCAGTTCTGTCTTGACCATTATATACACCCCTGTTTCTCACTTAAAGCATTTTGATGATAGCCAGGACCACATTTTTGTAAGTAAGTTCTCAACACTTGCAACCCTGGATATGACTGTTTCTTTCTTAGGTCTCATGCACCTTGAGCTGGCTCTTACACAATGAAACTGGGCTGTATTGGAACAGCCCTGAAGATATATATATTTCCTCAGCCAGAACTCAAGACTACAAGAAGACAAATATGTAAGGAAATGACTACACTAAAATGTGATTCATTCTCAAATCGAGTATGTATAAAATGCTGTGAAAACACAGATGAGGGCCAATTAATTATATCTGGGATAGGAAGTCTCAAGGAGAGAGAGTTACAGAGAGGTGATGACATTTCAGCTTGATCTTGTGCATAACAAATGACTTCCTATAAGATATTCTCCACCTGTTTTGAATTAACTAAAATGATTAGGTCTTAGGTTTTTATAAAGGTCATCTCTACCAGAATGAAGAAAGTGGAAGGCTCTTGTGAAAATAACCATTTAAAATATATCAGCCTGATTTTGAATGGCTACCAGAACAAATTAGCGCTAAAGTTCATGAGAATGTCTCAGATTGGGAGAAAATTTCCAGGGATTTGATAGACAATACTGCACACACACACACACACACACACACACACACACACACACACACACACACACACACACACAGAGTCTACCCAGTATAATTAATATAAAGCGGTAGTATTAGTTTCCTCCTGTACTATATTGCCTCTTGGTCTGTGCTTAAGTATAGCAGGGAAGGAAAGACAGATTAATGGGATGAAGAGACTTGATTTGCTTGATGGAAGAAGCAATGCTCTGTTTTCCAAACTGCTTCATTTTCCTTCTGTGGTTCCTGTTTCCTACCGCCCTTGCTGATGTCTGCTATTGGCTGTAAAAATCGCCTCTTCTTGGTCATTTACTCTCATGTCTCCCTTCCATGAGGATGTATGTAGAGGTACCATGTTGAAGTCTCACTTGGGAGATGGAAGGAGCTTGAGTCACTGGGGCGGCAGAGAGAAGAGTTCTTGGGGAAACTGTTTAACACAGGACATCCAGGCTGGATTTCACATGAGCGAAGCTTCAGCTTGTGTTGTGCAAAGTCCCTGAAATGTGAGGCTGCTTGTTACAGCAGCTATTCTACATTAGTATAGCTATCATGTGGTACATGATGGAAGTCCTCATCCATCGATGCTAATCTCCTTCGTCTCCCTCTATCTAGCCTCAGAATCATGTAACACATACTTTTTAGGTCATTTAAGGAGTATTTTCAGAATCCACAAGTTAGGACATTCTCTTCAGATATAGAGAAAGGATGTAATACAATCGCAATCTATTAAGTATGCACAAAACAGATCATGAAAATAAACAGATCATTCAGTTCTCAGAGGAGGCTATTCATGTAGCACATGTGTAGAATAGCTCAGACTGGGCCAGATGTGACCAAGGGTACACACATGTAATGCAAGGTGATCATGTTTGTATGAATGTTTGGCAGAGGGCTTCCAGCATGCAAGGAATGAATCGGGGCATTAGCCTTAATTCTAGGAGGCCTATATTTGTTTGGCTGAAGGGTATGGATGAGTTAGGACTATATATCTGTGACATTTTCGTGGAACTGAACAATTTACTCTGTCAGGAATATTTCAGAAGCAACCTCTGTATAGTAAGCAAGGCAGACCTATGTTTTGCCCACAAGAATCTTGCACTCTAATAGGAAAAGGTTAGTATTTAATATGTAGCAATGGGTGTAGTCAAGAAGGTGGGGCAGGGTATATTACATCTATAGTCAGCATTTTCTTCTCTTTCTGAGCAAAAATATATGGTTATACTTCTGTTTTTTTAAAACAAAAGTAACATCAAAATGAATTTTGTGTAATGTGCAAAATTAAATTTGGTAGTTAAAAAAATACCTGTGATTTATCTCTTTGGCCATAATGGATGAGATGTAAAGGGGGAGTTGAGGATAAGGCTTGGGAGGGCAGGTCAAAATTCTGTCACAAATGTGATGATTTATGAAGGTGCTGATGGGGCTGTTAAAATGCATTAATCTGTGAATAGGTAGCCATATATCTCTATGGGCACTCATACCCAAGAATTTCCTTTTGAAACCTATCACTAGGTTTCTTTACTGCCTGAGGCCTTTTAAATGACTTAATAAGGTGTCAAAATTAGTAAATTATTGAGCCTGTAATTATTGAATTGGTTTTCTTACATTTAAATCCCCTTGCCTCCAATCTACTGCTCATTGCTATGAGATTAGTTTCCTTCAACTCGGTCCATTGTACTTAGTTACCCTGTTTAAAACACTTTTAGTGGCTCCTGGGTTTAATGAATTGTATCTGCTCATGAGAGTATTACAACATCCTTTGTCTGGCCCCATGTGGATTTCTAATTGCATCAATAAGCACCCTTGCCCTGTCATCCCCCAAATCCTGACTCCTCCCCAAGTCCCACAGGGCACTCCATGCATGCCATGCTCTAGTTTACTTCTTCCCACTCTCCCAAGGCTGTGCACTGGCTCCCCACCCAGTGTGCTTCCCAAGCACCATTTGGTTCTGTCAAGTGTGATGTAATAGGGGTTGAAGCTGAGCATAGGATCATTAATGCTTAGCATCATATTGGTTGCTAAAGATGATCCTAAACGGGGCATCCAGGGGGTGTCTGCCAATCTTGATATAGCAGTAGTATAGCCTGTCTACCCAGACTGCTTTGGAGACACATCTTTCCCAATCAGCTTCCTCTGATGTGTGTTCTACAGAAGAACAGGGCACAGAGACTGGTCCATGGATTCCTAAGATTCTGGAACTGAGGATTTTGCCTCTTGATTTGGTAGCTGTCAATCATCCATCATCCTACCACTTACAAGATGCAGAATTCCAACAGGCAGCTAACTACAGCAGAAACCCTAAGAGTAAGGATATTTGCAATTTTAATTTTATAAAATTTTGTTATAAAAATCTTGCAAATAAATAAAAATGCCACACACCAAGATTAACCAAAGTTTTAAACACTTATTCCTAGGCTATTCCACTCTGGGCACCACTACTCCATGGTGGAACAGACTGTGAGACAGTCTTGGTGTCACTGTGGAGTCCAAAGAGCGGTGTAGTTAGGGAGAATAGTGGATCCTTTGTGGGTACAGTGCAGTCTTTGACAACTGCAAGAACAGTTAGATGTTGTGGGGAGTCTGGGGACAACTACGTGAATACCTTTAATATCCACTCACTGTTTTCTTGAGCGTCAGGTACTGGTCAGGCAATGATGAAATGTCTATAGTTCCTAGTGCTCCGCCCCTTTCTCCCCCACCATTACCTCTATTCTCTCCTTCTCCTCTTCCCTTCCTTTTCCTTCCCTCTTGCTATCTTTTGAGACACCATCTTGCTCATGTAGTCCAGACTGGTCTCAGACTCTTGGTCCTCCTGCCTCATCCTCCAGAGTGCACCTAGTTCCAGTTCTATTTTTACAAACTTTATCCTTGTGTCTAAATCTTGATAATGTTGCTGTCACTGGTGGTAATATGTTCAGAGGACAATTAAGGAATGTCTAATGTACTTAATGTTATTCTTGAGAATTTGACTATGGATTGTGTTTCATAATGTACATGATATGTAGTAGAGGCTCTATATGTATACATACCAACATGGATATATTCATTCTGAACATTCACTTTCATTTAACTGTTCTGATGCAATTTTAAAAAACAGCTTACTTTAAGTGTTTTTACCATGCAGAAACCTGATTCTCTAGTCTTTATTTACTAACTGGCTCCTCTTTCCTTATAGCTCAGGTCTGGGAATCCCATTTTGTAGACTCTCTCAGGGTTTAATGAGTTTCCTTTTGACACTTATCCATGGAACCAGCAGTGTTAGTTCACATTTTAAATATCTCCTTTTATTCATCTCTTTCTCATTTCATTCATCCAATGGAACCAAAACTGTCCTTTGACCTTTAAATTTTTGATCTCAGTGTGTGACCTTGTAGGGTGTTGTTTTGAGGTAACCAAATCTTGATCCCAATCTCATGAGCTTAGCCTTACATGCTTATTGCCATGGTCATAACCCATTGACTACATCAATTATTTGTATATTGCCCCAAATCTGAAAGCTAGCCTTTAAAGTTTGGTCTTGTACCTGTGATCTCACTAAAATTACTTGGTATGCCCTTACAAATTTGAAATACAAAATTTTATGGTCTTTAAAAAAAACTACCAGTTAAATATTTCAGAAACGTAGTAGCTACAGAATAACAAATACCTATTTCTATGGAAAAAGTGTGGTGTGCAGGGGAGCAACCTAGAGTTATTTAATTTCTTTTTTTTTAAGTTGGACTCTTTTGGGTTCAAGATATTTTTGCAATGGATCTAAATTTGTATCAGTTGGCTCCTATTTCCAGGACGGCCTTGTCACAGCCACACATCATCTCATCTCAGCAGCTCCAGTAAATAATTGGGCCCGTGAGACACAGTTTTTCTTCTCTGCAGCGCCGCCCTGCAACCTCTGGCTTCTCCCCTGGGTCTGCAGGGTGATAGGACTGTTGCCTCTGGCCTTTTCATTTATTATTTATTTCATTTATTGCAGGGCTCAGAACAAATTGGAATTGGCAAAAATGGAGAGTGAGACTGTGGAATGATGATAGCCAAGGTCCACATGATTACTCAAAACTGCAGGAGAGCAGAGAGGCAAGAAAGGATAGAGAAGTACAACAAAAGGGTTCAGAGCAGCCGGCGTGAGATGCTTTTAGAAAATTTTTGTGCCTCTGTGAAGTTTTCAGATCTTCATACAGTCAACTGGCTGAGTAAAGCTTTTTCTTCTTTTCTTTCCTTTTTCCCTCTTGCCGCTCAAAATACGGCCTCCATGACAGAAGAGTAGGCAGGAACTGACCAGGAAGCAGACACATCTGTGAAGCCTGCTTCCCACAGGCAACACCACTCTCCAAGCTTCAGTTTCTCTACCAAGCACCCATAGATTGCTTACTCTTTCCAGCCCCTGAAATTAAAAAGGGTCAGCTTACTGCTTAGCTGTAGTACACTGTTTTCAGTGGTTTCCAATTTTATCATACAATAATCATCTTGGATCAATTCTTGAGAAGACAGGGAGATTTTATTGTTTTTTAAATTCTAGTTTTGTAATGCTTGGGATTAAATACAGGACCTCACATAGTATATGCTAAGTGAGTGCTCTACTACTGAACCATTTCCCCAGCCTCAGACAAGCAGGTTTTAAATTGTGTGATTCCAACCGATATCAAGGAAGGCATTTTATTCATAAATGAGAACATGTAAAGTGACTGTCTCACCTAATAGCCAATTTAGATGGTGCTTGATACAAGTGATTGCTTTTTCTTCTGATATAGATATAGATTAAATAAGCATGCGAATACACATATACACCCTCACACTCACTGAGAAGCAGGTGAACATATATTATGTCTCACAGGATTTTTTCATTTGCACATGGATCTCATGCTATGTATTCCCATAATGTGTGATCCTGGGAAAAGTAACAGACAAGCATGCTTACTACTGGTATTCAGAGGAGGAGGAAACAGATTTAGAAAGGAAACATAATTGGGGAAATAACTTACCTAAGATTCAAACCCAGATCTGCCTAACTCTGCTATTTCTACTCCTAACAACTATGTAAGACTGCCTTGTAGGCCATGCATATAACTCATGCCATCCATTTGAATATATATTTATATGGTGCCATGTAACACAGCTCCACTAAACACAGTTAAACAAATAAAGAACAACAGTGGCTTACTCTTGCTCAACTTCTGTGGGCAGGAGAATTAGTGGAGCCCTTTTTAATAGTGTGTGTGTGCGTGTGCAGGTGTCTAAAGAGGCCAGGAGAGAGCATCCAATTTCCCGGAGCTTGTGCTCACTTCTGCAGCCCATATATTAAAATTGGAACAGTACAGAGAAGATTCCCCTGCACAAGAATGACACTCAAATTTGTGAAGTGTTCCATATTAAAAAAAAGAAAGAAAAAGAAATTCCCTGGAGCTGGCATTATGTGCCATTGTGGGCGACCTGACATGAAGTCTGGGAACTGAATTTGAGTCCTCTAAAAGAGCAGTAAGTGCTTAACTACTGAGCTGTCTCTCTGGTTCCCAATTCAGACGTGTCTTAACTAGGCAGGTCTGACTTGGGGTCTCCTATTCAGTTGCTGCAGGGTTTTGACTAAGACTGTGGTTTTCTGAAGGCACAATTTATGCAGGGAGATTAACTTAGAAGGTAGATCATTTACATGGTTAGTAATTTGGTACAAGTCCAAAATGCGTGCCTCTGTGCTCTCTGTGTGGCTCATTCCAGGGCACTGTTGAGTGTCTCTTAACATGGTGGCTGATTTCCTCCATAATGGATGACACAAGGATCAAGGCTGAATTAGCAATACCTCTGACAAACTGGCCTCAGAAGTGACATTACCCAGCTTACCTCACTGTATTCAAACATCCAACTCTGATTTGATGTGTGAAGATCTATGTATGCCTGATAATACCAGGAGACACAAGTCATTAGGGGTCATTTATAGATTGGCAATTCTCGCTAACCTGGCCCTTTTCTCTTTCTATAAATCCTTGTAGCCAAATCTTCTACTCTTGCTCCATTTTTCCATTTGGTTATCCACTTCAGCAACCATTGCCTGATTCTCCTCAAGCTGGAGTCCAGTGAGTATGTAGGGAATTGTGATGGATAATATTGATTTCCAATGTGACAAGATCTAGAATGGCATAGCCAAACTGTTAGGTGTGTCTGTGAAGACGTTGATAGACTGTGTTTATTGTGGTGACATCACAACCTGGAGTGTGGGTGACCCCAGTCCATGGGCTGAAGTTCAGGATTGAATAAGGAGAAAGTAAGTATCAGCATTTGTCTCTTGAATTCTGGACTGTAGATGCGATGTGACCAGCTGCCTCATACACTGCCCGTGCTGCCACACCTTCTCTCCCAGGTTGAACCGGATCCTCAAACTGTGAGACAAATAAAAAGCTGTTCTTAAGTTGCTTTCTCCAGGTTCGTTTTTTTTTTTTTTTTTTGTAATCATAGCAACAAAAATGGTAAGCAATATAAGAACCTGGCAATCAGGGTTGTTTTGTCTACTCTGTGGAGATAACGAGAATTGATCTGACAGAGTGGTCCTTCTCAGTGGACTGGGATCTTTTCCCAGTGATGTGCTTGGGAGAACTTCCACAGTAATATCTAATGCAGTAGATAGCCGTGGCACAGATTTCTTTGATAGTCTTCTTCAGAACCAGCACCGCAAGTCAGTTCTGCAGTGTCTACTGAGCTGGAAATACGTGTTAATAACGCTGATGGGTGGGCACAAAAAAACAAAGCATATTAGTGGGTGTCTCTTTGGGATCAAGGGTATTTTGTTACTTTCATTTTACTAATATTCTACATCTATATATTGTTTCTTCTTAAACATAACTTAATGAAGATGAGCAACTAAAACACTCTTAAGACAGGAACTCTGTGTTCCAGATTCTAATGCCTGGTGTGATTTTTTTTTAATGCAATGCACTTCCAGTCTTTGCGTCTTTCTTGTTCCAAGGATGTCATTATCAATACTAATATAAAATTTTCATTGCTTGAGCCATTACAATATACAGGGAATGGATTTTTCAATTTGTCAAGTTCCAGTGAGTATATTAGCAGAATCTTCTGTCTGTCAGCAGGCACGTGGTGATGTCAGTAGCATCTCTAATTTTGATTGTTCTGAGTCTTTGTGTTTATGCAGGTCTCCAGTGCCTGAAGGCCTCTCTCCCCTTTCCCTCCGGCTGATTTCCCTTACATCTCTTCTCATCTTAGCTGAGCCTTTAGAATGATACATACTGAAAGCAACCTGTGAGATAGGAAATATATTGATAAAATATGGGTTTAAGCTCTGGGAATCCTGTTGAAAAGAAAGAAGATGGATTGTGGGAGCCAGAGGGGTCATGGCAGGAGAACCCACAGAGACAGCTGACCTGAGCTCATGGGAGCTCATGGACTCTGGACCAACAGCTAGGGAGCCTGTATGGGACTGACCTAGGCCCTCTGCATGTGAGTGACAGTTGTGTATCTTGGTCTGTTTGTGGGGCTCCTAGCAGTGGGATCAGGACTTGTTTCTGATGCTTGAGCTGGCTTTTAGAACCTATTCCCTATGGTGGGATGCCTTGCTCAGCCTTGATGCAGTGGGAGGAGCTTGGTCCTGCTTCAACTTGATAGTCTATAATTTGTTGACTCCCATGGGAGGCCTGCCCCTTTCTGAACAGAGGAGAAGGAGGAATGGATGGGAGAGGAGTAGGTGGGAGGTGGGGGGAGGAAACTGTGGACGATAGGTAAAATCAATAGAAAAAAAGAGAATCATGCTATAGAGCTACAGCCGAGAGCCATGTCTGGATCAATGGCTCTATCTCAGCCAGGGTCTGTGTTGATGTCCCAGGTTCCTTTTATCATCAAAGGCCATGCTGATGCCCGTGGTCTGGGCCACCACTTGGGGCCATGTGGGTGTCCAAGGATCATGCTGGGGCACTGAGTGGCATGTGCTGCCACCCATGGTGACATCTGGGCCCACACTGCTGCCAAGGAACATGTCTGGGTCCGTAGTCCTACTGCAGCTGGGGTCTGTATTGCTGTCCATGGCCCCTGTTGTTATTAAAGGCTACACGGATGCTTGGGGTCTGGGCCACTACCTGTGTCCATATTGGTGTCTAAGGGCTGTGCTGCAGCTGGAGCCATGCCAGTCTGGGTGACCTGTGCTGCCATGTCTGGTCCATGGTCTGCTGCAGTGGGAATCTGTGTTGATGTTTGTTGCTCATGTTACCACAGGGGCTCACGCCAATCATGCAATCATGAAATTCGAGGGCCATGCTGAGCTGGGCCTGCCCTCCACTGTCCCATATAGGAGAGCTAGCTCCAATGATTCAGGCACAAGATAGCTGCCCCTGCCCCTCAGGGGAGAGCTGGCCCCCTCAACTTAGAAGAAAGCTGACCCCGCCCCCCATTCAGGAGAACTGGCCCCACCCCTCACCACAGGCATGTGAGAGCTGGCTTTTCCCCTGCTTGAGGGGGGTGGTTCCAGTGGCCTGGTCTGACCTACTCAGCTACCATCTAGGCACTCATCAACATCTGTCCCATCTATGGCCTGCTGGAGCATGTAAAGGAACTGGTCTTGCAGAATCATAGCCGCAGGATCGCCATGATTTGGAGCAACAGCAGGAGAGGAGTTTGGATGAGGGTCCAGTATTGATGGTCTACCAGAAGCTGGAGACCTTGAAGCAGACCAACAATTCATTACACATTGACATTTGCAAATACAGCTGATTGGACAAAAGGGTCTACTGCATGACACACTGCAGCTCCCAAAGAGCTGAATGAAGAGGTGAGGGAGAGGTCGGAAAGATAGAGGAGCAAAGTGATGTTTGTTTTGCTTTTTTGTTGTTTTTTTAATTAATACTGTTATTTATTTATTTATTTATTTATTTATTTATTTATCTTTTGAAGGGGTTACTATAAGGGTGAAGGACAAATATGGAGGAATTGGGAGGTGGGTGGGATTGGAGTACATGATGCAAAATTCCCCCAAAAAAATCAATTAAAAATGTGTTTGAGCCGGGCAGTGGTGGCGCACGTCTTTAATCCCAGCACTCGGGAGGCAGAGCCAGGCGGATCTCTGTGAGTTCGAGGCCAGCCTGGGCTACCAAGTGAGTTCCAGGAAAAGGCACAAAGCTACACAGAGAAACCCTGTCTCGAAAAACAAAAAACAAAAAAAAAAAAAAAAAAAATGTGTTTGAAAAGAAAGAAAAAAGAAGGACTCAAGCTTTAGGGTGATTTGTTTCATTGGTTATCTTTAATTATCTCACAAGTTAATGAAGGTGATTTATCAGTGAGAGGTTCTTATTTTTTCCCAGAGCTTTACTAAACTTCAGGGGCAGATCTGTGGCCTCATAGTTTAGCGATGATTCTGAACTCCTGTGCAATGATGTATGGCAGCTTCAGCCCCGCCTCCTCTGTTCTCCTCATGAGCTACACTTTGGTGGCTGTGGGATGAGGTGTGGCAGGATGCAGGAACTTCAGGAGGGCTGTGCTAGGTTGGACAAATTAGAATATTGTAAGCATTCCTAAAGGAAGACTTGCAGTCTGCTGGGCTTCATAGCAACACAAGATTGGCTCTAGCAATGCTTTGGACTGCTTTCAGATTAGAATGCAGACAGAGAAGGCAATTGTGCAGCTCATATTACATGGTTAAAAGGTGGGAGGTGTACCTGAAATTAGTATATTTTTTTTTGATGAGATTAGTAATACAATTATGTGTTTTTAAATTGGAATTATTTGGGGATAGTAATTAAAGAACAGATTTCATTTGTTTGTGAATATGTCCAATTTAAGCAAGTAACTGCATGGTAGTAGTTGAACAAAAAAATCCCTTTTGCCGGGCGGTGGTGGCGCACGCCTTTAATCCCAGCACTCGGGAGGCAGAGCCAGGCGGATCTCTGTGAGTTCGAGGCCAGCCTGGGCTACCAAGTGAGCTCCAGGAAAAGGCGCAAAGCTACACAGAGAAACACTGTCTCAAAAAAAAAAAAAATCCCTTTTGGTTGTATGCAATTTGCATTTGTCTAGTAAACTTGAACTCACATTATTTATTTTTTTTATCTATTTTTTTTTTTTTTTTGGTTTTTCGAGACAGGGTCTCTCTGTGTAGCTTTGCGCCTTTCCTGGAACTCACTTGGTAGTCCAGGCTGGCCTCGAACTCACAGGGATCCTCCTGGCTCTGCCTCCCGAGTGCTGGGATTAAAGGCGTGCGCTACCACCGCCCGGCTGAACTCACATTATTATGTCTATATTACTTTATTATTTCATCATTGTGTAGTAAACTTTACCCATGAATGTGAGGTCCTTTAACATCTCTGTTACCTGTTGCTGCTAACAGATTCATGAGGTGAATTTACTGTCTTCAAGCTCTGATGGTGTGAAGTCTAATAAACAGTCTTGTACAGCTAAAATCAAGAAGCCAGCAGGATGGCATTCTTTCCCCAGCTCCATCCCTTATACTTTCTACCTTCTAGAAAGTTCTACCAGAAGGTCCCACATTGCTGGCCTCTTTGACCCCTCTATCAGTGGTATCATTCTGACCTCTTTCTTTGTGGCAATTCCTTCTCTGATATTGGCACTCCTTCCTGTTTTAGGAAGACCACTGTGATTATACAAGACCTCCTTGGAAAGCCCAGGGCAAACTCTTCATCTCAAGCCTTTACATTATCATACCAGCAAAGCCCACTTTTCTATATAAAGAAACAATATTTTAGGTTCTAGAGACCAGACTGTAAAACCTTTGAAGGAGTTGTTAATCTCCTCATCACATCTATATTTTATATTCTGTTAAAAAATAATATGTTAGTTTGATGCTTAAAGTCTTGTGGATCTCAAAGCCTTCAATTTGACTTAGACAGAACAACTGCAACTTTTAGCAACTTGATTAACCTTGCAGAATGTTAATATTTCAGCTGCAACTGGAATGTTTAGATTGGACCCAAAGTATATTATGTACTCAGTACAGTCACTCATTCCCAGTTCTTTAAAAAGATTATGTCTTCCTACATGTTAAAGTAAAAGTCTAAGTGAACACTGGCATGGCGGCATCTCCAGAATCTATAGGCTAGTTGAGGAGGTCATTGCCAGACATGTAATCCCTCAGAGAACACAAAGCATGGTAGAGAACCATGTCCCACTTAAGAAAGACCTGTGTTATGGGAACTTGTCTTGAAGAATTTGAGTTACAATTAAGTTTGGTGAAGATTTCCTAGGAAGTGACTGGGATATGAACAATGTAAAGAATTGAACAAGGGCCACAAGATGCTCAGTGGATAGTGAACTGAAAGAGGATGGGAGGGAAAGGAAGTGCCTCCTAACAGGCAGAGGATGGACAGGTACAAAGGTTCATAGGATAAGGGAAGAGAGTGAGTTGGAAGTGCTGGTGATGGTGGCATAAATAATAACTACATCAATATAATTCTGTAAGTTGGCATATGAACCAAACTCTTCCTTATCTAGGCAAGTGACTTCAGATAAGTCACTTACCTTTTCTATGTCACAATTCCTTCACTGATGGAATTGTGACAATTACCGTAGTTCTTAGAGACTGGATAGCTCAACCTAGAAAATAATCTCTGTGCACACAGTGAGCACTCCATAAATTTTACCACTCATTCTAACATTCTCAACCATGACCTTATTCATCCTTACATCAGCCTTATGATGTAACTAGAAACTGAGGCAGAGTACAGTAGATAGCTTGTCCAGGTTCCTGCAGCAAGTACCTGAGAGAGCAGAGATGTGAGAGAAGGCACATCTGCCTGCATGAAGCTGGAGCTTTCCCGCTTGGGTGTCAGCACTCCTGAGGTGACTTCCCCAGACAAATGGGACAACACTGAAAATGTTTTGTACAAAGCAAACCTAACTCCATAAATAAAACACTGATCATTCGCAGTACCTGCCCCACGACTGTTTCCTGCTATTTTTAGTTATACAGTTTTATAACAAAGAACACATGGGGCAGGTAAAGTTGACCTGTTTCATTTCTTCTCCTGTTCATTTTCTATGTAATTTCAGGAAAATAAAAGGCAAGAAGAAGCACTGGATTCCAAATGTGTCTGTGTCTCCATTGACTCCCTGGCATCATTCTGCTTGGCCTGGGTGCTAGAATTGGTATCTGAGGTACCAGTGAGTCTTGAGCAGCCTATTCTCTTCATTCCTTTAGATTCTGGATATCAAGGATTTGAGGTAATGATAAACAATGATAACCACCACTTGAGGTTCAACTAATTTCAAAGTATCAGAGTCTAAAATTATTTCACATTAAGTCTGTGCCAACTTATTTGACCCTCTTTTAATCAAGGAGAAAACATTTCAAGAATGGGGCTTCTCCTAGGATTCCAAGCCTCCTCTTGTTGATGGTGTTGGCCCATAGAATGCAGGACTGCTGGCTTAACAGATATTTTGAATTGGCAGAGTGCCAGATCTTCATCTCTTCCTGGAAGTTGTCATAGATTGGAGTTTAAAATTCATTGATTAATTTTGGAAGTTTGGAATAATACAGTGAGGGTTTTTTAATACTCCCCCTTTTAATTTTTATCATTAATGTAAAACAATAAAAAGGAACACATCTTAAGTGGAAAATGTTTGGTCCTACAATTCTTTCCTGGCCAAATCAAACAGAACATACATAAAAAGGTAGACAGAGCTTCTATTTGTCAAATGATGGATTATTCTTTTCATTCATGTAGACATCTGGCAGTGTCAAGATACATGTATTGAGTAATTATGATTCCACAAAGATATTGTATGATAGAATTATTTTCACAGATAAGCACAAAAATCATATTTTTTCATGAAGTTCTTGTATGATGGTTTGGCATTGAAGAAGTGTGCAATACCAATGAATATCTCTTCATTTGTTTGAGCCTCTGTCTTCAATCTCTTTGATAAATTCAGGGTAACCATCCAACCCCTAGAAAAGAGTGATGTGAAGCATTACAATGGGGTATATCATTTTGCAATACACAGATTTCAAAATCTGGCCAATGGTTAACTGGACTAATGAAAAAAGATGGTATTGGCAGCGTAGAGCTCTGCTTTCAAAGTCAGAACCAACAGCGTGTCTTATGCATTGACTGAAATAATGTAGTGAAACCCCTTTATCTCTTAACAAGCTACCTCCAGTCATGAAATTCCCTTTGCTATGCTGCAGCCTCAATGTGAGAAGGGAGAACATGTTCAGATATTGAAAAACTGTAGGCCATTACCCACTTTATCACTCATATCAAAGACACTGAAAAGATAGCACATGTGCAATTGATGGATTATTTTCATCATGAAAGTCTGATGACCCCACTTGGGTTTTCAAACAAGGCATTTAATAACCACTGCCTTGTTAAAAGGTGGAAAATGATCTGGCTGGTGGCCTGATAGGACGAGGTTTTATTGATTTTACTGAAGCCCTTGGCTTGGGAGATCACAGGCTTCTTAAGGGCAAACTTAAAAGGAAGCATTAAGATGGATGAGTAATTACCTGTGTGATGGACGTCATTCTGCAAACATCAGGACTGGGAAGTTTTCCTTTGGGTATCAGTTGATGAGGGAGAGGGAAAGCATGGGCCAAGCCTCATTTCAACCACTTTTAGTCTTCTTGCGGACTTGTGAATTGGCTTTGCTCTGGTGGAGGGTTGGTGTAGATGACTTTAAAAGGCAAACTTAATTGTCGATTTATAAGGAGGAAAGAGAGACTGTTATGGATACTAGAAAAAAAATCGTGTTTCAAATGCTATGAAAGAGAGAGAAAAAAGTAGATAACGTCATGCATACTGTTAGTTTTGGTGGCTCTGAGTCCCTTGGAATGAAGAGTGAAGATCTCTGAGCCTGCAGCTCCTTCCCAAGAAGCCAGACTAAGCTTGATGGGACGTTGGAAAAGAGGCGTAGATGGCAGTCTAGAAGAGGAATGGCTGTGTAGGAGTCAGAATCACAGCAGAGCTCTGAGGATGTCACAGGCTGATGCACGGTGGAGCGACAGAGCAGTGCTGAGGGGCAGCACAGGCTGCGGTTTCACTCCGACGGTGGGTGTTCTGTGGACTGGCACGTGGCTGCTTGAGCTACTTTAACAACGGTCTAGCCCCTTCCCCATCTCCTCTCTGAATCTGTGCTGCTGTGACTTAACAAGGCCACAGTGAAGGTGGGTGGAGCAAGGGGGAAAGAGTGAGGCTTACTGGGATCTCAGGTGTTGGATCTTAGCTGTGCCAGAAGTCCCTTCAATGCTGTTAAGCAGAAGTGAGCAATTCTCTTAACGAAGACTCAACTGAGTGTTGTTTTGATACACTAATTATAGTCCAGTGCTATGCTATCATAGAATAACATATGGGAGGTTATTTCTGCATGACGAAGCACTCGTGGCTAGAATGCATTTTTCCATTATATGAATTTTTAAATATTTGTGCAAATGGGCATTTTCCCAAAGGGGGAGAAATGATACATAGGTATTTTGCTTTGTCAGAAGCAATCTATACCGAAGTATTGTTATAAATAATAAATATTTGTGAAGGGTACTTGAGTCGTTTTCTCTCCTCTCTTATAATATAAATTACAACTCTACCATGAGGTAACCTGTATGGGAGACTTCAAACCACAGTGTTTTCTTGATAACACACACACACACACACACACACACACACACACACACACACACACGAGGGATGTCGAAGACCAATCAATGCACTTTTGTTATTTTAAGGCACCCTCATTCCTTAGCTCAGATACTTGATTCGTTTTTTATCCACAGGCTTTTTCCTGATTGTTCAGACCTGTGAGATAGAGTTCATCAGAAGCCCCACTAAAACAGCTGTGATTTCATCCAGGAATATAATTCTTTCTAATGGATTATTTCATGTTTTATTCATGTAGAAATAGTACATACTGGTGAGTGGTAGATCTTGTTACAAATATATTTATAACAGTTTGAGAGAACTTAAACTATAAAGATATTTTGGGACACACACTTTATGAACATCTGAGTCTGAGCACATGCAATGTTCATTTTTTTTAAACTTTCTTTTTACTTACTCTTTGTGTCTTTCAGATCATGCATCTGGATCCCATTCATTTTCCCATCCCTTCATATCAACCCTTTGCTCTTGCAACCTCATCCACAAAATAAAATAAAATTGAAGGAAAAAAAAGAAAAAGTCTGGTTATGGAAGCTGCAGTGTGACACAGTGAGTCATGCAGTAAACCCTTTTGTCCATGTATCTTTACTGCCAAGTGTTCTTTGCAGAGTCATTGGTCAGGATCAAGGCCTCTGGTCTCTGCTACACTATTGATGCTGGGCCCTCACTGGGGCTCCTCTTGGTTATTCTGTTGTTGCCCTGTGTCATGGAGACCCTGCTGCTTTGGGTCTGCAGGACCAGCCCCTTCATGTGCTCCTGCAGATCATAGATGGGGTTGATGTTGGAGTGGGTCAACTTATAACCCTGGCTCTGGGCCTGGGTAGCTGCCGGGTTGGTCAGTCCAGCAGCTCTCCCCCATCCTCACCACCAAAGTGAGCTCTCCAGCATTGCTCTGGCTAGTTTACCCCTTGCAGCAATGAGCGAAGTGCAGCGCCAGTTCTGCTTCATGCCCTTAGGGTCATCTTTTGTAGATGAATTTCTAAGTGGTCTTATTAAATAAAATCTAGGAGCCAAATATAGGGGTGAAAATCTTAGAGATCAGGGAAATAGGACTAGCCACCAGCTAACCTTACCTCACCACTCCACAGCTTCCAAAGTGAGTTACTTCCTCTCTACCCGTGCCTTTATTGCCTTGCTGTTCTGCCCTCTCATTGGCTCTTAGCCCAGCTACCTGACTTCCTTGTCACTGCCTGTCTGTACAGACCTCCAGGTCTCCATGGTACTGGGATTAAAGGTGTGTGTCACCATGCTTGGCTCTGTTCCCTAGTGTGGCCTTGAACACAGAGATCCTGCCTGCCAAGTGATCAGATTAAGGGCATGTGCTATCACTGCCTGACTTTTGTGTTTACTTAAAATGGCTTGCTTGTATTTTGATGAATGAGGATTATAGTATGAAGGTGCTAAGACCCACAGCCTTAGCAGAGATAGACCGGAGCTCGTAGAGGCCGGAAGAGGGGGGTCTGATTCCCTGGAACTGACATTACAGTTTTTTGTGAATATTGGTGCTGGAAAATGAACCCAGTTGCCAGCGAGAGCTGTACAGGTAACCATTGGCTGAACCGTTTTTCCACCCCCTAGTGTAAAATGAAGTTATGCCAATTGTTCTCCTATAAGCAAGTGAATCATGTCTTGAAAAATAGACTGAAGTTGCCTAGCTGTGGGGTGATTGGCAACTGTTAGCTGCTTAGAAAGAGACAGTTTTCTCTAAGATGTAGCCCCTGGCAAGTCAACCACGCTCCAGTGAAAGGCACATATCCAAGAGTCTATGGGTCGCACAAATTGGTCTTGAAAAACTTTTAGGACACAAAGTTGGGTGGGGGAGGGATGTGAAACATTGTAGGAAACTCTCAAAGAACTAATGCTACTGAAAAAAAGGATGTTGGTTCTGTACTATACAAATGTTTATCATCAGAGTACATGGCAGCCTCTGGGTTTTTACTCTTATTCCAGCAGATGCAAACAGTCCTTTCTCCAAGTAAGTTTTGCCTTCTGCCCATCCCTCCTCTTCTCCTATCTGCCTTTATTTACATTAAAACTTGTTCCAAAAGAGCTTGAACTGGCTACCAAGGACTGTGTTTCAACAATTCTATCTGCCATTAACACTCTGTGCTGTTAGGTAATTCTGCAACCCTTGCTTCAGCTGACCTCTCTAACTTGGTGCATACCTGAGTGGCCATCAAGAAGCAATAGATTCAAAGGAACAGTATTTTTGAAAAGTGCAGAAATGTTATCTAATTTATAAAAATCTGACTCCTCTGTAGCTCTCCTTTCTAAAATTGTTCTCTCTCTCTCTCTCTCTCTCTCTCTCTGTATGTGTGTGTTTTGTAGGCAGGTATGTGTGCACATGTGTATGAGTATGCTTGCCTCTGGGGATGGACGTAGAGATTAGAGGTTAGCATCTGGATGTCTTTCCCAAATTGCTTTTTCCCCTTCCTGTTTGAGATGGGGTCTTGCTGTGGGATGGTCTGTATATCAAATGTGTGCTCTGATTGGTCAATAAATAAAACACTGATTGGCCAGTGGCCAGGCAAGAAGTATAGGCGGGAATAACAGAGAGGAGAATTGAGATAACAGGAAGGCAGAGAGAGACACTGCCAGCCCGCAGCCATGACAAGCAGCATGTGAAGATGCCGGTAAGCTACGAGCCATGTGGCAAGGTATAGATTTATAGAAATGGCTTAATTTAAGATATAAGAACAGTTAGCTAGAAGCCTGAGCCATTAGGCCAAACAGTTTAAACAATGTAAGTATCTGTGTTTACTTAGTTGGGTCTGAGCGGCTGTAGGACTGGCGGGTGACAAGAGATTAGTCCTGACTGTGGGCCAGGCAGGAAAACTCTAGCTACAGGGTCTGTTACTAAACTCGAAGCTCACAGTTTTGGCTAGCCTGGCTAGCTATCCAGTCTCCATGATCTGCATGTCTGCACCTCCTGGTGCTGGGGTACAAGCATGTGCTGCTGTACTCAGCTTTTATTTGAGATCTGAGGATCTGGACTCAGGTCCTCATGCTTTTGTAGGAAACACTTTATCCACTGAATCGTTCCTCCAGCCCAGTTCTATTTCTTCTTTCTCTAGCTTTGGTATAACACACTTGTGGAAGACTATAGCTGTAGATCTCTAAGTTCTTCTCTGACCATTCCAGGGTGATCAGGAGGCTTCTGTCACCAACTACATGCCTTCCACACTTTGACTTCTGTTCCTCTTATGTTGCCATGACTTCCATGTCTGCTGATACCCATGCTCAGTTATGCCAGGGCCACTGCTGATTTGCTATACTCAAAAAGTATATAAAGTAATATAAATATAAATAGTAAATAAAGTGCTTCTTGCTAAAGCATGACAAACTTAATTTAATTTGTAGCACCCATACATAAAAAAAAAAAAAAGCTGAGTGTAGCTGGGCATTTCTATGATCCACGTGCTGAGGAGGCAGAGGTCAGAGGATCCCTGGAGCTTGCTGGCCAGTCAGCCTAGCTGAATTGGTGAACTCCAGGTTCAATAAGAGACCTTATCTTCAAACTAAGTAGGAAGTGATTGATGAAGACATATAATATTGCCTTATGATTTCCACATGCAATGATACACACATAACACACACACACACACACACACACACACACACACACACACAGAGTCACCTCAAATGTCCCAGATCTTCAGTCATGACGTCATGCTGTGGAAACAACCTGCTGATTTTTCTGTATGTATCATTTGCCCGTGGTTCCAACAATCCCATGCTGAGCTTCTTCACACATTTCTTGTCACCTTGAAGTGCAACATGAGGTGATGCATATCCCATGTCTCCTGGGCCCCCTT
Source organism: Peromyscus californicus insignis (assembly GCF_007827085.1). NCBI lineage: Eukaryota > Metazoa > Chordata > Mammalia > Rodentia > Cricetidae > Peromyscus > Peromyscus californicus. The sequence goes on from NW_026294573.1 coordinate 148,385,964, forward strand.
GGCTCTTGCTAACTTTGGTCTTCCTTAGAAAATTCCACTTAAATGACTCTTATTCCACAGTATCTTTACTTCAATTATTTGGATTTCTAGCTGGATGTTAGGTAAAGAAATCTGTATGAAAACAGTAAAATTAGCAAGTAACAGATGAGCAAATCAACAAGTGTGGTGTTGACACTCTCAACAAACATTTGTTAAGTGCTCAATATTTGTGAGAACCTCCAGGTAAGGTTGAATGATCCCTTAAGGACATTTACACTATTCTCAGATTACCATCTCATGGTAGTATGACAATGTCAATTTACCAATACCGCCAATACCCACACTGGATCCTGTACCCCAGGAGGCCAGGTTCCAGTGATTCTTACCCTTATAAAATCCACAGCACCTGAACGTCAGACCTAAACACCTTAACATAGATATTTGATAAACATCTCAAATACAATATATCCAAACTGAACTTTTGGTATTCCTTCCCCAAGCTTACTCCTTTTATATGTGCCTTGAGGATGGTGTCCTGATTCTGGCTTCTAAGGTTAATGACCCCACACATACATTCAGTATGTACTCCTCTTTTTCACCCCCCCCTCCACACCATCAGCAAATCCTGCATGTTCAACTTCCCCTATTCTCTGTTCCCACCTGGTCATTTATGTGCAAAATGAGGGTGGAGAGGTGCGCAAATCACTCTGACGTCACTCTCAGAGCACAGAAGATGAAGACCCTCCTGATGTGACATTGGGACAGTCCTGACACAGAGCACCTCTTTACTCTAGGTGTCTCGACTTAAACCTTGCCCTGTCTCTTGGCCATGTCGTACCTGGATGGAACCATAAGCCTCTACTTCTCCCTCAGCCCTCCTGTGGTTGTTTCCAAGGCAACGGGCAAATAACACTCTCACACAATGGTGGGATCACAGCTACCTTGTCCTCCTTCAGTCCAGTGGCTTCCGATCAAGTCAAAGTCGATGTGTTTTGTTGGGTGACGGCTGGCCAGCCTGCCCTCACCATTTCATTCGGAACTCTTCTTCCCTCCAACCCTTCACTCCACTGAGCCTTGAACATCTCAGACACACTCCTGATTCAGTGATATTGCACTTGTGCCTTCTTCCGGGAAGACCCTGAGCTCAGATGCCCTTCATTTCTTTTTAGGTCTTATTCAAATAGAGCTCTGCCCCGGCCAACCTTCCACAGTGTTGGCATATCCTTCACCTTATACTCTGCTGATTTTTCCCCTTGGCACTTCTCTCCATATTATACAGATACATGAATATAATTATAGTTTTTGTTCCCCCTGCTCCTACTCTGAACATATTGTAAGCTCTAATCAGGCAGAGATTTCTGTATCCTTCATGGATGTAACCAATGCCTGTATTCTCAGTGCCATATTAATAAATAATTATAATTGACTGAACACTGTATCCACAGATGGATGGCTGTCCTCATCTCTTTTTAATAAATTTACTCTGTTTTATTGTATATCCCTGTTCTGAGGTCTTAGGCATGAGGCCAAGAAACCTGAGGCAGTCTCTGAGCTCAGAATGTTTAGGCTACAACTTCCCTCTTCCTGTGTTGTTCTGGAATGTGTTTCCTTAATCACATGGTGCTCCATAATCTTCTAGACAATACCAGAAATACCCAGATTCTGGGGTACACAGTAACTGAGGTTCCTAGTACATTAGAGTTGAAAATGAATGGCCATGGAGCCAATGAGATGACTTATGTAAAGGGTGCTGTGGCCAAGACTGATGATCTGAATTCCAGCCCCATAATCCACATGGTGGAAAAAGAGAACTTGTTCTTACAAGTTGTCCTCCTACCTCCACGTGTACATCATGCATGCCCTCATTAAACAGACACATAAAGGGGTAATAAAAAGGAGTGAACTTTTATATATCAAAGGATAAGATTCTTTGGTAATGAAATTTAGAAATAAGGAAACAATTCTGACACTATCATCTGACTTGTTAAAAGAACATTTGCCTGGATATGCAGAAATGAAGGGGAAACTTCAAATACTAAAAATTTCTTTCACAGTGAGAAGTCGTTGCTTCCCATCTTTTATTCTATTAAGGAAAAAGCACATATGCAGCCATAAAAACATGCAGTCTGTTAAAATACATAATGATGCTTTTGCAATGCTCACACTGTGCCCCAGGTATCCCGTTTTGATGGATATGGTCAGGTTGTATCTTTCAAACAGAATTCATTTTTGAAATTCCTATGATGTGGGTGGAAATTGCTCACTACTTTCTTCTTCAAATGGCATCCTTGGCTCTTGAGAAAGATTTCTGAAAGCCTTTATTTGACTCTTGACAGCTACGAATTCTTCTGGGGTGCTGGAAGAGACTCCGTCTTGTCTAAATGTAAATACCTGGTTAGTTCATTCTCTGTCATGAGGGCAGTTTATTCCTTTTGCAGGAAGCCTTGATTTTCAAAGAAAAAGAGATCAGGCCTCCATTAGCAGGCAGGCTTCAGATTGTTCCCAGGATCTTTGTTTACTCCTACAGGGCAGACTTTGCTTTCATGCCCAGTAAGTTTGACCAAGCAGTAAAATCCATCTGCTAAGTGGGTCACTGACTCAGTGGCAGGCTCTCTACAAAGTATAAAGGTGGTGTCTCAGGACTTGGCACACCACAAGGATCACCGGATGTTCAACATGGAAGGGACCACTTCAATAGGAGCAGCATGGAGTTAGTCACCCACAAAAGAGCTTGGACAAGGAAACCTTACAAAAACAACAACAACAACAAAAGAAACAAACAAACAAACAAAAAACCCGGAAATTTCACATGCATCTTTATAAAGCCATTAAAAACCCATGTTGTTTTCTTTTCCCATGGGAGGGCTGTGTGAAACTGCCCGATTTGTGCCATCATCTCTCAGCACTTCTAGCGGGGTATCTAGATGTTTCCCTAATTTCTCCATCACAACTTCCAAATCACAGTCTTCTTGTGTTGGCTGAAAGCATTAAAACCAGAAATTGCCACAGTAATGCTACCCACCCCTCGTTTACAGAGCTGCTACTGTTATTTTCCCTCTGATTTTACAGAGAGCTTTTCAGCCACCAGTGCGTCTGGTCTACTTGATGAAACTCAATTGTACTTAAAAAACATAGTTAAGCATTGTGTCAGAGGACTAAACCAGCAGGCTTGTCGTTTCCCAAAAGGGACTTCCAGAGGTTGCAGCTCCTGTAATCAGAGAGTACTTCACTTAGCATGGGAGGCTGGGGGACTAATGCCTTGTTTCACAGCTAATCACCTCCATGTGCTGATGTAACTGGACCTGGATTTGAGTGAAGACTGCACCTTCCAGCAGCCCTGCAAATAGACGTAAGAAGCTCTACGTTACTCAGTGTAAAAACAGACCTAAATGGGGAGGTGGGCTATAATCCTGAAAGTAAGTGTGTGCATGGGTGTGTGAATGCATGTGTGTGTGTGTGTGTGTGCGGGAGTAGGCTGGGGGAAACCCCGAGGTGTTAGAGCAGCAGTTTTACTTCACTGATGTTTTCATTTTCACCCACAGCACTGGGAGACTCTCTGAACTCCCAAGCAGCCTTCATTACGGCGTTTTTTGACACTGCCACAGGGTCTCTGCATTATTTATCCCAGTCTGCTATACTCACCCAGCTTCCTGGGAATATTTTCAGATGGAATCACTAATTAGCACATATGTGGAAATTTCTCAAAGCAGTTGGGCCCCTTCCTCATTACTTCTTAATTCCTTTTTCTATTGGCCTAATGTGTGTCAAAGAGAAATTTTTAAATGATGAGCTGGGGGAATTTCCAGACTGAATCACACACATTACATGATAAAATAATTAGCAAAGCAAGGACCTTTTGTATGATCAGAAAGAAAAGCCACCCAGATGCTTACCAGCGCAGAATGAAGTTGGCTTGGCCTATAACATTCTCTGTAGCATTCTATCAGCTAACCTCTAGGACAACTTTCTACAACTGCCTTCAGATGTTATCACATCCTTAGCAACTTTGTCTTTAATTCTCAATGCGTTCTTGACATGCCACTTCCTTTTACCTTTCTCGGCTTTGGATTCTAACTATTTGGGTACAATATATTCTTTATTAGTGTACGAGTTTTGTCTTAATCTTACTTTCATCTTAAAGCACTAGTAATTATTTGAAAACAGTCTCTAGATCTCTGGATCTCTTTTCTAGATTTCCTTTAAACATTTCCCCCCAAATATGATTATTTCCATGTTTTATAGTAACTACATACGTGAAATGAGAATTATTAGGCAATGATATCTTTAGTTTTTAATTTAATGTTTTCATGTAATTAAATTATTATTTGGCAATTTTATACATGATAAGAGTTTTTATAACCTATCAGCACACACCTTTGTTCCCCACTCTAATTCATCCTAAGTGCCCCCTCCTGACTTCATGATTTCTCCTTTTTCTTTAAAAAAAAAAAACAACGGAAAAATGTAAGTTTAGCCAAAAAGGAAATTAAAAACTTTACTAGGAGGTAGGGAACCCATAGAGGTATTTAAAAATAGACCAACACACATACAGAGAGAGAGAGAGAGAGAGAGAGAGAGAGAGAGAGAGAGAAACAGAGAGAGAGAGAGACAAGAGATAGATAGATATAGCTATCTTCATCAAAGAATTGTTAAAGTTAGGTTAAACTAGACAGGATGATATTTTTCTAGTAACACGAACTGATACATGTAAGTTTTGTTAGCAGACCTCCCCACCTGCCCCATCTCTGTGTGTATGAATTGTGATGTGTTCAGATGACCAAGTCGCAGTTGTTATGTAGAAGATCAAGATCTAATAAATGGGATTGATGGGAGGTTTTCTTTTAAGCTATGCTCAATAGCTTTCTTTTCTTTGTATTTCTAGTACCTAATACCAAGTGTTTAAAGTTCAGTCTCAATGGAGACTCAAATTTGTTTTGTTCTAATCTTGAAGGAGTGCTTAAGGGCCCCAGAAAAGGGGCAGCATTTGGATTCTTCTGTGCAAGTTCCCATCCTTAGAACATGCTGCATGAAGTCACAGTCGGTGTGTTGGTATCTAGCAGTAAGGCCTGCAACAATAACCACACATACCAAGCATTTTCCTTTCCCCATCTAGGACCTTATATGCAGTAATGAGAGCTTTCTGTTTTAAAAATGGACACACACACACACACACACACACACACACACACACACACACACACACATACACACGCACACACTAGCATTTGACTCAAGTTTAAGCCAACACAAAATGCCCTAAGTCTGTTCTGTCCAATATGGTAGCCATCAATTAAATGTGGTATCGAGCACTTGAAATGTGTGAGGTATATCATGACTGTAAAAACACTTATCGGATTTCAAAGAGCTAGCGTGAAGAAGGAATATAAGCGTCTCACTAAAGTACAGTTGTTGTTACATGTTAGAATGGTAATAGTTTGGATATCGGGTCAAATAAAATAAATCATTAAAATGAATTTCACTTATTTCTTTCTACTTTCTTTTTCGGTGTGGCCATTAGAAGGCTTGAGCGTGGCTCCCAGTGAACTTCTGTGGACTCAGCTGCTCTACGTTCATTTCTACTCCTGTTTCATTACTTTTCCTGTTTAAACTTTAAAGACAGATTGTGCTTTCTTTTCTACAAAATCTGCAGAAAGAAACTGCCATCTTCTTTGAACATATTGGATGAATTTTCAGAGCTGCCTGGGCCTTTGGCCTATGCTTGGGCTTCTCCTCCTCCTCCTCCTCCTCCTCCTCCTCCTCCTCCTCCTCCTCCTCTTCCTCCTCCTCGTCCTCCTTCTTCTCTGTTTGGGTTGCAGTGTGCCCTTGTCTGGCCACGTTGCCAGAGCTCAGTCACTCACTTCCATTCTTGCTCCAGTGAAGGCTTGAAACCAAGGCCTGACAGGATGTGGGACCTTGACATCTGCTGAGGTTGCATGGCCTGACTCCATGACCCTTTCTTCTCTAGCATAGTCCCTGAGTACCAGATTCATCCACAGCAGCCTCAGATGCTGCTGAGCCAGCCAGTCACCTCTTCCTATGAAAATGGGGGTAGCCACCCTCTTGGTACTCCAAGACTTTTCACAGTTTCTGGTTGTTGACTGCATCTAGGGAGGGGGTCCCCTGTGACTTTGTGCAACATTTGTGCCTCTTTGTATGGGATGTGAAGAAATGATTCATCTGTCCTTGTCAACCATTGAGTGGCCAACCACTCTCACAGTCATTAGTAACAAGAGCAGAGTAAATCCTGAAACCTCTCTTCTCCCTTTGCCAAGGTGGCGTGAAATGCACTCTCCTTGGTCCCCCTCATGGCACACTGTGGAGAGTCTGTCCTCAAACCTAGACCACTAGTCCTGACAACCCAGAAACCACTTGGAAGGTGCAATCATTTCTCATGTGGTTTTATGTTTCTGGTTCTGAAAACAGCTCCTGATATACAGTAGGTGCCCAATAAAAGTTCCTTGAGTGAATGAATTTGAAAATCAGGGATCACCTCTGAAAAGGCTCTAGTATGAAACCACCTCCCTAGCTGAGGTACACAGCCCTTGGTCCAAAGGACCTCTGGGATTCAGATAACATGCATCCTGATGGAAATTTCTCAGCTTTGGTTTATATCACAACGTGCAGACTGCCCTCCATTTAGAATTAAATTAACTTTAAAAGAGAGAGTAAGTGCCTTGTTTGAGAATCTCTCTGTCTGCCTGGTGATTTAATTTTCAGCCCAGATGTGATCTGGCATCCCTGGTAGTTGGTGTCTGCTTTTCATTTACTGGATACTGTTCACAGAGTTCTGGGATGTCACAGGAGGCTGTCCACTGGAAGACCAGCCCGATACATATTGGTGACTTTAGAATCACAGCCCTTGCTTCTCAGCCTGCTGTAATCACCCCACTTCAGGAAGGCAGGCTGGTTGTCTGTTGTGCAAAATGTCTTGCATTAGTTTTTAAACATTTTGCTTTGGCTCCACACCCCAGCTCCACACATTTTTCTCCCTTAATTTTTAAACCCACGTACACTCTGAGGGAAATTGAATCCATATGTTTCTGATTCATTTACACACAACTCATCAAAATGTTGTTTTAAAAGAGCTAAACTCAAATCCCAACAGGGGCTGAGGGGTTTTAGCGTTGGCTGAAGGATCTCGACTCTGAATGTGGCTGGATGGGCTTGGGCACAGCAGGTGTGAAATAGGAGTCCGCCTATCTCCCACGTCTGAGCTGAATAGCATCTTTCTTAGAAGATCAGCTCCTACCTCTGGCTTCTCACCTTGCTGTCCGTCCTCCACTCCACAACTGCTGTGGCCCACATTTAATTAGTTTGGAGAACCAAAGGGAAAGAAACTCCTAGGTTGTTCCGGCCAAACTGGAATGATCAAGCTATTTATGTATGTCATCCTGCCTGATGGGGGACTAATAAAATTCTCACAGCTGACAGGGCTCTGAAAAATTGTGTCCTTTCCTTCAAATGGTTCCAGAAACCCCAAGGCAGATAGGAACACGTCCTGTATCACTATCGGAAAAAAAAAATACACAATAAGGGTGGGGCTTGCATCCTTTCAGGTAATCTCACCCAATCTCAGTAACTGTCAAAATTTGACTCCTAGACAAGGTTCATATTACCAACCACAACTAAATTCTTGAGTTTCCACTGCTTCTGAGACCATGAACTGATTGTGCTATGGGGTCCAGGTAACCCTCTAAAGGGGCATGGACACTGACAAGACAGGCAGCAATGAGATGTGTTCCTAGTGTTCAGAACTTCTGTGGTCCAGCTGATCAGGTAGCTCAGTTGCAATGGTTAAAAGAAGAGGTCACACAAGTTTCATTGTAGTTATAGCATCCTAAACCCTTGTTTCTATTTTATAATAGAGACAAGAATACCGTTTTTGTCTGTGCCATGAAAAGGATGGGTAGGTGGCTGTGATACACCAAAGTGAATAGGAATTACTGAGTCCAAAGGAAACTGAGGCCTCTGTTTCCTGTTGGCAGGGCAAGGTCCTCACACATCTGTCCTGATTGACAGCAGTATAGGATGGGTGAACATTGCAAATGACCTTTAGATTAAAAGCAATGATGGGGAAACTGTTTTCAAATGGTGGGGTCTCATTAGTATCAAGAAATTTGCTGGTTGGGGACAAGATGGCATCAGACGCTCAACTAAATTCTGGCTTTCCCTAGGGCACACAAGCCGGCTTAATTAGCCTGAGGGCTTTAATTCAACAATCTCTTCCAAAATGAAACAAGGGTACCCTCCTGGGTTTTCAGGACATGTGTTTCTTTGCAAAAACATGTGGACCCAATATTATTAAAAACATATGGTATTCTTTCTCTTCTACACAAACTTTCTCTGGACTGATTTTCACTCTTTTCGAAAATCCACATTAAATGTTCTACTTAGCCTGACCCTAAAACAACACTACAATTTTTTTTAATTATCAGTTTTTCTCTCATCCCTCCCATAAAAGTCATAATGATTTGTGGCCCTGAGATAGTCCCTTGTGTGACCTATCACAGTAGTATCTAAATTTGTTATGATGGGTTGGTTGGTGTCATTAAAACTGAAGGTACAGTGGGATGTGTCACAAAGGACATTTTGTATAGCTTATCCAAACAGCTTTTAAAATTAGCTGAATAATTTATTTACTTGTTTTCAAAGCAGGCATATTTATTTCTGAGCAACCAGGGTCAGGAGAGAGTGACTTTTCTTCACAAGATCCTGATATAGCCAGTATATTGCTAAGTGTTCTGAGGGCCCCTTGGAAGAGTAACAATCATAATAACATAACTATTCACTGTTCCACTGGTGGGACCCTGATACCCGTCTCATCCTGTGTTTATGAGGCACCGTACACTATTTTATTAAGTAAAGACAACCAGGTAAGGTAGAAATTGGTGTCATCTATGGCACAGATGAAGAGATAGGGTCATAGGAACAGGCCACTTGCTTGGGTTGCTAAAGTGAAGAAAAGAGATTCAGATCCATGCTTATCTGATTTTAAAGATGGCAAGGAATTGAAATACAAATAAAGTGAAATACAAGAAAATAAAAACAGCCTCAGAAGTATTCTCCAGTATGTCAAATTCTATTTGCTATGTTCTAGGTGTTTTTAAAGAGGGGCTTGTGCAAATGTTAGGCAACTCTTCTTTAGGTAAATATCACCCGGTAAACAATGGGATGAAGCTGAAAACACACATTCTCTGCATCATCTCCAGGCAGCATGTCCTGTCCCTCTTTACATACTGACTCCGCTTACTAGGTCCTTGGATAGTCCCGGGACCTGGTCTAGAGTCCTCCACGCAATGGGTGCCATCCAGTGGGTGTCCCGTGGAGGGGGCATTGAGAAAGCTGATTAGCAGATCACAGACATGGAGGAGGAGGAGGAGGAGGAGGAGGAGGGAAGAGCAGGACAGGCTCTAGTGTGGGTGGTGAATGAAACCTGAGAGTCCATTCCGTTGGAGACTTTTGAGAGATGGTGAGCCAGTGAAGAATACTCAGGAGCAGTTTGATGTAATAGCTTTTCCATTTAGAAAAGTCACTTTGTACAGGATTCAGAAGATAGGCTGGGAAAGGGACCAAGAAGAATAGATGTAATCACAGTACCTAGTTTATGAAAAACTGCAAGGAGGTCCTAAAGGTTCACTCTGCGGATGGCGACAGGAGCCTGTGAAATGGGACTTTTCTAATGAAGCCATGAAGCTGAACTGAGACAGTTAAGGACACTGGGGAAGGAGGACATGCAAAGCCTTCTAGATCTAGATGGGGGATGTACCACGATCAGAGAACATCCTCTTCAGTCTTGGGCCAGGAGACACTGTCATGGGAGTGCTTTACTCTGTAGGTGAGCTTCTTACTCTATGGGCTCAATTCAAGGCTATCACTGCTACTGTATAATTACTGGGGTCTTCCATACTGCCAGCCACCTGAGGACCCAGTAGGGTTTTTCCAACCTCCTCAGAAGAAATTTAGAGGATATCTAGCAAGACTTTTAGACTTCTGCAGTAGTATTCACCATGCATGATGTGTAGAGGTGAAGGGTGTTATGTTTGGAGTACAGATACTGGAATCATTCATTCTGATTTTGCATCTTGACCTGGGTAACTGAAAGGTATTGGGCAAGCTACTGACATGGCTCCTAGGCCATGAGGCATAAAGGTTTGCAAGTTTTGATGTTGTGAACAGTAAGTGAGAAAGTAAGTGTAATCTTCCTAGGGTAGTACCAGGCACACAGGCAATGCTCAACTTACAACACTTTATTGTAATAATGATGATTTGGGGAATGAGAGACATAAATGGTTCTCAAATAGTCAAGAAGGTCCTGTGCAGAAGTTACATGGCCTTAGCTTGGTTAGGGAGAGGATCAGCTAAGGGATGAGCCATGGATTGGGGGATATTTTACAGCATCTGGCCTGGAGGGACAAGTCTAAGGTATCTTCCACAAGCCACGCTCTGTGAGGAGCCCAGGGAATCTTGGCGTGATAGGGTTTTACTGCAAAAGCTACCGTTATGATCTGAATGTGGAACATCTCCCACAGGCACATGTTGGAACACCTGGTCTCAAGCTGGTGGTGATGTTTTGGGAAGTTCTGGGAGCTTTAGGAGGGGGGCCAGGGATAGAAGTAGATCTTGCTGATGGAAGTGGGTCAGCAGGTGTGGGCCTTGTCATCCCCTACCCTTGTCCCAGGATAGCTTCTGCTTCTTGATCCTGTCATTGGGCGAGGAGCTCCTCTACATGCCCCAGCTGCCTCAGCACTGCCTAACTGCCGTGACTTCCTGGCCAGGGAACTGTGAGTCAGAACAATCCTCTGCTCCACAGAGCTGCTTCAACAACAAGGAAAGAAGCTAAGGCAGCCACCCACCCACCGCTACCAACGAACGTGCTGTTGGAAGAGAAGCTTAGGACCTAGCTGTCCACAGGAAATAGTTGGCTGGTATTTTAAACACCAGAAGTAGGGTACATAGCCTGGAGCAACCAGGCATTGCTGTCTTTCCCACTCACACCAGCACAAGGCACCTGAGATTCACTTACCACGTTACATCCCCTTCTTCCTCGTATCCTAGCATATGAGGAACAAGGAGTTTATGGCTCTCTTTTTCGTTGTGATAAAATACACATAACAAAAAGCTTATGATTTTAAACACTATAAAGCATGTAACACTGTGACATTCATAATACATAATGTTGGGCAACCATCAACAGCATCGAGTTCTAGAACTGTTTTGACATCTGAAGCTGAAAGCCCACATCCATTAAGCAGTCATTCCCCATTTCCTCTCCCTTCAGTCCCTAGCAACTACGAATTTGCTTTCTGTCATGGTGTATTTGCCTATTCTGGGCATTTTATAAAATAAATTCATATAATGTGTGGCCTTTTGTGTCTCCCACTCTCACGTAATAAAATATGTTCAAAGTTCGTTCAAGTTGCAGCCTGAGTCAGTTCCTTATTCTTTCCGTGATAGGATAAGGTTACATAGGAGCTCCACTTCCTTCTCCTCTCATCGTGGTTGGGCTTGGGAGGAACCGATCAATCTTTCTATCTGGACAAAAGTAGCCTATGATTGTGAAGTGGGCTCCATATTGTCAGATCTTTCACTTTATTAAGAGTTCCCAGAAACCCACATATTAAGAGGTACTTTAACTTTTAAATGCTGCCTATGATTTTAATTAGAATCAAAGAACAGCATGGGCTTCTTCACTGGGCTAAAGGAAGGAGGACTAGAGGCAATATTAGGGGTTTGAGCTGCAGTTAGAGGACTGCTCTGTCTTCTACTTGAAGAGCCTTTCCTGGTGATATAGTCAGGGTCATTTGTATACACCTAATTGTAACATTTTCCCCATAATCTTCTTTTATAAATACGTTTAAGACATTGTCTTGTAATATAGAATAACTGTGATACTTATGTAGAAATTTCTAACTAACCTCTGGGCCATGCGAACTACAAAGACTGGCATCAAGGCTAAGAGCTTATTTATTTAGACAAAAAAAGATCAAAATTGCACTATGCCATCCTTTGTTAAAAATGAATGCTGTTGGCTGGTCCCAGTACAGTCTTTTGGTACAATCCAATTGACACCCCTCTACTTTCCAAACACAGCACATGACACAGGCGGACAAGCAAACATAATTAAATATTGGCCCAGATAGGGTTTTCCTTAATTAGTTGTGAGTTTCAATAATGAAAATACCTGGAGATTTATCTGACTTCAAAGTCCCATTAAATCTGTGCTGCTTTTGTTGCTTTGAAAGTTTGGGAGTTCAGGACTCCTCTCCTCATGCTTCTTAATGATGATAATTATTATATGATATGCTTAAAAGTGCTTTTGATCCTGGCCTCTCAAAGCACTCAAGTGAGGCACCAATTCCCTCAGTCCCCTGCCGAAGGGGGCCTTCCTTGTTTACAGGCAATGTGTGCTGACGTGTGTCACGGCCATGGATGCTTCAGAGAGGATCTGCCAGCAGCGTCAGCAAAACCGCACAGAGGGAAATCTCAGCTGTGGACTTGGGGCCCTCACTGGGGCGCCACGCACATCCACAAAGTTGTGTCACTTGGCCCCGATTAAATAGTAAAAGAAGTTCACGGAGAAGCAGCTCAAGCCCCCTCTGTGCTTGTAACACAGATCACGGGATCCAGCCTCTCTTCTCGCCTCATTCCACCTCCTAACAGTGTCACCAACCAAGTCCCAGGTGAGCTGGATGAGGCTCCTCTGAAGCTGAAGGGCCCTTCCACAGCTTCTGGCCATTTCTGATCTTGTTATCTGACACAGTGCTGAGCACAGTGAATTTCTTCATGTACCTGAAACTGACTCTGTTGACTTTGTCCTTTGCCAGAATGTTTGTTTCTATGATTTTATTTCCAGCCCTGATGCTGGCTACAAGTAGAAATTAATACTTACAATGGAAAAATGAGAGAAGAACTGTGTGTTTAATACTTGGTCCTGGCACCATCTTACAAAGAAATAAACTTTCTTTGAGCAGGCTGAAGTGAAGTGAAATTCTCCTCTGCTACTTGAATTTCTACATCTTTATCTACAACCGTGTTCGCAACCTTCCTAATGACTCAGCCATTTAATATAGTTCCTCATATCCTGGTGACTCCCAACCATAAAATTATTTTCATTGCTACTTCATAACTGTAATTTTGCTACTGTTACGAACAGTAAACATCTGATATTTCTGATGGTCTCAGGCAACCCCTGTGAAAAGGTCGTTCGACCCCCAGAGGGGTCAGGACCCACAGGTTGAGAACTGCTGATCTGGAATGAGACAATAAGTGGTGGATTTGAGCAGCTGACCCATGGGTCTAATTTGGAAAGGTCTCCCAAAACCCACCTAGAAGAGAACTTGATGTGCTGGCATTAAGAATAAAACCCAACTGCAGTGGGTAGTGTGGATAGTGGTACACTCCTTTAATCCCAGCACCCAGGAGGCAGAGACAGGTGGATCTCTGTGAGTTCGAGGCCAGTCTGGTCTACAGAGTAAGTTCTAAGACAGTCAAAGCTACATAGTGAGAGCCTCTCTCAGGAAAAAAGAAGAGTAAAACACACAGAACATTCCTCTTCCATGAGCAGAGCAGAGAGTGCACACCATCCTGGCAATACCATCTCTAAAGTGGAGAGAACTGGGGCTACTCTGATGGCTAGTCTTAGGGACACAGGGGACCCTGTACTCCTCAGGCTTATGAAGAAAAGACTGATGCCAGCAGAGACACTCATTTGCATACTCAGATTCCCTAGGAAATGCCATAGAATCAAATAATAAATTTAAGAACAAAATATATAATAAAGCACGAAGAAACACACATGTAACTTAAAATTTGCTAAAATTAGATGAGAAAGATGGCCCAGTGACTGGGACAGGTTGAAGACCTGAGTTTGAGTCCTAAGACCTGCCTCTTACAACAGCCTCTACTCCAGCTCCAGGGGTACCTGAGTCTCCGGTCTTGTGGACACCCGCATTCACATGCACATACACTCACAAACACAAATTCAAATTAAAATCCTTAAAAAATAAAATTAGACTACAGTGTGATTCTTATACTTATTCTACCTCAAATATCTGTCTAAAATGACATGTTTTAAACCTCAAGATTTTGATGTGCTGTTTTCTGTGTGGTAAGGATGTTTACGAAGTAGAGAAAAGGAGACAGGACAGTAGCTGATATTTCCTGCATTTCTTTACTTTGTGTGGGAATTGTTGTAAGACCCTTGGATACAATCTTCATATTAGATTGCAATGCAGATGCTGTCCCTGTAGTTTAGAGATGCAGGGACTGAGATTCAGAAAATACAGCTAAGCAGCTGAAGGAAAACGTTAATAGAAGATTCAGGATTGTTACTCAAGGGGAAGTGTCTAAAGCTGATGCTTGTGAACCTAATCTAGTGGGTAATCCCGCCAAAATAATGCAATGCCAGCTGCAAGTCCTGGAACTAATGTTAGTAGTGGAAGAAAAACCATTGTGTATTTTTCCTTCTATGCCATGGAGAAGTAAACCACATGGACATAGACAGAGAGAGAAAGAGAGATAGACAGCAACAGACAGAGACAGACAGACAGACAGATATTGAGAGAGAGAGAGAGAGAGAGAGAGAGAGAGAGAGAGAGAGAGAGAGACTTTCCAACGTTAGGTAACTGAAGAAGACCCTTCTACTGTTGCTTTTATGTGTAGCCCAGGCTGGTTTTGAACTTGAAATCTACCTGCTTCCCGCTCCCCAGTTGCTGGGATCAATTAAACAAGCCATTACATATGCAATCACTTCCAGGTTTTCTTACTCTCTGAGACTAAATGGATGAGAATGAGGCAATGTGCAGCTTGCATTCCCACAGGGAGGGACATGCCACCATTGTGTCAAGAAGCCACAGGTTCAGCTATTCTAGCAGTTACCTGGAGTAGCTTAGGTGGTAGTTTTAGAGCATGTTTCTCAAGTATGATGTCGGGGGGTGGAAGACATTGTACCAGGCTTATTCTCTTGGACAACCAACCAGCTCCCAAATCATGACACAGAGACTTATTAGTTATGAATATTCAGCCTTATTTTATGCTTATCCCACTAGCTCTTATAACTTAACCTATTTCTCTTCATCTATGATTTGCCTCAGGGCTTTTTACCGTTCCTTCCTTCTGTATATCTTACTTTCACTGTTTCTGTTGTCTGTCTGTCTGTCTGTCTGTCTGGCTTCTGGCCCAGGGTGTGTCCCTTTCTTTCTCCCTCATTCTCTTCTCCTCCTCTCTCCTCTCTCCAGCCTAGATTTCTCCTCCTACTTATTCTCTCTGCCCGATAGCCCTGCCTTTCCTTCTCCTGCCTAGCGATTGGCTGTTCGGCCTTTTTATTAGACCAATCAGGTGCTTTAGGCAGGCAAAGTGAAATAATTGCAGCACATGCTTACATAATTAAACAAATGCAGCCCAACCAAATGTTACATCTTTACATCATTAACAAAGGCAGCAGAAACAAATGTAACACACCTTTGCACAGTTAAAGTGATATTCTGTAGCATAAACCAATGTAATACATCTTTGCCTAGTTAAAGTAATAGGAAATAGCCATCTTTTTACTTAAATTTTATTTTAGTTCTTTGAGAATTTCGTACACTTCATACACGAGTACTGTATTTATATGATTTCACTCTTTCCTCTTCAGCTCTTCCTGTGTCCCCTCTACACCCTCTCAAATCATAATTTCTTCTTTCATTCTCTCTCTCTCTCTCTCTCTCTCTCTCTCTCTCTCTCTCACACACACACACACACACACACCCTACTCAGTCCATTTGTTATTGCTCTTATATACATATGTTTAGAGCCCCCTATCAGGGGCTCGTACCCAGAGAAATTTGATTCTCCCCTCTCAGCAGCTACTGGTGGCCTAAAGCTCTTAATATAGAGGTGGGGTCTTGTGAAATCTCCTGCATCCACATTTACAGGCCAACTGGTATTGTCATCATGCAGGTCTTGTTTAGGCAACCATGCTATTCGGAGTTCACTGAAGCAACTTTTCTGTAATGCCTGGAAGACCCGATCTTGCACAACTTCCTGGTCTTCTGGCCCTCATAGTCTTCCCACCCTTTTCTGTGATGCTCACTGAGCCTTATGTGTAGGATGGCCTTGTAGATATATCAGTCGGGGTTGGGCACCCCATGCTCACCTATTTTCTACAGTTGGACCCATAGTGGATCTCTAAAATAGTTTCCATCTACTGCACAAAGCAGTTTCTTTTATGAGGGGTCAGAGTTCACTTCTCTGTGGGTATTTAGTATATACTTAGAAATTATATGGGTTTAGGAAGACAGTAGCAGTGTGTTTCCTTTTGGTTCTATGACTTCTCCAGCCACAAGCAGTTGGGTAAATTTACAGTATGATTCACTCTTACTGAGTAGGCCTTAAGTCTAATTAAACTGCTCTTGGTTATCCCCAAAATAAAAGTGCCACTATTGAACCACTGGGGAAATGGTTAATGGGCCACTCAAAAGTACAAGACAGCTTTTAAGTGTGAATAATGCATGATTGTTTAGATTCTCCTCCCCCCTCCTGCTGTCTCTCCCTTTCACTCTGAATTCTCCCTCCCTCCCTCCCTCTCTCTTTATCTCTCTTTTGCATAGCCAAGCATTCTGGACAACAACCTGTCATGTTTTAATGCTAAAAACAATACTATAATATCATAAACAATATAAATAATACTATATATTATCTGAAAATCAACCCTGCTTGTTTATCTAGGACTTTTAGCACATACTGGAGATATTTGGTAACGTGGGAGGAGGGACTTTGCTTTGGTCACTGTTGCATCCCCAGGACCTAGTAGGCATCTAATTAGCATCAGTCTTCACCTGGGCATAGGCATCACACGAAATTCCCACAAGTTATCAGTACATCAATGGTTTGTTTCACTTTCAATAGCTGCTACTATCGTTTTAGAGTTATACACCACTGTTACTTTAGCTTCATCATTACCAATCTTAGTATAATGGGGGTTTTCTGGTGAACCCTACAATGTGTGGGTTGGAAAATTTCATCAACATTATTTTGGTCTATAATTTTAAAACATGCATGCATTGAGATCAAGGGTGAAGTGTGTGTGTGTGTGTGTGTGTGTGTGTGTGTGTGTGTGTGTGTGTGTGTAAAATGCAGACACACAGGATCATTTGCCATATTTTTCTGCCTTCACTAGTCATGTGTGGCCTCTATGTTGGCTCTATTAAAGTAAAAATGTGCAATCAAAGTAAATATAATGAAGTACTATATGATCTTAACTTTATATAGCTGGTTTATAGCAAAAGCTATATAGAAACTTATAATTAGCTTACTCATTTTCCATGACTTTTGTTCTTTTATGTTTTATTTCAAACAGACTAATTGTGTATCCCAGGATGGCTTAAAGTTGCCATCCTCCTCCTTCAACTTTCCAAATCCTGGGACTCTAGACATCAACATTTCTTAATTGCTAGGTTGCTTATTCATTGAAAGTTAGACCACAGATCGTTGGCCTATGTGAACAAATTATTACAATTTCTTCCCCCCTGGATTGTGTTTGCAAAATAATTAGAATCTCAGGTTCATAATTGATACTTACATGGCTAACCTCAGCTCAAAAACTTACTTAAAAAGGTAGCAGGAAGCCTCGGGCTTTCAGGCTGTTTCTCATCGGCATGTTCCTTCACAAGCACCTGTGTGTGCAGTTTGGTTCTCCTCTGCATCAGCTTCCCCTGGCTTCTCTGACAAATCGCCACAAACTGGCCTGGAACCTCTAAAGTGTGTTCCTTTCTCGCTCTGGAGGCCAGAAGGCTGCAGCGGAGCCAGGGGCGGGGGGAGCTGAGGAGGAATGTGTTCTCCTCCTGGTCCAACATTCAACGCCCACCTCGGCACCTGTTGTGCCTTCATCATAACTTGATTACTTCTGGAAACACCCCATTTTCAAATAAGTTCACCACCAGCAGTGCTGGAGATAAGAACATGGATGCATGTTTTAGGGGACATAATTCACTCCGCAACGTCTGTGCTGGCCTTTTCCTCCTGACTCAGTGTCCTGTTTTCCTTCCCCACTAGCACTACATTTCTATATGACTTGTTGAGCTGGAGTTTGAATGTCTCTTGGATCCCGCAGGGATTTTTTTTCTTTTTTCTCATTTAGCACCCTTCCACCTACATCTATCTAAGGTCTACTCACGCCCATCCAGAGGAGAGCTGGGTAGATGACTGCTGATATAATCTAGCGGCTCCTAAAATCTCTTGAGTAATGTTTTTCTTATTCAAGATAATTCAGTAAGAAGAAAAATAAAGGTGGCAGAGTAACTATTCAACAAAGTCACAAATTAAAAACATGATAAGGGTTTAAATACATTTTCTGCACAGAAAACAGCTGTATGCGAATGGCTAATTCCAGTGGCTTCTAGATAAGAGAATCCAGGCATTACTGGTGCAGTAATGCACTTCTCCAGGACTTGGTGCCTCACAAGCTACTGAAGTCATGTATAATGGCTCAGTCATATGACATCTCTTATCTTCGCATTTAATTAGGCTTCTAAAATGATTTTGTAGTCAATAATACCAATACCAATTGCCAAGATGAAGCCGGGAAGTATTAAATCATGTACATCACTCTTTCATAGAGACTATGGGGGATTTATATTTCTTATACTAACTGATATTTTTAAGGGATGTTCTAGTTCATCAGAATGAGCTCCTTAATGATTGCTAGAGATTAGCTGGGGATATCAAAGAATATTTGTTGGTGAAGACTGGGGGTGAGGCTAAGAAAATTCTCATAGGCCAAATATTAGCTTAAGGAGAGATGAGGACACTGTTGGATCAGAGACAGCCTTCAAAGCAGAATGTGCCCTGAATTGGTTTAAGAATATTAGAAATAGAATATTAGGAAAGAATATTCAATAGACATTAATGGAGTCTATAACCACAATATCAGAAATGTATAGCCATCTCAAGCACATGAGAAATATTATTCTAAAAAAAAATTACCAGATAATAGGCCACAATGTAAATTTTAAGGAATACCAAAGAATCAGAATCATTAAAGCCACATTTCTTTACTGTAATGGAATAATATTAGAAATTTGAAATGGGACATGAAAAATTAAAGAAGCCATATATTTGGAAATATGTAAAAATACATTTCCAAATAATGTACAATTTAAAGAAGAAGAAGAATCACAATGACAATAACAAAACCTTTAGATGAAAAATACTAAAACTATCAGGTATCAGGTCGAGTAGTTTGAAGTTAGATTTGTGGTTGAAGGCTATTTATAGTTTAAAATATTTTCATAAGAAAAGCAGAAGAAATGAAGATCACAAGGTAAGTGTTCAAGCCAAGAATCTGGAAGAAGGGTAGAACAGGCAATCAAAGGAAAAATATAAATCAGCAAAGGTTTTTTAAAGTTTAAAAAATAACGTGGTAGGGTTGGGAGAGCCAACTCCCCAAAGTACCTCTCAGACCTCCATCCAGCTCTGGTTCTCCTGTGCCCACCTTCCACTGTAACAGTAAATAAAATGGCTTAAAGCATAGAGAAGACTTTCTAAATCAAAGGTGATATGTCTGAATACTGATAACATTAAGAAGTTTCTGGTAAAATAAATTAGGAAAAAGCAAGAAAGTGGAAATATTAAATATATTAAACTGTAACATAAAGAGCATAAAAATTTTAAGGCAGCCAAAAAGAATCGCGTTTCTGATTGAAGCAATAGATTCGAGATCAATTAAATGGTTTCATAAAAATTATTATTAATCGCCAAGATGAAGCTGGAAAGTACTGAAAATCTTCATATAGTAAAGCCTGCATGTCATCAATCTATGATCAAGTATTCTGTGAAGATGTGAAGAATGCCATAGGCAGAAGGCTTTTCAGGTGAAATATTCTCTGTCTCTGTCTCTGTCTCTGTCTCTGTCTCTGTCTCTCTCTCTCTCTCTCTCTCTCTCTCTCTCTCTTTCTCTCTCTCTTTCTGTCTCTCTCTCTTGAAGGAATATTAGTCCATCTCTGGAACAAATTATGTCTATAAACTGAAATCTAGAAGTCTTCTTGTGATCTGTTACGCCAAAATATAGACAATGTGAAGAAGAAAATGATAAATAGATTCTAACTGTAGCGATAGAGACAACTGATGTTTAAACTGTTTCTGTTACATCTCACATTATAGGTATCATCTTTGTAACCCAACAAGAGCCTTATGACTGAGTGCTATTTCTGACCCTGCTTCCCAGCTCAGGAAACTGAGGTTTCAACTGGGGAAGTAGCTTGTCTAAGATAACAGCCAATAAGAAGCAGAATGTACATTTTAATCCAGAAATTATAATTTAAGCAAATACATCCCAGAGATGTGTGTGTGAGTGTGTGCGTTTAACCTACAACATGAACTGACTAAAGAAAAGAGAACTATGCTCACAACATAAAGAAAACATGATAACTGTTATTAACACCATGGGCCAACACCATACCAGAAGTTCTATACAGTGTGATAAAATGAGAAAACTAGTATATACACCATAAGGTAAGAAGTAAAAATTATTATTATTCACAGAAGATATGCTTACCTACACAGAAAAACTAAAAGGATCTCAAAAATTGGTAAAAATTCAGCAATAATGCCAGATACAGAGTAAAATAAAATGTACCATCTAAATACAACCTATGAGAATTATGCCTGTTGCTATAGCTAGAAATAGTAGATTACAAATTGTAACTTTATGAAGCAAAATCATAGCTATTAAGTATGATTTCTAAAGGTATTTGATGGCATGGGGGAATGAGAAAATAATCAGAATGTATTATTAAGTGAAAAAGCAAAACAAATTATATCAAAGTCAAATCTTTATTCAGAACATATACATATATACTTCTCATTTGCACTGGTTTGTTGTGATTTTCTCTTGCCTATATATGAAATCCAGTGGCTTGTCAAATGTGCTGTGGGAATTTGAATGATCCTTTTACTTTACAAATTCATGCACTTTCAAAAGTTTTTGCTAAACCACATTTTTATAATGATGAAAGTCATGAAAAATGTTTCCCTGGACGCAGTGAATAGAACCTGAGGAAAAGTCCTTGACACATGGTTTTGGTGAAGATGACAAGGAAATAAAACTCACAATGGATGCTAGTTCGGAAAGTGGGACACACAAGCCCCATGGAGTGGTATAGAAGCTGCAGTTCCAACATCATGTCAGCGCAGTAGAGTGGGAGAAAGACGAGAAAGAGCTGTGTGACAGTTCACTTCCCAGCATGTCACAGGGTCAGGTAAGTGATTCTATACTCCACCAGAATCCAAAAAAGAAAGAGAAACAATGCATTTAATTGTCAGTGGAATGCAGTAGTCAATCCATTGTTGACTGTGACTTCAATTAAACATCAGACAAAGGGAATGTCAAATTGACACTGAACTTTGTCTCCATCCTCCAGGACTGCAAGTCTTCTCATGGTAGTTTGATTCTCCACTGAAGACCTTGTCCCAAGGGTTACTTTATGTAGAACTCTTTTCAAATAGTCGATTGCCCACACTCTTACAGGCAGTCCAACCAGAATTTTGCGTTTAGTTCTCCTCTTGCACAGCAGGCGTCTGTCAACTTGTGGGCAAGGTGCTGATGAGGAGACCCTGGGTCCTTTGATAAGTGCAAAGGCTGGGTGTGGGATGTTTGCTGGAGTAACAGAATGATATGGTTAAGAAGATGGGGATTGGTATTAGACCAGCTTGCTTTGTATCTTAGTTCTATCACTTTCTAGCTATGTGCCCTGGGCGTGTGACTTAAGGTCACCTTATTTGTAAAACAGGAATGATTGTAATTATGTCACAGAACTGCTCGGAACATTTGAGCAGACACCATACATAGCTTACTGTGACCCGGCACTTGCATACAGTTCAGCTGCTAGTTCCAGCTAAACTCGAGCTGCTCACCTTTTGAGACAAGATGAAGATGACGTCCTCTCGAAATGTCCCAGTGTTCAAGGAACTCTTCTCTCTGACTCTCAGTATTGCAATTATACTGGCAGCTCAAGCCTGCATGCTCTAGTCTTGGAAAAAAAAACCCAAAAACTATCAACTGTATTTTCTTGCCACTTAACTGGATGGAAACCTTAAGTAGAGAGGACCTGGGAATGAAAAACCCAGCTGAGGGCAAGACAAGGTCCTTGAAGCTCAAACCCAAGCAAACTGGTTGAAGTCAGCATGAGGTTTTCACTAGAGAAGTAAAATTAAGTCAGAGTTATAGGCTAATGGCTCTGGAGTAAGTTAGGGGGTGAAACAGTGATGGAAACAGGCTAGGAGGACATGTAGCTTGCTGCTTTGCTGGTTGATTGGTTGTTGGAACAAATCTGCCTCTTTTTGAAGACTCAGGATAGGGTGGACAATATATTAGTATATTAGGCTAAATGTGGACAATTGGTTTAGAAAGCAAAAAAAAAAAAAAAAAGGGGGTCAGGTTGAGGGCTCTCATAATTCAGAAGGCTGTATAGCATCCTTTCCTATCTGCCAGTGTGACGCACGTGACCGCAGACCTGAAATGGCCGGTAGGTGGAATCTCAAGCGGCGTGCATCTAAAGGAGAGAGGAGAAGTTGATGGAATTCTACAGGAATCATTGGAAGGATCCTTACTTTCTTCAGTTTTACCTAAGAATAGGATTGTTTCACTTTTCACCTTCATGGTAAATAGCACTGGCTTTGTGTAAACATCCCTTTAAACAGATAACTCTGAGAAGCCAAACAGTGGGTTAAGGGAAGAATGCTAGCAGAGCAGTTACTTTCTGTTGTTCTTTTTATAGACTTAAAGTTTGGAGTTTATGTAGAAATTTTAAGTATCTTAGTCACAAAGACCTTTGCAAACATCTAAACAGCATAGTTCAAAATGATGCACAGTCTACATGACATGTAGAATGAGATGGGATCAAAACGATTAGGGGTCAGCTTCAGCAACAACATCGTACCACTACCAAATAAGAATACTGAAGGAAAACCAAGACCTGCTTGTCCTTAATCTCCCAGTTGAATCCTAATACAAAGGCTCTTCCACCTGTTTGAACTATGCAATTGAACTGTCCTTGTACCTTCCTAAGACAAATGTGTCCCATTCCCTCTCACTAGCCCAGAGACTTTTTTTACTTCTACTTTTCCCCCTTTCCCAAAGATCAAAAAGATGTTGAGATAACTGCCATTTCCAAAAAGCATATACAATCAAGCAAACAAAAATCATAAAAGCAAATCTCTCAGTGTTTGAGACTATATCCACCTTGTTAGTGTCCCATTTTTCTCCTCTGTCTAATGGCCTGTACAGTATTGTCTATGCTGGACTCATCCCTTCTCAAGCTCCTCTCAAGCTAGCACAGTCAGGTTGTATTCTCATTGCTAGCTTCCATTTGTGACTAGCAGCTCATTGGACCCAGGGGCCTTCCCTGCCTCGTTTGCTTTACCATGCAGCAGCCTGTACTTGACTTCAGACTGACTACTCTTTATTCATAGAAACATGGTTCACTTTTGACTTTGGAAGTACCACATTCTTCTGCCTCTCTTCCTCTTCCCATTCCTGCCCCTTCCTCTTTATTTCCTCTATGACAATGGTTCTCAACCCATGGGTCATGACCTCTTTCACAGGGGTCACATATCAGATATCCTGCACATCAGATATTTACATTACAATTCATAGCTAGCAAAATTACAGTTATGAAGTAGCAATGAAAATAATTTTATGGTTAGGGGTCACCACAACATGAGGAACTGTATCAGCATTAGGAAGGTTGAGACCTGCTGTTCTGTGCTATTAGATGATATACTTATTTGGGACTCAATTCACAAGCTTGCTCCATCTCTGTCTACAGTCTCTACGTAGGAGACATATCCCACAGAGGTCCAGGGTTTGGAGATCACACAAGACTAACGAGTCACAAATGTAGACCCTACCTTGCCTCTCTTTTCCCAAACTCACTCAATATCTTCTCTTTAGGTCTCATGAGCTGCTCAAGCTACACAAGTCCACAGTGGGACTCGTGATCTGTTAGCTGATTCTCCCACAAACAAACAAACAAACAAACAATAGCACCATCATGAAACCATTTACTCAGGCCCACAGTCGAGGAACCATCACTGCCTTCTCTCTCTCTCTCTCTCTCTCTCTCTCTCTCTCTCTCTCTCTCTCTCTCTCCTTTCCTCTCTGGTTTTTCAAGACAGGCTTTCTCTGTGTAACCTTGACTCTCCCGAAACTCTCTGTAGACCAGGCTGGCCTCATACTCAGAAATCCTCCTGCCTGCATTCTTTTTCTTGTACCCAAGGCCAATCTAGGAGTCAAGTGTTGGTGCTGGATCCACCTTAAAGATAATCAGAAAAGAAATGTGTTCCTCTCACTTCTGCTACCACCCTGTCAGCCAGCAGCTGTCACCTGAGCCACTGAAGTATCTTTTTGGCTGGCTGCCTTCCCCTAGTGCTCACTGAGGACTGTTTGACAAACAGCCATGAGACTTTAAAAATGCCAATCAGATCATGCCAGGTTCCTGCTCAAAGCTCACTGCTTTTCATTGAACTTTGACTGAAATTCTAGTCTTTTCTCTGGCATAGAAGGGCCTGTGTGAATCTGCTCCTGCCTACCTTCTGGTTGGGTTTGTTTGTTTTGTTTTCTATTATTTTCTCCTGCTTTCCCCAATGATCGCTGTACTTGAGCTACAGGCGTCCCTCTGGAAGCTGGAACATACCACACTTGCCTTCCCTCTGAGATTTCTCTACTTGTTCCCTCTCCCTGGAGACACCTCCCCCAGGACATTGCACAGCTATTATCATTCACAACTTTGCTCTAATGATGACTTAGAACAGACTTCCCAGGACACCCTACTGCCTGGAAAGCAGCAAATTCCCTTTTGCCAATCACTCTATATTTATTTTGATTCATATTACTAGCTGAATTTTTATTATTGCATTGTCTGTTTCTCCTATTAGAATAGAAGCACTGCAAGGAGAGGGACCTTGTCTCTATCTACCACATGGATACAGAGATAATAAAGTTTAGATACACATAGTCACAGAGTGGGTATGTGTACCTATATGCTAGCCCCCTCTTCCAGAGAGCGGAGAACTTTGTTTGTTAGTTTACAGTAAATATCTGACTCACTCCAGAAAGATTGAGTTGATCAT
The DNA here is from genome assembly GCF_007827085.1 of Peromyscus californicus insignis. Taxonomy (NCBI): domain Eukaryota; kingdom Metazoa; phylum Chordata; class Mammalia; order Rodentia; family Cricetidae; genus Peromyscus; species Peromyscus californicus. The sequence goes on from NW_026294573.1 coordinate 148,411,050, forward strand.
ATTTGCTGAAAAACTATTTTGTTTTCTCTTTTGCTTTTCATTGTATACATTAAAGCTATCAGGTCAATGACCTGAAAAAAACCAACAGCTCTTTCACAAGTTACCAGTCAAGAGTTTTGTGTATTTTTGTCCAGTAGAGTTTATACAACCACTCCCTCCTTCCTTCCATCTTGTTTTTCTTCCTGAGTAGCAGTTCATTTCGAAGCTGTGAGCCTGTAGACATCGGTGGCAGATAGCAATGGCTGACAAACAGAAGGTCTATTGCTCCAGGGCACTGTGTAATGCAATGTAGTAGTAAAACATGTCTGCTGATTTATGGACACTGCCTGGGTATATATTGGATAGGAATCATCAGAATCCACAAGAAAGACTGGATCACAAACAATACGTAATTATTAAAAAAAAGAACCAAACCACCTGGAAGTCTTAAAGTTTCTTGCCACTTAAAACCCAAACCAAAGAAATCCCTGGGGTCTGAAAAACTGTAGACATTGCAGTTGCAACAGAGCTCATGGGTCTTCCTATCTAAATCTGTCCTGAGGGGTTTCAGGGCGAAAGGGTGGCCATTTGCCCATTGTCCTACAGCCAGCCAGGGATGCTATCTATTGTTGGGCCCCATACCAATCTCTCCATACTCTGGAACCTGAAGGATGACTGGTTCCCACAAGCACACTCTCCCTCTGGCATTACATGTCCCTGTACAGTGATTTCCCACCTCTTGATATATGTCATGGTCACTGTACCCAATTGCTTGAATTTAGTGTTCATTAATAGAGATACCACCTTTCCCATGAGGCTTCTAACTAAAATATTCAGTGAACTGGTGTAGCATTCACTTCACACCCCTAGATAAAAACAGCTGTTCTCAACCAGCAGCCATTAGTGATCCCACCATCTTTGGGTGACTAAGAGGCAGTTCACAGCAGTGGTTGGATGGGGACCTTACTGTCACATCGCAGGAGCCATCTTTACTTTTCTGTCATCAGCACTTACTCGAGTGTTATTTAACCCTCATGTGTCCCAATTTCGTCCTTTTTCACAATGGGAATTATATTGAACACTTTATGTAGAACTGGGAAATAGGTTTGCATTCATTTTAAGTTTGCAATGTTTTACTGAATCTTTGTATTCACTTGCCTTCCTACATTTTAGTTTCCTTAGTTGAGGATAATGAAATACTTACCCTGGGTTTACAAAGACTTAGTGAATTCATGAGCGGCACATCTGAGTGATATCTGGCATGTTAATTCCTCATTGCTATGACAAAATGCCTGATGGACATGGCTTAAAGGAAGAGCTGTGTGTTTAGGCTCATGGTCTCTGTAGGTTCAGTTCGTCTTGGCAGGGAAGGTATGGCAGCTGGCACTCTGTCCAGAGCTCTGCAACTTGGAATGCAGAGGTTGGTTAACTTGCCACACATGGACTGCAGAAGACACGGACTGGAAGCAGAGCAGGCACAGCCTTCAAAGGCACACCCTAGTGATCGACTTCAGGCCTCATCTCCTAAAGTTTCCACAGATTCCTTCAACAGCACCAACAGATGTGAAGCAAGTGTTCAAACACAGATGCCCCTAGAGGGCTTTCATATTCAAATAGTAACATATGATACATATTAAGTGCCACATGCATGCCACAAAAAGGAAAAACCTTTAAGGAACCAGTACTTTCCATAGTCTCTGTTCTGTGAGGAACAGACATGTCTCATTTAGATTATCTTTGCAGAAATGACCAAGTAGAGCACTTCTTAACTATTGAAATCATCACATGTTAGTGGAAGAATGGTCTTACACTAAATCCCCACTACAAAACCCAGAAGCATAAACATAAGGAAAAGGCAGAAATTGAGCCAATGTGCTCCCTTTTCAACATCTTAGGAAAGACCTGGGAACAACTGGAAAATAGATTCCTTTCAAATATTTTCACAAAAAATTTCAAAGGAATTAAAATAGGAACTTGTCAAAGCATCTCAAAATTTGTTTTAGTAAAGGTGTCAGCATTTGATAAAAGTCATGGCTACATTTAAAGTTTCTTAAGGTATAAGCTTAACAAAATAATAAATGTAGACTTTCTTTGCAAAATCACACTGGCCCAAAATTTACTTTGTAAACAAACCCCATTTTACATAATGTCAAAACAGGGAGGAACGAAGTTCAGAGACTTGTCTAAATTTGTTTGTTTTATTGACATATATTATTGTACAAAATAATGAGTTTCATCATGCCATTTTGTAGTTGTATATAACTGTGATGGCTAATCTTGGTTGTCAATGTGAGTGCATTTGGTATTAATTAAAATCAGTCCTGTGAAGGATTTTTCTCAATTGGACCATTTGAGATGAGAAGACCCACCCTAAATTTGGGCCACACCTTCTGGTGGAAGCCTATGTAAAAGGATATAGCAGAAGTAAGCTTCTGCTTTTTGCCTGCTTGCCCTTACTCTCCTTGGCAAATTCATCTGTCCTGCTGCTGAGGCATTCCTTCAGTGGTGTTATAGCCCATCCCGTGGGATTCCAACCTATATTGAAAACCAGTTGGAGCATCCAGTCTCCTCCTGGATGAAACAACTACTTGAATTTTCAGTGAGAAGACAGCTATTGTTGGACTAGCCACAGCCTGTAAGCCACTCTAAATAAATCATATCTGTGTGTCTATATATTCATTTTATCAGTTCTGTTCCTCTAGAGGATACTGACTAATGCAATCATATGCTTTGACCGTGTTCACACGTACCTCATTACCCTCTTTGCCTCACCTTGCCACCTCCCAGCTGGTCTCTTCCTTCCCAAACAGTTCCCCTTCTACTTTTCTGTCTCTTCAAAGAAAATCGAGATTTTAAAGATAAGAGAAAACATGTAGTAATTGTTCTTCTGAGTCTGGTTTACTTTGTTTAACAGGATGATATCCAGTTGCAGCTACTTTCTAGCAAATGACATGATCTCATTCCTCTTTCTGAATGAGCAAACACAACTGGGACTATTATATACTTTCTTGACTTGTTCTTCTGTGCATGGGCACCTGAGCTGATTCCATAACTTAGCTAATGTGAACAGTTTTTTTTTTATAAACATGGAAGGTCAAGTATCTCTGTGGTATGCTAATTTAGATTCTTTCCAGTGTATAAACAGGAGAGGAATATGAAAGTTCTATTTGGGTTTTGAGTCCTCTCCACACTGATTTCCAACATGATAGTACTGACTTACATTCCTAACTGTGAAGTTACCTTTTCTTGTTACTGATAAATGAATCAAATGTGGTACTCTGCAAGTCAAACCCATTTTAACAATATGATGGGCAAGTCAACATAGTCTGTGAAAACAGAATTGTTGCTTCAAATCCTGGCTCAGCTAGGTTGTTCCCCTATTTTTTCTCCTGTGAAGTGAGGGATAGAGATACTTATATCCAGTACTGTTCTGAGAGAGGGGATCCCAAAGAAAAGCATACATACAAGTTCTGAGGGAGCTGGGTACAGGAACACAGTTGAATTTTTCTTATATGAGTCTCACTGGTGATTCTGCCAACAGACAGCTCATGTGGAGCCTATAGCTTCAGTTCTAGTGGACTCTGAGTGCAGCAGGGCAGGTGGCAGTCAGGGAAGCAGGTTAGTGCCCGAACTGTTTTGAAGCATTTTCGAAGACTCTAGAAATACTCAGAGGTGTGATTTGAACCTTATGGTGGTTAATATTAACTAGATACTTGACAGAATCTAGAATCACCTATGTGATAAACCTCATGGGCATACCTGTGAGGAACTATTTAGATTAGGTTATCTGAGGTGGGGAGACACACTTTGACTATGGGGTGCCACTATTCAATGGACTCAGGGTCAAAACTGAATAAAAACAGAGCTGAGCATCAGTATACATTTCCCTCCACCTCCTGACCGGATGCCATGTGACCAGATGCCATGTGACCAGCTGCCTCAAGCTCCTGCTGCCATGACTGACTACACCCTGGAACTGTGAACCCAAACAATCCCATCTTTCCTTACATTGCTTTTGTAAAGGTATTTGGTCATCACGAGGCAGTTGTCACTGATACAAATGGTCTGTCTGAGAAAAAAGAAAGCCTGAGAAGAAAGCAAGCCCACAAGTTGGGTGACATTCAATCGGAAGTCTTAGTTGATTCCATTCTCCCATTTTTTAATGAGTTCAGTGATGTTAATTTTGTCTTGTGTATAACATGTATAACATTCACTAGACGATCTGAGTCACACTCCTCACACTCCACATAGTAACAGAACTCATTCAGATTTCATGTTTTGGTATTTAGGAAGTGGCATCTATATTTATATATTACTATGTATATATAAATACATATGTGTATAGATATAAATATATGTGCATATACATACTTTCATTTGCATACACACAGTTATATGGAGCAATGCATCACAGGCCAGAGTGCAATTCAAGATAAGATTTTGGATTCAGTTTCTGGTTACCAAGCTGTTTATCAGATTAAAGATTCATAATCCTCTGCACTCTAACATTGCTTATCAAACCCAAACAGTCACTAGGCAGATTCAAAGTGCAATTAGTCTTTTCCTTGATGCCTGAGAGTATCTGGCAAACTCTTAAGATGTCAAGTCATAAAAAAGCTAAGAAAATCTTGTTTCAGTATAAACTATTTGCCATCACCATTAAGATGAGGTTAAGTTTATCTTCAGGGAAACCAGATGAAGACATTTACATAGTTTTATCATCAGGAAATATATTATGAGCTGTCATGAATATGATTATAAACATGATCTTATAATAGAGGCAGACGATCTAGGGTGGGAATCTCATCTCTGAGAGCTATTACACATGACTGGGGGCAGGTCAACATTTTGGAGCCTCGTCTGTAAAAGGCTGATAATGATAAATACTTTCAGAGTAATTATTAGAATTAAATGGGATGATATGGAAAAGAGAAAACTATGAAGTGCCAGGTGCTATATGGCTAGGAAGTTTGAAGATCTTAGCCACATCCATTAACAGGGTCCACGTGTAAGGAAATGGACGATGATGCCTGTGTAGCCTTTTGTAAGTTACCCATTGGGTCACCAAACTACACTCCTGTGAAATAGTTTCTTTGATCTGTCATTGGTACCCTATGTGGGGTGAGAAGTCCTTTATTCATGTCTTACAAAATAAAGCTAATGCAACAGGAACCCTGCACTATTTCTTAAAAAATGCAATGGTTAGTGTTGTGCATGAAGGTTAAGGTCCCTGTTTTGAAGGGTAGAGATTTGGACCCTTCTCTTTACTTGCTTAGAGTCCTTGAGAAAAATGACAAAGCTGGTAATGCATCAGGAAACAACTTCTTGTCGACCCAGGGAACACAGTGCCCACTTGCTCCATGTCAGCCATCACTGGTCACTTTTGCACTGTTGGTGGAATGTATGTGCCAGTAGTCACAACAGAAAGCACTGGGGATGATTTTGCTGATTCTGTCAATAAGGTAGGAAGGAGAAAGTTTAAGAAGTGTGCAATCTGCTTTCTAAGATGTCAGTCTGAGAGAAATGGTTTTGGTTGTGAATGGGATGCCCTTCTAAGGAGTTTTCTTATGCTTTGGACAATAGTTTCTAGCTCCTTAGGATGTGTCAGAGAATGTTTAATCATGGTGCTGACAAATAACTCTTAAAGCGAAAGAAAATATGGCATGCTTATTTTTCTCTCCCTTCTTCCTCATCCTCATTATCCTGTTTCTCCATCTTCCCTGTCTCTCACCCTGTCATCTCCGCTATATAAGTGGACCTGAACTTACCTTGTAAATTTCCTGACTCAGACTCCCTACTATTGGGATCACAGGGATGAGATGTGACACTATGCCCAATTTAACCTTCTCTTTTCAAAAGATGTGACATGTCTTAAATGTTTGTTTGTTTCTTTAGATATCTTTCTATTCTTTTACATTTATCTTGAAAAATTCAAGGATAAAACAACTACCTGATATAAATTCTCACTATAAAAATCAGAAAGATCACAAGTTTTGGAAACAAAGGCATGGGTTTGAATTCTGCCTTAACCAAACGCTGTGTAAACACTGAAAACCAATTAGCTCTTTTTTTAAACCAATTAACTCTTGATCTTCACTTATACTTGGAAGGATGGATTACATTAAATGTACTCAAGAAATGTATTTGTTAGCTGGAGATGTGGAACAGTGGTTAAGATCTCTGTTTCCTTAGATTTTGATTCCTCTCCCCCACATGGAAGCTTACAACTAGCTGTAACTACAGTTATAGGGGATCCAAATCCTTCTTTTGCCTCTGAGAGAACCAGGCATGCAAATGGTGCACAGACATACAAATGCAGGCAATGCACACACACACATAAAAAAATTAAAATTTGAAAAAGGTGAGGTATGTGTTAAATGAAGTTACAGCAAAGTGGCCAATATAGTAACTGACCCTTCACCAAAGGGCACAACAGACACTGACATCAAACTTTCCCCAAGATGACAGCTTTGGGGGAAGCTTTCATGTAGAATAAAACAAAGAAGTAAGCATATCTATTTCCCTTAGTGGTGAAATAAATGAGAAATGATGAGCATCTCTCTTCCTTTTGTCTCACCTTGTCCTCTCCCAAGCCAAACTGGATGTACATTCACCATATTGTTTCGGTGTCATTAGGATGTCCCCTACAAACCTCAATAACTGTTTGGAAACATTGGAAGTCCTTTGGAGAGTTGATTGCTTTATTGCAAATCTGCTTTTTACATTTAGCTGTTGTAGGGACTACAATGTTTCTGGGGAAACAGGATTTTCCCTATGATGTTCAATGATATGATGGAATATTAGGGAAGCAAGATCACTGTGTGGCCAAATAAACATGATACATCCCATGAGTCACACCCCCTAACGCTGCACTGACAACTTAAGAATGGCCTCTTCTTATGATGAAGGATAAAGTGGCATTAGTAGGACAGCTCTTGACTGAGTTTTAAACGCCAAGTTCTTTCCAAGTGGATATTACAAATAATGGTGCATGCCATGTGAGAAACGACTTAGAGAGCACAGTAGTGTTCATGGAAGTCTCCCATAAGGGTTGGAGCACAGAGAGCAAGAAAGATGTATGAAAAGAAATGGAACTGAGAGGTGGACTGAACCTCTTGGGAGAAACATAATCACTCTGTCATTTGAAAAGACAGCTCTGGAAAAATATGAAGAGCAATTTCGGAAAATGCCATGGTTAGAAAGCATCACAGTTGCTCAGGGAGCAGATGGTGGCACACAGTGTGTAGCGATAAACATAGGCCAAGAGGAGGGTATGGATTTGGAGTAGTGAAGAATTAGACTCTATGATATCTGATTAAAAAATGAAAAAGAAGTAGAACATGGTTCTGCTGTAGGTGAATGGATATGGTAGTGCCCACAGTGAGGCTCACCCAGGAGGAATATGAGCAGCATAGAGAGGGCTGTTTTAGGAATTGAACATCCTGTTGCATATGTTCAGCAAGAAAATTTGTACATGTGTACACAAATATGTATCTAATTTATTAATGTACTTATATCTAGCTGAAGACAGAGGCTTGATACAGTGAAATGATTTGGGTGACTTCAGCCTCAGTAATATTTGAAATTTTGGGTATAGTTATAAGGTAGATGTACAAGGTATATATATGTACATATAAGGTATATACCTAATGTGTATAAGGCAATATGTACAAGCCGTTGGGAAAGACCATTGTATTTTTTTCATATTTACAGAAAGAGACTTGTTTCCAAGCTAGCTTTGACAGAGGGAAAGGCAGAGGAGCAAATTGATGAGGAAGAGGAAGTGAGGCTGAAGAGGAGCCTGTCTTGGTTCATACAGAAACCTGGGAGATTTTCTAATCCAATCCCTTGATCAGTATGATAATAATATTTCTTGGAATCACAGGATCTAACTGTGGAAGAGACTTCTGAAGTCTTTTTTCGGTTATTAAAAAGTTTTCCATTTCTGGAATCACTAAGCACTGGGAACATTTTTCTGTCTTGCCCAGGGAAGGGCAGTGACACAGGAAGAGAAGACAGACAGCAACTCAAGCTATGAGATGCTATGGAGCATCCGTTTGCAGGAGGACTGGCTACCTGGTGGCACTGGACTGTGCATTTCGAAGTGATAAGTGATCAAGTTGCTATGGACGCGTTTAGTCAGAAAGTTCCAAGGAACGAAAGAGTGAATGGGGTCTGGAAAGAAGAGAGACAGAAAGTTCTGATTCCACTTTCAGAAAGAAACTTGACTGGGAGGAGAAATGAAAGCACAGTGTGGGGATATCAAGAGGATGAGGGATGTGCACATCCACATCTTGAACATATAATTAAATTGAGTTATATGTGTATAACTTAGTAATACTTACATATTTAAATATTTATTTAAATGAGGTACTCATTAAATGAGGTCTTTTTGTTAGGTACTATTCAAGAAACTGTTTCAAGAATAGAAAAGAGGTAGAGAAATATTTATTATGAGTGACTATTAGAGTAAATAGTGTGAATTGAGACTGAGACCACAGAGACAGAAGTGGACAGGAGGCAGGATCCTTTGAGTGTGAGTTTGGAGGGAAGGAAGAATACATACTCAGAAATTATTATGCAGAGAAAAGTTTGAAAAATTATCTTATATGCTCATTAATTTTAGAAAAAAATTTCATAATTATATCAGAATAATTAAAATATCACTATTCATATTGGGAGGCCTGAATCAACCTTCTACCCTTTCCATTACTCTCACTTCTTCTACATCTTTCCCCTCTGTAGGTGAAGGTCTCACCCAGTTCTTCTTCACTCCTGCAGAGGGAAATAGTGTTATGCCTCTCATCCTCCTCAGTGAGACGGGAGGAGGGAGCCTTTTGGGTTCTCTCCATCTGCCCTGACCAAGAAGAGCTATGAGGCCCAAGCATGCAGCCTCTTTCCTGCACCTTCCGAAAACCGTCCACTCAACAAGACTCTAAAGGGAGAATCCCTACACTCTTTTCTACTTGCCCTTCATCACAGTCCTATCGTGAGCCCTGTGAGTTCAGCTGTTAACTGCTCAATTACAAAGATGATCTCCCCGCCACCCTCATTTCTCTCAGTAACAGGCTGACAAACCGAGTTGCACCTGCAGTTGCTTGCAGAGAAAAACAGAAAAAAAAATTAAAAAAAAATAAGGGAGAGAAGCATTAGAATCCCACTAATGTCTGGTGACTAATCTTGTTTGTAGATATCGAGTGCCCTCATGTTTCCAGATTCTCACTTCTCCCAACTGAACTGCCATCACCACCACCACCACACTGACACATACACAAACACCCCCTCTCTGTCTCTCTCTGTCTCTCTCTCTCACACAAACACTCTCTCTCTCTCTCTCTCTCTCTCTCTCTCTCTCTCTCTCTCTCTCACACACACACACACACACACACACACACACACACACATACACCACACACACACACACACACACACACACATACACACACACACACACAAGCGTTCGGGAGCAGACTGCATAGGCCCCTCTCCCCTCTGCCTGGAGCTTGATTGTCAGTCTCATACACAAACCCAGACAATGCACTCAATAGGCGTCTTTTGGGGAGACAATTACAGAAAGCATGATAACGGGATTTGTCACCCTGATGTGGATGCTGTTTCAGCAAGCATTTCAATAATGAAAGAGAGTTTTACTAATTGTAAATGTGAATGAATTTCAGCTGTCTCTTCTTAAAAAAATTCTTTTGGAAGAAAGCCAATTAAGATCATCTGTCTAATGCATCTATTCACCCCCACTGCAACAATATGTCAGTTACAATAGATGTCTAATAAACTCAGACTTCTCAGGACAGGGTGCTGAGCACGCTGAAACAGGGGCGATCAGGACTTTACCTGAAGAATGATTGGAGGTGGCTGATGAAAACTTCTTGGAGTGAATTTTTCTTTTCTGTCCCTAAGGCTACAGAGCTGGAGTCCTTTACAATATGCCAACACGCTAAGATGAAATGAGTTCCAAAACAGTGAGCTATAGCAGCCAGGGCAAGTCTCTTTCATTCCTGTGACATGGTACACAATTGGTCATGCTTCTAGGGAACCGAGACAGCTAATTGTTCAAATCCTTGTCCTGGCTACTGAGTGTCTGCTACCTCTCTCTGGAACTGTGTTAGAGAGCATGTGCATGTGCTTCCAGGACTGGAGCAGGAGCCCATGTGCTGGCCAACTCCTCTTCCAGAAAAACAGTGCATGCCCCTTGAGGGAAGTATGTTTCTGGGAAGGTGTTGTACCCTAGAAAGAGACTGCCTGAAGACACAAGAACCAGTGTGACACATAACATACCGTTTCCTTCTTCAAAAAAGGATACACATATCCTGAATCAGATAGAGGAGACAGCATATTATCCAGCTATACCGCTCTTGGGCATATTCCCAAAGGACTCTACATCTTGCTACAGAGATACCTGCTCATCCATGTTCATTGCTGCTCTCTTTACAATAGCCCAGAAATGGAGTCTAAATCCCATCAACTGATCAATAAATTAGGAAAATGTGGTATATTTACAAAAATGGGATATTATTCAGCTGTTAAGAAAAACAAAACTATGAAATTCAGAGATAAATTGATAGAAGTGGAAACTTTCATCCTGAATAATTACCTCATTACCAGGCTCAGAAAGAGAAATGTCACATGTCTTTTATCATTTAGCATTGAGACTTTAGATAATGTGTGTTGCATTTAGAATACCCATAGAGGTCTGGAAATGAATACGGTGGCATGAGGAGTGAGGGCTTTCCAGGGAGGGAAGATAGAGGTCTGTAGCATAAGATTTTAAAAGAGAATAATCTAGCAAGACAGGTTAAATGGGGAAGGGATAGGAGGGCAGGGTCGAACGGGGAATATAGGGAGGGAAATCCAACCCCAAAGATCTTTTGAAAAAGCCCTATGAAAACCTATTAGTATACAAACTTCCTAAAATATATGCATACACTCATGTAAAAATAGTTTTTAAAGATTAATATAATTACCTTTCTCCTTTCTATTCCTTCCTCCAAATCCTTCCATATATCCTTACCCACTCTCCAAATTAATGGCCTCTTTTTTCATTAAATGTTATTGATATATCCTGCTCACTCCAGATAATGTTACCCATATGTATGTTTTCTGGGATGATCATTAGACACTGGATAACCAATTGGTGTGCTCTTCCATGGTGGAGCTACCCTACAATTAGGGGACCTTAACTAGACATCACATGCTAGCAATTAAAACTCTCAGTATACCAGGAATTGTTTACCTGTCTTTGAGTGGTAGGCCAATGAGATCCCATAGACCCACAAGTATTACAGGCTATCACCAATACTCTTGGTTACTCTCTGGAACCTGATGGCAAGACCTTATTATTGATGATTCTCTTTACTTGAGCCATAAAATATGGAGAAATCAAGCTGGTATGCACCTGGAAGCTTCACCCACACTGATTAGCTTTCATGGTGCTGGAAGATCTGTACTGAAAAATAAAATCCAAGGTTTATTTCTGGCCTCTGTCTGTATAGGCACATCCTCAGGGGCATGAATCATTACCCTCCCCAGCCCCTGTCCCCCAATCCATTTCAGGCCAATCCAATCACTCATTTATAAGTCAGAATTCTCTGTGTTTAACTTTGAAGAGAATTGTTGTGTCACCATAGATTTGTGGGTAAATCCACTTCTGTAGTGATGCTTCTGTGAACCTCAATACTTTCTTCTTGAAATCCCTATCATTTCAGTTCATAATACCATCATGGTCCTTGCCAGCATTTCAGTAACAATCTTCAGGAAGCATCACTGTCATTGTGTGTAGTACCCCTGTCATCAGAACCTTAGATATTAGTGTGGTAAGTTGAAAAATGCCCTCAGAGTGATCCATGGAAACTACTTATGTTCCCTTATATGCCAAAGGTACCCAAATATACCAAGATGTGATTCAATTACATGTCCTGAGATAGGAAGATTGCTCTGAGTTATGGAGAGGACCCATAACAAGGTTCTTTGGAAAAGCTGACAGTAGTATATTTGGCTACAGAAGATAAAAAGACAAAGTGGTGATGGGACAGAAACAGGGGCAATCAGACCACAGCCCAAGGAACATTGTGCAATCAGTCTCCTTTGGCTATTCAAAGGAAAGGGACCTGATCTATGCCTTAGCCTGTAAGACACATGTTAGGCTTCTGGTCTCTAAAACTGTAAGAGAGTGAACTTGTGTTGAGCTAAACTATTCAATGTGTGCTAACCATTACTATAGAAATTTCCTATGGCCATTGAAAGACCTCTGTTGATGTTGTGGCTCTTTATCATCTTGTCTTGGAGGAACATGGAAAATCTTACCGCTGTCCCTGGCCCCATTCTATAGGAATGGAAGACAGAAATATAGGCTTTCTATTTCCTCAGATGTCATGTTGACATTGTCCTTTACCAGAGGAGGAAGTTACCATCAACAACCTAGATCATTAGGATTATGAGCTTTTTCTTTTATATAAGCCAATTTGTTTGTGAGGGGGAGCAGGTGAGTGCCATGGTGCATGTGTGGAAACTTGCAAGAGTGTATTCTCTCTACATTGTAGGTCTCCAGTTGGTGACAAGCATGTTTATTTACTGAGCCCCCTTGCTGCCCTCAATTATGAATTTTCTGTATAAAGTTTCTAGGTCATGTCTCTTCTATTTTCAACATAGATTGTTCCATGGGGGCATCATGATGTTGAACTCAGGTTGATATAAGGCAAGCTGTTTCATATGCAAGCTAATAAGTGATACTGTTTCACAAATTTTCCTATGTCAACAGCCCAGACCTCACACAGACAAAAAGCTATCACAGTATCTCCATGTGCTTTGACTAAGGGTTCCAGTCACCATGACATTTTGATGCTACCAATTGTGACTGGGTTAATTATTTAAAAGAAATTACATAGAGTAATGGTTTTCTTGGTCTATTTTTCTTACAAAATTATCTGATGGTTCAAACTCCCACAGACGTAAAAAGGGAGGAGCAGCTAGATCAGGGGAAATCAAGACTTCTGTTGGTTAGCACTGACAGAATTTGCTGGGTATCTATGTGGACATGGTTGAGTCCTGGAAATGGAGGACTTGCTTTCTTGGAACTAAAATGAGTCTGAATAATTTTTTATTAGGTAACTACACAGATTGAGTTTATCACATATTTAACTCATGGTTTTCAAGTCTTTTCATAATGCAAATCCCATTTCAAGGTAAAAAAAAAACATTCTGCTTTATGAATACTTCTGGTTAGAACTTGATCAGGCAAATTTCTTAGTCAGATAAAGAATATGCCAATTTTGTGTTATACACCTGAAGATTTCATGTAATATTAATACAACTCATTTACTTTTGTGATGTAAATATAATGTAAAGAAAAAACATAGTATTATGTCTTGGACAAGCTATAATCTGTTTTCCACTTGTGTTTTCCTATGCCTATCACTAACACATTTTAAAACTAGAGTATATGTAACATGGAATTATTTAAATTAAACATTAAATATTCACATTATTTTTCATTAAAAAATATGAATAATAATTAAATCTTATAAAATATTTACTCAATATGCCAACCAGAGATATAATCATTCATAATATTTAGAAATGTAACAAAATGTTTCAGCCGATAGCTTTCCAAAGAGCAGTTTTAGAAAACTGAAGGACACAAAACACAGCTCCTTTGTCTCTTTGTATTTGGTATTGTAAGTGTGATCACCACCTTCATGGCATGTGCAGTTTTCTGTGTCTGTTGGGTATGGAGCCCTCCAACCCAAGTGTAAGAGCCTGTAAGTAGATGTCATGTTTCATACATGTGCCAATGAAATCTGAGGAGTGCAACACTGGTATCCAAAATCTGAGTGTTTCTTATCATTTTTAACCAACATTTAAAGCATACACTCCCACTAACCTGCTTTATGAACTAAATCTCAATGTCCACAAAGTAACTTTGACACTCTGATTATTGTACTGAATTTTAAATGTTAAGGATTAAGACTGTTGTGTGTAGTGAATATTACTCTTTTCTTGTGAGATAGTTCAGTTAATGCAAATCACCTACTCTTATTAATGAGTGTTTTAAATGTTTTCAGTATAAGAAGACACATTATTCAATGTGCGTTTTTTCTTTATGCTTTCCTTTCTCCACCAATAGATTGGAAACATATACTTACTGGGTATTTTTCAATTGTATTAAAACCCTGGGGCAGGAGAGATGGCTCAGCAGTTAAGAGTGTTTGTTGCTTTTGTAAAGGACTTAGAGTTCAGATCCCAGCACCCACATCAGGTGGCTTATGACCACTTACAACTCCAGCTTCAGGAGGCCTGATACCCTCTCCTGGCCTCTGAAGGCATGCACATACATAGACACAATAAAAACAAATCCTTTTTCAACAGCAAGTATTTTTAAATACCACACAGCAGTAATTAGAACCTATCCAAATACAAACAGCAAATATATAACCAAAATAAAAACACAAGAAAATACTGTCTATAAGGCAGAGTAGAAGAGTGGAAGGGATAGAGTTTGAAGTTGGATAGTTGGGTTTTGAGTCCTTTGTTCTTGGTAGTGTTTGAGGCAAGCTGTTTGACTGATTTCCCTTGATTTGTGTAATCGTCTACAAACAATGTGAATTTTGTGTGATGTTTTCTCCAAATATGTAATATTTCAATGCACATAGCTCTAACGCTCTGCTGCCCATCACCACAGCCACTTCCACACATAACTAAACCTAATTTTTAAAATTTATTTATTTATTTATTTATTTATTTATTTAGGTTTTTCGAGACATGGTTTCTCTGCATAGTCCCGGCTGTCCTGGAACTCATTCTGTAGACCAAGTTGGCCTGGAACTCACAGAGATCTGCCTGCCTCTGCCTCCCGAGTGCTGGGATTAAAGGCATGCGCCACCACCGCCCGGCTCCCATAATTCTTATCTATGTTTAGCCACGCGGCTTGGTACCTTTTCTCAGTATGACATTCTCATCTTGCTTCCTCTGCGTTTGGCTGGGGACTCCTGACTTCACCCTTCCTCTTCCGAGCATTCTTAGTTTGGTTATTCTACCTATACTTCCTGCCTAGCTACTGACCAATCAGCTTTCTATTAAACCAATTCGAGTGACAAATCTTCACAGTGTACCAGAGGATAATTCCACAGCAGAGAGAGTTGAAGAAAATAAAATTTCAAGTTTTCCAACCCCAAACAATTTATTGCACTTCTCTAATATTTCTTAGTTCTCAGTGTAACAACTCCAAAGAACTACTTCATGTGCTTGGCAATCCTTTGTCAAATTTATCTTTAATTAGTTATGTATCGAATGTCTTTGAGACAGAACAATTTTAGTTTTGATTGGTCACTGATATTACAAAAACCACAGTATTCCTGGAGTTTTCAGTGTGGTCTTTCTTTTGTGTTGGTCAGAATTTATCTCCCATCCTTGTGCGAGCTTCCACACTTCCTGGTAGTCAGTCTATAGCCCATAGTCATTCATTGTCTGACTCAAGGGTTTTACTCCAGGACTGTTAGACTGACAAGCAGACAGATTAAAAGGGATCTTTATGGAGATTTATGGAAATCTTTACTTGTGAAGATTTCCTCTCCTCCTTGGCTACTGTGTCCCACAAATCTGAGCTGTCTAGTCTTGCTTTTGACTCTCAGATCTCTGCTTTCTCACCTCATTGCAAATTCTGTTCTAAGTCTGGGTTCTTCCTTTCTCTACCATCAGCCCAGAAAGTGTTTCTAGTGCTACACTACATTGACTATATGGGCCCCTCTAGTTTCAATTCTCTTAGAGATTGTAGCCTTGTGCTGCCTATTATCTAACGCCTGAAGTTGGTTTAATGTATGTTTAACCAGTTTTCTCATTGTTTGATGTGAGAAAACTGGTATTGGTATTAGCTACGAAGAGAACACTTGATAGCTCCTGAAATATACACCACATAAACCAAGAGGTTGTTTGTTGGGTTTCCCCCAGGATAACATCCCCGCAGGCCTCAAAAGATGCTCCTGAAATATTTGAGGATGGAATTCCTTGATTTCAATGCAGAGGCTTAATCTAGTAAAAATATGACTTGTGTTTTGTTTTACCACCTTTGAGAGTGACCTGGCTCTGCATTGCTACATGGGGATTGTTAAAGTCTCAGAGCAGGACTTCTCTTGGCCACACCTTCTACCTATTGACTAACATTTGCTCGCTCACTCTTCCTTCCTTCCTTCCTTCCTTCCTTCCTTCCTTCCTTCCTTCCTTCCTTCCTTCCTTTTTTTCTTTCTCTCTTTCCCTCTCTCTCTCTCCCTCCCTTCCTTCCTTTCTTTCTTTTTTTCTCCCAGAGATCCACCTGCCTCTGCCTCCCGAGTTCTGGGATTAAAAGTGTGCGCCACCACCACCCAGCCTCACTCTTTCTTCTTAGGGATAGAATTATGAACATTTTAGGGTAGCAATGACCCTGGCTTAGAAAGTATGTGTTCCAGACCCTTTTATATCTAGAGGAAGTCATGCAACCTGTCCTAGCACAGCTCTGCCCTCTTGACAGACTCTGTTGTTTCTTTTTCTGGTGCTTGTGTCTCCAGTCTAGAACATGTATCTCAATGTGGGTATGGAGCATCACTTTTGAAATCAAAATTAATGCAGTTGAACTCAAAGGTAGAAGGTGTCTGAAAAAAGGTGCAGAAATTTAAAATAACAGGAGCATTGATTGTAGTTATTTTTTTTTTAAGACATCACCAACCTCCTTACATACAAAGAAAACTCTCCTGTGACTGAACTGTGATATCCAGGTCTCACAAATGTGCCCAAATCAATTCCTAATAAAACGCAATGAATTGATTCTTCGTGTGATGTACGTTAGTTTACACCAATATCAGAAGAGGATCAAATTTGTAAACTAAATTGATGACTTGCTGCTGTCTGGAAGACTTTAACTTTCTTGTGCACAGACACCAACCTTCGCTGTCACTTCCTCAGAACTTTCTGCACAATCCAAAGTACAGTCACATCAGTGGGAAGACAAAGATGTGCCGGGAGTTTGAAAAGAAATATTGTAACCATCAAATGCTGAGATCTCTCCATTGTGCCACTTGGAGTTGTAATTACAGAAAAGAAAGCCCATGTGCATCAAATGTAAAGAATACTTCATAATTTCTGAATAGAACTACTTAAGTTCTTCAATACTCTCTTCCAAACACAAAATTTAAAAAAATTCTTTTCTGATTTTTTTTATGCATTCTATTATAAAAAAGCAACTGGTGTTTGTTTTCCTTTCTTTCTTTCTTTCTTTCTTTCTTTCTTTCTTTCTTTTTTTTTTTTTTTTGTTTTTCGAGACAGGGTTTCTCTGTGTAGCTTTGCACCTTTCCTGGAACTCACTCTCTAGCCCAGGCTGGCCTCGAACTCATGAAGTTTGCCTGGCTCTGACTCCCGAGTGCTGGGATTAAAGGCATGCACCACCACTGCCTGGGCATGTTTTCCTTTCTTGGTAATTCCCTAATAACCTCAAAAAAATATATATAACACTTTTAAGTTTACAAGTGTTTCAATCACATTTTCTAGGAAATGAAAACAAATTTTATCTAGGATTTTATTAAATATCCTAGCCATCACCTACAGATGAACTCAGTGCTGATAGCACAGGCTGTGTTTAAATAAAATACATTTCTTAGAAATTATGTTCCACAGAAAAATACATAAAATTTTGTGGCAGAATACACAGTGGCAGAATTCATAATCAGGTCTTTGGAAGATTTAACAAAGAAAGTAACTTCCTTCAATCTCACTTATGAAGTGCCCTTCAGCCCTTGAGAACATCTAGTCTCTACCCTGTGGTCTTTCATAGGTACTTTCTACGTTATATGCAAGACATGAAGACAGACTCTACAAAACATAAATGCATATTTTCACGTGGGATTTTTCTCTGTGTCTTCTGTGTGATAAAAATAATTTGATCTGTATTTATCTATAAAAATAGTATAAAACATCTTGAATATTAGATTAAGAAAGCAGGAGTTAGAAGTTGGACACACTTAACAAGTGTTAAAATCTAAATAGATTTTCAAAACAAAGGTATTAGAAAACCAAATCAACACTTCCTTGTGGGTAGAAGTGTTTTCTTATTATTCTTATTTCTATTTGAATGGAGTACAGCTAGTTCATCAAATTCTAATTCATTTCAGAAATGTGTCCAGTGAACACATACCATGAATCCCAACATATTTAGGATTGTACAACTGAGACTGGATAAACAAGTCATGTAGTTCTGTGTCTGCTGATACCAGGAGGCTCTTCTGTCTTTTCTCTTACACATTAAAGGTTTAGGAACTAATTGGGTGGGCAAGATGGTTCAATAAAGGCCTTTCAGTCTGAGTACTCACGTTCAATCATTGGGACCCACTCGTTGGAAGGATAAATGATGCCCTTGGGTTGTCCTCTGCCCTCCATGTTTGTTGTGGCATGTGTGCAAACACTGCCTCCTCCACACACACAAATAAACATGTAAGTGTATAAAACTCTGGAAATTGCATCAAATATAGTTTATTACCCTATCTCTCAGAAGAACTGGACAGATTCTATTATCACTTTCAAATCTTTTCTGCTCTCTTTATTGAAAGTTTTCAAAGAAACATGAACCACTGTAATTACTATTGACATTAGAGATATGGCAGCATAATTTTTGTTCTGGAAAAACTGTGAAAAGTCAAAGAGCTAGAAAGGGCATGCATTCAGAGTTATAATAAAAGAGTGTACATTATGTTGTGATTGACAAGAACACACTGCATCATTTCAGGTATGACCAGTTTTCTAAAAAATATATATTGGATAAATGATACAATTGCTATACTCAACACTGTAGACATGGGCATGACACAAGAACATTCACAAATAAAAGATTAATATAAGAATGTAATATAAAAGTGTCCATTATTAGTCTTATTAAAACTGAAGATGGAGTCAATCTTGTGGCTAAAATTCCTAGTTTTTAAATTTATACTAGTTCACTGACCATTGAAGCTGCATCATCCTTAATTATGGAAAAACTCTTAGCTCTTATTCCTCTCAATAGGATTGACTGTTTATGTTTTATTTGTTTACTTAATAAGCATTCCTATCATTAACTCTATATGTGGTAGTTCCTCCAAATAAATACAAAATCCCAATGTGTGAAGCACCACAGGCAATCCTGATATATGAAATAATATAAACAATGGAGTTCCAGAGCGGTGATCAAGTCTTAACCTGAGGTCTGGGTCAAGAGAGAGTTGAAATCAGCAGAGATGTTTAACTGAACAAAAGACTGTGAAGAGAAAAACTCTGGAGATAAGGAAAGAAAAGAGAAGGAAAACTGACTTGATACTAGAGGTAAGGGAGCAATTTTTGGTTTGAGTTACCTAATAGTCTTGTGATTACTGAGCGGCAAACCACTGAGAGAGTAGACGCTGACCTACCTTTGAGCTTTGAGGAGATCTATGAAACAGTTGGTTTGGTGTGTTTGGAGCTCATGAGGGAAGATAATTCAGGAACAAGAAGTGTTTGGGATACAGAGGTTCTAGAAGTTTCTCCTTCAAAAAGACCTGTGGAAGGCAATGATACAAAGAGTAGAGTGGGTAAGACTTGGCTAACATGTGGCATGTGGTAATCAAAGGAGACCAGATGACAAAGCATTGAATGCTAGGCTAAAGGAACTGATGCTTGTTCCCAAGGTTCTATCAAGGTTCCGTGTTATAAAGACTGGATCAAAACCTATTTTCAGAAGATAAATTTGAACGTTCCAAGGCTGAGGCGCCAACTTTAAATGTGGTGTTTCTACAGAGTTCTGAAGCTCTGGGAAGAAATATCCCAGGTCTTAAGTTTCTGGAAAGGATTCAGGGCTAAGACAAAGACCCAGTGACCAGGAAGACATAAACAGAGTTTGAAAGCAAGAATATGAGAAGGATCTTGATGTAGTCTTGGCTCCCTAGACTGGAATTTGGGAAGCAGAATAAAGAGACAACTTAGGACCTTGGAGGCTTGACCACAGTGCTTTGCTTCTTCAACGTAATTATTGATTCTTTGAGAATTTCACATCATTCACCCCAATCCCACTCACCTTCCTCTCCTTCCATATCTGACCCTCACCCCGAAGCATGCCCCCCCAAATTAATTAAAAACAAAACAAAGAAACAAACAAATCCACCTCGCTCCTCCAACACTTCTTCATTAGTCCCGGGGACACTGGGAGCTGTTATGTGTCACAATGTACCCTTTTGTCCAATTAGCCCCACCTGCAAAATGCTTATTTCAACGAGTCACTGCTCTGATTCGAGGCCTCTGGCCTCTGGCACACCATCGTCACTGGACCCTCACTGAAACTCCTCTCGGATATCCCACTGTTGCCCGGGTCATGGAGATTCTGCAGTTATCGTTCTAAAGGACCAGTCCCTTCACAAGCTCCAGCAGGTCCTCCTTCAGTTCCTCCCTGATACTCTTACCTCCCTACCCACCCAACTTTGTGTTCTTTCTCTCTTTCCCCTCTTTCTAATATATACTTTCCCATACATACAAAGAAAAACAAACACAAAACAAGAAATGCACAGAGTCCCACTCACTAAAACAAAGATAAAAATAAAGAAGGAAAAACTACTAGTAAGAAAAGAAAAAGCCCAAACTAAGCAAAATGAGATTATTAAATGTCTTCAAGAATACCATTGAGTTGATTTTGTTCACCGACTACTCCCAGGTATGGAGCCTGCCCTAATGTGTGTTTAATACATTTGACTCAGTTTTCAATAGACTATTTTAAGTCAGCTCCAGCATTTCCAGCACACTTCTTGACAATGCTGTGGTTAAAGATGGAGTCATCCCACAGTGTGACCAGCCTCAGGGTGGGTGAGTGAAAGAGCTTCCTTCCTAGGACCCTGCAATGCAGAAGCAAGATCTAATGTGCTATTAGCTGTTCAAAGTGTAAGCTAGACCAGGTGTTGCTGGAGAGCCAGCATGGCTGCTGCCCCTGCTTTGTAAAATTCCTTTCAAGCAGACTCCCCTTTCCCCTTACCTGTTGACATTTAAAAAGACCGGTGGCTGTTTCCTTTGTTTTCAATCCTTGGAGAAAAAAAAAGTAAAACTATACTGTTAGAATTTGGGTTGAGAGTCACCGAGAAGTCATTGGAAATTCAGTTTTGTTCTCTTCTTTATTGCTCATTTTTGCTGTTTTTAAATGAAACGTTGTTATTTTTGTGATTGGCCAATTGGAGGAGCTGGTGGTGCTGCCTACTTCTATCTGGACTCTCTCGCCAACAGTGCCTACTACCTAAGGCAACTTAAGTCTCACCCTAAAGAAACATGAAAGAATACACTTGCAGATGGAGCTGAAACCATTGATCACAACAAGAAATGGTGAAAACTGAAAGGGAATCCAATTTATTTGAAATAAAACCACTCTGTTCGCCTGTGACAGATTCCAGTCCCACAACAGAAAGGAACTGACAGCAGATGTTTTAGAGCCAAGACACAGACTGAGTAATAGTATAGAAAAGAAATTGCTTTGAACTTCACCCCTGCTTTAAATACTTCAAATCAATAGGGTCACAGAACTCTTTAATAGAGTGATGAGGTCTCGCCCTAGCAGATCTGTACTGTGACAAGTTGATGTGCGTCCTAGCAGCAGGGTCATAAAAATGGCAAGCTTCTCCCTGAAAGGGGGCTTTGTGTGGGCCGCTCTACTTGGAGTGACTGCCCTCTATGGCCACTCTGCAGAGCCAGGCCCTAATCGTCACCGTCCAAATGGGACTGACCTCATGAGTTACCTCAGGAAACTTAATCTATAAACTGGCTTCTTCTTATGCAGACTGATGAATTCTTGTTTATTCTTAAATGGCTGTCACAAGACCTATTCATCAAACGCTTACAGGGGGAGAGGGGCTTACGGAAGCCAGTTTCAAGTTCAGCACTGTTAAATAATCATTAGGTTTCAGAGCCGGTCTTAGGACCCACTGCAAATGCACAAAGCAGGCGTCTTTTTCACTTTGTAAACTATTCATCACAATTGCGTTTAGATGAGATTCTGACCTGATGAAGGAAAAAACGGGGGGCTGCTTTTCTGTCACTCTCAGTGTCATGCTGTGTTCTTTCTCTTTTGAAGAGTTTTTCTTTTTTTTTAAACAAAAGTAAAAGAAAATAAAGGCAGATGGCCAACTCTTTTCAATATCCGTTTGCTTTATTTGAGCGGTTTAATGTAGTGAAACAGAGTGAAATGTTGCTTCTTGCTAAATGGTAAACAACACCATTACCCAGAATTCTGCTGTACATTGGTACAAAACAGGGTGCTGGTGATTAATTAAACTGTTGTTGTAATTGTAATGCATGATACATAATGGATAGTGTGCCATGTATTTTAAAAGCAGCAAATTAGCAAATAATAACTCTTCTGCATAAGCCCATCTCCATGGCTTACCACTAATGCATAAATAATCAAAAGAAAAGGCCATTATGCCACCATCCAGAGAAACCTGTGTGTTTGGTGTTCACTAGTCTGTGAACATGTGCTAGGAAGCTCTAGACACTGGGTGGCTTTGGCCAAGTCAGAGGCCCGGGAAGTCTCCATAGGAGACTTTGTGATGTCCAGCTACTATGTCTCAGCATTCAGGTCCCCATAGCAGGGCCACAGGCAGTGATCTCTGTATGGGTACAGTCCACTTGTCTGTGGGTATCAGACTGGGTTACAGAAATGCCTGCACAGACAGACTGGATAGCTCACACAAAATTGAGCACCTTGAAAATACCCCTGTTGTGTTTGGTCTACTCTTGCATTGTGATAATCCTTCCCAAGTCCTTCTATTTGATTTTCTCTAGTATTTTGAAAGGATGGGGAAACCCAAAAGGCCTAAGTATATTATTAGTTGCTTTTATTTTTGGTTACCATACTAAAGCAAGCAGATTCCAGAAGAAAGAGTTTGTTTTGGCTTGTGGCTCCAGGTAGGGAGTCCATAATGAGGAAGAAGGCATGCTGCAGACAGCAGGAGCAGAAACTAGCTGATCATTTTCATCACTTAGGATGCCAAAAGAGTGAACCAGAAGTGGGTTAAAGCTTTAAACTCCCAAAGAGTTCTGCTAGCGATGCACTTCCTTTAGCAAGGCTCTATGTCCTAAAGGTTCCATAACCTCCCTAAACAACACCACAAATGGGGGGCCAACATGAGCCTGTGTGGGACAGTTGTTATTCAAACTACTACACCCACACAGTTACACCTACTTTTCATAATCTGTAATTTCCTAATGACGTATTGTGCTTAACATTACATGCATGAACTCAATAGGCTTTTAAAGGTAAGGCTCTGACCATAGCTCCAGATGCACTTGAAACCAAAATAAAGAACATGCTCACTACAGCAAACAGGCAACATGGAAACAGTGGACAACTCTGTCAGATGTCTGCCCATCATGATTGTGATGCTAAAATTTCACCCAGAGCATGGGGCATAGGTTCCAGAAAACACATAAATCTAACCTGAGCTTCTGCATCTAGTCATCCCCTTAGGCCTCTCACCAAGAGTCACCTTCCTATAGGTAGCCCAAGACCCCACAAATACCAACAGTCCTTTGTCCTTGGGAAATTTGAAGGTTTTGATACTGAAACTTGACCATGTTTCTGATTTACACAGAGTATCTATTTGACTACAAATAGTCTCAGAATTTCTTTTGGCATATTCAGAGTCAAGATATCAAAGCCACTGGGCTAATAAACTGGAATAGGCCCCCCCAAAAGTCTAAAGAAAAGATAATTTAGACTAATCAGTACATTTGGTCTGATTAGATAAAACACACTTCCAGAAAGAAGGGCTCCTGTGAGTGGCTTC
Organism: Peromyscus californicus insignis; assembly: GCF_007827085.1. Taxonomy (NCBI): domain Eukaryota; kingdom Metazoa; phylum Chordata; class Mammalia; order Rodentia; family Cricetidae; genus Peromyscus; species Peromyscus californicus. The sequence continues at coordinate 148,434,830 of NW_026294573.1, forward strand.
TCACAAGTCATTTCTTGTATAATATCTTTTCCCTAGGGTCTCTGTATTATTTAGGTTGAATGATAAAACTTTTTTCTTTAATAGCTTATGGAAAATAGCATCTATATACCATAAAACACACCCCATTTAAATGTGACAGTCAGTTAACTCAAATGTAGTTACAAATTTGGGCAAGTAGTGCCACAATTCAAGGCTAGAAATTCCCAGAACCCTTGAGAGTCAAAATGCTCATTTGCGATCTGTCCCTGTCCCCATTCTTAGTTCTGGGCAGTCATTAATTTACTTTTCACGTCTATTGATCTTTTTCTGCATTTTTCAGGAAAGTAGAACCATGTAATTTGTAGTTTTCCATGTTTGACTTCTTTTACATTTAGCATAATATTTTTTTATTATTTTTTACATTTATTTGTGGTAGCATGTATTAATATTCTGACTTTTAGGGATGAATATTGTTCTATTTTATTACATACACATACCACAGTATATGTGTACACTAACTGATGATCAGTGATTTGTTTATTATAGATAAAGTTGTTGTAACTTAACTAACTTTGTGTATATCATATTTTAATGTCTTTGGGGTAGGTTCCTTAGAGTAGAATTGATGGGTAATATAATAAATCTATTCAACAGGAAACTTTAAAATAAACTTTTTCCACTTCAGTGTTTGGGCTGAAATGATAATGTCATCTGTATGGAAAATGATATGGAGTTCTAGAATGGATGAGCATCTATCTGTGCACACATGGGACTGAGTTGCTGAGAAACATTCACCATTTCTACCTGTTTGGTCCTAGTCACAGTCCTGAAGGGGATCCTAAGAGAGCTAATGAGCAGGGAGTCCTGGTGGCTTCAACCAACAAACAGCAAGAGACCACTGGAAACAGTCAACTAAGATCTGATAGACTTTACATTTAAGTGATGATGGTTGGTAGACTGGCATGAGGCAAACACTGTTTTGACACATGCTAGTGCATACAGAACAGCAGTCATAGTCTGTCTCTTTGGTCTAGTAGAGGAAGGTGAGCAAACTGCCAGAGCACTTTGCTAATAGAGACAACTCTATTGGGTGGTACCATTTGAATGGCCATTCCCTTTGACATATTCCTAGAAGCTAAGGTGATCTGGAGCTCTGTTTACCTACCTAGCTCTACTGCTTATTCCTCATAATAAAGAAGTGCCTTCCCTGTCCCAGTGGAAAAGGGTGATTTTAAGATGTACCCCACCCGTGCTCTATTTCCAGTCTTTGATGTGGCATGCTGATAAACCACATTTCATCCCATCTATACTATTTGTAAATAAATATAAGTAATTACCCCAAATACAGTCTTGTAAAACCTATCAATGCTATAAAGCAAAATGTAGTTGATTGCTGCTTGGTATCTCAGTTATATATTTCAACTCTCACTGCCCCCCTTTAGTAGTACAGATCCATTTAGTTGATAAAGACAAGTTGTTTTTTTTTTTTTTTTTTTTGTGTGTGTGTGTGTGTGTGTGTGTGTGTGTGTGTGTGTGTGAGAGAGAGAGAGAGAGAGAGAGAGAGAGAGAGAGAGAGAGAGAGAGAGAGAGAGAGATTCTCTGTTCTCTGTTGCTGTGGGATGTTCTGTATGGCAAATGTGTTGCTGATTAGTCAATAAATAAAACACTGATTGGCCATTGGCTAGGCAGGAAGAGTAGGCGGGACAAGGAGGAGAGTAAAGCTGGGAAGTGGAAGGCTGAGTCAGAGAGACACTGCCAGCCGCCATGATGAGAAACAGCATGTGAAGATGCCTGGTAAGCCACGAGCCATGTGGCAAGGTATAGATTAATGGAAATGGATTAATTTAAACTGTAAAAACAGTTAGCAAGAAGCCTGTCATGGCCATACAGTTTGTAACCAATATAAGTCTCTATGTGTTCACTTGGTCAGGTCTGAGCAGCTGTGGGACTGGCAGGTGAGAGAGATTTGTCCTGACTGTGGGCCAGGCAGGAAAACTCTAGCTACACTCTGTCTCACTGGGGAATGCAGTAGATGTCAAGAAATTAGCGAAGCGAAACAAGGAGATCCTGAGAGGTGAAACTGCAGTGTGAGCTCCCCAAACTTCTGTGTGACTCAAGTGTTCATGAACCAGAGACACTTCCTGGTGGAGATGAGCACATTATTCTCTTTGTTTCTACATGGTGTGGGCTACACATGACTTCTGCCTGCTTGTGTTTGCTTCTCCTGTGATGGACTTTTAAAAATTTTTGTTTCAATAGCACAGGGGCAGGACAATGTTTTCACATTCATAAGGTTACTCATGCAGAGGAGGTGGGATGTGGAGCTCAGTGCTGCATGGGGCACACATGCATGTAGAATAATGCAACAGGGCACACAGCAGGGGTGTCTGAGTCATCTTGGCAATGCTGGGTTTCCAGCAGACTCCTCACAGGTGGCTTCTCATTGATGCCTTAGTACTGTAGTCAAAGAATGGGATCCACATGGGGTAAAAGTTGTGCCAAATGTGTACAGCAGTTTTATGACACTAATTCTAGCTTTATTTACACTGGTTGCCAAGTCTTAAGACTTATCTAAGATACTGTAAAGAGAAGGAGGCTTGTTTAAGGGCATGTGGTTAAGAAGTGAGAGTAAAAGATTATCCAGGGAAACTAAAGGACTGTTAACAGCTGCCACCACAGCATCTGGACATCACTGGAAGTTCATCATCCATCTTTCTGTATATCCTACCTATTCCTGCTCATCTTGATTGATCAAGTTACCATCTTTTATACAACTTAACAGAGAATTCATCTGATACGCCACAGGAAAACTGTCACTTATGCTGGATTAACACAAATCTCAGGTCACCTTGCAAATTAGTCACTAACCTGTGTATGACTCTTTATCTGTGTGCTTATAATGAATGTCACTTCTTGGATGCCTCTGCACAAAGATTAGACAAATGCTACCCTTTTCAGTCTGGAAGTTGATAGGAAGGGGGTGGAAGTGGATCTGTCAGCTTGGTGCATTGAACAGGTAAACAAGCAAACCAGTGTGGACATGCACAGGGAAGGATGCTGATCTAAATCTTTAACAGATGTTTAAGGATTGATTCCATTAATGTTAATTGAGTTCTTATGAAGACACTGTACAGGGCAGCGATACTAAGATTATAGTAGATGATCATGGAGTTAGTAGCTAGATGTTGGCCTATTGTACCTGTCTGCTAAGTCAATGAGCTACAGACAAAAATCACTATAAAGACGCTTTGGAGAGATGGCTCAGCTGTTAAGAGTACTGGGTTTGGTTCCCACTATCCACATGGTGACTAAAAACCATCTCTATCTAGTTCCAGAGCATCTGATGCCTTCTTCTGACCTCTGTGGGAACCAAGCATACACAGGGTGCACATGCATACATGCAAGTAAAACACTCACATACATAAAATAAGATAGGTAAATATTTTCATAAACACTAGAAACAAAATTAAATTTAAATTTAAAATGCATATCTGAATGTGTACATACACTTTAAAATTATTATACAATACAGCAGTAGTTTACATTTATTTAGAAATCTAAAACGTCTAGAGATGATGTAAAAGTACGCAGAAAGATGTGTGCAGGTTGCAGGTAGATATTGGGTCTTTCCTATAGACTTAAGCAGCCATATGTTCTGTATCTTGGTATCTGCTGGGGTAAGAAGGTTGGGGATGAGGGAGTTTCCTGGAACTAATGCCCCAGAACACTGAGGGGGAAATTCTTCAGGAGAAAACCACAGGAGTAAGAGCAGGTTTCACTACACATATGGGTGTGGGTTGTCATCTCCTCCTAGGAGCTTGAATATGTTGATAAATGAAAAAGAATTAGTCAGGCCAGGCGGTGGTGGTGCATGCCTTTAATCCCAGCACTCAGGAGGCAGAGCCAGGCAGATCTTTGTGAGTTCAAGGCCAGCCTGGTCTACAAAGCGAGGTTCCAGGAAAGGCGCAAAGCTACACAGAGAAACCCTGTCTCAAAAAACCAAAACAAAACAAAACAAAAAAAAAAAAAAAAAAAAAAAAAATTGTAAAAAGAAAAAGAAATAGCCAGAAAAGGAAAGATGTCTCCTGAGAATGATCGTGTCTCAAATGTTTTCTATTTGTGAAAGATTGTAGCATATATGTACATTTTACTCTATGAAAACCAAGTCTGGAAGATGGGCTCATTTGCCCACTGCTTATGGTATATATATGATGACTTTGATTTCTTGATATATGAGGGATGAGCCAGGGCCTCTGACATAGAAATGATGGGCCCTGGAATGTCTTCTAAGTAATCTGCATTGCTTGATGGGCTCCACAAAGTTCTGAAGCTTTTCCATCACGTGCTTGATAGCATAATAGTCCTTCATTTAGTAATAGCTGTCAAGGTTTTTTGAATTACTAGAATAAGAGTAGAATTCTAATGCCTCTTCATATTAACTTAGCTAATGAGATAATTTCTAAATGGAAAAATAATTCAAACCTCATGTTAAACTGAAATTACTTTAGTTGTTTTTCTTTTTTGCTAAATTAATATATATGTATTATATATTATATCACATATAAATTAATATATATTATGTATCATATATATGAGCTATTTTCTTTTCCTGGGGAGTCTAAATAGGATATAAGCAAATTTGTAACCAAAAATTTTAGTATTTAGAAAAGTAGTAAAGCAAAAATAGTCCTACAAACAAATAAAGCCAGCCCTTGGCTATGTGCGCAACTTCCTGTGTCCCAATAGGGTGACACTAGCTGCTTCTGGCTCCCACTGTCTTTGAATCACAGGAGTCTGGTTTCTTTTTACATCACAATAACAAAGGACTGTCCCTTTTGGTATTGCTCTGTTGGAGAGTCTTTGTCATAGGTGGTTATTTGACCTGATGTGTGCAGGTGGCAGGTAGATATTGGGTCTTTCCTATAGACTTAAGCAGCCATGTGTTCTGTATCTTGGTATCTGCTGGGGTAAGAAGGTTGGGGATGAGGGAGTTTCCTGAAACTAATGCCCCAGAACACTGAGGGGGAAACTCTTCAGGAGAAAACTACAGGAGTAAGCAGGTTTCACTTCATGAAGTAAATTACCCGCTGTGAAATATGCCAAGCCCTTAGAAGCTGCTTTTGCTAAAATGCAATGAGTCGGTGTCCTTGGATGCACAAGGTCGCTAAAGGCAGGGTGGCAGTCCAGCATCTCTGCCTTCATTTTTGATCTTTTACTTTGCCTCAGAGATTTGCTTGACAACCTTCTAAACTGGCTTATCCCTCTTCAAGACTGAAGACACAGATAAGTCCATATCCTCAACTTTAACTCTTGAGTCATCTTGGATTCCAGGAAGAACAGAAGTGGTCCATACACACACTTGTAACAAGGGAGGGAAAAAATCCCCAACCCACAGGACAGACCACCCATCAAATGAGGACACTGTGATTAACAGTGGTGGACAGGTTAATAATTTATCAGTCTGTTTCAGGACCTAAGGTGAGGTGTTGGTGGGTGGGACTGAAGCCATGGCAGGTGAGATCAGACCTTGATGAGATTACAAGCTATGTATATTTCTAACCATGCCCCATCTTCGTCTGTTTTAATGTGAAGACCATATCTGCATCCTAAAGATGGCCTTGAAGCCACTGGACCCCATAACTGTTCTTCCCAGTGTCTGAATTGATCACATCTCATTTTCTCCTTTTTTTCACTGCTTGTCTAATTGCTGTCCTGGGGCAGATGGCCTAATCCTGAGTCTTAACTCTGGCCCCAAAATTCTGCTTACAAAGTTAGACCTCTTTCTTCAGTCACTCATCCTAAGACTGTCGTCTTCCAAGTAAAGACAACTTCTGTGTCTAGTCCCCCTTCTGTATGTAGCATCTCTCCAGAACTTAAAACAATACTAATTCGTATTAATTTATTTTATAATATTCCCTTGGATTAAAATTAATGTTACTTCTTTCTGCTTATTTTTAAGAATTTCATGACATCATATGATATCATAAAACTCTAAAAAATGTTTTAATTGAATTATTTGGTCTTCTAAACTATGAAAAAAGTGAAAATTAAAATGAATATGGGACAAAATTACTTCCTAAGTATAAGCTCATTACAGTATATAATGTCCTTAGCAATGGGTCCTACTGACAAGCTCTGAAGGATCACTGAGAACCATGCTTATAACCTGGAATATTTGAGGGTATCTGTAACCTCACTGCTCAGCAACTCCATTAGAGGTGACCCATTTCTGACACCAGTCATTTTATTTGTTAGCATGTCGTGTCTCCTCGGGGTACTTTTGCTCCGTTGTAGTGTGACTCCACTGTAACATTTTTATGTATTTATATTTATTTTAAGAAGCTTCTTATGCCACCAGAGGAATAAAGTCATCATCATCATCAGTCTTACCTAGCTGTGAACCCTGGATGCTGTAATATCTGTCTGACAAGTTCTGCTCACTGGTACAATAGTAAGACTGATGTCCTGGGAGTAACCAACCACTTCAGAGTGGTTGGATTTAGGGCCAAAGTCAAAGATAGAACATATATATAGCTCAGTGATCAGGGCCAAGAACCTGTAGCTAGACTGATCGTAGGCCCTTGGGGATGGCCTGCTATATTTTTCTGCTAATGGGACATAGTATAAAACTGACTCCCTCTCTCATTATACCCACAAGTTATCACATCTTTCAAACCCCATCAGATAAGCTTATTTTTGCAGTAGATGGCAACTAACACAGAGACCCACAACTGTTCAAGGTGCAGAGCATAAATGACTGTGGAGATCGAAGCCACAAATGGGACATCTGGATCAGACTTCTTCCTCCCAAGGCTTTGAGAGAATTTCAGAAGAGGGAACAGAAGGAGCCTAACAGCCAGAGGCAGTGGGTGATTACAAAGAAACTGTGCTTTATGGATACAATAGGACAATTACACAAATGAACACAGCATGCATAAGACGTGTGCAAGTTCAGGCTAGACAAAGTTCCAGTGTGGAGAGGGAAGGTAGACATAAATCTCCACCCCCAGCTGAGAAGCTAATGGGAATTGATAGCTTCTAGGAAAGGGAAAGTTAGTTTTCTTTGTGGGTATGGCCCTTGCTAAGTCTAACACACTCTATTGGATGGCCAAACACCCCAGAGTATAAATAAAAGAATGAGGGCACAGAGTTGGGTTGTTCTGGAATGGGGGATGGGCCTGGGAGGAGATGGGGAAGGGGGTTGGATTTGATCAAAATACAATGCATGAAATTCTCAAACACTTAATAAAAATATTTTTAAATAACCTTAGTCCTTGGAAAGCATATCTCCTTAAGTGTAAGCTGATAAAAATTGTTTTTAATTCTCTTTTAGATATTTATTGTTTTTATGTACAGTTTGTGTTCAATGCAGATGAGTTCCACATGAGAAGCTAATATGATTGAAAACATAGATACAGAGACATACTATACAATCAAACAGACATCCAGCATTCAGTTATGATGAAGAGGGAATGTGTTCATTTATGAGCACAGTAGCTTCAAATCTGTGAGATCTGATTTTTCCTGGGCAGACTTGTAAAGATGGAAAGCGTGATGCTGATATCAAGACTGGTGAGTGCGAACATTAGCTCTGGAGCATGCTAGCATCAGTGTGTGTGGCCATGTGAACAAAAGAAATTTCTCAGAAAGTGTCTATGTTTTTTTTTTATACGTTTCTATATGTCAAAATAATTGGAAAAAATTCCTGCAGCGTCAATCCCACTTTTAGGGTTAGGACCAACTTCAAACTATTGGAATATTAACCAATAGCAGAAAGTATCCCACATGTGGCTATTCCAATCTGGTTTTTTGTTTTTGTTTTTGTTTTAAGGCTTTACAGAAAGTGTGCCAGTCCTCACTTCCAAATGCTTGATTCACAATTTTCACTCTTTCACACATTTAGCTTTATAATTTCAAGATTGGCAATTCTAGCTATATTAAAGTCTGTATTTTAAATTTTGAAAAAAAGGCTTAACATAGAAATAAAAAGCAGCATTTAGAAATTAGTTAAGGGCAATGCAATTTTACTCTTTGTAGCCAGTTGAGTGAAATGAATCTGATTCTGTGGCTCAGTGAAAACAGGTGATGAGAAATGCTGACCATTTGACTCTGTAAAGATAAGACTTATCAGGGTGGCTGGATTTGGGGGTGTTTCCAATCCATCATTGTCCGCAGCACCTGTCAATTACTAATCAAGGGTTAAATATAATGTCAAACCTAATGTGGTGGATTTGAGAGGGAAAAGGACACAATTCCAAGGAGAATGGGGAGCACCTAAGAGAGGTAACGCTTATCTAGAAGCCATCATGTTGAATTAGTGTCTCTGAAATGATCCACTGTGGATTTAGAATAAATAGAATCATGGACACTTTCAGATGCCTTCTGTATGAGCCTTATATATAGAATGAACCAAATGAAAACTGAGTCTGCTTTCCACACTCCATCCTTACTTCTTGATAAAACTTTTCCTGATTCCAAGGTAGCATTACATGTCCATATTTCTTAAACTGCATTTGGGGGAAATCAGGTTCCACTTGGGAATTTTCCTTTCTTCATCTTGCGCATAAAACTTCACTAGATTTAATATTGGCATTGATCATCTGTCAAACCTTTCCAATGTCCTTCAAAAATTAAACATGAAATTGTCAGTGTTTTCTGTGTTTAAACAGTCAGGGTGAAATTAGTAGGTTCTGTGCAGCTCTGTTTCTTTCTTGCATGCTGGATTTGTAGCTACCATTTGAGTTTGGTTTAGAAAGTGTGGGAGTAGAGCTGTTTTCTTGCTTGAGTCTTTATAGGAGACAGAATGACCATTGACTTCAGGAGACTGTCGCCTGTCCACTTGAACTCATTGGGGTTGGGGCAGCAGAAGCATTATGAAAGGAGTTAGTTGAAAGTGGTACAGAAGCTGTAGAGTAGGATCAATGCTCCAACCTTTGGTCTACACACATCTGTTCCAGTGTTGTACAAGGTAGTTTGTTAGATGCTAGATGCGTAGAGGTCAGTTTGGCTCCAGCAGTTGCCAGTAAAGGCTGAAAAAAATTTCCCAGACTTGCCAACATAACATTTCAATCCTTAAACATTATATTAGTAACATCGATTATTTGATTACTGATTATGTATTTATGTTAGTTTTATTTAATGTTTATTATTTAAGTTGCTTTCTTAGCAGTGAAGAATTTTATAAGTAGATTGCATGTGGCTTTTACCTAACATTACTATTAAATGTTATTTGATTGCATTTATTAAGCATTACAAGAAACTACCTCCTCATTAAACTTCACTAAAATTAGGTTTAATATATATATAGATTAATGGGAAAATTATAATTTACATTAGTTGAATGCATTACAGCTATTAGAGCTATTTCACTATAATATAGTATCTGATCATCAAACTAATCATTTGGAAGAGGTAGGAGAGGAATTTCTGAGTTTAAATCCATTACAGAGTAGATGTTAAAACAGAGATGAAAACTCGGGTCTCCATTCTGAGTTTCATGCTCTTCTAAGTCAATATGATCGGAAAATAGCATCTTGGAGACAGGGACTATCTTGAGTTCTCAGCTCAGACTAAGCCCAGAACCTACTCTATAGGGAAGTTATATATACCAGACACAGGGAAGGGTTGTCAAGGGAATAACAGGGCCTTTTCCTATTATGTGTGTGCAAACTCATCATTTTTGGTCAAAGCTGTAATCCCAGCATGATTTCCCATGGATGCTCTGGCTCATCTCTCTGTGCTCCCAAATGATCAAGAGCTCAAACACCAAGTAATGAAAATGGCCAAATACAGTTAGGAAAAGAAATTTGCTATGAAGAAATGTACAAGCCTTGTGCCACAGAGGCACTTGCCAGAGGCTTCACCTGGAGTCTCAGAACTGATCGTACTTTTATTGGTGGTTTTGTTCCTTAAAAAGTTGACTCAGGATCTATAAGCAGAAAAATCCACTTTTCTTAGGCAGAGCAATTTAGCCATAAGTTAATGAACAACTTCCATGAGGAGGATGGCTACAAACCCAAACTCCACAGGCCTATGTCTGTGACAGATGCTTTGGGTCTGAGGGACATCAGGGGTAGACTGAGTACAAAGAAACTTAGACATGCTCACCTCCCAGCAATACAACTCAACAAATTCACCCTTTCTTGTGTTTGACCAGGAATAAGATTGATAAGATGGAATAAAAATGTGACTTTCCAAATAGTGAATTTGTGCCTCTTAACAGTCAAAATTCATGAGAGTGTAGCAACAAATCATTCTGAAATATCAGCCGATGTGTTTCTGGAGCTTACTAGGGTCCTTTGCATGTTGAAGTTCAAACTCAGGCACACAGAAAGAATCTGTGTGCCTAAACATCATCTGTGGTTTATATGATGTGAAAGAACAAGGCTTGTCACATACTCTTCTTTAGCCCCCAAGACTTGAAACCAATTATCCTATTGGAAAATGAAGAAACGTCAAGGTAAAATAAAGACATGTGTGCTCCTGAGAAACATGTTTGTCACCCTAGTTCTTCCTAAAATAGGCACTTTGGAAAGATTCATTACAGCAATTGTGAAAGGGGAGATTTGAGGACAACTAGACCAAAAATCTTATAAGGCGCAACAACCCATAAGAAGGTTATAATCCAAGAAAATATGTCATAAACAATACTACAAAAATAAGTTAGTTGGAAATTATTTTGGAGTTTGTTGGGCTAATTAGCTAGACCAATTTTACTGGGTGGGTTTTGCCAACTTGACATAAACCAAGACATGCCTGGAAGGAGGGAATCTTTACTGGAAAAATGCCTCCATAAGACTGGCCAGTAGGCAAGTGTGTGGGTTATCACCTTGGATAATGATTCATGTGGGAGAGCCGGGCTTACAGAGAGTAGTGCCACCCCTGGGCGGATGGTCCTGGGTGGTACAATAAAGCAGGCTGAACAAGCCTTGGAAGCAAGCCAGGGAGCAGGGCTCCTCCATGGCCTCTGCATCAGTTTCTGCCTCCAGGTTCCTGCCCTGAGTTCCTGCCCTGATTGCCTTGGATGATGTACTGATTATAAACTATAAAATGAAATAAACCCATTCTTCTTTCAGGTTGCTTTGGGTAATGGTGTTTTGTCATGACACTAGGAACCCCAACTAACATGTCAGTGCTTGATAGACTAGACTAAAGGAATAGGTAGAATATAAGAACATGGATACATGGATGTCTTTTTTTTTTCTGGTTGTGTATGAGTTCTATTTACTGGGATAATCATTAATTATGCTACCCCAGAGTGGCTACTATTTTTTTCTGTACATGTTCTTTATGCTGATAAAAATACAATAATTAAGAAAAGACTTGTCCTTTTGGATGTAAGTTTTTGGATGTAAGCAGCAGGAAGCAAAACTTTTGTTTTTGTTTTGAAAAAAAAAGATAATTTATTTCAAGACTATGGGAAAGTTTCAAATATCAGCGAGGCTAGAGGAAAGCATGCAAGAGAGGGCAGGAGCCAGGGGAGGAGTACAGGCATGGGATGTATGGATGGCTTGTCAGTCTTAGCAGGCAGTACGGCAGGACTGAGGCACAAAAACATATCCCTGCCCCTCCTCTGACACACAATTTGTGTTTAAATAGAGAAGTTGTTCCACGTGCCTGCCACATGAACAGGGAAAGGACAGAATTCCTTGACTGACAGTGCCACCAACCTTAATGCAATGGTTCAGAAGGAATGCCCCTCAAAGGAAGCCTGGAATCTATTACCCCCCAAAAGCAAGAATTAGTGGTAAAGGGCTAACCAATAACACACATTTCCCCACAAATTATGTGGCATTTTGACATGTAGATAAACAACAGAGATTCTTATAACTGTGCAGTCACTCCCTGTGACTTCCTTCTTTTTTCTTACATTTTCTGGTCAAACGCCCCCATTTGCACAAAGGATGGCAGAATTGCTTTCAAGTGTCAATTTGCCTTCTAGAAGAAGGAACACTTAACAGATTCTGAGATGCTGAGATTGGGTCTCAGCCAAAGATACTAAGGACTGAAAATTAATATTTGGCAAGTGACCATGAATTCTCCTGAATGCAGCCATATAGTAGCTGATCTTCTTAAAAGAGAGTCCCTTCACACACACACACACACACACACACACACACACACACAAACACACACCCTTCGTGGAGCTTCTGTAAACAACTTTTAACAGATTGTTTTCCCGTCTTAAGGGAAACTCTGCCACTGAGCTATCACTGGGAAACTTCGTGTCTGAAACCCCAGTTCACTCCATTCAAATTAAGTGAGGCTTACATTTAAAGTAAATAAGATGTCTTAAGGTAAATGATCACTTGCATTCATGATCTAAGACTAAAAGGTGGCCAAGTATAAAATTTCTAGCTTGTAATAACGGCATTTAGATTTTTGTAATGCTTAGCGTTCTAGGGGACTATCTGAACCAATGTACTGCTTTTTAAGTTGGCCTAAACATCTAGCAACTGCTTTTTATGTAAATGCATTAATCACTCATTTATTTATACCATTTATTAGAAACCAATTATTATAGGACATTCAAAACTCACTTAGGGACCTATTCATTTAAAAATCAATTACACAGATTGTATAAAGTACTAATTAGTCTAAATGATTTTAGGCTTTTGGAAAGTATTTGTAATTTACAAAGTATATCTCACTAAGTTAATAGAAATGATGTATAAATAATTCAGTAACTTGTATCTTTATTCACATAAGTTCTTGTAATAGCACTAGATATGAATAATAGGGATGAGAGCATAGAAGAGGCTGCAGCATATCTTTCTTCTTACCTCAATCTAAAGTAGTTGGAAGCAATTGGCAGATATAGCACATGCTACTGACTGCAGTTTCTTCACTTAATCTAATCTGGAGGCACAAAAATCATAGCAACAGATGTCAGGCCCTGCCTGTACAGACTCAACACCCGGAGCACTGAAGACTCGCTGAGATGCACAGAGAATGTGCCCACATGTGTACACACACAGGGGGAGCATGGAAACTTGATAAAGGAGGCAAAAGAGTGCTCCCTAAATCATCTGAGTGAAAACACCACCGTGCTCTGTCCATTCTCTGATGCAGCATTCTGTTCTGGTGGCATCTTTGTATTTATTTCATTCACCACTGTACTTTCCCACAGCATATATCGTAGCTCATTCATAACATTGTTCAGGTGTGTCTTCTTAAGTATACAAATAACATTAAAAAGACATAGCCAGATAATGTCACTCGGCAGTAGTTTCTACTGTGCCTAATAGTTCCTTCTTAAAGACATATAAAAAAGACTTAACTGTTTTACTTGTTTGGGCACCATCATTTACTCTTTCTAGTGGAAATGCAAATGAGAAGTTTACGCTTCAGGATAGGTATGTAGAAAAATGAGAATCCAAAGTCACCCACTGAGAAGAACCAACTAACTGCTGGACCACAGAGAGTGTGTCTTCTCCAGCCTCAACACCCAGGAGCCCTATAATGTTGCAATATTCTTTCCCCCCTTTCCTCCTGGAAGGAATGTACAGTGAAATGTAAACTACAGACAATTTGTAAGAGAAAATAATACTAGATTTATTCAGCGTATGATAAAAAACACATGTATGTCAAAGACAAATTTCATGCTCTGATCCATGACATTCTGCACAGTTCTCACATATTCCTGTGAAATTCCCGGGACTTTGGAATATTTTAACTACTTTAGAACAAAGCTACCGTTAGACACATGGGCTGTGGCACTAATTACATAAGGCCTTTTTTAATTTATTTATTTAATTTTCAATGCTGCAGACAACTCCAGGGGAACATTTAAAGAGATTGCTGGTCATCAAGAAGCAGAGCTACCAAAAAAAGTCACCCTAAGCGTACATCTTCCCAAACAAGAATTTAGGATGTTTCAAAATCTAACATCTTACCAACCTTATAACTTAGCAGCAAAATTTCATTTTGAAACACTAGAATTATATGAGGACAAAACTAATCTCAGCAGTAAATGTTTGTATTCACATTTGTTCCATCTTTGAATCAGTGGCATTCATCCCCAGCAGTTAGAAGGCCTTTTCTGAAATTCAATCAACATTGTTTTGCTACTTAAGTGGTATTTGTTTTCAGTTTCAATTTGTTTGTGTTTTTCCTAAATTTGTAAGACTTTATTTCTTTTTTGAGAAAGTAAGTGACCAAAAGGAATGCCAACAGATTTAATATCTCTTGGCTACATCGTTGGTGTGGAAGACCCATGCAATCCAGAAAAGATTTTTTATATTCTAGAGTATTCCTTCTAAAACCCTGATACCTTCTAATGAGAATTACTTATTTTAATGAGATTCATTTAGATGGGTAACACAGAAAGCTTCCAACATCCAGCATGATGATTATGAAAACAGCCCATCATGACTGACTTAATTTACAAAATGGAGACTTTTAGGATGAAACCTTACCCTTTGTAGACATAACACCAAGTAGATAGGGCCATTTCATTAAGTGAAACGTCACTCTTACTAATTTTTTAGGGATAAGGTTTTAGGTTATTAAGTCGAGCGTTTACCAGGCATACACGAAACCCTGGGTTTGATTCCCAGCAGTGCGTAAACTGCACATGGTGGCGTATGCCTGCTCTGTCAGCATGAAAGGCATGGAGGCATTATCATCCTTGACTACATAATCAATCCAAGGCCAGCTGGACTACGTGAGACCCTGACTCAATAATAATAATAATAATAATAATAATAATAATAATAATAATTAATAACAATAATATTTTTGAAAGAGTAAGAGACACTTTCTAGAAAGCTAAATTAAATATGGAATTGGGGTATCAACTCCCTCATCCATCTTTAATGTTTCCAAGATGTGACCATTTGACCTGGAATCTCTTTCCTAAAGACGTGACTCTTAGAAGAGGATTGCAGCATCCCTGTCCAACACGCTGATAGAGAAATGAAGGAGGCTCATGGGAAATAGGAGTCAAGAAGGGCAAGAGGAGGAAAGAAGGCAGTGAGTCCAGGTCATGCTCCTGGATATCGGGAAGCTCAGCGGGCTTCATTTGTGAGAAGAATCAGAGGATCTTGAGAATCCTGCCTGGGTGCTGACTGGAGTCACCTGACCTAGGGGCTCAATAAGAGAGTGACGTTTGGTTTCTGAGTTTCATGTTTAACACAAATACTGTCAGAAGAAACTCAGACTCGTGATCTGAGAGCAGAATGCAGACTGAGACATGGGTTCAGACAAACCTCTTTAAGCTTAGTGAGAGCAGCCTTTCCCACAGGAGGGATGCCAGCTTGATGGCTTTCAGAGTTGGTTTCTGTTGAAACCCTGGAGATTTCTATTAAAAACTACAGAGATAGAAGTACGGAGAGAAGAAAAAGGAATGATTATTGAGATTTGCAATATTTGCCTTGAGAAGTCTACAGAGTTAAGTTATTGCATGGAGGAGGGGTTCAACATGTTTTCTAAGTGTGTGTGTGTGTGTGTGTGTGTGTGTGTGTGCGCGCGTGTGCGTGTGTGTGCGTGTGCGTGTTTGTGTGTGTGTGTTTGTGTGTGTGTTTGTGTGTGTGTGTGTGCGTGTGTGTGTGCGTGTGCGTGTGTGCGTGTGTGTGTGTGCGCGTGTGCGTGTGTGTGTGCATGTGCGTGCGTGTGCGTGTGTGTGTGTGTGTGTGTGTGCGTGTGTATAAAAGAGAGAGGAGTGAGAATGACAGGAAATTTAGGAATATTTAAAAATTATTATAATTTGGACTTAAAATTAATGCTGCAAAGCCTGTGTAGTTCATTTTGAGCATCAGTTCTGAGTTTTAAAACAATGTCTGGAATTTTCCTCCCTTCCCTCCTTTTTACTCTATGTTTCAGAACTGCATTTCTTCACCACAACACTTTAATCTCTGGTCCTAAGAGTATTGGCTTTAACCAATATGGACATAGGATGCCTGGGTAAAGGTAGACTTCTGATTTGAAAAAAAAAAATGCCCTTTATAATATTCATTAGTCTATGCGTCTGGTATCTACTTAAACTAAAAGACTATTTATCTGAAAATCAGAGTTAAACACGTGTCTATTTTTATCTGATCATGCTGTCTGACCTCTGGTCTATGCTTCTGTGGGTGGTCTGTTTGACAGACATTTTCTGTAAGATTTATGCTGGTTAGAATCTCCTGCTTTTCAGACCCACAAGCTCTCAGAGCTTCTGTGACCTCATACTTTTCCTAGACATAAGGGATTTTGCTTTGGCGCCAAATCATAAGACCCAGGACAACAAAAGATTCTGGTGACAGACACGAGTGACTTGCACTCACTGCACATGATGATAAGGCGATAGAAGTTTGTGAAAGAAACAGAAAGGAGATAGTGTCTATCAACTCTTCCCACTAAAATTCTAGAGTGGAGAGCTGAAACTCTTGAACAAAAATTCCAACTCTGTCAATTACAGGCTATGTGAGTGGAGACAAGCTGTTGAATTCCATGTGTATAATGTACACACGTATGCACATGTGTATGCAGGTATGCTTGCCTATGTGTATTTTGTGTGTAGGATTGAGATCAACATTGAATGTCTTCCTTTGCCACTCTCCATCTTATTTTTTGAGACAGAGTCTCTCACTGAACTCATCATTTAAACTAGACTGGCTGTATCGAAAGATCCCAGGGTCCACCTGTCTCTTCCCCTCACTGCTTAGGATTACAGATGTTTGCCATTATGCCTGACCTTGACCTAGGCGCTAGGGTTCTTAACTCTGGTTCTAAGACTTGCACAGTAAGAACGTTAGCACAGAGTTGGTCTCTCCAGTTCCAAGTGTTTGAAGTTCTCTGAGTTTTTTGATTTCTGTGTGCGTGTTTCACTTTTAAATTGGAGATCATGAGAGATAATAATAGTTGCTACAGGCAGAAGAATTGAATGAAATAGGACATTCAGCATCCTTAGCAAGGCACAGCATTCGCTATTCTTCTTGTCACTCTGTTGCCGCCTCTAGCCTGTAACTACACTGGCGATGTGTGTAAGGCATTGGGACAGACATTACAAAACAATTGTTGAAGAGCTCACAGACTGTTTGGATAGAGACCAGCTCTTGAGGAAATAAAGAGCAATACAAGCCAGTATGTCCTAAGTGCCAAATGTGAGCCACAGATGGACAAGCTGCAGGAGCACAGTGGAAGGAGGTACACTGGCCACATCTCCAAGAGCACATGAGGGTAGAATGGGATGTCCTACCATTTCCCCTGGGAACTTTCCTCTTAATAGACACTTCCAAGTGCAGATTCCTGGTTGCTGTGCTAACTATCCCAGCTGCCTGCCTTCAATCTCCTCACTAGCAAACACAAATGTGCTCCCTGGAATCACCAACCACCTTGTCTAGGTTATCTCTGAAAGCATAGTCCTTTCTGTATCTTTCTGAACACATCTTGAGAATCTGTTGATCATGTGTGCATTCTTTTTTCAGTATATATAAGTGTTTACCTACATGGCTCTCTCCTTTGTGTTCTTGTGGATGTCAGTCCTGAGATTTCTCTTTCTGCTCCTTTTGGAAACTCCTTTTTATTCTTACTCTTTAGATCATTTGTATGAATGGTTTTCATTTATTCTCCATAAATATTTTGTCATCTCTAAAGTAACTCCATCCTGTAAATCAATAAAACAGTTTGGCTCCTAGTCCCTATTATCTTTCATCATCATAAATTATATAGCACTGAGAGATATAGCCTGTTAATGCTGTGTATTGGTGAGAATATGGCAGGATTGTCACTTTGTACCACCAATGAATTAATAACTTTGAATCTGATGTCACACTTGCATTGCAATGAACCAGGTGAAGGTTAAACAAAAATAATGTTTTCAAATAATTGAATTATTTGGCAAGGCTCTTTGCCTGATCTATGACATAGATCTTACTATTCGCCTGTCTACATTATTAGGAAGTATAAACCTTAGTAACAAGGATTAGAAAGCTCTCTTTTTCTGTCTTCTTGGTTTTGTTATAGTCACATCCATTGACCTGATCTTGGCATTTTATGAAGTAAATACCCACAACATGCACAAGGGACCGTAGGAGAACAGCAGAGAACAAGGTGTCATCAGAGATGATGGGGATTCACAGTGGGGTCTTCTAATTTACTACCATAAGAGTGCGTGGAAATTCTGAAATAATATAGGTGACCCTAAGAATTTTATAGGAAGCAGGTATTCAGTTATCAAAGGGCAAGCAAACCTTTTGAAGCAACAAATACACTTCTCTTTTCTGACTTTGAAAATGACCAGAATGAAAATCATGGCTTTCATCCAAGTTTCATGTAGTGTGAGAGGGTCTGAAAGATGTTTGAGTAATAAATGAGTCTATTAAAACAAGAAACTTGTTTTGTGAAATAAGGAAATCAATAGAACTTAGGGGCATAAGTAATAGGTTTTAGAAAAAATATTAAAAATACAACTTGTGGGCTAGAGAGATGACTCAGTGGTTCAGAGGACTCATGTTTGATTCCCAATCTATGTAGGGAAGTTCATAACTGACTATAGCTTTGACTCTAGGGGATCCCATGCCTCTGGTCTCCTCCAGCACCTATACTCATATCACGTACTCTCCCTCAGACATACACATAAACATACAATTAAGAAGAAATCTTAAAAATACCCAACAAGCCAAAAAGCACAGTTTGATGCTCTGCTGGGAACAAATAGGACTTGAACATTAACAAACAATAAGATAAAGCCAACTATCAACCAGTTGATTGCTTGTGTTTTGGAATCAAGGCTAAAAGGTGTAGTTCATGAACTGCATCCCTGAGATGCTTTCTATTGTAGGAGGATTTTACAGATAGGAATAAAATATACTATAACTCACATAAAGCTTCCTCATCCTCAGAGCTTCTTACTATGAGTGGGTCTTGGTCCATGGTAGTAGGATGCATGTTGGTTTAATCTCTCTCACTGTCAAGGTCATCAGTTCTTGCATATGTAAAAACATAACGCTATCATCCTTTTTGTTAATGTTATTGTTTAGAGAATTCATTTGGGTTTGCCTTATATATTCTATACTTACAGATAAAAAACTAATATTTCAGTTATCTAACATATAAAACAACAGGCATTTATGTAATAAAGTAATCAGATTTGAAAAAAAATGAAGTGTTCTCACATTTGCCTATCAATCAGAAATGTCTGTCATTGATTACATATATATATATATGTATATATGATATATATATATCATCTTGACATGACCAACAACTAGTATTTGTTAACAGAATACAAGATGGTATTGATGAATAGCAATATAAACTATGCACCATTATTTCTTGCGTTTTTATGTGCATAAAAAATAGCAAAATTCACTTCTTAGCATTGTGTCTGGATTACTGGTCCTCCAATAGGGGTGGATGGGTATGTGCTTATATATATGAGAATGAATTATCTGTCTTTCAAGGCCAGCATTTTTTATTACTGGCCAATGTCAATGTCACAAGTATTAAATACTTAAATGTTTACTTCTCCCTTTATTTCTAATGTTATTCTCCAAATTGTAAAATAATTATTTGACACTTCATCTATTTTTCCAAACAGTGTCGTTTGTGTTTGTTATTTAACTGTTTGGGGCCGGGTTAACTGCCTTACACTGTCTGTCGTGCCTTCCCTAGCATGTACACCAAACTTGAAGAGTAGTAATGAGAATTCACGTCTTGAAATGCCTATCTTGTATGTTCTTCCTTACTGAATCTGCAAGTTACTAACCATCTGTATTAAAAACAAAACTACTGAGCTGAAATTATTTAGAAGTATGGAAATCTGTTTTGCCATTGTTTATTAGTATCATACATATTTGTGTTTAAATTGTGTGTTCATTGGTTAGCAAATACCAGTGTTAGCAAATATCAAGTCAGTTAGTTGTTCATATTAATAAAGGAAAACTGCAAAATGTTTACAGCTGCTTTCCTTCTCCTGGTTTTTAAGTTCTCGAGCTGGCTCAGCATAGCACTGCCCTTACTCCTGCATGACTTTTAACTTTGATATTTTGGGAGATTTCATATATTTACTTAAATTGTATGGTAGTGATGGATAAGCAGACATATAGATGAGTAGAGTAGAACAGAGAACTGAAAATAGGCAAATGCAAATATGCTCAATAGATTAGTAAGTGTGCAAAAGCTATTTACTGAAGGAAAGGTAATATTTCTGTTTAATGGCGCTAGAGCAATCAAACGTCATAGTCACAAACACATATGTGCACATATACATATACAGACACAAATACACAAACATATAAGACACACGCACAATCACATCTCACACACATACACACACACACACACACACACACACACACACACACACACACAAATGTAGGCCCAATTCTCATACCTTATAAAAGAATTAAGTCAAGATAGAACTAAGTATGAAACTAAAGAGAGCTTAGGAAAAAAAATAGGCAAAATCTTGGGATCCAGAGCTAGGATCCTAAGAATTACTAAGAATTACTAAATTTGACACCAAAATCATCTAAAAAAATATGATTGCTAAATTGGACTTTATCATAATTTATAACTGTGAGAGGTAACTTTATTTTTCAATTTGACACAACCTAGACTTACCTCGGGAGAATATCAGCCAGGGATTGTTTACATTGGGTTGGCCTGGAGGACATGTCTGTGGAGGAGTTTCTTAATTAAATTAGTTGATTTAGGATGACCCAGCCTCCAGCTGTGGCAGCACTATTTCCTAGGCAGGGAGTCCTGAACTGTGCAAGAGTAGAAACATCAAGCTGAGCACAAAGAAGTGAGTGATATCTGTGCATTCATTTCTCTGTGCTCTTGACCTTGGATGCAGTGTGACCAGCTGCCTCAAGTAACTACTGTGACTTTCCCCTCAATGATGGACTATAACCCAGAACTGTACTCAGTGATGTACTGTCACCCGGAACTGTACTCAGTGATGGACTATAACACAGAACTATACTCAATGATGGACTGTAATCCGGAACTGTGTGCTAAATAAACCATTCCTCCCCTAAGCTTCTTTTTGTTGGAACATTTTATCACAGCTACAGAAATGGGCATTAGACTAATATAACTTTTGCTCTTTTAATGATATTGTGAATATGGAACTACAGACTGGTTAATGTGTATGTGTATATGCATTTAAACTAGATTATTCTAGATTTTCTATAATATATAAAGAATTCTCAAAACTCAAGAGTAAACAAAGACATGATTAAGAACTAGCCAAATGTTGGGAATCTGGTGCCTGTGGTGTGACGCCTTGTGTAGCCTTGGTGCAGTGGAAAGGGGCTTGGACCTGCCTAGGGTCAGTGTGCCGGACTCTGCTGACTCCCCATGGGAGACCTTGATTTGGGGGATGTGGGGATGCGGGGTGGCTTGGGAGAGAGGGCTGGGGGGGTGGGAAGAGGGGGGATCTGTGGGTGGTATGTGGAGTGAGTAGAAAATTTCTTAATAAAGAAAAATGAAAAAAAAAAAAAACTAGCCAAAGCAGGGTGGGGTGGGGTGGGGGGTGGCACATGCCTTTAATCCCAGCACTTGCGAGGCAGAGGCAGGTGGATCTCTGTGAGTATGAGGCCAGCTGGGCTACAGAGTGAGTTCCAGGAAAGCGAAACCCTGTTGGGGAAAAAAAAAAAAAGAACTAGCCAAAGATGTTTTCTAAAGAGGATATATGGGTCGCAGCTGAACACAGAAAAAATGTTAAGTATCATTAGCCATTCAGGAAATGTGAATTAAAATCATACTGAAATATTACTGTAAATCTATGAGGATGGCTCAGTTACAGAGGACCAAAGAGGATGGCCAGAGAATGGACAACTGCTACTCATACATTGCTGGTGGGAATTCAAACTGCAAACCAGTTTGTTTTTCTGTTCCATAAAGTAGAAATTGGGAGCTGTTGAGATGGTTCAGTCAGCCCTGTGCTTGCCTGAAGGAATGAGGGTGGAAGATTCATCCACATGCCTCATGTCAAAAGCCAAGTGTGGTGGTACATCTCCAGAGGTCCAGCAGTTAAGAGGTTAGGGGAGAGGATGGTGATTCCAAGGCCAGCCTGGGATACACAGCAAAACCCATCTCAAAAACAAAACAAAACAGCAAAAAAAAAATCTATAATTCCCACCCTGTCCAGAAATTGTGCACATAATCATTTATCCTATACAAATGAAAACTGTCACACAAAATTCAGTACACAGATGTTGTATAGTTTTTCAGTCAGTCGCTCATCAACCGGAAACAATCCAGTCCTTTGAAGAGAGAATTAATAAACAACGATGACTCTTTCCTGTCACAGAATACCCTCTGCAATGGAAAACAATAGACTCTTGATATATACACAATCTAGTTGTGTCTCCAGAGAATTATGCCAAGTTAAAAGAAAATCCAAAAGATATACACTGTTTAATTATATTTACATAATATTCCCGTGTGTGTGTATGTGTGTGTGTGTGTGTGTGTGTGTGTGTGTGTGTGTGTGTGTGTGTGTATTATACATTAGTGTGTCTGTGTTCGTGTGCATGTGCAGGAGCCAGAGAAGGGGCCAGAGTGCATTGTTTTGTTACTGTCTCATTCCCTTGAGGCATGGCCTGTCACTAAACCTGGAGCCAGCAAGCACAAGTGATCAATCCTCTCACTTCTGTCTTGTGCACAATGCTGTGCTAGGGTTCAAGGCATACATGATCGTGACCATGCTTGGTCTTTCATGAGGCTTCTGTGGATTTAGACTCATGTCCACATGATTTCCCAGCAAGTACATCTCTCCAAACCATATGTAATATTCATAAAATGAAAAAGATTATAGAAGAGCCGATTAGCGATGATATAAACTGAGATGGTAGGAAGAAGCTGGTGTCACTACAGAAAGGCAGCATGAGGCACCCTGTGCAGAGGGAGAGATTCTATTTGCTCCTTGCATTGGTGTCAAGATCCTGGGCTGTGACATCATAGTTGTGCAAGGTGTTCCCAGCATGGGAAATGGGGTGGGCAGATTTTTCTGTATTATGTCTTCCAACTGCATTTAAAATGTCAATATTTCAAAATTAAAATCTCCATACAACTTCCAAGTCTGCTGGATTGCCAAGGCCATCATGATGACTGAGTGTGAGCATCCTTCAAGGCAGTCACCTCCCCACTCTTAGTTGTCTCAAGTCTACCTCTGCTTTGGCACAGAAGTCAAAATGAGGGATTAGTGGTATGTTCCTCACAAGGTTCCCCCTGCTTATGGTTACAGAGGGGAGAGAATTCTTTAAGATCCTTATGTAAATGAGACAGAAAAAGCAATGGAGGATGGAAATTGTTGTACCCAGAGTCCCCTCAAAGACCACCAAAAGACCTAATCCAATGCAAAAGCAAAGTGTCTTTGTATTGTTACGAGTTAACTCGGGTCTCTCCATCCATATGACACAGGAACAGAGCAGGAGAGACTCTGAGTAGCAATGGGGCAGGTTTTTTAAAGCAAGGTGGACTTGGGGTCTACAGACTACATAGGAACAGACTCAGGATTGGTTTATGCAAGTGACAATCATGTTAGTAACTTTTAATTGGCTAGGGTTAATTGGGGGTTACAGTTATCCATTTTTGGGCAGGCCTGGACAAGTCCCAGGTTTTGTCCTTGAGCAGCCATGGAGTCTGGCTGGCCTTGCACATTCACATTGACCAATGTACATAGCTCTAATTTGTTGAGAGGTCCCAGACAGTAAACAAGTGGCTGGACCTTGAGCCATCAGAGTACATGCAGAAAGGGAGCTACTGCAAGGACTATTTCTTTTGTTCATGGCCCTCCCAGGAACTGCTTGCTCAAGTCTTAGGAAACCAAAATTGAGGCCTGATCTCGGAGAGACTGAGCAGCCTGTTAAGGCATGTGATGGTCCTTTCAGAAATAACAAAACTTGAAGAAAAGTTAGGATCTGAAAACTTAGGATCATACATTTCTTCTTGGCTTTGTAGGGAAGCTCAAATGGACAGCATTATGCAAATACAGACGTTTAGTGGAGTAAAACAAAGCAAGATGTATGCTGTCCTCTTCTGCCACTGCTTCCCCAGGCTGTGACTCTGACCAGGAAGAATATTGAATGCTGATGTCTCAGGATCTGACTCAGCAGTGATAACCGTACTAGTGGCCCTTTGAGTTCAGGTCAGCCCTGTGACTCTGTTCACCCAGCCTCTAGGAGCTGAGCTCAGCAACAGCCAGGGCCACCTTCACCCATCAGGTAATAAAACTCACGCTGCTTGAAATAAAATAATCAAGGAGCAGATGGCAGTAGGACAGGCCGTGGTGTGTTTAATCTGTCCGTGTTTGTGAGGAAGCAATTGTCTTCTGAGGCCCTGAAAACAGAGTAAGGCAAACACTGCCACTGCTATTTCCACAGCACATATGACACTGTTTACATAGGTGATGTGGAGTTTGGGCTCACGGGACCCTTGCCTTGCTGGATCTCTCTTTCTTGTAGCAGAGTAAGTAAGCTGGTCTATGTCTCCTGCAAGGCACTCAATAAAGAGAGGAAGTTGGAGTAGTCTGCTCAGTAAACCACTCAGCAAAATGCTAAGAGCAGCATTGGACACAGTGAGCCTCCCCAGACCCGGGGTGGTCATCCCATACTAAAAGAGCTGCCAGAGCAAGTGGGCAGTTAGACCGTCCAGTGTCAGTGCTTGACGGCCACCACTATGAAAACGTATTGTAGTGAGAGGGTCGTGGAGATTTCATTCCAGGTTGGTTGCCAAACTGCAGGACGAATACACAAAATGACTTTGCCTCCTCTGAAAGGGTGCTTTGCCACTGAGAGCTGGGAGGTTGGCTGGAGTCTTTTGCCTGGAATTTATTCTTATTCCAGTTCAGATGGTGGTTGAGTAGATTTTAATGATGTGTCAATTATGGCCCATTGCTGACTGCCAGAATGGAAAACTAGAGGAGAAATCTATGCCTGAGAATGAATTAGAGCTGGGCAGTCAGAATAAGAATTGTGAGGAATGGGATGCTAGCAAGCAACTGAACACAGCTCACTCTAGCAATCTGTTTCATTATTTTTTGATTGTGGGAAGAGGAAACCACAGTCTACACATCCTGAAAAAGAGTACACTCAAGTGAAGGAGCTTGGGAATGACCTAAGAAGGAAACGACACCAAGTCCCACTCCTTTCCTGGATCCTGGAACCTTGGAGGCATGAGTTCCAAAGAAGGACAGATACCAAGGTGGAGGCATCAGGAAATGAAAGCCATTCCTTTGTGTATATAGCTGGGCTCCAATGATGAATGAAGCCCAGAGTGAAGAAATGGGTTTCCCTTGCTCTTTAGAAGTCTTTTCTTGAGCACACTAAGGCCTGACCCAGTGCAGCAAGCCACCTTGTTTCTCTTCTTCTCTGAGTGTTTGTGCTACAGGAGACTGAGCACACACACACAACTCCCGCTTGTTCTAATTTGCACAGGCCTCATTTGACCATCTGCATACAGATGTCTTTTGTCACAGAACTTACTGTCAAGTAGGGAAATAGATCTCTGTCAAAGGGCCTGAAAGACAAGGACCCTTCCTCTGATTTTTTCAAAAACCATGAGCTTGTGTTTAGGTGCCCTTGCTTGAGAGAAATGATCTCCAGAGATCACTGAATTCTGCTGACTCCAGCAGAAGACCGCCTTCAGTGAAACACTGGTATTGCTTATGCAATTTGAATTGTTTCAGAGAATAAAGTGTTAGGCGTTTTGAAACAGGTTTATAGCAAACCATATCACAGCATGGTCATTGAAAGTGAATTCACCACACACTCTAACGAAAGTAGAGCTTGGAACATATCACTCCTCTGGTTCTCACTAAGCTGGGTGGGGGTGAATGGAGGCATCTGGGTAGCATAGAAAAAGATGGAGTAGAAGTTAAGAAGGATTCTGGCCAGCTGCACCCCTTTGCTACCCTGAGGAGAGTCCAAGGATACTGGACTCTTATTGAAACCAGGAATGTTCTTGTTGTCCAGGGGGAGTTGGCTGCCTTTCCGGGCTTCCTGGACCCTGTTATCTATCTCCCAGAGCTTCATTCTGTGAGGCACTGTTCTTGCTCATACTTGTCTGATTGGAGTCTATCGCTTCACTGAAAATAAGAATTCTAACTGATATTTTCCCCTTTATAAACATCTGTGAGTCTCACAATGTCTCAGACAAAGTAGATGACGTGCCTGATTTGGAGAGGGGAAAAGGCACACAGGATTTCTGGCACATTCTTCCATCTAAGGTGGCAAAGGAGGTAATCGTCAAAACTGAGCCCTCCAACCCTGTCACAAGAGCCATCTTCTGGAAGGCTCCTGCCCAGTGTGCAGTGCTGTTGGTACTGCCAACAAGTGAATTGTGCACTTCACCTACACCCACACTTTTCCTGGGCTAAATTTTGGGGTTCTGCTACCCAGCATGGTCTCAGGCTCTGCTGTCCTGTTACCCAGGCATGTGGTGCCAGCACATCAGGAAGTGGAAAATAAAAGGAACAAGAACTCAGCGATCACCACCCTTCAGGCTGTTGAGAACAACTGCTTTAACACTCAGAGAAGCTCTGTTACACAGAGTTTATTCTTTCTCTGTATGGGTAAAGAATTTGAAGTTTAGAGGTCACGAGGTGGCTTGTTCAAGATGGACTAGCTATTATGGAGTGGAACCAAGACTCAAATCTAGAGCTTGATTCCAAAGATCATTTAATGGAAGCAGCTGGATTGGTGAATCCCAGTGCTTAGGAAATAAAGTGTTTGGTTCACAGAGAGAACAAAGATAAATTGACAGACTCTGGACTCTAGTGACAGAGAAAGCCCATGAGGATGGCCAGTGACTCCGGTTGACAAGTCTCAGCACTACCCTATGCATACGATTCTAGGGCTGTGGAAATAGAGTATACTCCTACACAAATTGTTCCAATTCATTTGTGCCCACTCTGAGATTTCCGCCTACATATGTGTGGAAACCCTCAAGTGAGTGTTCTCAAAAAGAAACAAATGCTTCAAAAGGAAAGAGAAAAGAAGAAAAAGAAACAGAAATGCAGGAAAGACTGTATGTATATTATTTCAAAGTAGGTGTTTATTATAAAATTATAAATATTGAAAAATAAAAGAACTTTAAACACATTGAAAATACAGATGAATAAAAACCACTGTAAAAATTCATTCCACAAACACCATCCCAAACATGGCATTATAAGCATTTTGCTATCTGTGCTTCCTTGTTAAATACAGGGACTCATTTTGTTGTTGCAGAAAACAGTCTAAAAATGGTTTTGTAACCAGTTATTTCTCCTTAACAATCCATTGCACATATCTATGTTAACAAACAATTGCATTTCTCTATTAGCACAGAGAATTAATCTCTACACAGATAGGTGCCAGAAGTTCTGTTTTTCCTCCGTTGTTTCCTCTTCACTCTCCCCAACCCCCAAATCCAGACCCATCCATGAGCAAAGCTGCACGTGATGAGCTGAAGTATTTAGTAGGCTAATGTGCAGTGTCCACAGCAGGGGGCTTGCACAGCTTGGCTGATGAGAAATGAACTGCCTGAAGCAATCTTTTAATGGCAACTAATTTCCCATATTTGATTCTCAGCTTAGCCAGCTAATATGTAGTTCAAGCGTGACAAAGCATTCATGACACCTTTTGATAGTTTTCTCTCTGAGAAGGCAAATGAAGTGTTCAAGGATCTGGTGACACTCTGAGATCTTGCCTTGGTGACTTCAGACCCACCTTTGCTTGGCTGGGGTCAGTGATCTCATAGAAATAAAGTTTAAGGATAAGTGCCTTCAACTGGAGCTCCATCTCATTTTAATTCTGTTTTTGGATATGTTAATGATGGAAATTATTCAGCAATGAAATTTATAAATGTCAATGAAGACTCTATGGAGGAATTGTCTATTTTACCCTTAATACTTTCATTTTCTTTCAGTTTCCTCCCAAAGGTTTTGTATCCCTCGGTCTTTTAAATTCTTAATACATTTAAGGTATCTAATGTGTATTAAGCTCCTCCATCTTTGCCTTAAACAAATCCTATTACTCTGTGATTCTATCCTATTACACAGTGATTACTGAACAGAGTTCAACTTAATTGGATATGATCATGTCCCGGTATGAAGAATTATCTAGGAAAGTTGCTAGTTTTCACTGTTGCCAGCAGCTCTATTTTATATCTAATTTTTAAAGTATCTATAGATATTTTATGTTGTTTTAATCATAGTTGCAAAATGTCTCTAAGTTTTTCATAGTTGTAAAAGATTCTGCAGAGAATATTTTCAAAGACCACTTGATTGCAAGTTACATAGGCAAGGAGACAGGTAAAGAGTAACTAAGAGTCTATAGTGCACTGGTCCTCTCTGTAAGGTTATGCACAAAGCATCAGGATATGTGTGTGTGTGTGTGTGTGTGTGTGTGTGTGTACACTTGTACACACAGGTTAAAGACTTTTCTGTTGGATAGGAAAACACCTCCTTCTACCTATACCCTGACTTCCCATCTGTTTTACATTCTGGTTTCTAGGAAACAGAATTGTGAATATGTTTACATTGTGCTAGATCGCCATCCCCACCCCCCCCAATTCTGAGACAATCTCACCACTTGGGTCAGAATAAAAACAGAACAGTTTGCAAAAGCCCGGTCTGCTATAGGAAGCATTTAAAACTCAAAAAAAAAAAAAAATTCAACAGACTATTGAGTGCTCTACTAGCCCTCAAACCAAGTAACACAGGAATGTGTTTGTAACTGTGGGATAGACTTGAACAGCTTATTCTCTATCCTCCACACAAACCTAGACTTGAGTGGTTCACTCCAACTCTGTAGAAAGACCTAAGATCAATGTTTACTTAGAGAAAAATCAGGTCAGATGCATCTCTGCCTTCATCTTCTCTAGAATGATCCATGAAGCAGTCTCCCCAGTCTCAGACTCTTGCTATTGACTCTTTTGAAGAGCTACTTGTCCAGCATGAAATTTTTTGCTCTGCTTTAAGAAATTCTAAGATCTTTCTAGAATATCCTGAGTTCTAAGAGCTGTGAAGTTATATTCACATAGTTTCTGTATGAAGAGCTCTGGAGTCGAGCATGTTGCTTTGAACCTCAGCCTTGTTCCACATTCTTCTTACAAGCTTAGGCAAGTGAGGTGGCCTTTTGTAATCTATTTAACCAGGAAAAATGAGAGAATAACAACAACCATCACATAAAACTGTCATGATGAATGTATCCAGGAAACACTGTATTAGAACAGTGCTTGAGACACAATCCATTAGTGTTGAATTTTCTAGGTTCTATATTATTTACTTACTCTGTTGTTCTACGATTCGACTCATACTTTCAAATTTCAGTCAAATTAGGCATAATTTTAAGATGGTATTTTAAATCTGGCTAGGTTATTTTGGTGTACTAATATTCCTTTTCAATTAGATGGCAGTTTTATATAATTGCCACCAGAAATCAGACTGCAGGCATTACATACCCTAGAACAGCTCTTTCATTTATAAATGTCAATTCTTTTTTGTTGTTTTGGTTTTGTTTTCCATTTGATTCTAATAATAGTAAATTAATTCACTCTTGAATCTGAGTGCTTTTGTGACTTATTAATGATGGCAAGAAACAGGTAAGATAATGATTCAAAAAGTGTCAAAGATTGCCATAGCAAAGGAAGACTGGCATTAAACACTTTTAAAGAGTAGGAATATGGAATTGTGAGCAGCAGATGACATTCATAGCCTATGAAGTTGAAATACTTCACAAACTGTCCTGGGTTTTCCTCATTACTGACTAATACCACATGCAAGTACATGTAAGTTATAGAACCAATGTGAGTATACAAAAACATAGGGATGGATATAGAAACTGGTACATATATACAATGGAATTGTTTTCAGCCTTAAAGATGAATGAAATTGTTGTATATAGAAAAATGGGTGTAACTGATGATAATCATATGAAGTAAATTAAGCCAATATCAAACAATTCTACTACATACTCTACCACAGTAATTCATAGGTTTCTATATAGATATGCAAAATCATGACTACATAAGTTATGGAGGTAGAAATGGTACTATCTAGGGGAACAAATAAGATCAATAGAAGGGTAAGAAAGGGGGAAGGTATGGTGGTATGGGGGGATATGCTCAACATGTAATATATGTGTCATAGTTACTGTTCTATTGCTATGAAGAGACACCATGACCAAAGCAACTTATAAAAGAAGGCATCTAACTGGGGATTTGCTTATAGTTTCATAGGGTGAGACCATCATGGCAGGAAACATAGCAGGAGTTGAGCAGGCACGGTGCTTAAGAAGTAATTGAGAGCTTATATGTAATTCACAAGTAGCAGGCAGGAGGGAGGGAGAGAGAGAGAGAGAGAGAGAGAGAGAGAGAGAGAGAGAGAGAGAGAGAGAGAGAGAGACTGGGCCTGATGTGGGTTTTTAAACTCCAAAGCTCATTCCTAAGACACACCTCCTCCAACAAGACCACACCTCCTAATCACTCCTAAATGCTGCACCAATTGTAAACCAAACTTTGAAATATATAAGCCTATAGGGTCTATTCTTGTTCAAACCTCCACAATATGCTTGTATGAAAATGCCCTTATTTAACACATACAATATGCCAAATATAATGATACACACAATAAAAAAATAACTAAGATTAATTAAATTATGAAATATTGTTCCTGAATTCCCATTAGCTATATTTGAAATGCTCAGTAACCACATATGCCTAGTGATAACCATGTTGGACAGTTCAGGTGATGGGATATTTACATCATCACAGGAAGTTCTACTATACAACTTGACTTCACAGAGTGCAGGGGGAAGTTGCTAGCTTCCTGGTGGGTTGTGCTTAATGTGTAAATCTTCCCCACCATCCAACAGTATTTACACCACCTAGACTAAAGTAGCTTGACCACTTTTCATATTTGGAAAACCAATTGAGTTTTGACCCAACCTCATGGCTTTGCCAAGTCTAAAGGAAGCCAGGGAATTTGACTAAGATGACTTCAACTAAGTTGGGCTACCTTTCACCTTGTGATGGCAAAAGTGGGATCCAAGTTGGGGTTCAAGCTGTCTGCATTACCTAGTGGAGGAGGGGACAAGGGCCTTGACCTAGGAGGAACATCAGAATGGTTGACTTGGCCTCCATACTTCTAATAATACAAGTTGAAGTTGAAGTAATTAATAAATAAATTTATCGTTCAAGTGAACAATATCATCACTTTCATTTTAAAGAATTATTTGGTATTTTTAACTGAAGTGCACAAGTCTGTGTATCTAGGATTGAAAGAGTAACCATATAGGATTTTAACACGGGTGTTCTGATTACAAATACTTGCTTTCTACCCACATGATTAGACATGTTATAGCTTTAATGGTAAATATAAATAATTTTTTTTGTTAGCTTGGTCTGAGAGTGTATTTTCCTTTTGAACTAATGACTTGTGTCTCATTAGCATAAACGTGTAGTTCACCCATCAACCCACAATTCTAATAAGGATAGCACACCATTATTTTATTTTTCAAGCCAGGGTGCAACGGCTACAAAGCAAATTGTGCATTTGTTTTGTTATCTCCCAAAGCTCACCTGGCATATGCCAATCAGGTAATTGCTTGTGCAAACGGATCATTAGGTGCACAATTACCTCATTTGAAACTCAAATTCAAGGCTGAGTGGAAGCAGTCCCTGCATGTGCAATTTTGTGAGTATACTAATCATTATACCCAATGTGGAAAAATTAGCCCTTGAAGTCTCTTCCCACCTATGGCTTTCAGTTGCCTTCACTGATGGTATCTATTAAAATCAAACAAACATGATGTGTTTTCTGGACATAAACAATTAGTTACTTTCTGTCATGGAGATTGAGTAAACATATGCACAAACCCAAGTTGTGCAAGCAAACTTCACCTCATTTAATCCAGGCAGGGTAGTTCTCCCTTTACCTCAGGCTTCAGCTGACATTCTATTTCATAACTGTTTGTATGGAAATGATGAAGGCTTTATTTTATTTTATTTTTTTCCCTTTCCAAATACATTTGGCAAAATCTTCCAAGCTGTTTCCTTTATGGCAGAATATAGTCCCTGGCCCATTTATATGCTAATCACTGAAGTGTTACCTTTTACTGACAAGTATTTACATGTTAATTAACTTTGGAAGGATGGTTAGAAATACTAGTTTGCCCTGTTTAACGTGATAAAGGGGATGCTTTTTCCTTTCAAGAAGAGAACAAAGACAGTATCATAAAAGGAAATTATTTAATTACCTCCCCCTAAGAATGAGAAATATGTTTTCCAATCTTTTTCTCTGTAAAGAAATTCTCCAGATGTGACCCAAGGCACAAAAGGAGCAGAGGGTGAATAGTCTTCCTTTTCATGTGAGTTCCAGGTGAAAACATCTGGTGCAAGAATCTGGGTCAGTGATAGTGAAGGGGTGGGAGGTGGGGGAGGGGAAGAAAACAAGGTTGGAAATCTGGGTGTTCATTGAAAATACCTGAGAATGAAGCGACTCTGAAAGCCTATGTGCTCTCTCATGTTAGTATGCTGTGGGATATCCTCACGTTCACTGAAAGGGAAGGAACCTGAGATAATGTGATGGAAATACCAAAGGTTAAACACACAAACAAAATAACTGAAGTTGGAGTCAATGTTAAAAGAATACAACAGTATTTTAAATTTGATGAGCAGAGGCCATCTTTACTGTCACGTGAAGCCTATTGAATGGGAGTAAGGTACAGTAAAGTGTATCCCTTGTTGGCATATATAGAGATGCTTGTAGAAACAAATGGTTTAGTGAAGGCCAATGCAAGTGTTACAGTATCCTTGCCAGCCATTGAAGATGGGTATCAGGACTCTGTTGAAGGCCATTAAGGGAAAGCTATTTCTCTCTGGTCAAAAGGATAGGATCTGCTTCTCACTCTGGGTAGAGACATGACATTCTAATTTGCTTCAAAGATTACATACTACTGTCTCATCCCTTACGAGTTAATCCACCTGGGCCTGTCAAGCACCTGAACAAGAGACCAACCCTCAGATAGGCTGATTCACTTGAATCCATGCAAAGAAAATGGGAGGAATAACTATGCCTTTGATGAGATAGAGAATTATCTACATTATATGATGGTAAACATAAAAAGATCCCAAAAACTATGCCAGAAATCTTCTAGAAACAATCAACAATTTCAGCAAAGTGACAGGATACAAAATCAACTTATAAAAATCAGTAGCCTTTTGAAGAATCAGCCTGCCTCCATCTTAGGCTGAAAAGCCATTTTATAGTGAAGGCAAACTAAGTTCATTCTTGTTTATGATTAAACCTCTGTTTTGGGTTTTTGGCTGTGACCAACCTGTGACCTTAACTACAAATGGTTCTGTACTGCATGTTCCAGGAATGGCAATTGCGATTTTGTTTCAAAAAGTTGTTTATAATCATCTTACAACCCTGCTTTTGTTTCAAAATCTTGTATGATGTTGTACGACTACCTTTTTGTGACTACTTGTTATGATCACCTTGTTATGCCTATCTTGCAACCAAGTCTTTGTTTCAGGAGGGACTAACTCGTTATACTTACGTTCTGCTCCTGGAAACCTGCCTATTTTGCCTACTAAGTCCCCTATTTGGAAACGTCTTACCCCTGAACTGTATAAGCCTTGTCTCACATCCAAGGCTGATCTTCAAACTCTGCCTTAGGGAGAGGAAGCCCATATACATTTAAAAAGCTTGCTTTAATTAATTGCTTGCTTTAATTAGTTTGGCATGATGATTAGGGCTGTGGTCTTTCTCCTCTCATCCTTGGGATTAACACTTTCCCTACACCAACAGCAAACACACTGAGAAAGAGATTGTGGATCCACTCCCATTTACAATATCCTCAAGGACAATAAAATGTTTTTGGAATAAACATAAGCAAGGAGGTGAAAGACTTTTACAATAAAAACTTCAAATATTTGAAGAAAGAGATTGAGAAAGACATTAGAAAGTAGAAAGTCATCCTGTGTTTGTGGATTAGTAGGAATAATGTGAAAACTACCATCCTACCAAAAACAATTTACAGATTCAATTTAATCCCTGTCAAAATACCCACAACATTCTTAAGAGAAATAGTAAAAGACTCATAAAACAATGCTGAGCAAAAAGAACAATACTGGAGGAATTGCCATTCCATATTTCAAGATATATTATAGATATATTGTAACATATATAATATATACATAAATAATAATATGTATATTATATAGTATGCATAGTAATATTTGTATTATATATAAAATTAGAAGTATATAAGTATAGCTATATAGATCTATAGTAATACATACTATATACATATGATATATAATATATATGTGAAGCTGACCTAGAAAAAAATAAAATAGAAGACCCAAACATGAATATGTGTAACTATAGCTATGATCTTCCAACAATGGTGCTGTGAAATTTGGATGTCATATGCAGAAGAATAAAATTAAAATAAACATTGTGCACAAAAGTTAACTCCAAGTGGATCAAAGAACTCCATTTGAAACCTGAAATGCTACAACTGCCAGAAGAAAGCATACAGAGTACCCTACATGATCTAGGTGTAGGAAAGGACTTCCTGAACAAGTTCCCATTAACCGAAGAATTAAGGCCAACAATGGACAACTGAAATATCATAAAACTAAAATATTTCTGTACAGTTAAGGAAATAGTCAGTCTGGTTAAGAAGAAACTCAATGAATGGAAAATAATCTTTGCCACCCATACTGTTCGCAAGTTATTAATATCTAGAAAACACAAAGAACTCAAAAAAAAGTAAGTCAAGTAAACAAATTACCCAATTAAAAATGGACTAGGGATCTGAATGGAGAGTTCTCAGTAGTAGAAATAAAAATGGCTGAAAAAAAAACAAATAAACAGACAAACAGAAGAAACAAAGACAAAACCTCAAAAAGTATTCATCATCCTTAGCAATGAAAGCAGTACAAATTAAAACAACTTTGAGATTCCATCTCATCCCATTCGGAATTGTGAAGATCAACAGACCAGCTGACAGTAAATGCTGGCAAGGATGTGGGGGAAGGGAGTCCACATTCACTGTAGGAATACATACTGGTGAAGCCAGTCTGGGAATCAGTGTGGAGACTACTCAAAAACTAAACATAAACCTACCACATGACCCAACTACACCGCTCCTTTGCCTATGCCCAAAGGACTCCATATCCTACTCCAGAGGTAAGTGTTCAGACATGCTGATTTCTGCCCTATTCACAATAGTTAAGAAATGGGGCCGGGCGGTGGTGGCGCACGCCTTTAATCCCAGCACTCGGGAGGCAGAGGCAGGCGGATCTCTGTGAGTTCGAGGCCAGCCTGGTCTACAGAGCGAGATCCAGGAAAGGCGCAAAGCTACACGGAGAAACCCTGTCTCGAAAAACAAAAACAAAAACAAAAAAAAAACAACAACAAAAAAAAGAAATGGAAACAACGGCCAGGTGGCAACAGAGTAAGTCTTTAATCCCAGCACTCGGGGAGGCAGAGGCAGGCAGATCTCTGTGAGTTCGAGACCAGCCTGGTCTACAGAGCAAGATCCAGGACAATCACCAAAACTACACAGAGAAACCCTGTCTTGAAAAAACAAAACAAAACAAACAAACAAACAAAAAGAAATGGAAACAACCTAATTGCCCTTCAGCTGATGAGAGGATAATGTTCATCTGGTCCATATCCACAGTGAAGGCTATGACAGGAATGAATTCATGAAACTGCAGGGAAATGGATGGATCCAGAAAAGACTGTTTCTAGGTGAGGTAGCTTCTGTCTAGAAAGACAAACGCATGCTCTCTCTCATCTGAGGTCCCTAGCTCCAAATTTTCAGCTGTGAGTATACAACATGGGGTAACCACAGAAACCAGGAAAGCATAAGGGACCATGGTGACATGGAGTGTTTTAGAGAGGACTAGCAGGATACAGGTGACATGAAGTGTAAAATGGGAAAATGGGGAGAAGGGGTCTCTAACTGGGGAGGGAGAGGAAGCTCAATACAGGAAAAGGAAGGAGGATGAACAAAGCTGTTTGAAAAAAATCTCAAGGAACTATATTATTTTATATTTATCAAAAATGGTATGCAATGCACATAAGTGTGTGTACACACTCACACACACACACACACACACACACACACTTTATGCCCCTTGGACTGGCAATGCTCCTCACAAGAGCCATAGATTATCTAACAGAACCCCAGTAGCAGACATGAGAAACTTCTGTCTGAATTGTTGGTTAGGGTGGTCCAAATGATTCCTAAAACAATATAAGCTATTGCTGTTGCCCTTGGTTGCCTCTCCAAGGTTGAAGGCAAATCTTGTATTGAAAATACCACATGTTTAGGACACAGAACTCAGATGATCCTAGATGGTTCTAATCTAGAAGCCACTTTCCTGTGGTCTAGCTCCCATAGTATTAGAACGTACCACGCAAGCTGCCAAGGAGGGAAGCAATCATAGTCCAAAATATATGAACCACAACACTGATCACATGCAAGCTATCCTACAGGTACAATAGTGCCACCCCCATGTTTGAAGTAACCAATAGCTGTCTAATTGGACTGAAAGCCTATTCAACATTAGGAAAATCATGCCTAGTGCTAAAGACCTAGCCAACTCCCTAGGGCTAGCCAGATCATGGATCTTAAAAGATAACCTGTTTCTATCCTCAGACCAGCATAATTCCTAACTACATTCTAAAACTTAACCTTATACTCACAGGTAAGTATAGTTTTTACCCCTCATCAAAGAAGCTTCTCTTTGCAGCAAGACCACTAGACATAATGCAAAGATCAATGGATCATGGGAGGCCAAGCCCTAAAGTTTAAATCTGCAACAGAACTCGAGCACCTAAGGCTCAGGGAACAACTTGGAAGAAGAGGCAGAAAGAATGTAAAATCCGAAAGACCAGGAAGTCTGCTATGAGACCATGTCTTCTAGAAAAGCCTGCCTCTATGAGACCCGAGCAATAACAGTATCAGCAGACACACTAATGCAGAAGGGTAAAATCCCAGAGTCCAATCTCTAGTCAAAGAAGAATAGGCAACTAATGGCTGCTGAGAGAGGAAGAATTAGCCTCTCCCAGGGATGAGGCCCACAATTAGATACACAATCCAAAATGATCAGCCCTGAAATCACGTACACAGAAATAACAAAAATGGACTCAAAAGATTGTATTTCTATATTTGTGCAATGTGTGTGTGTGTGTGTGTGTGTGTGTGTGTGTGCACGTGTGTAACAATGCTAATTCAAGAAAAAGAGGCCATTAATTTGAAAAGGAAAGGGAGAGGTGTAGGAAGAGTAAGGGAGAAAACACTGGAGTGGGAAAAAGGAGGAAAGGATAGAGCAATACTCAGCAGTTAAAAACAGTGGCTGCTTTCCCAGAGGACACAGATTTGATTCCTAGCACCCACATGGTGCCTCACAACCATCTGTAACTGTAGTTCCAGGGGCACTGCCTTCCTCTTCTGG
This sequence comes from Peromyscus californicus insignis, assembly GCF_007827085.1. Lineage (NCBI taxonomy): Eukaryota > Metazoa > Chordata > Mammalia > Rodentia > Cricetidae > Peromyscus > Peromyscus californicus. The sequence continues at coordinate 148,472,207 of NW_026294573.1, forward strand.
CCTCTGTGTTACCAGGCACACCACACATGGTGCATGTATACATGTGCAAACACCCATACTCATAAAATAAAATTACTATATAGTTAAAATCCAGTATCATAAAATAGATGTTTTTAATAAGTTTTGCTGAAAATTACTTTTAAAAAGGATTATCCACCCTACCCCCATGTTGCTCCTTCCAGAACTTCCTTCGTGTCAAGCAGCCTATCTGTTTTTCTGGTTGATGAAAGTGTAACGCTGCCCTGTTCTTTCTGTTTGCCTTTCAGATGCTGCCTGAACTCTGGGCATGCTTTTCAGCACTGCAGGCTTTCCCACATTTTCTCTATACGTCCTCCCCCTCTTCTGCCACACAGGTGTTTGTCTATCTGCCATATGGCTCTGGCTGACGTCTATGCTGAACTTTCTTGCTTTTTTTTTTTTTTTTTGGTTTTTCGAGACAGGGTTTCTCTGTGTAGCTTTGCGCCTTTCCTGGATCTCGCGCTGTAGACCAGGCTGGCCTCGAACTCACAGAGATCCGCCTGGCTCTGCCTCCCGAGTGCTGGGATTAAAGGCGTGCGCCACCACCGCCCGGCCTTTCTTGCTTTCTTAAGGACATGATTTTTCTCTCCCTTTTTTTTCCATTTCTCTCCTCCTAGCAACTCCTGAGAGTTTCAGCTTGCCTGCCCTGTTATTTTTCTTTCAAACTAATACAATTGTCCTCAAGGTTCCTTCTGAATCTGTTACTAAATTCTTTTGTTAACAAGACTAAGAACCCCAAAAAAGTAAGTCTGATTCCTATGGTAATAATCATGCTAACTCTTAAGAATACATATATATGTGCACATTTGCCTCATTAATATCAGAATTTTTTAAAATTTTCAGGTGTAAGGAATATTAGTAGATATCCAGAAGCTACTTGCCATCTTTTGGGTGTCCAGTCCGTACTGTCTCAGGTTGATGAGAATAGGAGAAAGAAACTGGTCGGGCCGCTTAAGCATAAGGACCACAATTTGCATCCTTGGCCAGAATCTGAAAATATTCTTAGTTCTGTGGGAAATTTTGGCCTTGCCAGACAACAGAAATGACAAACCGTGTTTGGGGACACTGATTTGTATTCTTTTTCTTTCGTTGTTATCTTTCTTCACCTTTTACAAAGCTGCCTGGAAGCTACAAATGAGGGTACTACTAAGCTCCTGTCCAGGACACCTTGGGCAGAGATACAGACCCCTCATGGTAGACCGGCTGGCTTGACTAGTCCTCCCCTCTGTGCCTTAACCCAGTTCCTGTGTGTGTCCTCACCAAGCCCCAGGACAGCAGCTCAACTGCCAGCCCTTCCTGGAGATTGCTCTTGCTCTCCAGAAACCCTCTTTGCTTACTCTTATGCTCTCACCCATGAGCTTGTTGTAAACATCTTTCTAACAACCCATCTTTCCTACTGCCCATGAAAGTCATTCTTAGAGTTTATGAGTCAAAAGACCTGGGAGCCACTAGCCTGGGATGGCTTTAGTGGCTGTTGAAACTTATCCCTCTGCCTCCAAGAAGGCCTCTGTCATTCTAAGGACTTGCAATTTTCCCATATATCAAGTCAATAAACATTGCAGATCTTACCAGCTTCCTCTCTTTAAAAAAGTGTATTCAACCTTGATCTCTGTGCTACTTCATTATTAAATCACAACTACTCATGTCCTCAGTATTACGTAAATGAGTTTAGTGCAACAGCCCTAGCTACTACAGACCCAACAACAGCCTAGGCAAAGCCTCCAAGTGCCAATTAAAAGAACAAGTCATGGTGGAAATAAAAAAGAAGAGCTGTAATAACACCCTGGGGAGAGGAGAAAGTGAAGAGGTCCACAGTGACTTCAACTCTGTCTTTGGCATATTGACTGACGTGACATTTTGTGTTTAAGAAAGGAGGAGCTGTAGCAGAGATCAACAGGCACGGAGACTTAGGCAGTCCAGATCAAGCTGTAGTCTGGTTGACCATTGTGTCAGCTCTGGTTCTGCAAGATGATCCAAAGTTGTCACTGATACCTCCCTTAAGAGGATGGATGAGGTGCCTCCAAGGGGATTGCTTCTTTTCCAGCATGCATCCTCTCTCTAATAGATGGTTATCCTCACATGAAAGGGTGGGCTGTCCTGCAAGGCATTGTTTTATTTTTGGAATCCAAGTTGGCTGAAGGTATAGGATCAGGTTGTATCTTTGTGCTTTCAGGTTTGAAGGGGGTGAGGTAGGTCAGTAGGCAGACCCTTACTCCATAGGTGATAAACATACACGCCTTTTCAGAGTCAAGCAGGAACTTGGGCAAAGCAAAGGAGAGAGACACAAATTGAGAGTGGAGATGCCAGGCTTTTATCATGCTTTTAGTTATCTTGTGGGCCAAGTGAACAGTCAACCCTTTTTAGCAAGAACAGTTTCCAAGTGCACATTATATTGTTTAAAATCTCCCAGCCGCTCTCACCAGGTCTGGCTTGCCAGTTTCCATTTCATCTTCCTCTCATCAGTCAGATTATTTTACAGAGTCCTCACTTTATTGATTTATCCATTCAGCATATGTTTATGGGAAATGTTCTCTGCTGAAGGTTCAGTGTGGGATGTGTGCTATGTGGTCATGTGCTCTAGATCATTCGAAAGATTTGATATACAAGAGAATTAGTAATCACTTTCATAAAATACAATCGCATTTTCGCATTTTTTAATCTTTTTTTTTTTTTTTTTGGTTTTTCAAGACAGGGTTTCTCTGTGTAGCTTTGCGCCTTTCCTGGAACTCACTTGGTAGTCTAGGCTGGCCTCGAACTCACAGAGATCCACCTGCCTCTGCCTCCCGAGTGCTGGGATTAAAGGCGTGCGCCACCACCGCCCGGCTCGCATTTTTTTAAAATGATGCTGTCGGCTCTAAGCTCTGAATCTGAGCCATTTCAGGCATCTAGTTCTATGGAGAAGGTAGAAGTATGAGCAATTTCCTACAAATGCTGGTAACTAAAATTTACAGCTTTCTCCTCAAATAATACAGATTTGTGCAACTGGCAGAAGAATCTGCAATGAGCCACTGGAGGAGAAGCAGAAGAGCAGAGACTCACATGCTACCCTTTCTAAGGTCAGCTTCTTCATCCTTAAACCTGAAAGTGTAGAAAGGTATGAATTAGTAAGATGGGTGTGCCGGAGGGGGGGGGGGGGGATGTGCATATTTATGTACCCAGAAAAAGGGAATGGAGACAAAAGAGTCAATGGATTGTGTGGATACAAGGAGGAGGAGAGGAAAAACAAGGAAAGTCCCAAACAGAGGAAAGAAAAAGATATTTCAAGATAGAAAAGTAATCTCTTAGGAGACATCATGAAGAAATGCACAATAAGGACTTTATTTCTACTCAAACACATCTAAAACGAAATTCTGGCAGTAGACATCATCTGTAAGCAGACACAGACATGTCTGCATGGACTACTGAGCCACCTCTCTAGTCCTGACATGTCAGCTTTGAAAGATTCTTTGTTGTCATATAAAAACATGTTGGGTGGTATGATTCCAACTATAAATCTAAGCAGTGTATGATGACATCAGTATTGGCATTTGTAGAAAGGATACAGTTTCTGATCGTGTTCTACACAGAGTAGTGTTTCTGGCCTGTTGCTTCTTTCTTTCCCTCTCACCCTTCATCCTCATTCCTCCTTCCTTTCTCCTCTTCCTCCTCCTCCCTCTTCCTCTCCCTTCTCTTCTTCCCCAATTTCACATTTTGCTTGGTCTTGAGACAAAAGAAGAAAGATTTCAAGTCCCCAAACATGGAAGGTTAAGTCGGCCTTCCCTTCCCCTGGGGACCACAAGCACACAGCAAAGTCAATTTCTCAGAAGTAGTACTCTGTAAGAGAACAAAGCCGTAGAGGCTTTGTTATTTTGTATTTACATTAGTGTAGCTTTAGCTCAGCTCTGGTGGCATTCCCTTCCAGAAGACATTTGTCAGGACACCAGGTCCCTATAGTGGGGTAACAGAACTGTCTTCCCAGGTCTTGGAAAAAGCCAGAGTCGGTATGTCAAATGTAGATTGTGATTAAGAAGCAACTGACCATACCTAGATTTTACTGAATTTGGAATATAATTTGTGAAAGTGTATTTATCGGTATTTTGACAACAAATACTTAATGACAGGTGCCAGACTATTTCATAGTTGATGGAAACAATTCTGCAAACCAAATCACCTGCCCTATGGAGAGCACAGAGTGGTGGATACCTAGTGATCCCTGTTTTCTAAAGAAAATCTTGCTTTATTAGTATAAATAAGCATGACTTGCTATGCTGTATTGTGATCGTTAGTTCTGGTTTTATTAGGAAAAAGTTACTCATTGAGAGCTGACAGTAATAGTTTCATTTTAACTGACAGTAGAAAAACTGGATCCCCAAGTGCTAAATAAACTCCACTCTTGGGTTTGCTATGAGTATATTCGATTTGCAAACAAAACATCTAGGAAAATTATGTGTTTATCTTCTGTATAGGACCCCAGATCTAAAAGAAGAGAGGGTGCACCACGGGAGCAAACTCTAGGGATGTGAAAAGGAGAAGACTTCATAATATCCAGTGCTAAGTGGACTTTCTCTCATAATCTACACACATAATAACACACTGGAATATTCTCACTTGCTCTTCATTTTGATCTGAAAAATTAAATATGAAACAGAAGAAATTGCTTAACTTTTGGGGGGCAAATTTAGAGTGATTTTCTGTACAAAAAAAGAGGGAGGACACATTTCACTCCATGTCCAGTCAGTAGCTATGATAATTATATAGTGTGGTGAAGGTGCTGTGAGATATGAAATTAATGAACAAATGTCCTAATTTTCAGTAAACATTGTTATTTTAAGTTCTCTATCTCTCAGAGGCTTCTTTTGTTTAAATTTTATCTCCTTTCCTTTGAATACTAGAGTTAATGACTGAAGTGTTCACGTCAGAATTTCCCCCTTTTATATAGTCCTTCAAAGCCCACAGTTCATATCCTCTTGAAACCCACATAATTACAAAAGATGTGAGGCCCGGTTATTATCTCCTCTCCATCCTGCATATTCACAGGTGCCCAGCTCCTTGAAGAGTGGGGGCTAATCACAGGGGAGCTTCATTCCCAGTTCAGCTGCCTCATTTGATCGACTCAAGACTCAGCCCAACAAAAGTGCTCTGTCTAATGAAACTGATTTTCATTTTTCCTCTTTAGTTCATACGGGACTGAGAGTGTGGCAAGACAAAAGAATGAAGTGTAGAATGTCAATTACAATCATCTTCTCTGATTTTTAATTTTACTTTTCCTTTCTTTCTTTGCTACATTCATTCTTTCTTCCTCTTGCTCTGCTGATGCGTCTTCTGTAGTGATCTCGTTTCTGAGGGGGATCAGGAGTCCTGTATTCTGAATGCTGAGGTTGTCTGATAGGTCTGCTGTGAATCAGGCATAAGAACTCCTGGGAAACATGTCTATAAAAAAAGTAGAACAATCAAGTCATGGCAAGGTTGTACACACATTTGTATTCATGTCCAGTTATATAATGATATAGTTTCAATTCCACACAATAATTCTACTTGTATGTGAATTTTAAAGGCTCCTACTATGTTACTAAAATATATATCTAATAAAGATTCAATTCACCTTTGCAATTCACTGCTTATTCACTGTGACATCGAAGAAACTGTGAAGTATATTCTTTTAGAAACACATTCAAATAATGTTTGAGAGAAATTGAGAATCTTGTGTCAAAACCCATTTAGCTACAAGTAAATGAAAACTTACACCAACCAATTGAGTTTCTACCAAAAGATTCGGAGGGGATCCTGCACAACTGAAAGCTTTGTTCAGAGGTAGGTGTGGTTTCCCAGGGGTCAATATGTCACTCAGAAGTCTTGTTCTTCTACCTCCTCTCTCTTTTTTCCTAGGGTCAGAAAACTGGCTGTTTCTTAGATTTGTCAGAAAGGGATAGTATATCTTGTACCATTTCTTTTGGAGACAAGCAATTAAAACTTAATTCTATAAGGCTCAGATAAATGCGTTTGGGCATTTGATTGATTTAACTGGTCGTATTCATTGAAGCAGTCACTTAGTTAGGAGGACAGGTCCTAAGTGTTGATTGGTTTAGCTAAATAAGATACATAGATGGATGGGGGTTGGTGTAGCTAGAACTAATAATATGCTGGCTGTGCAGGTGGGAGATGCTTGGATTGTGGGAAACTGGAGGACAAGAGTCAACACATGTTGGGAAGTTCAAAATTGAACATTACCACTTTAGGGATAAAAACGTCAGAAAGATCAAAATAATATTGTTACACCTTGAACGAATGTAGAGCATTAGCTTCTGGACTGACAATTTTCTTCTCACAAAATGATAAATAGTCTGTAGTAAGCAATTAGTTCAGTAACAGGGGAATTCTAGTTCAATGAGTTTCACTTGCGTGAAGTGAATCTTTACGTAAGGTGAGTTCTACATATGCATGGTGAATTAGTAGACTCAAAGAGAATGGGCTTTCAGATGAAAGGATTTAATGGGCATTAGACTTTAGAGTTATTCATGTCGTATAACAATGACTACTCAGATGCCTTGTAATGACATCTGTATGTGGGTGCAGATGGCCTAGCAGAGACTGAAAACAGTGAGCTATCAGGGCTCCTTGAACACGTTATAATCCAAAGATACCTTTTATTCTGCCATTTTCACATAATACAGTGTGAATGTTGTGCCCCAAAGGGAAGCTCTAGATAGAGACATGGAAATATCTTTAACCAACGATGATCTTCTTGAGCATGCAACTCTTACTCTGTAGAAGTGGTTCTCAACCTTCCTAATGCTGAGACCCTTTAGTATATGGTGCCTCATGCTGTGATTTCACAACCATAAAATTATTTAGCTGAGACTTCATAACTGAAATTTTGTTACTGTTATGAATCTTAATGTAAATATCTGGCATAGAGGATATCTGATATATGACGCCACCAGGGGTCATGACCCACAGGTTTAGAACCTTCAAGATGGCCAGGGAGGGTGTAATATTCCTCAGTCTCTACAAACAAAATTCGTTTGGTTTATTTGGTGATGACAGACAATGCAATCTCTGCTATTGTCAGGGTCTCTCCTCTCATTTCCTCCTCTCTGACCCTCTTTTCTCCCTTTCTCTCGGTTTTGATCTGCAATGTTCCCTACACGTTTGCAGTCTTAGCATTTAGTGTGTGGCATCATTGTGAAGGCTGTGAACGCTTTAGGAGCTGGGGTCTGTCTTATGGAAGGATGTCACCAGGGCAGGACTTGAAAGGTGTGGCCCATCCTGGATCTGGGCTGCTTTCGTTCTTCCCGGTCCACAACCATAGACAGCCTCTCTCATGCCGTCCCTACTACGTTGGACTGAAGTCTCTTTAACCTCGTTAGCTCAAAACACCCTTCCTCCCTGTGAAGGCTAACTTTGCTTGTCAACTTGACTGCCTTTGAAATCAACTAAAGCTCAGGGCCCTTCTGTGAGGGATTTTCTTAATCAGCCCAAATCTGGGCCACATGTTTTGGTGGCAGCCTAGATAAAGGGCAGAGAAGTTGGGAAGTTTGCTTTTTGTCTGCTTGTTCCCACTCTGTCAGCCAAGTTCGTCCATCCTCTTGTGACCAGAATTAAATCCAAGCTCTTCAGGGTTTCTCTTTACATTGAAGACCAGCTGTTCTCCAGGGATGGTCTAGGACTCCAGTATCAGATTGGGATTGCAGAGACATCCAGTATCACGGACTGACCAACTACTGGATTCTTGGCCTGTTAGTCCGCAGACAGCCATTTTGGGGCGAGTTGGAGAGACACACACACGTTCATTCTCTCAGTTCTGTTCCTGTACAGAAGCCTGAATAACACACCCTCTTACATTGTTTTGGTCATACATTTGTCACAAAAGAAAACCACTGTCTTTTATTCAATTTCTTTTCTACAGCAATAGTCCCTTCAAGTTGCTTTGCCATTCAGAGTTCAAACCACAGCAAAGTTTCATTGCACTTTGAAACAAAGACCTTATGTACTATAAGGGAGCCAAAAATGACGGGGCTACTTCATTCAGGAGAGGGAAAAATGCAACAAGAAAGTATAAATCAATAATTGAAATCATATCATTACATCTCTACATGTTACCCGGAGACAAACTCTGTAAGAAGCACTCAAGTTTCCCACACTGTGTTATGCATCTTTTTTTTTTTTTTTTTTTTTTTTTTTTTTTTTTTGGTTTTTCGAGACAGGGTTTCTCTGTGTAGCTTTGCGCCTTTCCTGGAACTCACTTGGTAGTCCAGGCTGGCCTCGAACTCACAGAGATCCGCCTGGCTCTGCCTCCCGAGTGCTGGGATTAAAGGCGTGCGCCACCACCGCCCGGGCCGTATCTTTTTTGTCCCCTCTAATACAGGTTGTTAATGGAAAGTGTATAAAATCCTGAACATTTTCCATAGTAATGCATTTAGGGAGGGTTTTTTTTCTTCAGTTCTCCAAATTCATCCTGCTTGTTCCAGCCTCTAGGCTCTCCCGTGGCGTTGGCCCTCTAGAGGAATGCTTCCGCTCTGTCTTCCCTCAGTTTATTCTATGCATCCCCACAGCCTCAGCTACATTGTCTACTGAATAATCCCAACACTAGCAGTGCCATTTCAGTGGAGTCTGTGGGATTCCCTCTTACTTTGGTCTGCTTCTGCCTTTCAGTCCAGTAGAAGGATCTCTTGAGTAAGTACCCCGTCAGCTGTTTCTCTTAGAACAGCGCCTTTGATAACACCCAAAAAGAAGCCAGCATACCATGCCCGCACATCATTTACATAAATGAGATTGATGTGAAGGGAGGGAAATGTTTACAGTGCAGGAAGACAGGAATCTCGGGATTAAGTAGCAAGCAAGCCAGAATGAGCTGTCCGGGCTAATTAGGAAACACATACTTCACATGTTTCCATTACATATTGCTATTGAACTACAAAAGGCAAGGAGTTTTGATTAAACTGCAGTTCAGTATGTGAGTGTATGCATAAATCACAGGGGAAGCATTTGGTTCATGGTGTTTCAAGAACTCTTTGTGGACATTAATAAATAGAAATTTAGTTACAAGTAAAAACAACAACTATGGTTTTGTTAAGTGAGGGGTGTGAAAACAAAAAGGAGATAACAAATGATGACCTGACCGTGGTTGCGAAGATAAAAGCACAAGTATCAATATGTTGCATAATATTAGAAACTTTAACAACTTCAGAAACATTTTAGTGTCTATTGAAAAAGAGCCCTGAAATAATATTCACATGAAGTTAAGTGAGAGTCGCTTAAATTTTCATCTGCTATATAGAAGATTCCCTCTCTCTCTCTCTCTCTCTCTCTCTCTCTCTCTCTCTCTCTCTCTCTCTCTCTCTCTCTCTCTCTCTGTGTGTGTGTGTGTGTGTGTGTGTGTGTGTGTGTGTGTGTGTGTGTTTGTGTGGTGTGGTGGTGAAGTGTGTAGAGGTGCCCCTGGAGTCCAGAAGGGAGCATATATTACCTTGGAGCTAGAATGTTCATTAGCTGGGATTCTAAGGCTGGTCCTCTGCTACAAGTAACTCTTACTTATAACTGTTTGGGTGGGAGCTCCACCTCAACCCCTGGCACCCTGGCATCCCTATACTCAAAAAGTCTGGGATATTTGGGAGGAGTCTGGCCTCTCCCCTATCTCTTTCCCTAAACCCGCCCCTTCATGGTTCCTCCCCTAGAGAGGCTCAAGACCACCCCCACAGGGTATATAAACCACATCCCCGAAAACAGACACGTGGTTCATCTGGTCTCATGTCTCTGTCTCCTCTCTGTGGGGCCCGGGAATCTCCTGGGAGCACTTTTACCCATTAAACTTGGACTTTCCATTTCGGTCTGATTCAGTTTGCTGCGTTGGTAGAGAGATCTTCAGGAGGCCTAAAACTTATCAATAACCTTGTAGTCCTCTCTCCATGCCCAATTTGCAGTTTTGAAATGCTTAAGATAAAAGGAATGGCTTTGTATTACCCCAGAACACCTTTGAGGAAGAAGACTAGTCCACTACTGTCATTCCTCAGGTAGCCAATGGTGACAGTTACGGTATCATCTGCTCTCTTTGCTCACAAACACACACACACACACATTTGATCCTTTGTTTTGGTGTAGCATTGGAAAAGAAGCACTCTTGAAACCTCTGTTGTGTTGGAAAACATAAACCTCTTTTCCTCTCACAACACAATCAGCTTAGAAGACTTCATGATGGGAAAAGAATGGGGATTTCTCTTCATAAGAAAAATCTCAGTTTTGTGGTAGACTGGGTATCTGACTATCCAATGTCCATTCCAAACCTATCTATCTGATTACATCAGAGCCTGTAGGTGGATGGCTCAGTCTTTAAGGCTGACTTCCTCCTCCATATGCCATTCAAAAGCTCTGGTTATTCTACATGCACTCTTGACTGCCTGCATGTAAACTGGAGTGTCTACAGCTCTCCTATCAGGTTCAGTCAATTTGATAGCATAGATTGCCAAACTTATACATCTCACAGAACTAAGGGAACTACTTGTGTTTATAGGTTTAGTACAAAGGATACAGGTAAGGAATTTCACAGGGCCCAGTTTAGGGGTTTTCATACTTTCTCCAGATGTACCACCTTCCAGGCCTCTAAGTTTTCAGCTGACTGGAAGCCCTCTGTACCCCATCCTTTGGATTTTCACGTGATCATCATTGGAAAAAAGTGATCGGACACAAATAACCATGGATAAATGTTATTGAGCCATAAATGGATAAGACTAATAGTGATCTAAAACTTATAGACAGAGAGGGGCTATGTAGATAAGCGATTGGATAGATGGGGTGTAAGGCTAATAGAAGGCTCACAGACAAAAAGGGAGCACATGTGGCCCTGTCCTGTCCTTCCTCCTGTCTCTTCACTCTGTAATATTTCCTTCTAACTCTCAAGTGTAGAACAGGGTCCTCTCTGAAATGGAATCTTACTTGCCACTATACAAGGTAGGTCTCAGATTTTCCTTATGACAAGCTCCATGACACAAAGCTGGAGATAAACTATAATTTTCTTGATTTGCTTTGAGAAAGTGAAATTTTAGGTTGTGTGGTCTGCCTTATGTAGGGAGTTATGAACCAGAGATCACGGACAACAATCAAAATGTGTATCTCATAATGCCATGCCCAGCTAAAAGGATCTTCTCTTCTCCTCTTCAAACATTTGCTTTCAAATATTTTCCTTAGTCAGCCACTGTATCAAATTGAGCTAATTTAATTCCTTCCACATATGCTGGAGTGCCTACTATGTGAAAAACAGTTGGTGCTACATTCCTTGGGCAGCTGTGACCAATTACCACCAACTTGGTTGCTGGAAACAGAGAAATGTATTGTCCCTACAGTTCTGGAGTCCAGAAGTCTAAAATTAAGATGTTGGCAAGTTCTTTACTTCCAGAGGAATTTAGAGAGAAGGTACACCACAGCCAGGGATGTTGGTAAAAGTCAGTAACCCAAGCTCTAGGGACACTGAGGCAAAAGGATTGAGTTTGAAGCCAGCGTGAGCTGGGCTACACAGCAAGTTTCAGACCTTGCCTCCAAACAAAATTTACCATGACAATAATAACAATAACAACTAGAGTCTCTTGCTTCACGCTAGCTGTCAGGGGTAGTCCTTAGTGACTCCTCATTGCAGACACAGCACTCTCATCTCTGCCTCCATCTCAGCCGTGCTTTCTTCTCTGTGTCTTCTGTCTCCTTTTCTCTCCTGAGATTTAGGGACCACCATGACTTAATGTGTTCTGATCTTCCCTTAATTTGGACTGCAATGGTCTCCTATTTCCAATAAATTCACACTCTAAGGTTCTACAGTATGAATTATGGAGTAAGTCTTATATACACACTACACAGAGTAACACGTGTCAGGTTTAAATAATCAAAGTTTAAGTAATCACAAATTTTCAGCTTGTTCAATACACCACACATATCTAAAATGTTATACATTATGTGAAGAAGTTCAGATTGAATTTCAAGACCAGAAATTTGTAACTAAGGTGAAGGCCGGTCTACAGACATCAAGGTGGAGGAGAGTATAGGGGCACCAAGGTGGAGGAGGGTGTAGGGGCACCAAGGTGGAGGAGGGTGTAGGGGCACCAAGGTGGAGGAGGGTGTAGGGACACCAAGGTGGAGGAGGGTGTGGGGGCACCAAGGTGGAGGAGGACTGAGGAGCACTAAGGTGGAAGAGGGGTTGAAGAGCACCTGGTAAGTGAATTTCCACTAGAGCTTCAGGGTTTTTTCTCCTGCTGTGTGTTGTAATTCTAAATAAGGCTTTATCTTAAAAAGAAAATCCACTTCAGAAATGGGTCTTTAAATTGAGGCCCAAGAGTTTCTTTTGTCTGTTTATTTCAATTTCAAAACACGTTTTCAAGATAGGCAATATATTTTTTACTTCAAAACTTACATGGAATTAATTTCTTCATCTTTTCAAATGGATAAATGGGGATGTTTCCCAGGACTGGTGGGATTCAGGAGGAGATAAGGCTGTAAGGGAGTGTCAAAGGCCCTTGAATACAGCCCTTTTCATCATTGGTTTATAACCAGCAGCCTCTAACAGGACTGCCCTATAGGTTGTCACTGTATTGTGCAAAAAGAGCAGAGCATTTCCTGAAAAGCTTCTCTTCCAGGGATGCTCTAGCTGCTGATGCTCCCCAACTTAAAGCTATGCTCATTCATGGCCATGACGACTAGCAAACCTTCACTTGGTTTAGATGCGTTGAGTGCACAGGGAGCATGGGAGTTAGTTACTCAAGGAATTGAAGCCAATGTCTTTAACTCACACTTAGATTTTTTTTTTATAAATTGTGTGTGTGTGTGTGTGTGTGTGTGTGTGTGTGTGTGTGTGTGTATCTGTGCACATGTATGTGGCCAAGGAGGCCAGAAGGGAGTATCAGATCCTGGGTCCCCTACCCCATCTCCCTTGAGATAGAGTTATAGGAATTTGTATAAAGGTGCTGGGACCCAATTCAGATTCTCTGATGTCACTCTTCTGAGTCAATCTCTCCAGCTCCTCATATTTGGGTTTCTAAGTTCTTCAGAAAACCCAAAGATTGTTCAAGAAGCTTTCTGAACTTCACATTTATTAACGAATAACCCCAAACACTAAGCTAAATAAATGTACTTAACTCAATATAATTTTACATATGAACTTTTTTTTTTTTTTGGTTTTTCGAGACAGGGTTTCTCTGTGTAGCTTTACGCCTTTCCTGGATCTCGTTCTGTAGACCAGGCTGGCCTCAAACTCACAGAGATCCGCCTGCCTCTGCCTCCCGAGTGCTGGGATTAAAGGCATGCGCCACCATCGCCCGGCTAAACATATGAACTTTTATTATTCAAATGACTTCTTTGTATGCAGGGAAAACCACCCTGTAAAATGTATTCAGAACTCTACAGTTTTAGGAATGATAAGTATTTTAAAGGAAAATAGAACAAACAATAACAAAATACTTAACCTGTCCCTAAGGCAGCTTTTTATAAGTAGATATTTGGTGGTTTCTAAAGCTCTGAGATACTTGTAAAGAAAAAAAAAAAAAAACTATCCACTTACTCATTGGTTTTGATTAATAAGCCTTTCCTCCAATGGACTTGGGGTACCTGTCATGTGATATTTCCACTAACACCATACAAAATCAATCCTGGTATTCTGAATCCTTCTCTCATGATATATATCAAATCTAAATTCTACATTCTTCAATATCATTTTGATCTTAAGGGTATTCTTAGTACTGCTAGATTCTTATGAGTTGCAGAAGGCCAGAGACAGATTCAGAAAGACCAGATAGTGATATGTTGTGTAGTGGGTACAGAGTTTGTAGAAACATGTATTAGACAGTGGTATGATTTTAAGTAAGTTCTCTGAGGCTCACTTTTTTCCTACCAGAAATATGGAGGAAAATAATACACATTGTCAGTTATTAGGATGAAATACATATACAGAAGTGTTTGAACATCAGATGAACATGTCCTAGTTCTTAACATGACTTCAGTGTTACACAGATCTGCTTTACACTACATATTTCTCACTGTTGTCTGTAATACAGTCTTATGAAGCTCAGGAGCATGGAATCTGATTCATCTACAGAATTCACATGGGCTCTTCTAGTCATCAATACCACTGTCAACAAGGGGTTGAAGTGTAATTTTGGCGAGAACCTCATGGGTTAGAGCTGGATTCCTGCTTCCAAATCTATCTCTGCCTGCTTAGCTTTATCTCTCCTCACCCTGTAGTCTCATGTGTGAGCATAATCAGAGCACCTGCCTTACTTATGGATGCTTTCAAAGGCTATTAAATTACTATGTATAAAAGGTCTAGAGTAGCGCTTGCCTCATGGTAAGAAAATGGATGTAAATGACACAAGAAGGTTCTGATTGGGTGCAGATGTTAGCACTGGACCCAACCGTGTACCACTGGACCCAGCCCTCAGTAAGCAGGCACTCCTCTGTGTATGGTCTTGCCATCTTGCAGAGGTGACGGACACAGAAAGAGATTGACACATGGCTGTGTCGTAATTACACAATGAACATGGAACGAACCATAGATTATAGAAACCTCATGGCACTAAGTTTTGGGAGAGAGAGAGACAGAGAGAGAGAGAGAGACAGAGAGAGAGAGAGACAGAGAGAGAGACAGACAGACTGGGGCCTGGCTTAGGCTATTAAAACCCCAAAGCCCACCCCCAGTGACAAACTTCCTCCAAGGCCACAACTCCTAATCCCTTTCAAGTAGTGCCACTCCCTAATGGTCAAACATTCAAATCTGCCAGCTTATGGCAGCCATTCCTATTCAAACCACCACAGTGATGATGGCAGAGACACAGATCCACATTTCTCAAAATACCACATTCCAAGTAGTTATATTATTCATTTTTTTTTAGCTGCAGAACAAGGGAAGTCATAAATCTAAGTGTTTCTAACACACTTTGAGAGCCACAGGTAGTCAGGTTACAGAAAAGCAGGGGACACTCTGCTACAAATTTCAGATTATACCTGATAGTATTAATTTTTGGATTGGTGAAAGCTAATGGTCCCCTAAGAATATGTAATAAGGCTTTGGCAATTACAAGAGTGTTCAGTCAGAAACAGGTGTGGGCAGTGGATAGCTTTCAAAGGGACTAAAAATAGCCCAAAATGATTAAACTTTTGTCTGTAGTATTTTAAATATCAATAATCTTCAAGTTCAGTAATTTTGGTCATCTTGAATTTTTAACATGGGTGCCCTCCCGACTCCATTTCTTTCTTTTCTCCACATTCTGGGGACTTGAGCTCACAGCTTCTATTTTTTCCTTTTTCCTTTTCTTAATTTTTTTTGTTCCATAGTTTTCCTCCAGTCTCCTGCTGAGATTGCTTTTAAATTCTTATCTATGAGGTTAAGAACCTGTAACAGGGACTTTGTGCTCCCCATAAACAAAACCCCTTTGATTTCAGGAGCTCCAACCTCTGCTATACTAAGATATGATTGACGTGACAAAAGAAATGTTATTTATTAATACATGAAGGGCCACTCTGGTATATTATTCATACAAACTTAGAAGAAAGGAAAAGGTGTGAATGTCCCAGTCTTAAATTTTAAATTTGGCAAGCTAATATGGGAATGATCTTTGCATTCAGTTGTATATTGACCAGGAGCATGGACATCTCCTAGAGATGCCTGTTAGACCTACAGCCCACACAGTCAAAATCTACTTAACGAATTAATAATTTTGTAGTGCTGGGTGTCTAACCCAGGGCCTTTCACAAACTGGGCAAACACTCTATTGACTGCTACACTCCAGCCCTAGGATCTGAGTTTTTATCAGATGTGTGCACATTCAAATCAGAAAGCACTGGCACGGAGGAAACATCCTTTAAATTCAGGTCAAGCCCACTGTCGTACTTCTTAGATGCTGCTATGATGACTTATATCACCTCTGCGGGTTTTTGTCTGCTTACTCATGCTGTGCGAGTGGTAAGGAAGTACTGCAGATAACAGAGATGAAAGATGCACTCAATCCCAAGGCAGTCAATGAACAGTGATAATACTTCTCATGGACACCTTAAAGAGCTAGAATGGGAGATGGTTCTAGTTCTCTGGCTGCACGTTGGAGCCACAAAAAATGGAAATATACCTGGATCCCACTTTTCCCTGCATGTGAAACAAAACACTGTATTTTCCAAGCTGTGTGGTTGAAAGCTAAATGACTGTGAAATATCAAGGTTTGAACAAAAGAAAAGAGCTAATGGTAGCAATCTGTAGACAGACAGGAAAAATAGAGCACATGTAAAATTTCTGGGAACTTAAAGTTCTTGTCATAGAGGTCCTTCACTTGCTTGGTTAGTGTTACCCCAAGGTATTTTATGTCATTTGTGGCTATAGTAAAGGGTGATGTATCTCTGATTTCCTTCTCCACTTCTTTGTCCATTGTATATAGGAGGGCTACTGATTTTTTTGAGTTGATCTTGTATCCTGCTATGTTGCTGAAGGTGTTTATAAGCTGTATCAGTTCCTTGGTGGAATCTTTGGGGTCGCTCAAGTATACTATCATGTCATCTGCAAATAGGGAAAGCTTGACTTCTTCCTTTCCAATTTGTATCCCCTTAATCTCCTTATGTTGTCTTATTGCTCTGGCTAGAACTTCAAGTACTATATTGAATAAGTATGGGGAGAGTGGACAGCCTTGCCTCGTTCCTGATTTTAGTGGAATTGCTTTGAGTTTCTCTCCATTTAATTTGATGTTGGCTGTTGGCTTGCTGTAAATTGCCTTTATTATGTTTAGGTATGTTCCCTGTATTCCTGATCGCTCCAATACCTTTATCATATCAGCATTGTTTGTAATAGCCAGAACATGGAAACAACCCAGATGCCCTTCAACTGAAGAATGGATAAACAAAATGTGGTACATATACACAATGGAATACTACTCAGCAGAAAAAAACAATGGCATCATGAGGTTTGCAGACAAATGGATGGATCTAGAAAAAATCATCCTGAGTGAGGTAACCCAGACTCAGAAAGACAAACATGGTATGTACTCACTCATAGCAGGATACTAGACATGAAACAAGGATGAATTGTCTGCTACTCACATCACCAGGGAGGCTACCTGGAAAACAGGACCCCAAGAAAGACACAGGGATCGCCCAATGACAGAGAAATGGAATGAGATCTACGTGAACAGCCTGGACATGAGTGGGGGTATTGAAAGGCGAGGGTCGAGGGAAAGAGAGCTTGGGGGAGCGGGAGATCCCAGCTGGATCAACAACAGAGAGGGAGAACAAGGAATAGGAGACCATGGTAAATGAAGACCACATGAGAACAGGAAGAAGCAAAGTGCTAGAGAGGCCCACAGAAATCCACAAAGATACCCACACAACAGACTGCCGGCAATGGTCGAGAGACAGCCCGAACTGACCTACTCTGGTGATGGGATGGCCAAACACCCTAATTGTTGTGCTAGAAACCTCATCCAACTACTGAGGGATCCGGATGCAGAGATCCATGACTAGGCCCTGGGTGGATCTCTGGGAGTCCAATTAACGAGAATGAGGAGGGTTTATATGAGCGAGAATTGTTGAGACCAAGGTTGGATAAAGCACAGGGACAAATAGCCAAATGATTAGAAACACATGAACTATGAACCAATGGCTGAGGGGTCCACACTGGATCAGGCCCCCCGAATGGGTGAGACAGTTGACTGGCTTGATCTGTTTGGGAGGCATCCAGGCAGTGGGACCAGATCTTGTGCTCATTGCATGAGTTGGCTGTTTGAAACCTGGGGCCTATGCAGGATTGTTTGGCTCGGCCTGGGAGGAGGGGACTAGACCTACCTGGACTGAGTCTACCAGGTTGACCTCAGTCTGTGGGGAAGGCTTTGCCCTGGAGGAGATGGGAATGGGGGGGGGGCGTTGGGGGGAAGGTGAGGGGGACGGGAGGGGGGGAGAACAAGGGAATCCGTGACCGATATGTAGAACTGAATTGTATTGCAAAATAAATTAAAAAAAAATTGCAATGTATATTAAAAAAAAAAAAAAAAAAAAAAATTTCTGGGAACACTGTAGGAACGCCTCTTTAGTAACAAGCAATGTGATTGGGTGGGGGTTGGAGTCACTCTGACAAAGTAAAGCTTGAGGAAATCAGAGAATCTCTTTCTAAGACCCCAGTGTTCTCATCTTGGAAGTGTGAGAATAATATTTAATTCATAGAGTTTGAGAATGATGCAAAAGCCATGAGTATTCACTCTTCCTTTTGAACTGGAATGAAATAGATGTTAGGGGAAGGGGCGCATCTATGACTGGAGGCTGATGTGGTCACAGGGCTGCCTTATAGCAGGAAATGACCCCAGGAGCAGGAAAAACAAGACCCTCCACATTCAGGCAGGATCAACATGGCCCCCTGAGATGACAGCTAACTCTCTTTGCCTTCCCACCATCTAAACATCAAAGCTTGATGTCATTTGCTTCTATCATGTATGTGATAACCTGACACATTGTGATAAACCCATAGAAGAACAATAAAGGAATTAAGCCTTATTCCCAGAAAACCCCAGCTTCTTGTTAGGAGTAGAAACATTCTCTGTCCTTACACATGAACAATTGCCCCTTGCATTAAAGTTTGCACATAACTGACAGAGTGACTCTCAAGAAGCCTTCAATCAGCTCCCGAGCATGTACTTCTGCCCTGTAGCACACTGGGTCCCACTCCCTTACTTTGTCTCCTCTGTATTCTTTTCCTCATTATGATAAGAACTTGAAAACACTGATTAGGGGTCTCAGTCTGGTCTATCTTAAGACCACCCTAGCCTCCCTTGCTAGAAACACTTCCATTCATTCTACAAAGACTTATTAATTGCTAGTTACATTCTGGGTACTTGGAAAGGTGTTAGACATTTACAAATGAACAAGACACACTCCTACCTAGGAGCTCACTCTCCTGAGAAGTGTGTGTGTATGATCTAGCTACCATAAGGGAAGAACACATCAAAATGCTAGGCATCAGCCTAAAAGCACAGTGTGTCCTTGGGAAAACTGAGGCTTAGAGAGGCAAGGTAACATCCCAGGGGCATTCAGCTGGAAAATGGCAGATACAAAATATTGTAAACTCTGCTAGCCTAGGTAATTGAACAAGCATGATGCAAGCTTTAGCTGTTTGTAATCAAGGTAGAAGTGTAGAACCAAGAATTCGATCATTCCGTTGGAGACAACCCTGCCCTGGGGCTTCCTGCTTTGCATCTTTTTCTGAGAAATTAATTCCTTCCACTGTGTGCTGTTTCTCTTGTACAGCTGCCTCCCAGCTGGATCTGGGACTGAGAAGTCACCTGCAGAATGTTGAGGCTCACTCTCCTTCCATCTCCAGGAGAAAAACCAACAAGAATTCTGTGCTTCGGTTTCACCCACCTTTTAACTCTCGCGCAGCCATTTGGTCGTTGCTGCTCTTGTCTTGTGGATGAACTTAGTTTATGTGTTATTTCCCCCTTAAATTTTAAGGACATGTATCTTCATGAAAAGAACAAAGGAAGAAAAACAACTTGTAAGTTATCACAAGAAAAGCCCCTGCTAAAAGCAATAAGTTTGCTGACAGATGGCAGAATGAGTTGAAAAGCGAATACCATATTTACTAAGTTTATCCCACTTAGTAAGCCAAAAAAGTGTTATCTAATTCTCTCCCCTGTGTATGTGTATGTTTTGGAATAAACAGATGCCTAATGAGGAATGTGTCGAGTGTAGTCTTAGTGGAACCTGGATAAACCCAGGTTCTCATGTAGGGTTTGATTTTGACAAATATCAGTGTTCAAAGTCGGATCTATTGTAAATAAAGTTGTCAGAATGAAAACAGCACTACAATGCTGTCAAAGCAACATTATTTAAAAAATAAAACACTCTGGGTTATTATGTTACATAAATTTGTGTCTTAAAATCTCTCTATTATTTATATAGCTTTATAATAACAACTACAAAGTACTAAAAAGGACACATGCCCTGTCATTGTTGGGAAATCTGGATGTATATATGACTGCTGTGGCTAATTAGGATATTGTCATGCTTCTGAAGCACATGGAGACAGTTAACCAAGATGTGTAGTTATTTATATTGTGCAGAATGAGCTCCTTCCCTTGACTGACTTCCTCTAAAAGCCATAGTTTTTTGAAAGAAAGAACTCCCGAGGCTGTGTAGCCAGATAAAGAGGGTGCATAATGCAGTTCCAACCACAGAGAATAGTCTGAGATACCATGTTCATCACAGGATCCTGCATGGATTCAGATGCCAAGTGACTGTGTTAACCATGATTTTTAGAATATGGGCTAATTGGGTGCTAGTTAATGTCACTGTTGGTTTCTTCAAGTGAAACATTGAGATAAGCAATTTGCACAGGGGCCACAAAGGTTATATCAAAGGTTTATCATGGGTTACATCACAGAGTCAGCATGGGCTATGTCACAGGGTCAGCATGGGTTATCACAAGATCAGCATGGGATATACCATAGGACTACTATGGTATGTACTACAGGTTCACCATGGGATGTATCACAGGGTCATTGTGGGATATACCACAGGTTCAGTATGGGTTGTATTACAGGGTCTTTGTGGGATGTATTACAGGGTCATCAGGGGATAGAGCACAGGGTCATCATGGGATGTATCACAAGGTCATCATAGGATGTATCACAGGGTCATCATGGGATAGAGCACAGGGTCATCATGGGATGTATCACAGGGTCATCACAGGATGTATCACAGGATCATCATGGGATGTATCACAGGGTCATCATGGGATATATTACAAGGTCATCATGGGATATATTACAAGGTCATCATGGGATAGAGCACAGGGTCTTCATGGGATGTATCACAGTGTCATCATAGGATGTATCACAGGATCATCATGGGATGTATCACAGGGGCTTCATGGGATGTATCACAGGCTCATCATAGGATGTATCATAGCGTCCTCATGGGATAGAGTCCAGGGTCCTCATGAGATAGAGCACAGGGTCAACAGGGGTAGCATTAGATTTTTCTTGTCTCACTAAAAACACACATGGAAGTAAAAGCAGGTAGTTTGTACTTCTTCCCTCTTCCCATCCTTCCTTTTTTCCTCCTTTGGGCTCCCTCTTTCCTTGTCCTTTTTTCTTTATTTCTATTGTTATAAAGTATGGAAATATGGTTGCTAATCAGTTAATTAACTTGAGACAAAATAAACTTCAAATTAAGAAGTCTCACTAAAAATTAATATGCCATAGTGATAAAAGGATCCATTTTTGATAACATCATAGCTGTGAATGTGTATACCTCTAATAACACATTAAAAAGTGAAATGTAGGTAGGGGACAGGGAAAGGACAAATGAACAAGTCCCTGACCAAAATCTGAGATCTGAATATTCCACAGTAATTGACAGAACACGTAGATACCAGAGCAGAAACGTACAACCCATCAGTTGGACTGAACTGGCATTTAGTGATGCTACTTTTACTTGCACACAGGACATATGTAAATCAGAGTTTTAGTATGTTTTCATAACTAATGGGCTAAACACATGTTTATATGTCTAGTTGCTCTTTACAGTGCTCTGTCCAGATCCCCTTCACAAGGGTAGTACAATAATACAGCTGTTGCTGCCAGCTCTCAGTTCCCTTTAAGAGGGTGGCTGTTGGCTGAAGGGCACCGCTGGCTCCTTTAGAAGCCGCCTTGCTTCCAGCACACAAAGATATGCCACCACCCGAGGCCTCTCATGGCTAGTGACTGACTAATAGGTTTGGGAGAGAGCACGCCCGCTGCCTCTTTGTGTCGGGCTGGATGTGCTCTGTAATCGAAATCATGCTCCAGAACTTTAAAAGCTAAGGCTGACGCTAGATGGGAAGAAAGGGAGAGAGAGCTATCCAGGGGAGGGAGGAAGACAGTGCTGGGCTTTTCTTTTTCCTCATACCTGTTGGACAGGGTGGGGGGCAGGAGGCAGGTCTCACAGAAGAAGCTGGGAGGCAGCCTTGAGTCTCTACCCCTTCATTCCTGGTTTCTTGAAAGTCTGGATTGTAAAGACAGTGAAGGAATATCCATTGGCTGCTCTTTGTCAAGAAATCCATGCATCCATCATTAGAGGATGAGGAGAGGCTCCATGGCTTTGAGCTCCATCCTTAAAGGCCCTAAGCCTCAAGGGGAGCAGCTAGGCTGGGCTGCCTTTCTCAAGCATGAGGTGCTAATTCTGCAAAGTCTCTTAGGAACACATGTTCCAGGGGGAGCTGGCACCATTTCTTCCTTCCTAAAAACCAAAAGGTGCCAGGGGAAATTCCTGTTGTTCTTCTGGATGGGTTTGACCAGGATTCATAGCTTTGCCTTTCTTTCTTTCTTTTCTTTCTTTCTTTCTTTCTTTCTTTCTTTCTTTCTTTCTTTCTTTCTTTCTTTCTTTCTTTCTTTCTTTCTTTCTTTCTTCCTTCCTTCCTTCCTTCCTTCCTTCCTTCCTTCCTTCCTTCCTTCCTTCCTTTCTTTCTTTCTTTCTTTCTTTCTTCTTTCTTTCTTTCTTTCTTTCTTTCTTTCTTCTTCCCTTCCTTTCCCTTTCCTTCTTTCCTTCCTTCCTTCCTTCCTTCCTTCCTTCCTTCCTTCCTTCCTTCCTCCCTCCATCTCTCTTTCTCACCCCCCACTTCTTGTAATTTGCTGAGCTGAGCTGTGCTGCTTGTCAAACTAATTAACCTTTCTGAACTCAAATTTAGAAACTTCAAAATACTTCACAGAATTCTCCCAAGGCACCAGTTAAATTAGGAAATGATTCAGCAAATGTGTTTTATGATTCCTGGAAAACTTAGTTTGCTGTTTCTACCCCCCTTTTTATATAGGATAATGTAAAATAAGTGTTATCAAAGACATCTGACATAAGACATAAGACAGCTCATCTGTCCTAATGTGCTGTTATGCTCTATTTGAAATGAATACTTGTTTTTCTTTGTTATTTATGCCTTCCATCTTTCTAGAACACCAGCCTAAACAGCATTTGTTGGGAGAAAAGTCTGCAGAAACCAAACCTTGAACAGAGTGCACAACATACTTAAGGGTTAGTTGCTTCTATTTCTTACCTTTCGGACAATGGAAGAAAATACATTTGATTCTTAAATAAAAATTTAAAAACTTCAAGTACACAAATGTATGAGTTAGATCAGAGATCAAGGAGTGAAGTTTTCCAACTGGGAAGGTCAGAGAGTCTCTTTCCCAGCCATTCAAATGTGCCATGTGTGAAAAGCAACTCCCCAAAGATACAGCAGAATGACCACGACTGTGTCTGTTCTTAGAAAGGCAGACAGGAAGTCAGCTGTTCCACAGCTATAAATTAGTTAACTTATATAATTCAGTGGAGGGATGATAGACTCATCTTCTCTCTCTCTGGAGAGAAGACATATATATATATATATATATATATATATATATATATATATATATATATATATATATATATATATATATATATATATATATATTATTTATTTATACAGCTTCCGTAGAGCTGGTTACAGATGGTTGTGAGCTACTCAAAGTGAGTGCTGGGAAACCACACTCAGAACTTTTACAAAAGCAGCAAGTACTCTTAACTGGTCAATATCTCTTTAGGCCTAATTTAAATTATTTTTACCATTTTTGTCTTATTGACAAACTTTTTTTTCAATTTAAGTGTAGTGGCACATACATGTAATTCCAGAATTCAGGAGTCTGAGTCTGAGAGACTGAGAGCTGGAGAACATTCTGAGGTGCATATATCTCAGTTTGTTTTTAAATTTTCTGTTACCAAAGCTTTCAGTCCTACAGAGAAGAACAATGAGTATGCACATGAATACTCATCTGAATTCACCCTTTGTTATTTCATTTATTTTATCACTTTCAAATAAAATACAAACAAAATACAACTCCAAGGAATATCCCCTTAGAACAAGGATATTATTCTCTTACACAAACAGAAAACCACCAATTAGCAATGGCAGAGTTCTGTTATTCAGGGTAACCGTTCCCCAGTACTTTCTGCTGACTTTCTTCTTCCGCAAGGCCTGAACCACAATCTAACTAGAAATCACATGTAGCATGCATTTGTCATTTCCCCCCCTTCATCTAGTACAGCTTCCTGGCCTTTTGTTTGTTTTTTTTTTATGATTTAAAATAATCTAAATTAGGTGTAGGATGTGTTCAGATTTGGATCGGCCTAATAGATGATTCTTACATTAAAGGTACACTTTTTGGGAGGACAACAAAACAGAAACTTCTCAGTAACGCCTTCCACCTCATTGGAAGGATTGTGATGTCAGTGTCAGTACTGAGATTCCGAACCAGAGTCACTTGTAGCTGGGACAGGATCTCCCGCGTCTCACTTTGCAACTGAACATTTTATTCTATGGTGTGATATTTTAACATTACATAAGGATTGGCAGGATGGCTCATTGGGTAAAGGTGCTTGCTGCAGAGTCTGGTGGCCTGTTCAATCCCTGAGACCCACGTGTGGTGGGGGAAGGGAATTTACTTCTAGAGGTTGTCTTCTGACCACCACATGCACACTGTGGTGTGTGCACTTCCGCCAAATAAACGAATAAATGTAAGAACTAAAATGATTAAAATCATATGGCTAAATTGTCCTCAATGTTCAATCTTATTCTTTAAACAAAACCACGACTTTTCTAATTTTCTCTTCTTCGACATTTGTTAGTTGTCATTATTATTTAAATAAAAACTTTAAATCTATCTTTTTTTGTGGAATATGGTAGCCAGATTGACCTTTTTTTTTTTTCCTGTATGGTATGATCTCATTCTTTTTGATGCTCAACTGGTTAGTATCTGGGGCAGTGGAAGCCCATACTCTGAGCGTTGTGTCTTTGGTATATGCCTCTGACAGTTGGACTTCCTCAGTGCAGAGCTGTCAAGGCTTATTTTTCTATCTATACTTGTAGTCAACCAAGAATCCATCCCATTCCCTTGTAGATGGAGGTAGTATTTAGAAACCAACATTTCAACATATGGTGTGTCCAGTGCTGTTGAGGCCTCAAGTCAAGTTTCTAGGTTCTTTCAGCAAATGGTTGGGATATATACCTTTAAAAATATCAAGTTTATATGTGTCTTTTCAACTGTTCACCAGAGATCATTTTTCTCTGTTTGATATTGATGTCATTTCCCACATAGTGAGAACCTTGACTTCCAAATATATAATTTTATTTACTCATGTCTTCAATATAGCTTATCTGGTTTTATATATTTTTATATATTTTACATACATTACCTAGTCTTAATTTTTTTGTGTGTGAAATAGGCAGTACAATTGAGTCCTATGCTCTGTCCCTCGGATGCCTTGAGATATGAAAAGAAACACATGGGAAAACTCAGGCATGCACCAAGCTAAAATAAGGTCTATCTCATTAGTGGTCATGACAGAAGCAGACACAAAGTGTGTTTCCAATTTCCATAACTTGAAGCTTCTAGAACCACTGTATGATCCAGAGAGAAAAAAGTTTCAAATCTGTGACTGAACATTCCACTTCTCAAGATAAAGGGAATAATACGTTGATTTGACAATGACTATTCTTAACTGTCTTAACTGTCATGAACTAAATGTATGTATTTTCCAAAATCATGTATTCAGTGTATGTATGTATATGCACATACATGCATGCACACTGAAATAATGTAGCATTTCAAATATTTTTGGAATGTTGTAACTTTTTTCTATGACTTACTTTTCTCACCAAAAATACATTGGACATTGTGCATTTTTCCCCTGCATGGATGTGTGTGCTTGTTGTCTTGCTATTATTGGAATAAGAATTAAGACATAGGATAATATTACAAGGAGTTTTTAAAAGCAATGTTTGCAAATGATAATGCTTAAGAAAGTTTTAGCCCTAAGAAACTTTGCAATTGTGTTTTTCTTACAGAGAAAATTTATGCAATATTCTTCATGTTTTTTCAACATCACCAGATGGTGAGTGGATAGCCATGAGGAGAAGAGGTGACCCAAGTTGCTTCTACAGTGATAGAAAAGATAGCAAAGCAAGAGGAAGACATCTCTAGTGCCAAAGGCTTTCCCCCCTTCACTCATCTTTTAAACTGATCACAGATTGCTTTATTGAATTCTACTGTGTCACTTTATAATATAACAAAGTCATTCCTTTTTACCTCCATGTTGGAAAAAAAAGTATCTTAGCATATGGAAAAGGACTTTCTCAGTTCATTTGAGGTTGAGAGTAATTGGTAAAGAAAATTGTTCAGAAATCTGTCATATCATGTAACAACAAATGGAAAGAGAGTATTTCAATTTACTACTCAATATGAAAAGGCAAAAGGAAGCCTTCCAATGAGCATTATTTTTTTTATGTGAGCTGCAAGAAACACACCAGCAAGAAGTTAGAAAAAATGTTTATGTGATTTCTCCCACCCTGTGACAAATGTAGACTAGAACTGTAGTGCTTTGCATGATGCCAGACTTAAATTGTCAGTTGATTAAACAATAATATTAAGAACATTCTGCATTGCCAACGGGAATGATTTGGTCCATTTTTCCTTCTTATTTAGCATATTGTGGAACCAGTCAACCCAACAGCCTCCAAGCTAAAAATTCTAAGCCATACAATTTGCATATATTTCTGAAAAGAAGGATATTCTAAAATTGAAAAATGCTTTCTATGTAATGAAGGGAGTGGAAGATGTATATGAGTGTTGCAAAATTCATACATGTGTCCTCATATATCTCTCATATCAAAAAGAGAAGGAGAAAAATGGACACATATCATGCCTGGACAGAGTAGAGAAATTATGGGACTTGAGGGTAATCATTGTCTTCATCTGGGTCCCCATTGATCATCCCACCAGGCCCAACAGACAGTTCCACATCTGGGGATCCATCCACAGATGCTGTAGTCAAACTCAGCAGGTCACAGAACAAAACAAACAGACTTGGATTTGGGGAAAGGCATGTAGGGAGGAGGGGATATTGACAGACGTGGAAGGGAGGTAAGTGAGAGTTGGGGATAAGAGTAATCAGAGTGCATTGTAGACACGTGTGAAATTTTCAAAGAATAAACTTTAAAAAAAGTTTTTTTAAAGAAATTAAAATCAGACAACTTGAAATTTGGTTCTAGTTTGGTTACTAAGTATCAGCAGGTTACTTTTAGTATGGTTATCTTTAAAAGATGGCTTGTGGGGCAGTGGACTAAATAACTGTCCAAATCCTAATGATTATTCATCTTCTTCTCTTGAGAAGATTCACACAGGAAAAAATGTAAGGTTAATGTTTAAATCAATGTAAAGTTATTTAGCGGTCCCTAACTTTCTCTTCTCTTATATCTATCTAAAATATTATCGATTGAACAGTCTGACTGATATAACATTCTTATTTCCATAGTATAGCTGATAAAAATATCAATATTCACATCCTTCTTAAAAATATTGAGATCATAATACAATTAAATCATTTTCCCCTTCTCTGTCTTCCCTCCAAACCCATCCATGTATTCCTCTTGCTCTCTTTCAAATTTATGGTTTCTTTTTTGTTAATTGTTGTTATATGCGTATGTATATACATGTATATTCCTAAATAAAACCTGCTCAGTCTGTGCCATGTTACTTGTATGTGTACGTATTCAGGCCTGACCATTTGGTATTAGAGAGCCAATTGGTGTGACCTTCCCTGGGGTAAACTATTTCTCCTACTCTGAGCATTTCTTAGTTGCCTATAGCTCTTTATCTAGGGTTGAGGCTACTTAGGGTTTTCCCTGTTTAAGTTAGCATGTCCATTGGTGTCCTCCATGGTAAGGCCAAGTTCAATATACTACAAACATGTAACTGCAATCCAGAAGTGATGAATACTGTTTTTTGTTTTATTTTGTTTGGGGATGGGTGTGTGTGTGTGTGTGTGTGTGTGTGTGTGTGTGTGTGTGTGTGTGTGTATGTATGTTTTGTCAGAAGGTTTTGCTCAGTGCATACTAGAAGAACTTACATGGACTGAAAACTCACAATGCTAGCCAACTTGAAAGAAAGAACTCTGGGATCAGCCATGCCTGAGTTTTAATTTTGGTTGTCCCATTGCTTAGCTGTGACCTTGGAAAGATTCCAGACTTCCTCCTGGCAGACCGAAGTTTGTTGGAAAGGCTTCAGGTATTTGAAGATGGAGTTGCCTAAGCATGTTTTAGGTGGCTGTAGCTCTGGTGCAAGTATACTTAAAATGCTTTTTATAAATCTGAAATATTGGGAAAGGTTACTTATAATAAAACAAATATCCCACTTATCTTTACAAATGACCCAAATCATTGCCTTGCCCAGCTTTAATACCAGGAGAGGTGCCTAGTCTTACTACAACTTGATATGTCATGTTTGGTTGATTTCCATTTTCTGATGAGAAGCAGAGGAGTGAATGGAGTGGATTGGGAGTAGAGAAGGGAGGGGAAACTGTGGCCAGAATGTAAAATAATAATAATAATAATAATAATAATAATAATAATAATAGAAAGAAAGAAAGAAAGAAAGAAAGAAAGAAAGAAAGAAAGAAAGAAAGAAAGAAAGAAAGAAAGAAAGAAATGGCCCAAACCAAGAACAGACAAGGCCTTTAGTTCACTGATGGGCATACTTTGTGAATTACTATGGTATACAGCTTTGTAGCAGCAACATGAAAGTGTCAGTTGTATTTGGGATTGTTGATACTTCATAATATACATTTATTTTCTGCATGTGCATGTGTTTTATATGCATATTTGTGTGGATGCACATTCCTGTGCATGCTGGGGAATGTGGAAATCAGAGGCCAATCTTGCTTGGGTGTCTTCCTCTATTGCTTTCTTTGAGACAGGGTTTCTCACCAAACCTGGAATTCACTGATTGGCTAGATATGCTGAGCTACTGGGCTCTGCCCCTGCCTCACAATGCTGAGGTTAGAGGAACCTACAGTCATTCCCAACTTCGCATGTGTGTGCTGGAGATCTGAAATCAGGCACTTATGCTTGGGCTCCAAACATTTTACCTACTGAGCTGGTTCTTCAAACATCTCCATAGTAGTGCAGGTTTGAAACAGAAGCTGGATTTTCTTTTTTAATCATGTGTGAAATTCTTCTGATTGAATACTTCTCACGGCATCCATTGTATTTAGAAGAAAGTATGGATTTTGAGGATATTTGGTTTCTGTTTCCTACCCTGCAGTTTTATCTCTTCACATGCCTTCATGTCTCACCACATCTTGGATATATGTATATTTCTCTTTGTCTTGTGTTACTTGCTGTGTAGATGGTCTTGAAGTTCCACATGGCTATCTTCTTGAATACTCAGCTATTAACTCACCTCCAATGAGAACCTTCCCTTCTTGCATTTTTCTTCTATTTAAGTCACCTATGTTATTTTCTTGACATGAGCCATATCTCTCAGCAATGATTCTACTTAATTGTCTTTACCTGTGTTGATTTTCTGTTTCTGCCTGGATGACACACGTCATATTTGAGGGCAAGTTCCAGGAATTCGGGAACCATGTTTTTCATGTCTATGCTATAATTACTATTATGTAACATTGTATAGTATGATAAATATCCAATGATTAATAGCTTATTGACTGGATAAATGACCCATAATTTCTCTTTTAAAAAAATCTACTCTCATACTGTCTTTTTCTGCCCACTAAGGTACCTATGGTATAAGTCTCAAGATTTTGGAGATGAAATGCATCTACTATATCATTCTCCTAGGAAGTCTTTCTTTATTTTCTCCCTCAAGGTTGGGAGAGATATTCGTGTGTTGTACTAGTTACTTTCACCTTACTGTGACCACATACCTGACAGGAACAGCTTAAGGGAATTAATTTGACTTTGACTGACAGTTTCAGTCAATCATGGTGGAGAAGGCGTGGCCAAGCAGTTCAGTACATGGAGGCAAATGTGGATGGTGCAGGCTGATTACATAGTGGTAACCCAGGATGCTGAAGGAGCCGCAGAACTCAGGCTTCTAGTTACCTGTTGCTGCTAGTTAGGTCTCATCTCCTGAAGGGTTCACAAACTCCCAAAACAGTGTCACTGGGACATTTCAGATTCAATCAAAGAAGAAATCCTTGGGCTTATCCTTACTGTTAATAACTCACTGTGCTTGCT
The DNA here is from genome assembly GCF_007827085.1 of Peromyscus californicus insignis. NCBI lineage: Eukaryota > Metazoa > Chordata > Mammalia > Rodentia > Cricetidae > Peromyscus > Peromyscus californicus. The sequence continues at coordinate 148,502,241 of NW_026294573.1, forward strand.
TATCAAAGCTTCTTCTACTTCATTTTGAAGCTAAGAAATTAGAAAATATTTTTGGAGCAAATCGGCAGTTTCAGACAATCTCTCATGTCTGCTCCATGCTCTCGTCTTTGGAGAGAAGGAAATAAGTGTCCACTAAGTTCACCTTTGCTACAAGTGAAATGATCTCAGGACTATCACCAAGATCCAAACACCTCTATTGATTAACAAACTGAACCACCAATCCTCAAGTTTGTAAGACACCCAGCAGTTAAGGTCAAGACTTATACAAGAAATCCATTTGGGATGAAAGTACCCATAGAGGTAGAAAAGATATCATAGCGGTTGACCCACATCTTGAATTGTCCCTCAGTGATCTCATGAAATTTGATCAGTTCTATGAGATGGTGATAATTAATGCATTTTTTTTAGCTAAGCCAGCCTTTCTCATCACCTCTTTTTTAGCCTTAATCCCCGAGGGCAACCATGTTGTTCTTTTACTCTTTCTCAAATTAATTGAGATTCAGTAATCACATACATTTCCCTGACCTCGTGGCTTTCAGGTGAAACCTGGTTGTTCAGCAACATTTTGTTATAAATTACTCATGATCCATCTTGGCAATTTCTGATTCACTAAATCTTACTATACATTGCCAGAGGCAAATTAAAGATGCCATTTGAATCTGACCCCAGAGGTACAATCTTGGTTTTTCTTGTGGAGATGTGTACTTGAGAGGTCCATGTGTGATTCACGGAAACACCCTGCTGAGCCGGAAATTGTCTAGAGGTGTCGGAGAAGCCACCATAGGACCAGATCCTTTGTGGTTTTGTGCCCCAGAGAAAAAGTAAGTTGTGATAGAACATGGGAGATCCCCTGTAGCCCACCATTCCAACTGACACGGTTTGGGATCTTGTTCTCTCATCTTTGCACAAAATACCTCCCCAGTATCTTGATTTAGGGCAGCAAGCAGTCCCAGCGTTCTCCACAGTGGGGCTGATTGCTAATGGGGACTGGAATAGACTGCAGTGCACACCAGGCCTCCGGTTCCTCCACTGCGGCTCTCATATCACATGATCCAGTGTACCACTATCCTTTCCGATTCCCTCATCAACTGTTTAGCCCATCTCCCTGGACTCACCACTGCCCACACCAGCTTTTTACACACCTAGTAGCCAGCAAAGCCTTTGTAAATGAAACATGTGTTTGTCGTTTTCATGTTTTAAAATTACAAAGTGAATCTGTAATGAGGCCTTTAAATAGTGATCATATATTCTGAGTAAACTGGCACATATGTGAGTGAAATGCTGTACTGCTAGGACCTGGAAACAGCCAGGTAACTGAGGCTGTTTCGGACACTTGGGGCAAAACCTTTGCCATGGCTTCTCCCTGCATCCCTCTCTGCCTTGTGTTTCCTCTCTCCGCACCTCTTCTCCTCCATCACTCAAACTAGCTGACTTTAACATTCTCAGACATACGGAGAGGGTATCCTCTCTGTCCAGATTGTTCTTGCATCAGCCCAGCCAGTCCCTTCTCCTACATGGTTAGTTGTTTTTCCTAAGCAAAATCTGACTACAGTATTGTGCCAAGGCTCACCATCATGTCACCAGCAAGCTTCGCATCCTCGGCCTGATATAGCCAGTTCCCTACTCTGCTGTGCCCACCAGGGACCTTACAGACATGCTTACACTCTTCTGAAGTTTACATTTAATGGGTTTCAGCAGGTTTGTCTGCCCTACTAGACAACACCAGTGCAATTATTTCTCTGCATCTAGAAAGTCCCTGACACATGGCAGAGCCTGCCTCATCAATAGCTGCTGAGTAAATTGATTGGTGCAATTCTCCCGCCCATTGGTCTAATGAGTGACTTAAAGCACATACATGTTCACACTGGTTAATGTAATCGCCAAATATATGGGGTTTTGGTATATTTTCTCTTCATATTTTAAAAATACTAAAATCCCTCAAAAAACAAAAAGTACCAAATTAAAGGTATCATAAATTTTTACATCTATATTTCATGTAACCATTTTAACTTTTCTTTCTTTTGAAAGAAAAATGGAAGAAAGTGAACCTTTTGATCTTTCTAGGATGGGGTAAGTAGCATGGAAATTGAAACTCATGGTTCAATGACAGCATTCTATATTCATGCAATGAAAAGTCTACAGAGTGCACAATATTTTAATTTCAGGCACATTCACAATCAATACTGATCACCACATTCTAGTCAATTGTTCAGTGATCCGTGTCGATCATGATGACAGCCGGAATTCATCGTGTGGGTATGTCTTACATAGGCTTAGTACCTCTGGGAAAACCATTTTAGGGGGAGCAAGACAAGGCTTAGGGCAATTTGTGAAATAATTGTCAATTTTCACACGAGCCCTCAGTTGATCTTCCATCCCATGGGGCTCCTCCACTCTCATTGCTGCCTCATAAATTCACCTATCCAGAGCCAAACTTACTTTAGGAAGATTGGAAACTGTACACATCATAAAAATCATTCTTCAGTTATCACACAGAAACTAGAATTTTAAGCATGGTCTCAACCTGTTGAAGGAGTGGAAGACTGGGCATATAACTTTGCTGTGTGAGTTTCTCCTGGGGAGCTGTAAACAGAAGTCTACTCATCCTATATGGGGCATGAACAACAGACCAAAGGATCAGTTGCAACAAGATCTGACATGGAAGAGCACTGAGTTGGTTTGCTTGTTTACAAAAGCCTAAGTGACCCCCAAACAGCCGCTTCATTGAAAAGTACTACCCCAGCATGGCTGAAAACTTCCCTATGACTCCAGAAATGAAGTTCCCCACCCCTTCAGTTAACCTTCTACCCTCTAACTATTTTAGTTAGCACCTCCCAAATGCACATGCAGCTATAGCAGGATTTACTACAGCTGGGGACACAGGAATTAAGTGGGAAAATCTCGGTAGCAGGCTTAAGCACACTCCCTACCTGTTGCTTCTCTGAGAGACAGTCAGCAGGACTGCTCTTGTTGAGCACGTGCTACAGGTGATTGCTGCTGCTGACTGCGGTTGTAATGACTGGTAACCTTAAAGGACCCTATTCTACAACAAGCTTCTAGACCACACCAAGGACTTCTAAATAAACACACTGAGGGCTCAGAAAGAATCAGTCTCCTCTAAGAATGGGTACTCTGCATTAGAAACTTTACATTCATATTTGAATAATGCTTCCGTCCTTTTTAAAAATTTTAAGAATTTCAGGCAGATCAACTTCCTTTTTGTGCAGAGAACATTTGGTCAGGTGTTCATTATCAAATGGTTAACCAGTGTTGTGTTCAGTGCAAACTTAAAACAGCATTACATAAAATCATCATTTGACCTGACGTTTGCTGTTTTATGTTAGTGATTTTAAACTCTGGGGTAATCCCTAAGATTCAGTTATATCCAGTGTGGAGTCAACCTTGGCATAAGTCATGTGACAAGAGTAGTATGATAAAGGGTAGATAAATTTTCTAACACCCTCTTTTTCCACCCATAGCTCATGCACGCACCTGTGCGCGCGCGCGCGCGCGCGCGCGCGCGCTGCGCGCACACACACACACACACACACACACACACACACACAGAGGTGTGCACATGTACACTTGAGGCGGACAAGGGCTACTTCTTGTCATGTCACAATTCAGAAGAGAACATAATTAGTTAGATAAAGTCAACAAGAAACAAATGGAGTTTCTATCATACTTTGTCATAGCAAATAGAATCTGTCAAAATGTCTGGAAGCATCATTGGGCCAATGATGGAGAAATGGAAGAGATCTACATGAACAGCCTGGACATGAGTGGGGGTAATGAAGGGCGAGGGTCGAGGGAAAGAGAGCTTGGGGGAGCGGGAGATCCCAGCTGGATCAACAACAGAGAGGGAGAACAAGGAATAGGAGACCATGGTAAATGAAGACCACATGAGAATAGGAAGAAGCAAAGTGCTAGAGAGGCCCACAGAAATCCACAAAGATACCCCCACAACAGACTGCTGGCAATGGTCGAGAGACAGCCCGAACTGACCTACTCTGGTGATGGGATGGCCAAACACCCTAATTGTCATGCTAGAAACATCATCCAATGACTGAGGGATCTGGATGCAGAGATCCATGGCTAGGCCCAGAGTGGAGCTCTGGGAGTCCAATTAGCAAGAAAGAGGAGGGTTTATATGAGCGAGAATTGTTGAGACCAAGGTTGGATAAAGCACAGGGACAAATAGCCAAACGAATGGAAACACATGAACTATGAACCAATGGCTGAGGGGTCCCCAACTGGATCAGGCCCTCTGAATGGGTGAGACAGTTGATTGGCTTGATCTGTTTGGGAGGCATCCAGGCAGTGGGACTGGGTCCTGTGCTCATTGCATGAGTTGGCTGTTTGAAACCTGGGGCCTATGCAGGGTCGCTTGGCTCGGCCTGGGAGAAGGGGACTGGACCTGCATGGACTGAGTCTGCCAGGTTGATCTCAGGCCTCGGGGGAGGCTTTGCCCTGGAGGAGGTGGGAATGGGGGGTAGGCTGGGGGGAAGGTGAGGGGGGCGGGAGGGGGAAGAACAAGGGAATCCGTGGCTAATATGTAGAACTGCATTGCATTGCAAAATAAAAAAAAAAAAGATGTGAGACGAAAAAAAATGTCTGGAAGCGGAGAAAATTTTATTGAGAAAATATTTGTATTTTTAGCGACCCTCTGAATTACCCACAGAGCTCCTTACCTTTAAACTCGTGATTTCCTGCATTAAGCATGGGAAAGAACAGCTTACACAAGTACAATGCTGGATACAAAGAAAGACAATGTGCTCATTTGTGAACATAACAGTGGTAGCTCAAAGACGAAATGAGGAGACTCATACATATACAGCATTGCTTTAACATTCACTCGAGCTGGCTCCATTTTCCCCCTCTGAACACATGTGAAAATAATTTCAGGTTTTAACCTTTCATTGCATGTTTTAGGCTTTTGTGAGAGGGTGTCCTGTAGTCCAAGTTGTCTGCTAACTTACTACGCAGGCGAGGCCAGCGTCGGACAATCTATCTCCCTGCATCTGTCATCCCCCATCAAGCTCTGGGATTACAAATGTGTGTTGCCATACCCAGCGATGCTTTTTAATTTAAAAACAGCCTAAGTACTTCATCTTCTGAGGTACCATTTTCCTCTGTGTGCATGACTAGCCCACATTAACAGTCATTACGTTGTGGCTGTGTTTGTGTGACACTACCTTCCTTACATAACATTTTGTGATTCACAACATTGTTAAAATTTAAATGGGTGTATATCATTTTTAAAGTATAGTAAAGCTACCCCAAAACACTAGAGAGGGAAAACAAAACACCTCAGTACTTATTTGGCCTGCTTTCCTTCATTTCTGATGTCAGACTAACTCTGTCTTGTGGTGATATTTTAATTGTGCTGAAAAGTGATTTTATTTGTATGTTAATAAATAAAGTTTGCCTGGAGATCAGAGGTCATTAGTGAGCCAAGAATAGAAGTCAGGCAGTGTAGCCCACGTCCTTAATCCGATCACATGGCAGGCAGAGTCTCTGTGTGGGAGCGTGGTGACCTGAGTCATTAATCTCAGTACCAACCATAGAGACTAGGAGGTCTGTAAAGACAGGCAGTGACAAGGAAGTCATGTGGCTGGGCTTAGAGCCAATGAGAAGGCAGAACAGAAAAGCAATAAAACACAAGAAATACAGGAAGAAGGTCTGTCTCTCTCTGGGGGCAGGGAGAAGCGATGGTGGCGAGGTGGTCAGATAAGGTAGTCGTGGCTCTTGCTCTGGTCTCTTTGGCTTTAACTCTGTATTTGGCTCTGTGTTTCTTATTTAATAAGACCGTTTAGAATTTCATCTACACTGTCTTCATTCTCTTTATTTATGGTCTGATGTTCACAGATAAAGGAGGCTTTTCTAATGGCTGGGCTAATAATGAGTGATTTTCACAGTTTTACTTTTCCTCATATTTACAAGGTCTTCATTTACTCATAATCTTTATTTCCATTTCTTTTCTGCAGATCTACTGACACAAATAGTTTTTAAAGTCTTAGTTAAAAATCATATACAATTTATATGCATGGTTTTTAAAAATTAAAGTCAATGTTCAGATACTCATCACTCATTTTGTGAGATAGAATTCTCCCAGAGATTTTAAAGTCTCAATTTGTGGTCGATTTCTGAATTCTTTATTTATTGTCTATATTTTGGCCTTTTCCTCCTTTAGAAGATGTTTCTCAAGGTTGTCTTCTCACAGTGCTTTATGGGAATTTCACTTGTGAGCATTTATATTCCTGAAAGTACTCATAAATTTTATTTTTGAGCTTTATACACATTAATTCATTATATACATAGTCATTGCTCTGTAACATTGTTTTGAGATACAGTCTCTGTGTGCATCTATTAATCCTTTATACCACCCTATGCTGTTTCACTGTGAGAATATATCAAAGTTATTTTTACAGTGTAAATGGAAAACCGAACTGATTCCCAGTCTTTTTCCAGGAGTGAATGATGTTGCCATGAAAGTTTTTGAACATGTTTTGGTGTGCTTGCCTTGTTGTTGCAGATTGCTCTGGAAGTTAGTTTCACCTGAGTGAAATTGCTGACTCTCAGATGATGTGCCTTATGATGGTCAGTGAATAATGTGAAGTTTGGTTGTGCCATTTTTGTAAACATGCACAGCCTCTAGTTTTATCTCTAATTTTGGGCATGTCTTGAGCAGGCCATCACAGCTCCATCATGCCCAGAAACCAGTTTCCCCATCACCTTGCCCGTCCCTCTGTCTCTTGCATCCCTCTTCCCACTTACACAGTGTTCCCTGGACCTTGGAAAAAGTGAAGTAGATGTTCTAATTATTGCTAATCATTCACCAATCACTTGTCATCATCACTTTGACCAATTATTCATAGTTGATAACAGCATTTCCTGTGCTCCTAAGTCTATCAATCTAACTTTGGGAATGGAATCTTATAGGTATAACTTGTTTTCTCATGATGCTTAATAATGATGGGATTATTTAACACATGAACAGGATGATTTTTTTCCTGTTTACAAAAGTTTGTTCATATTCAACAATCTACTCAGCCATGAGCCCAGTGGCTACATTGCTAACTTGCAGAGAAGACTGTACCTACTGATATAATAGCTGCAAGCCTGCTATGGGGTTAACCAAATGCTTTTTCATTGGTATTGAGACCTGCTCTATAGGAAGAAATTCACTGCTGTTGTTTGGAGAAATAGATAAGTCATTCCCATCAAATGGCCTTCTAAATAACAATTTATGTCCAGTGACTATTGCAGTTGTCAGCCTTGCCTAGAGAAATTGCCACCCCAAAGTGGAAAGTGACTTCTGCAGAGGCTTCTACTTGGTCAAAGTGAAGAGAACAAAGGATTGTTGGATGCTCAGTCATAAATGGATCACTTGATTCGCCCCTTACAAGGTTCAGGAAATATTGTAGAAGCATGATGTCAGGGGAATGTAAGAGCCAGAAGGAGGAGTGAAGTGTGTGGAGTACGGTTGTCTGGGTATGATATTGCCATTGTACCCATGAGCTCACAGAAACTGTGAACACATGGACACACCTAGCCTACACAAAATCGGGCCAGTTCATATCTGTCATGGGCATGGTAGGGACTTATATGGGTCACTGATTTCTGATTATCTATAGAGTCAGAGGTTTCTAGGGAAGGGAGAGATACATTTTTCAGTGGTATAGCCACTGTTAGAGTTCTCATGCTCCTGTGAATCATCTTTCACCTGAGAACCAGCAAGAACTAGTGAAACTGATTAGGTCATCAAAAACAAAGCAGTGTGCAGTGGCTGTCCCTAGGGGTTGGAGCGATTGCTTGCTCGGCATTTAAGAGCTCATACTGCTCCGACAGAGGATCCAAGTTTGGTTACAAACACCCACATCAGGCAGCTTACTCTGGCCTGTAACTCTAGCTCCAGAGCATTCAATGAGCTCATTTAGTCTCTAGGGAGACCTGCACTCAGGTTCACATACCTACACACAGAAACATACATATATCTAATTAAACAATAAATAAACCAAACCAAAAATATAGAGCAATAACAACAAAAGAGACACAAAGGGAAAGGGGGAACGAGTTAGGACACAAAAATGGAGTCGCCTGAGTGGGAGGGGATAAGAGAAGGTAGTGGTGGCTAATATGATGAACACACAGTATAGGCCTGTGTGAAAATGTTATGACGAGACCCTTGTCATGTCTAATTCATATATGTTAATAAAGACTGGAACTGTCTCTAAAATATTCATGTACTTAATATATCCGACACTGATTTTCAGCTATTATAGATTTAATTTTCTATTTTTCTTTATCAAGTTTTGAGTCTTCTTCATGGATTTACAACTTAAAGTGTGTATTTTAGACTTGGACAGAACACAGTGGCCCATGGTTGCAATTCAAGTACTTGAAAGGCTGAGGGCAGGGTTCACAGTGCATACCATGCCCTGGCTACAGAGCAAGTCCTTTCTCAGAAAATCAAATCAAACCAAGCAAATGAATAAACAGAATATTCTAAGCGTATCTCTTTTTGTGCTAACTTTACTATTTATCAATCTTAATAAATATACATTTTCTTAATTACTGTGGTTTTATAAAAAGTCTTCAAAACTAATAATGAGTTATTTCTAATTATAAATCTTAATTACAAATGTTGAAATTATTTCAGCTTTTAAGGTTTTCACTGCAATACTTTATATATGTGTGTGTACATAAATTTAAACTCTTTTCTAGTGATATGACATATATCTTAATTTAGTTAGATCTTTAAAAATGTCTTTCAGTATAACTTTGTAGATTCCTACATAAAGATTCTTTATAAATTAGTATGCATTATTTTCAGATCTATATCTTCCTGTCAGATTTAAAAATAATATACAAAATTAAAATGTATTTTTCCTTAAATTCATCATATTATTTAATATTTCTTAAAATTTTCCATTTCTTTACCTTGCTCTATTTAATTTATGTAAGCATGTCTGTTAGTCTGTTAATTGATGTCATTCTTCAGTTCTATCCACTTGTCTTTTTCAAGCACCCACTGAGGTTTGAATTTCTGCTTTCATGAGTTCAATTTATAGAATTTTATTGTTTTTCTTTCAAATCTACACAACAAATATTACTGTTGTTCTAGGCTCTGCTATTTCAGTCTCTATTACTTTCAACATTCAGCCAATGGAAGGGGAGCTCTCCCCACACCCCTGTGAACTTCATGTCCTGAGGTTCTCTCTTCCTTGACTTCGAGCCTAGTTCGTTAAGTGCAGAGACACTTGCATTCTGATGCTATGTTCCCCAGAGGAAAGCACCCAGAAACTCTGCACTGAGATCTCAATGATGCATGAAAACAGCTGTGCTCGTTGCTCTCAGGAACTACATACACTCTTCCCCATCGTCCATTGCCCAGGTCTGAACAGGCAAGATTTCTGCTCTTCTCTTATGCAATGAGTCTATTTTTCATTATTCCTTCTGTTTTGAGTATAGGCACTCAGGATTAATACTATGTTTCCTATTAAACTTCCTACCTCAGATTTCTAGGCTCTAAGATTTTTCTCCAGTCCACACCAAACATTGTAAGGCACTGACAGATTCATTGCCGGCATATCGGATAGATCAGGCCGAGCACAGTCATGAAGTGGACAAGACACATCAAATAGGATAAATGCTTCCTTCCTGCTCTAGCTTGTTATTCATACAGTCAAACAATGTATTGAATCAAAACGGTAAATGATTGGAGCCAGTCACACAATGTTTATCCTGCGTGGTTCCATCTACATGCTCTTTTAAGGATGGACAAAACCAATGGCTCTATGAGAATTAGTGATGAGACGAGAGGGCCGACTTTGCCTCTGCATGAACACCTATGTGCAGTCACCTCCCACATGCATGAGCACACACAGACACATGCACTTGTACATAGCCGAACACACACAAGCCACACACATGTCCATACACACACACACACACACACACACACACACACACACACTCTCACACACACACACACTCACACACACACACACTTACACACATTTGCTAAGTTATTATTTGCTCCAAATCCCGTGTTCTATCTCTTCTCATACACATTCTTAATCGAGTGTAAAGGACACACACACACACACACACACACACAAAGAGAGGGAAAGTTATCTGCATGATTGCAAATAACTTCAGAAAGAGTTCCCTGGGCGTGTTTTCCCTTCCCAGGTGGCGTGAATCTCAGCCTAAATCCTGGCTTCTGGCTTCAGATGCTGCCGGCTGTAGTAAGAGCAGAGGCTCACGCACTTCCCACACATTCTTTTGATCTCTTTCTGCTTCCAGACACAGGATGATTAAGTGTGCAGATGCTGGAGTCACACATCCTGGGTTGGAATCCAGACTGCTTTCTATTAGACACTGTGGGCTTGAAACCGACTTTCATTTAACTTTACCTTTCTCATTGGCAGTTTGGGCACAATGACAGTACCTAAAGGAAGCGTTATTGCCAGAATTTGAAGCATATGTATGTCAATTTAAATACAGAAACATTATTTGCCTCCTATTTATCTTGATTTCATCTTAGTTTCTCCTTAGCCTATTAGCACTATGTATTTAGTCTCATATTTCCATTTTCCTTACTCTCACCCCTTATCCACCATGCTATAGTCCAAAGTAGATGGTGGCAAAGTTCCCAGATACTTTTATGATCTCAGAGAGTGCTCTCACAAGTTGAATAGAAGTGTTAGCTTGATCAAGTGAGAGGGAAAAACCTTCTGCAATTCCTTCCTCAACATTCTGTAGTAGACTTTACTGTTAAATAAAATATATTTGATGAGGTTGGTGAGAAAAGTCTGTGCACTCCATACAGCAAAGTAACGTCTGAAATAGTAACAAATGACTGCCTGGAGGTACTCGGACAGGCTAATGGGTGTGTTGCCATTACCTGATGGCTTTGGAATTGACCTGTTTGAGGCAACGGGCAATGAAGAAATGTACAGAAAACCTGGAATTATGTGGACCATGAGCTCTGGTGGAGATGTACCAGCATCCTTGAGACTCCATGCATTTATTGTATATGGCTGAAAAAGGAGGTGGGTTAACTAAGTTCAGTGGTAGGGGTCAGTCTCAGAATGCAGTCATCTGGAAGGAAGAAGCTGTGTTGGGTACTTTCTGCACATACTGTCCACATCACTAAGAACAGCAGACGGCCTTGCCATTCCCCTGAAAGTGACCTGGGGAGGGCCTTGCCATCCCCATGGAGCTGAGGCACTGGGTCATGTGACATGTTGTGCTCATGTCATGAAGACTCGTTCGTACAGGAGTACCCTGGCTCTCCAGTGTATGTCATTACTGCCTGCACTGTTTGAGCTTCAGGTTTCAATCTGTTGGTGTCTGTTAGTTATGAATCTTTAGGAGTAAATAAAAAGACATGTTAAGAGGAGGCAATCCCCATCTTCAAGCTGTTTCTCTTTTTCATAACTACACACACATACACACACATACATACACACACACACCACTTTAACCTAAAAATGGCTAATGCCTATGCTAATGTGTTACAGAGTCATTATAAAGAGTAAAGGAACAGAGTGAAATAGTTTCTGGTACAAAGCAAGGGCTCAGTAGCAGTAGATTCTTCTCAAGCATTTTGAGAACTGATCTCAAGGTGTGAAGTGAGACTAGACAGGTGAGGAAACTCTGAAGCTGCTTTGTCACCTCTTGGAGTAGTATAACCTTTGTCTCTTCCAGAAACGGGGTGTGGCCTCGAGAGGGAGGAGAAAATGCTCTGACGGTGTTTTTGTGACATATCCCATTTCATTCAACGCACCATTTCCAGGTCACAGAGTGTGGTAATTAGCACTCTGTTAGTGACATTTCTGTAAGTGGATTACAGATTGCGGTTGTGGTGTGTACAAAGCTTACTGGAGAAGTGTCGTTAAGAAAGGGAAAGGCATTAGTCTTTTCAAGATCAATAGGATAATAAATTGTGTTTTGGTCCTTATCCGAATCTAATGTTTACCTTCAGAATAAATGTTCAGCCTGCTCATTGCTTCTCTGGTCTTCAGTACTTGGAACAGTCACTATCTTCATGAACTCTAGATCTCCTGCTTCTCTGATGGATAAATGTCACAAGAGTGGAGAACAGATAAAACTAAAAGAAGACACAAGGAAGTGATGAGGGGCAAGCATGCAGCAGACAGGATTTTGCCAGTACTCATTAAGCAGCAGGTGCACATACAAGTCACCAAACAGAAGCATTCTATCCAATCTATGAACTCATTCTTAACTCCCTCCAAGATGCCCTTGCAAGAATTGCTTCTTTCTCACATTCTCAGTCATTTATGCAAAGCTAGGTTTCTGACTATAAATTACTTAAGAAAAATACAGATGTTTTAATTAATAATAAGCTACTCATTTTCTACTCCATTCATCCTTCTTGAGTCCCAAATGTGAATTTGGCTTAAGCTAGTGAAAGAGCCATGGTGGATCCATCCACCAATAACAACGGTAGTAGAGGTGGTATTTCTTTTTTCTTTATCTTTTATTTGCCTCCCTTTTAAAAGTTTCTCCTACTGAGACAACAGCTTCCTATCATTGTAGAAGAAATTGAATGAGAATATAAAAGAAAAAAGACTGTTGTAGCATTACTTTAGTTTTTCCTCACTACTGGAAAATGAAAGACTACTAGAAATAAGACTAATTTTTTGCTATTCCTTATCCGCATTGATATGGCTGCAGAAGAAGCCATCTCCTCCTTCTCCTTTGAAAAACATTCTGTCCAATGCTGGTTGTATATGCAGGAAAACATCAACAAAATCTTTGTAATGATAAGGTTACTATTACCCTTTCACAGTGGGGTCAGTAGTTTTTCCAGAGAGGTTTGTATCACAGAGGTATCGAAATAATTTAACAAATATGGTGTGTTTACTATGTACTAGGTAGACTGTAGCACTAGTCTGACTAACTGGTCAGAAGGAATGAGCAATTCAAGGTCAAAGAGGAAGCCAAATTACTGAATGGTTTTAATTTCTTCACTAACAGTGAAAAGAATATATTGTTTTCAGTAACCTCCTACACTACTGAGTAGTGGACACATGAATGTAGATAAAATGTATGTAGTTTGTATGGGTTGCATTTATATGCCTTGTAATTCCTACATAAATATGCCCAGGCTGGCTTTCGTTAATTGCTTTTTAGAGTGATGGTGATTATAGTAAATGCAGGAGTACAAACAAGAATGCTTTAAAATAATAGCATAATCATTACTAATTCATTTTATATTTATTGTGGTATTAATTCTAATGAACCTTCTTGATATTAATGCTAGTGCTATAAGAACTCAGATTGAATTTTTCACTCTGAGTCAGTATTAATTAAATGAATGGTTATTATTACCTGTGTAATGAGGCTGGAAGGGATGTTATTTTGTTGTTTATAAAATCAATAGCAATGGTGTAATTATAAAGGCTTATTCTTATTCTTTTATGTTGATTATCAATGCTTCCCTAATTAATGTGTACTTATTGTGTAGTGATATTGTTCTATAGATTATAAGCCCATGACTTATAAGATCTACTTGTGTGGCCTTCTTTCTCAACAATTATAGATCCTAGGAAAGTAACCCTGAATTGAACGAAAGTTCTTAGTTTTTGTAACAATTTTAGATTGTAATCCATGTGGACAATGAGTGCTATGAGGGCTTAAAAGTCTGTAAATTGCTCTCTTATGTGGGGTAAAGTGAAGTAGGGGATACCTGGTGTAATACTGTGTAATAAGACAGTATAAAGCATTGACAAAATAGTTGTTAGCATTCAAAGACTTCTCCTAACCATTTCTCTATGTTAACTATTATTATAGTCAACATCGTTTTGAATAAGAAGTAATTTGTTTGGTTAACTGCACTAAAAATGTTCAGAAACTGGGCATGGTGGAACACATCTACTAATTCTAGCTGTCAGCTGACAGAATTGTGACAAGTTCAAAGGCAGCCTGGGCTACATAACGAGAGAATGTCTCAAAGACAGAAAGGGGAATGAAAGGAACAAAAAGAGAAAGAAGGAAAGACAGAAAGGAAGAAAGACAAACAATGCCATAATAACAAAAGAAATAATTTAGAATATTGTTTTAAGACATTGAATGCTAGTTCTACTACTCTTTACAATGTGACTATTAAAAGACTAAGTATTGCTATTTGTTTATTTGATATAGGGTCTCCTATATCCGAAGCTGGCCTCAAATTCACTACGTAGTTGGGGATAACTTCAGACTTCTGGTCCTTCTGCCTGCACCTTTCAGGTGTTACAGAACGCTCAGTTTTAAGTGTTGTTATTTATAAAGGAAGAATAGCAAACACACCTCATAACTAGGAAGCACCTTACTTAGCAATCGGCACACCCAGTGCTCCCCACTTGTGTTAACTCCTTCAATGATCCTAAACAGCAGATGAGAAAGAATGAAGTGGGAACAGATTATGGGCCTGGTCACAGTCAAGGAGACGTTTAGGTAATGTGGAAGGTTCGTGGCTAAAGAATCTTGGAGTGAACTCCAATAAGGATGCAGGTGGGAATGCCCACTTGCAAAGAGCTCATATGTGGATGGTGGCAACTAGGTTGTAGGAGACAGATGGTGTATTTCGTTGGGCTTTACTTGACTTCATAGCAGAAGAAAAGGGACTATACCTTAGAAACTCAGGAAGGTTTAAGAAAAGTAAAAGCCTGGAACATGAACAAACTTGACCACACAATCTTGCACTTTGTGAGGAATCTGAGGCAAGCCTTCCAAAGGGCAATGCCATTCTGAGAAATAAACTTCCTGATGTGGGATTGGGTTTTATGTCATTTTAAACAACTGAGTTAACTGATAGTTCTACATTGTTTATGAATTAAGATGAAATATTGAAAGCAAACCATAACCATTCTTTAAATGATACCTCTCACATTGTGTTTTACATTAAATAGCATTAAAATGGCTGTCAAAATTTATAAGATATATACTTTTAATGGCTTGTTTGGAATAACAATTATAATGTATTTGGTGTATATCCATGTGGATTATATAAATACCAAAAGAAATATTACTGTAAAATACTAGAGATTCGATCTTATTTAATGTGAAATGCCACAAGAGATTTTTAATATCTGGAAAGTGATTATTTTTGCAAAGAAAGAAAAGTATGTTTTATAATGATTTAATAACAGAAAAAAACACTTACTCTCACTTAGTTATAATATGATTGCATTTTCATTAGAACACAAATTAAAATTTTACCATATTTTGAAAATTAATCTTAATGCATCAAGATTGCTAAATAATATCTTAATACATGTGTCAAATAAATACTCAGTTAATTTACGGTTTCTAAAGTTTTAATGCATAATGGCCAACAGTGTAATTTAAATCATGGTATAAATTCCAATACTTTTAATAACTAAACACAAAGAAAAAAGTAATTGTGGGAAACAGAAAATAGAAAGTTGGTGAAAATGAAGGTTAGGATTTACTCAGTACAACAGTGGTTACTGGGGTTAGATTGAATATTCCCGAA
Source organism: Peromyscus californicus insignis (assembly GCF_007827085.1). Lineage (NCBI taxonomy): Eukaryota > Metazoa > Chordata > Mammalia > Rodentia > Cricetidae > Peromyscus > Peromyscus californicus. The sequence continues at coordinate 148,517,755 of NW_026294573.1, forward strand.
ATACACCACAGTCAACCAGCATATGTGTTTGAAATCAGACTAAGATACATCTGATGTTTTGCTCAATTCTACTGTGAAAAGCAAAGCAAATTTTCTCTCTCAGGATCACTCCCTCTTCCTTTTCCTTTTTCTCTTGTTTCTTCTTTTTTCCTTATCCTCTACTGACCTTTTGTTCTTGAAGAAAAATAAATTTAGTTCTCTCTCTCTCTCTCTCTCTCTCTCTCTCTCTCTCTCTCTCTCTCTCTTTCACATACACACACACACACACACACTTGTGCAGCTACAGTGGTAGTGGATTGTTTTATTTTTGTAGTAAAAGAAAAGAGTTAGATAAAGAGCAGTTCAGTCAATGACATGGGGGATAGTGAGAGATTCCAGAGTGGATTTATGGAATCAAAGACATGTTTCAGAGCTTTGTAATAAAAATTAGACATGTAATTTAATTTGCATAGTTTTCTCAGCCTTTCTTTATCATGCCTTACTGTTTAGAATAGTACATGAAACATTTCCTGGGATTCTCAGTCTGAAATTTCTATTAAACTTTTATAGAATTTATGGAATGAGGAAAAAAAATCTTTAGAGTGTAGTGAATTTTCAAACTAGCTCATTGTTCTTGTGTCTATTACATATTAATAATATTTACAAATTTTAAAGCCAATCTTGTATGTATACAGGTAAAAGAAAAATAAAAATACAAAAGCTGAAACAGGCCCTTTCCTCAAAATTTACAAGCAAATGGCAGCCTTGTACATACCTTGTAGGAACGTCTGAACTGCTAGAGTAATTCAGGTTTTGCTCTCTACCCTGAATTGCTAAAGTCTCATTTTCATTGTTCTGAAACCAACACTGCATTTTTCGTTTGATTCTACCACCTCTCTTTTGAACCCAAATGTAGCAATGGGAGAACCTAAAGACCATGTAATCAGAATAGCTATGGTTATTTAAAAATAATTGCTTCCCAGGGATATCTGATTCAGTAATTATCTGCAGTAAGTTTGGGATCAGATATTTGTTCCTCGGGTTGAGTGGATGTTTGATATTTTAGAAGCTTGGATATTGCTGCTGATAAACAAAATGTGGTCTGATAGGATTACAAAGGAGAACGTGGAGCACTTGTACAGCCCCTTACATGAGCAGTGCTCCTCATTCTCAGTAACAATGGCCAGGGGACTTTGGGGCAGCCATTGTCCTGCACCTATCTGTGTACAGAGTTGAGTGAGGGATGAACAACACTGAAAGTGTAAATGAATCTGCAAATTAAACCTACCATGAGAACTCTTTAGGCCTGGTTTTGTGTGTCTTTTACTAAATTTTATATTTTATTTTTCCATTATATACTTTACAAATATATAATTCAATTCTTTTCATTCTGTCTGCCCCTTCCTATCCACCTGTCATCTATCTATCTATCTATCTATCTATATATATATCTACCTCAGTTATTTTTCTGTTGCTATGGTAAAATAACATGACCACGTTCCCATCCCCACCTGCCCATAGTCCACTCACGAAATCTCTTCTATTCCCCCTTCTGAGGGAGATCTGGTGTCACCCTACAAACCCTCCTTGTTACCTAGCCTCTCTGGGTCTGTGAATTGTAGCATAGTTATGCTTCATTTTATGGCTAATAAGAGATCAGGTTGGGGAGGATGGAGGGAAAGAGTACTAAAAGAGAATACTGGGAAAGGGGCACACATTTCAGGGTCAGGTAAAAACCTGGCTCAAGGGAATCTCCCAGGAATCTACAAGGATGACCCCAGCTAAGACTTCCAGAAATAGCAGACATGTAGCCTGAACTGGCCATCTCCTGTAACCAGACAAGACTTCACGTGGAGGGAGTGGGAAACCAACTCAGTCACATAACCTTTGACCTACAGTCTATCTGCCTATGGGATGTGCTGGGCTAAGGTTGGCCTAGAGATTGAGGGAGTGGCCAACCAATGACTGGTCTAGCCTAAAACCCATGCCAGGAGAGTAAGCTCATCTTTGACACTGCCTGGAGCACCAGGACCCACAGGCTTGATGACCCAGAGATGTAGGATAAAACCAAATAAGATTAGAGGAAAGAGAAAATTGTCAATCTAATGATTCCTAATGATATTTTGCTATACTCATAGATTGGTGCTTATCCCAGTTGTCATCAGAGAGGCTTTATCCAACAATTGATGGAAACAGATGCAAGGATCCACAACCAAACATTAGAGGAGCACAGAGAATCCTGCAGAAGAGCAGGAGAAAAGATTGTAGGAGCCAGAGGGGTCAAGGACACCACAAGAAAACCCACAGAATCAGCTAACCTGGGTTCACAGGGGCTCACAGAGACTGAACTGACAACCAGGGAGCCTGCATGGGACTGATCTAGACACTCTGCATATTTGTTTCAGTAGTGTAGCTTGGTCCTCTTGTGGGACTCCTAACTGTGGGAGCAGGGGCTGTCTCTGACTCTTTTGCTGGCTTTTGGGACCCAACTCCTCATACTGGGTCACCTTGCCCAGTCTTAATACATGGGGAGGGGCTTAGTCTTATAGCAACTTGATATGCTATGTTTTGTTGATACCCATGGGAGAGACCTGCCCTTTCCTGAACAGAAACAAAGAAGAGTGGATTTGGAAACAGAGGAGTCGAGGGGGTATGGCTGGGAGGAGAGGAGGGAGGCAAAACTGAGGTCAGGATGTAAAATAAATAAATATGTAAAAAAAATATGACCAGAAGCAACATAAGGAAGAAAGTTTCTTTAGGGTTATGGCTTCAGAGAGTTAGCGTCCATAACGAATGAGGCCAGCATGCCAGGACAGCATGGAATCAGGTCAAAGGGTAGCACCAACTTGGGACATAATCTCCTCCCCTCTCTCACCCTCCTCTTTCATTCATGTATTTTAAATTAAGAATGCAATTTGTACCTTAGTGTTTAGTTTAATATTCTTCTGAAGCTTGGAGGGGACTATTACATTAGTAATTAGATGTATTCTAATTCAGAATGTATTCTAATTAGATGTATATCCAATTCCCACTCAGTAAGTGTTAAAGTATCCCCTTAATTTGCATTACAACTGCATGCTTCTAATGCATTAGGGACTGAGGCAACTGACTATCACTATTTTGTTCACTGACCAGGTATAACAGATATTCACAATGGTAATGGAGTGTGCTTCCACATGCTTTTCCAGGTAGGTATAATATTTGCTGTAACCAGATGGATCCAGAATTGCTATCTTCCCATTGCTGTCTGCTGCCTAGCTCCTTCTGCAGCACAACATGAAAACTGGCATTTGTTTGCATCTCTTAAACACTTACTTGGACTTCAAAGACACAGCACTCACTATCTGGTGTGGCCTTTGTGTTTTAAATAGATGAGTTTCTTTACCAAGACTTGGAAATTTCTGTCATACACAAAAATTACGCAAATTTTTTTTTGTGTGTGGGTTCAATACTTTTATTATATGATGCGAAACATACTATTTTGGTTAGTAAATTATTCTTCGAATCTCTTCTCACCAAATTCAGGGCAAACTGGAGACAACTATCACATACAAGGCAATTCAGTACATCCATGAGCCAAGTTCACTGGCTACTGTTTTATAAATCTAATAAATCTTTATAGGTCGGAGCATAAATCTTTATAAGTCTAAATCTAGAATAGTGATGACCTTGCATGGAAAATGAGGCATTGAAAGCCTTTAGTTGCTTTACTGGTGGACCCAAAGATTCACTTCCCCTCTATCCATCCCATGTTGAATGTCTTACTGATAGCTACCTGCTGGTCCAGGAACAAGCGACACTGCAATAGCCCACATAATTAATCAGTTACCCAGAACTGGTTAATTCTCTATTATGTCTTGAATAACCACAAGATATAAAGCAGTACCACTTATTTGACCTAGTCTTTGGTATAAAATTTCAATTAAAAAATGGAGGGCAGCACAAAAACAATGAGACCTCCCCCCAATACTAGAAACTGTTAAGTCAGCAATTTATTGGAGTCTGAGAAGAAATTCCTTTAGTTACAGAGCTAATTGATTTCTCTATTCTTTTCTAAAGCTTGTTTCAGTTACAATGCTGAGCATAACCAGGCCCTCTGAACCCTTTATCCTTCAGATGGAAACACATAGCTGAATGGATACCATAAAATAAAGAGTTCCCTAAGCTAGCTAAAACAATCCTGTATAATAAAAGAACTGTCAGAGGTATCACCATCCCTGATATCAAGCTCTACTACAGAGCTATAGCAATAAAAACAACTTGGTATAGGCATAAAAACACACAGGTGGATCAGTGGAATCAAATCAAAGACCCAGATGTAAATCCACACATCTATAGACCCCTGATCTTTGACAAAGAAGCCAAAATTATATTATTGTAAAAAGAAAGCATCTTCAACAAATGATGCTGGCACGACTAGGTGTCAACATGTAGAAGATTACAAATAGATCCATATCTATCACCATGCACAAAACTCAAGTCCAGGTGGATCAATGCTGTGGGATATCTTTCTGTATGCTGTGAATATGTGTTGCTACGATTGGTTAATAAAGAAGCTGCTCTAACCTATGGCAAGTCAGGATATAGCCAGGCAGGAAATCCAAGAAAGAGACAGGAAGAAGAAAGCAGAGGTGGAAGAGATGCCAGCCTGCCACCCAAGAAACAATATGCCAGCAGACCAGTAAGCCACGGAATACATGGCAAAACAGATTAATAGAAATGGGTTAATTTAAGACATAATGGCTAACTAGCAAGAGGCCTGCCATAGACCACACAGTTTGTAAATAATATTAAACCTCTGAATGATTATTTTATAAGAGGCTGTGGGACCACAGGCCAGGCGAGACTGGAGAAAACCTCTAACTACAGATCAAAGGCCTCAACATAAATCCCCCTACACTGAACCTGATAGAAGAGAAAGTGGGAATAATCTTGAATGTATTGTTGCAGGAGACAACTTCCTGAATAGAACACCAATAGCACAGACACTGAGACTGACAATTAATAAATGGGACCTCATTAAACTGAAAAGCTTCTTTAAGGCAAGGACACTGTCAATAGGACCAAATGGCAGCCTACAGAATGGGAAAAGATTTTCACCAACCCCACATCTTAATCAGGTCTGATCTCCAAAATGTATAAAGAACTCAAAAAACAAGACATCTAAAAAAACAAGTAATCCAATTAAAAAATAGGGTACAGACCTGAACAGAAAATTCTCAACAGAAGAATCTCAAATGACAGAGAAATACCTATAGAAATGTCCAACATCCTTAGTCATCAGGGAAATGCAAATCAAATCAACTATGAGATTATGTCTTAACACCTGACAATATGACTAAGATCAAAAACACAAATGGCAGAGGATGTGGACACCCCTCTATTGTTGGTGGGAGTGCAAACTTGGGCAGCCACTTTGGAAATCTATATGGCTGTTTCTAAGAAAATGGGGAATCAATCTACCTCAAGACCCAGTTATATGATTCTTGGGCATATACCCAAAGGATGCTCAACCATACCACAATGATACTTGCTCAACTATGTTCATCACAGCTTTATTTGTAATAGCCAGAACCCAGAAACAACCTAGATGCCCCTCAACCAAAGAATGGATAAGGAAAATGTGGTATATTTACACAAAGGAGTATCACTCAGCTGTTAAAATAATGACATCATGAAATTTGCAGACAGATGGATGGAAGTAGAAAAATATCATCCTGAGTGAGGTAACCCCATCCCAGAAAGACAGACATGGTATGTGCTCACTCGTAAGTGGATATTAGATGTAAAGTAAAGGATAATCATGTGACAATTCACAGACCCAGAGAGGCTAGGTAACAAGGAGTGCCCAGGGGTACATGAATCTCTCTGGAAAGAGGAAATAAAAGAGACTTCATGAGTGGACTGAGGGTGGGTGGGGATGGGAATTTGAGGGATTGGGATAGGGGGTGGGTGGAGGGGAGAGTGCTGAAAGACGTGACTGGAAAGGGGGGCGTTTGGGGGCCAGATAGAAACCTGGCAAGGAAAACTCCCACGAATCTGCAAGGATAGCCCCAGCTAAGACTCCTAACAATAGTGGATATGTAGTCGGAACTGGCCCTCTCCTGTAATCAGACTGGTGACTACCCCAGTAGTCATCAGAGAGCATTCATTCACTAACTAATGGAAACAGATGCAGAGACTCACAGCCAAAAATCAGTCCGAGCTCAGGGAATCCTGCTCAAGAGAGAAAGGAAGGAATGTAGGAGCCATAGGGGTCAAGGACATTATAAGAAAACACACAGAAACAAATATTGAGGCTCATAGGAACTCACAGAGTCTAAACCAACAACCAGGGAGTTTGCATGGGACTGACCTAGGCCCTCTGCATATATGTAACAGTTGTGTAGCTTGGTCTACTTGTGGGACTCCTAACAATGGGAGAGGGGCCTCTCCTTAACTCTTTGGCTGGCTCTTGGGAACCTATTCCTTATACTGGATTGCCTTGCTTAGTCTTACTGCAACATGATATAACATGTTTTGTTGATACCCATGGGAGGCCTGTCCCTTTCATAACAGAAACAGAGGAAGTGTATAGTGGGGTGGAGGAGAGGAGAGCAGAGAATGGGAAAAGAGGAGGAAGGGGAAAATTCGGTCAGACTGTAAAATAAATAAATAAATAAATAAATAAATAAATAAATAAACAAACAAATAAATAAACAAATAAATAAATGGAAAATGATGACATAGATTTGCACCAATTATTGGTGAGAAACTACAATTCTCATACATTGGCTATGAGAATGTAAATTGCTAAAGCAAGTATTAAAAACTATATTATAAAGTTAAATATACCACACACACAAAACAAACAAACAAACAAAAAAAACCACCAAAAAACAAAGAAGAAAACAAAACAAAAGACCCTAGGGATCTTTTCTCCTTGGTAGTCTCTGGTGTTGGGGAAGGTCTTAGTCATGAAAGGATATCCATTCTTTGATCTTGTGGAATTTTGAGTTCGTGAATGGCCTTACTGGGTTAATACTTGTGTTTCCGTTAATGATAACAATGATGGCCATGGGGAGACAATATACAATGCTTTGGTTATACTGAACACACATTTCCTTGTATTTGAATGTTGAGGAGCAAAGAGTGATTTTCTCTACTTTGGTCAACAGATCATTGCCAATGGACAGTTTAGTCTGAGCTGGGGGATGAGTAAATCAATCACCAGTTCATCCACAAAGTGAAATCTGAGAATGGGGCTGGGAATCTCTAACCACTAAACAGACGTTACAAGGACAGGCAAAGACAAGCCACACATGCATATGTGAATGTCCACTATATTAAGAATGACTTAGCCATGATACAAACCAGTCACACAGTAACTTATCTGTCTTCGGCTTAAGTAAAAGGGAATGTTAGGAGGATTCCTGAAGATGGACGATTCCACCCACACACAGACTGAATCTCAGGGAATCATCTGAAGACAGTGGAAAGCGTCTCTCCTATGGGGGAGTGACTGTGGGACTACTCTGGTTTCAATAGCACAGGAAGAAGAGAGACCTTGGCAAAGAGAAAAGAAAGAGGTAGTCCGGCTCATTCTGGTGGGTTCAGTCCTAACAGAGGACTCTTCCCTGTTCTAGTGACTGTGACTCAAGGGCAGAAAAAAGGGAGGAAAATTCTCCATCCTCTTAGCACTTGACCTGAGCAAAGGCAGGAAGCCATTTTAACAAGATCCTTGTTGAGTCAGTGGTTAGGGAGTTATTAGAGACAAGCCCTGTAGGGCTCCCTCTGGAAACCCAGAGACAGTACTGGACAAACCCAGGACTGTGGTCTGCAAAATACTAACAACAGGGGAAACTGTGAAATCAGAATTCAGGTGAGCCACACAGAAGCAAGCCTGGTATATACATCTTTGACAGGGATGGTACAGAGGGAGTCCAGATACCCATACTAATAATAGGGACCACGTACAGACACTAGCTTTGAGGTCTCAGCTATCATTCCAACTCACAGGAAAACAAACATTGTGCATGTGTTGTCCTCCATCACATTAAAAAAAAAAAAAAACTTGACAAAGTGGGAATCTAATTCAGGAGTCTCTGGGCTGCTTGAATTTAGGCAAGCAGTATGTGTTTTCATCAGTTCCCTATTATCAGGATCCGATATTGGAGGGACTTTTCACTTAAAAGTCCCAGGGCATTTTTTTTTTTCTGGAAGTGTGTGTAGACAGCAATACCAGATCATTTACCTCTCCACTATCACATTAAAATGCATGACACAATTCTTTAATTACCACCTCAATCTAATTCTCTAAGAAGTTGGTCCTAATTGCATTGTTGATATGCACGGATGCAAATAAGATGTTGGCTGGTTCCTTTGTAGAAAATGACTGCTTCTAATAAGTAGCTATTCTCTTGTTAGAGAGAGTAGGGTGGTGTCACTGCACCCATGAAAGTGGTGTCTCCACCACTGATGATATTGGTTAAACTCAGAAATCAAAGAGTACATGGTTCCTCACTCCCAACTGGCCCCAACATGCACCCAAATACAGCAAAGAAGTGTCCACAAATAAGGGAGTGAACAGCCTACAATTCCCTGGGGACAGCACAAGGGAGGTGTGAATTGGACATTTGCTGAGAGATTCTTGCCAGAAGGGATGTGAAACAAACAACCCCCAGCTGCTGTGCTTTGCTTTTGTAAAATGAACTTAAGGTTGCTTCACAAACACAGGTGTGAGAATGAAGAAAGGGAAGGGGAAGAAGAGGATAGACGTGCACAGAGAACGGGCAATCACGAACAGCGTGGTGAAATTTTCAAGGATGGGAAATAGCTGTCTTGATATGGTGAGCGGCATCTGCCTCCCTCTTGGGAGCTGGTCTGGCTTTGAAAGGAGCTTTGCCAGGTCCAGGCCTGTGCTGGGAACTGGGGTAGAGGTTACTTAATGGAAGCATTTGAAGACTGGTTAAAATGCATTGGGATGAGGCAGGAATCAGCCAAATGGAAGATCTATAATTTGTGAAGTAACTTCTTCAAGTCACACTTACGTTCCCATGGAGAGCTGGTGCCCTGATTTGCTTTCTGTCGCTGTGATAGAACATTCTGCCTGAAAACAACTTGGGGACGGAAGAGTTTATTTAGTTTGCGCTTCATGCCATAGCTCATCACCAAAGAAGTCAAGGCAGGGACTGACCAGAGGCCACGGAGGAGTGCTGCTTACTGTTTTGCTCCCCATGGCTGCCTCAGCCTACTCTCTCATATAACCCAGGGCCACCTGCCTAGGAGTGGCACCGCTCACAGTATGCTGAGACCTCCATCACCAGTCAAGCAAAGTCTTCACGGACTTGCCTACAGGCCAGTCCGATGCAGGCAATTCCTAAAATGAGGTTCCCTCTCCTCAGGTGACTCCAGCTTGCTTCAAATTGGCAAAACCAAACAAACCACCACCACCAACAACAAAAACCTAACCAGCACAAGAAATAAGGGTAAATATTTCTTTATAGGATTTTATATCAACATATACATGTGGATACTTATTTACTTAATACTTCATTTCACTTGAAACATTGTCTGCAAAACAAATTTGTTATAGAGATGGGATACAGTTTGCAAATCTTCCATATTCTCTGCTTTTATATAGGCTTGGAATATCATTTAACTGGTTGGGTAATGTAAGTGGCCAGAGGAGTTTTAGTTTTATAAACTTAGATCAGACTTGATTTCAGAGGCCATCTTCAGCAGCCAGCTTCTCCCCCAGCTTCTAACTGGCTGGAACACACCTCTGCTTCATTTTACTTCCCAGAATTATTTCTTTAGTCATATGAGCAGTTTGAGGATTAATTTGACAACTGTTGGAATAAATCATCTTCTCCTCAAATGCTTTAAAAATTAGGATTGCAAATAGCATCTAGTACGTATATATTTGTTCATCTTGAAGAGTGGTTTCCATACCTGATGGCCAAGTATAAAAAGACTGAGTGACATATAGTCAGTCATCAGTATTTGTGCTGGTTCTAAAACAACAGATTCCATAATCTTTGGATTTAATTTTTAAATTACATTTATAAATAACATATACAGACTTTTTCATATCATTATTTTTTAAACAATGTCACATCATTTTGGAAAGCACCTACACTGTGTGTGATCTGGAAACAACCTACAGGTAACACATAGGTGTATACAAGCACTACCTACTCCATTTATAAACAGAGTCCATGGATTTGGGTTTCCATGGGGTTCTGGGAACAGCACTCCCAGGACTGTTAGGACTAGTCTCCTGGCTCTTTCTATGCTGTGCTGTTGGTAGACATTTGCATTCTGTATTTTTGTCAGTCGAACACCCATCCCACCATCTGTAATAGTACCTCATTTATATTCTTTCACAAAGGCACTCTCTTCAGGATTTGTACATATGCAAGGCTCCCAGTTAAATGTGAATTTCAGAAAAATAACAAATGACATGCTAATATAAATATGCCTCAAGTATTTCAGAGGACATACTTATACCAAGATATCATTGCTCATCTGAATTCAATTGTAACTGGATAACTTACATTTTTAGACACTGAAACTGGCAACTCAGGGAGGAAGACTGTCATTGGCTCTCACTTTGTAATTCAGGTAGCCCTTGAATTCACTTCTTGCTTCCACCTCCTTAATTCTAGGATTATAGTATGCACCATGATGCCCAGTCTTGAATACAGTAATTCTAATTCTCTTCCATACCCAGTTCAAGCAGCTAATACCTGGTCAACCAATACTACCACACAGCTCTAAGGGCAAGATACAACCTAGATATTCCCAATCAAGTTAGACATTTTCCCAGCCTGCTTTGGGTATGTTCAATACAGGATATACTTGAAAGACAATTTGTATCACCTAGCACTATGTACAATAAACATGTGCCAATACATTTTTTGAAAAGAAAACCATTCATAAAAATAAAATTTTGTGAAACATTGTAAAAAAAACTAAAACAATAGTTTCTGAGAAATAAACCCTCTGTGTAAAGCCTACCACAAACTGTGCCAGAGTCGTCCCTGTTGTCACTACACTTCCCGTGTAGGATCTACTCTGTGTATGTGTTCCTGCTTCCTTGTTCCTCATCTACCAGCTCTGGGTGTTCAGTCTATGCTGACCAGCTTGTGCTGCTCCAGTCTCCTAGTAAGTCTGATTGAGTCCATTCACCTTCAGCGAACTGCAGTGCGCCATGCACCTCCATGCTGGAGCATCCGATGTGGACATCCCAATGTCTTAACTGCGTCTTTGTTTGGATAAGTGCCTCTGAGGCTTTTGCCCTGTGCTTTTCACTACAGCAGTACATGCTTAAGGAGCTTCCCTTCCCCTGTTCCAGCTGCCACAATCATGGAACAATTAAGAAAAATCTCTCTAAGCCTGGTCTCACCTAAACCTAAACCGTTCATCTTTAAATATCTCTATTTCCACACTTATATGTCTTTATTAACTCAAACACAACAACCTAAATGAAACTTCACCAAAAGTGGTATATACATTGTCACATGCAGGAAAGAAAAAAATACAGCATGTTATCCAAAGGTATTTTTTTAAGTAATTGAAATAGCCCAGACACTTCAAAAAAAAAAGGAGAGTTTCCTCAATAAACCAATGTCAAACATTCATTAAAATTTGTCAATGTATCTGCTGAATCTTTTGAAATGTTATTATGGTAACTAGCCCAACATGTCTTCCTTGACTGTTCAAAACAAAACTCTTTTGGAATATCCAATACACCATTGTAGACGTTTGCTTGGCTCATTTCCAACCTCCCTTCTCATCTTATTTATAAACAGCTCTGCACTGTTTCTAGAATGCATCAAGTAAATGAGAATCTGGATTTTTTCTGTCATCCATTATCTTATTCCTGTATGAGAAAGTCTTAGGTATTAATCTAGGAACTATGGAGGTCTTCTTAGAGCTTAAAGAAAGAAAGATAATGTGAATAATAACATACTAATTTTTTATTTTTATTTTTTGTTACAGATCAGAATATTTCAACCTAAAAAAGCTTTTCTTTACCAAATGACCCCAACCACTGTTCTTAGATGATTATCAAAGCATACTTACCAGGTTTTAAGTAGTTTCTCAAGATTCATCAAGGAGATTAGAAGCATTTTTGAATAAAAAATAATCTATTGCAAGCTCTTCTAATGCTGCACTAGAAAAGCTAAACATGATGATATCAGAAAAAATGAATTTATCACTATAATCTGACCAGGCAAAGAGGGTGCTCACTTGTATGTAGCGTTCTTAATAATTACTAATGTGATTGCATGAATCTAATGTTTTCAAAGAGGAAACTCTAAATTGTCAGTAAAGGAGACTCAGCAGAGAGTTTTAAAGAAAGATGATATTGAAATAGTATATTTTAACTGTCAAGGCAGAGTATTCTGGGAAATTACTGAAAGCTGACAAAGTGTCATTAACATATAACCAAGAGCAGAATATGCACTTTGAACAAAAGTGGATACTGCCATGTAGGAATATGGTGTCTGGGCCAGGCAGTCTTCAGGAGTCCTTTAAGGGATTAATAGAGATAGTGTGACCAACATCTGGAATAGTAAACTAAGACCACCCATGACTATTCTTGGAAGTTTGTGCTTCCTCCTTCTCCTTCTTCTCCTTGTTCTTTTCTTCTTCCTCCTCCTCTTTCTTTTTTTGTGAAGCACAAATGGTAAATGTTTCTTGTGCCAGTTACAGCTTTTTAAAAGGGAAAATACCAATCACATTAAAGCAGAATTCACATACAAAAATAGTAAGAGAAAATTCCTGTTTATCATATCAAGGTAAATAATAAATGCACTAGTAATTAAGATGTGAACAAAATGATTACTGTTTTTAGTTGTCACTAATGCAACGAGGCTCTCAGTTTTGAACACCTTTGTTATTTTCTCTCTACTCACTCACAAGTTCCAAGCAGGTTTCTTTTAAAATATTTCCCTATAGGATATATTTTTTTTAATCATCTGTAACATTTACCATCTCTTCCTTAAAATTCTTAGAGTTATGTAGAAACAATAATTAGAATTCATATAAAATGAACCCATTAATAGTTGTAGAAACAGGTGTACTCTTCAGACACCAATCCATGCAGAAGCAGCAAAGCTAGAAGGAAATCAATCATCAGTGGTGTGGCCACCCGGAAGAGAAACAATTCAGAAAGGAGGATAAGCACAGTGCAGCAGACCCCCACGCACATGCTCTCAGAGGGGAGGGCCAGGTCACTTTGGAAAGGCCCAATGCAGAGACTTCCACAATGACGGAAATTCTTTAGAGCATTGGTTCAGGGATGGAAATAAAGTACTTGTGAAAAGAGAATCCATTGCTGTTTGAAAAAGAAAGATACATTTATTTGCAAGAAGGAGTACAGACTAGGGTGAGAAGAGCCGTACCTTTCACAAGTAACAATTTAGCTACCTTCAAAGCTCCAGACAGTTGCCATCTTTTTCAAGTGTACTTGGGTGGTACCCACCTCCTCCTGGAACCCTCACCTGAATTTCTTTGTTCAGATGTTCTCTCTATGTCACTTATTGAGACAATATCTATACATGTGAAAGTATCATCTGTCCAAAAACCAAGTCTCTGACCTCTGCTGCATGGTCATTCCCAGAAGACTGGTTTTATGGGTTGCTTTTTTTTTCAGATCCCATGAATTCCAAATCAAGGGGTACTTGAAATGTCAAGAAAGATCAAAGCTGCAAGCTCTTAGGTTGTTATAGTAACTGTGACATGACTTTTGCACTTGAGTTCATAGTTTATTCACCCAATAAAATCATGCAGCAATTGCATTGCATTTTAGCTCAATAGAGTGCCCAATGAAATTACCAAAGCAAAAAAAAAAAAAGTTCTGTAGTTAATTATTTTCTCATTTTAAACTACAAGGTCAAGGAGATGACAAAGTGTGGGCTTTGGAGTCACAAAGATCTCAAGTGGACAAGATTATATCGGTTATTAGCTAATTGTGGGACTGCATCCCCACCTGACCTGCCTTGATGGCTTAGGAACTTCCTTATGATTTATCTTATACATGCTCTGCTTTGATTCATTTTGGGTCTACTTCTGGTATTTCTTGGAATAACCAAGTAGGTTTCTCAGACCCCAAACTTTTGCTTTGCTTCAAAGTATTGACCGTTTTGGTCACAAGGCAATTTTTGTATTTCCAGGGGTTAATGGACACTTATCAAAGAGGATGGTGGAAATTCCACAGCGTTCAGAACTCTGCACTTGGCTCTGTGTAATATATTGAAATTAAGCAATGCACCACATTATATGATGTGTGTGTTTGAGTTTTGAACCAACTACCTCCTTCCAGAAAAACAAAACAACAAAAGCCCATAGAAATACATATAAACCATACCTTGAACTACTCAGGGAGTTTTCTTATATCAAAATCTTAGAGATTCTGACTCTAAGTTTTTTTTTTTTTAATTAAATTTCACTTTAAGAAAGAAGAGATCTCCAGGCAGTTAAATTCAGAGTTAGTATTCATCTTAGAGGGGCAGAGTTGTATAAGCTACTAAAGATGCTAATGACCCAAGAAGACATTACAAAACCCACTATATTATGGTCTGTCTTTAAGAAGAACTTCTGAATATTCACAGTGATGGTTGTGCTGGTTACCAACTTTACTGACTGAAAGTTATCTAGAGCTTGTGAATTATCTGTGTGAGGTCCTTTCCAGAGAAGATTTAATGTGGAACAGTGACTGGGGTTAAAGACTTATCCACAATGTGGGCAGAACCATCAAATGACTGAGGGCCCAAAAGAAGGAAGTTGGAGGAGGAAGTCAGTGACCCCATGGTCAACATCATTCTTTCTGAGGGAGTGCCAGGACAGCCAGAGTACAAACCCAGAACTTGGGACATCCGGAAGATTGTGGCAAGTTCAAGGCTAACCTGGTCTGCATAGTGAGATCTAGCCCAGCCAAGGCTTTACATTGCTACCTGTATCAAATGCAGAAGTTGGAGTAGGAGAGAGAGTTGGCTGCTTTCACCATATGTGGACATCAGATCCCAGCTTCTAGAGCCTTTCAATATGAACTTGATACCAGTAACTCTTATGGGAATACCCTAGCTTTCAGCATTGAATTGGCATCACTAGACCTTCTAGCCTGTTGGAGTGAGCATCTACCAGGTTTTTTGCCTCTCTATCTGGCAAACAGCCATTAGTAGAATGTCCAGCCTACAGTCATATAAAACAATCAACTCAATCCCTTCATATATAAAATGAACATGCACATACACATGTGTCCCTATATATGTATATATAGACCCCTGGCTACTGATAGAGGCAGCTGCAACTCTAGGATCTTGAGAGTCAGAGACTATCCATTAAGCTTTTAAATAGAGAGGGCTATACCTGAAATACCTCTCTAGCACTAAGAACTTGAAAATTAGAAGTCAGGGAGTAGGAGAGGTAACTGAGGCCAACAGTCAGCAGAAGCGATGAACTGTAAGCGAAAACTTTCTTGGGGGAGAGAGAGAGAGAGAGAGAGAGAGAGAGAGAGAGAGAGAGAGAGAGAGAGAGAGAGAGAGAGAGATATCCTTATTGTTCCCAGCTTGGTTGGTTCTTTCCCTGGACTTTCCAAAATGCTTCATCATATTTTCTGGCAAGGCACATGAATACCTGTGGCTACATTCTTCATTCTCGTAGTGCGTGAAACAAATCTTCCAGTTTCATTACTCTTTACTTTTAAAAACAAGAATGGGATTTACATAAGATGGAATATTCACATAGCAACAAGAGTGCAGAAAAACAAGCAGGTGTTAATAAATTTCAAAGAAACATTAATCTGTTACTGCAAATACGGCCTGCTGTTCATTTAAATGGAATGACACTCTATAAATGTACCACTCAGTCATTCTCTGAGCTATCAAATGTAATATATAACACCTCTGATGATCAAAGTGAAAGTAAGTTTAGAAATCCAATTTGCTTTTCTCTCCATTTAAACTCTTTATTTAACTTTTGCATTCAAGTCCTCATTTTAATCAAGCTTCAATTTTATTTACTCACATTCCATGTTGTAATACAATTATAGGGATGCTACAAAATTGTCATTGAGTGTTACAATTGCCAAAAATAAAGTTAGATCCTAAAGCAAATATATAAAAAAATGAGAAAAAAATGTTTACTGCCTGTCATACTTGGAACTGGGAATAATGTGAAAAGAACATGTATTATTGTTTAAAAACATGTATAAACAGTAAGGTCGTGCAAGGCAGGTGTCCTGGTCATGATTACAACTGGCCAGTAGCTAAGCCCTGGGAATGATGGTAAGAAAACCAAGGATGGAATCTGTGTCTGCAGAGATGGGACAGAAATCAAAGCACATTCTGTGTGATTGCCTCTGGCTGAGAGATGGATCAGGGAGATACCTGTGATGATAACAGACATACTGAGATATTTACTTCTTGCCAGAGATCCTCTGCTCTATTTTTTTCTCTCATTGTGTGCCTATATGATTTCAATAAACAATGGATAGAAACACTGAGATAATAGCCTGAATCAAACTACTTAGGGTTGAACGTCATTACAATCATTTTAACTTCTAAATCTTAATGGACAGATAATGAATGAATTGGGATCTTCAGAGTCTTTATTGTCATCTATTATCCTGTCATTTGGCTTCAGTGCTTTAAATACGTTACTCTGTTCTTAAAGATGCCCAAGTGGCCTTATTTAGTTCCCTGGAGTCCTGTTTAAACACAAATGTATGAGCTGGATTTTATTCTGACTGAAGGATTTTTCTAGAGGAGGCTTGGACTTTCCTTGGATTCTCAGTGTTACTTGACTCTGAAACTACCCTCTCTTGAAGCTTTCCTGGCATCCACAAACATCTTACCCAGCTGGGCTCTCCTCAAAATCTCTAACTAGGCTTCCTGAGTGACAACATTTCTTACCCAAATATGAATATCATGCTGGTTTCCATTCTCTCTCTTTTCTCTTCACAGCTGCTCCGGGGATCCCCCCTTCTCCTGTGGCTTTGCTCATTTTTGTGGATGAGATATTTACAGAATTTACTTGTTGAAGTACTAGCCCTCAGTGCTTCCAATACAACATATTTGTAGGTAGGGTCTTACAGAGGTAATTAAATTATATTTTGACCTATGACTGTATAAAACAGGAAAATTTAGGCACAGGCATTCACAGAGACAATATGAAGACAGAAGACAGCCATCAAAGAGCCAAAGAGAAAGACTGAGAATAGGTCCTCTGTTGGTGGTACTCACATAGAGTGAACCCATTGGAACATTTTATTTCAAACTTTTGACCTCCAGTATTATAAGAAAAATAAAGGGGTTTTTTTGTTTGTTTGTTTTTGTTTTTTTTGTTTGTTTAAGCAATTCAGACAACAATCTCACAGCAGTCCCAGCAAACCAATGTATCTGTATCTTCCAAATTATGCTAATGTAGGACAAACCTAGAACTCTCTTCGGAGCTATAGCCCCATGTAGCCAACTTCCCTGACATCTCCACCTGGATACTCTACAGATAAACTTATTTTGCTATTATAGTGAATGCCAAATGTGTCTGTTTTCAAATTTCCCTGTGTTGGTGAATTATACTGCCTTGTTACTTCTCGAAGCCAGGAATATTAGATGGATCTTAGAGTAAACCTTCTCTTTTCTTTACTCATGACCATTCCTCCAGTTCATCCAGCTCTTAAGTCCCACCATTTCTTCCTTTCCTATGCTTTCCATCCTACTGTTCCAGCCAATGTCTCATCTCTTGATTAGTTGATTTTGAAACAAATTTCTAACTTGTTTCCCTATAGCCCTTTTGCCTTCTTAGTTCCAGGCAGAGCAAGTCATACAGCATGAAATGGTGATCAAATTATTCTTTTATTTAGAAAATAGCTCATTTTCCTATGAGCTAGAGACCAAATATGTCTGCACAACACCTTAGACCTTTCAGAGGAATGAACATTGTGGTAAGGACAAACGCCATAATCACTTATGTTTTCAAAATTCATGTACTTGTTCTGTTGGTTGTCAGGCTTGTGTCTGTGTATTTGACTGAGGGCATGGCCATTCTGATTTAGAGTCAGAGTTCTTCAGAAACAGAGTCTCGTTCAGAATTACCCAGATTAAAGAATCCCAACATACCCAAAAGTGTCTTTAAATTGTTGCTGTATTGGCTTTTGTAAGAAGCTCCTGAGTACAGATGACTACACCATAAGATCATAGCAAGCAAGCTGTTTAGAGTCAGCTCACATATTCTTCAGTGAGGTTAAGTCATATAAGAAATACATATTTATTTTAATGGAGGTTTTATTTCTCACAAAGGCATTGCAAGTAGCCTCCTGATTTGCTCACCCATTGTTGGTGAGCCTTACTGTGAGCTGACCCCTTCATATAATGTAAGTGTCTGTGTCACCAGAAACTCCAGCAGAGAAATGTAGACAAAGATGCTCCTCCACATGAATATCAATATTAAGGTCTTTCTGTATGAAGAATTATTCTCGAGTGTGATGAGCAATGGCAAATCAGTAGACAAGTGACTAGTTTTATTTGAAAGGCAGGTATTTCTGAAATTCCAGTATTTGGTTCAAGAAGTTCTTTGAAAACACTGAAATTCGAACATCTACTCCCAGGAACTACAATCCCAGTTTCCAGCTTGGGAACTAATTGTGTAACATGAGACCAAAATACTGTGAGTGACATTAGCTGTCTATGTGCATTGCATATTGTCAGGCTTCCAAGACACGGCCATTAATGAAGGTCTTCTGTGAACTTTCGGTTTGGACTAGTAGATTATATTTCTTTTCTTCACCATCTGAATTGCTTAATTTGGAAATAAACCTCAAGGATTGCAATCTTGTTTCTATAGCATGCTATGGAAGTGCTGATCCTGGAAGTTGTCCAACACAACTCTGTGTGTCAGTTTGTCCCAGATTGAATCAACTAAAACCTCCTGAAATAGATGGCAGAGCAGGATTTAATTTTGTCCCAGCATATATGGAAAGGAAGGGGTGTTTAGACTGGTATCATGTTTTACCTAGGCTTGAAGGATGCATATAAAGGAAAGCCAGAAAGCCCTTACTTTGATCAACACATGTCTCATTCAGTGTCCAAAAATACTTCAAATTCACGAAGAAGTAGACTTTATCTTCAAGGTCAACCTAACCTTCTCATCAACCTTACCATAGAGCTGACTACAAGTAGGGCTACCATGCAGTTCTACTTACCAGACACAGGACTGCACAGGCACCATCATATTAGAGCACATACGCACAATGAATGCCCTTTGTAGTTGTGTATTAGATAGCCTGTAATGAAGCGTATAGTGGTCTTTGGGTCACAGCTGTGAACTTCTGTATCCCTTGGGCTTTTGTGAAAGTGAATGTCATTTAGCAAACAAAGGAGAACTTAGGGATTTTTAGCGAACTGCTTAGGTACTCATAGGGCACAGAATAACATCCTTCCTAATGGATACCCTCCTAGTTTCCAGGATGAGAAGTAATTTGTTTATTGGAAGGAGAACAGTAAGTAAAAACTTACATGGTAGAAGAAATGCCATGTAAACTCAAAGGGTTCTGAGAATAAACTGAAATTTGGAGCTTGCTAAACTACACATGAGAATACAAAGTAGGTCACAGGCTCAAACGAGAGTGTATCAGACAGACTTGGGTGAGGATTAGTTCCAAGGGAAGAAAAGCAAGAGGGAAGGTTTAAAAAGAAGCAGCAAAAGCTGTTATTCTGTAAAGCTGCGATTACCAAAGAGGTATTGGATGGAGTTTTGGGTAAACGGGCCTGGCTGGGGACTGGCACTGTCAAGAAGTCACTGAGGAGTCATTTGTTTCCTAGGTTTTTTTTATTCTGTCATATTTTAAGAATATTTTCAAATATCTGACCTCTCCAGTTATCTGCCTATCTTGCCCACTTTAACTGTGTTGCTGAATTCACTGTTTATGTGACTGTCCACGCATGTGAGGACTGGACCTAAGCACACATGTGCATTCCTGTCCCTAGGCATTTTCATTTTCATACCTCTGCTTGCAAATGGAGCTAGTGTACCCCCGAGGCAGAAGAGAGTGGCAATCTTGGGATGTTCAAAAGTCTCAGTGGCTCACAATCTACTCCTAATGCTTTGTGCTTGATGCCGTTTCCAAGGAAAGCTGTGACAGAAGGGCATTAATCTATCTCATGACAGCATGGGGTTTTAATGCGTTTTCTGCATCGGCAGAAGGAGCCTCCTATGGAGGTGGTGAAAGGAGTTATGGTGAAATCAATATCTTCATTTTGCTGGGGCACTGACAGTTTGCAGCAATGATACAAGGGATCACTGCTCAGGGAAAGCTCATTGGACAGAAGCTTATGTACGCTACACACACTTTTGAAAATACACACAAAAACCCGCTTCAAGAAGAAACAAACAAGCAAACAAAAGGTGATTAGGTGATATGGAGCTATTATTTTTCTAGACATATGTAGACAGTCTACTGTAAAACAAGGCTTCTCTTTGGAGCAACGAAAGGTTCATTATAGTTCTGTTTTTTGGACACAAAGTCAATTTCATAAAAAGTATAAAAATTAGTTCAAAATATTCTGGCCATACTTTGAGGTATCCAAATAAAAAATATGATTCCTCAAAGATGACTAAAAGCATAGATCAATCTAGAAAATCAAGCAGTAAAAATTCCAAGATAAAGATTAGGTTTATTCAGCCTTGTCAATGAGATTGGCTGAAGGAAGTATTACTGAGTGGGGATGGGCAGAGTCCCAAGTAGGCTAGCCATTCCAATCCTTTCTTAAGCATCATTTTTAGATTTGATGTCATTATCAGTTTTAATTGAAATGAAATTTAATGGCCAACCATTGATTTACTTTGGCTTCTTTTTTTAAAGCAAGCTATAATTATGTTTTTCAGTCTTGAGATATTATTGCTCACTTAACACAGTTTTTGTTATATTCTAGTAGACAACAATGTTATATAAATATATATTCATAGCTATCTATTTGAAATGTTTCAAATAAATAGGTTAGTAGGAAGGATTCAGTTTTAAAGGTGTTTGTTCATTGTGTTGGTACTTTCCCAGCTTCTCTAGGGTTAAGCATAATCACAGAATGTAATATTATTACTCACAGAAATTATTCATCCTAGTCTACATAATTATAAAAATAAAATGAGAGTGATCTTCTATGCCTTCTGTGAATTTTCTTATTTTTTATTTTTCTGACAATGTCAAGGAATAAAAATTTTATTTTATTTTATTTTTTTTTTGGTTTTTCGAGACAGGGTTTCTCTGTGTAGCTTTGCGCCTTTCCTGGATCTCGCTCTGTAGACCAGGCTGGCCTCGAACTCACAAAGATCCACCTGCCTCTGCCTCCCGAGTGCTGGGATTAAAGTCTTTAGATTTGGGTAATTTTATGGTTCTCTTTTCCTGAGCCATGACAAAAAAAAAGTCTTTTTGCTATCTTTCAGATATGGTGGCTATTTCTAAAGTAGGATAGAGAAGGAATGTGTGTATGAGATGTACATATTCAAGAAAATACAGTCTGTTATGAAAGTCCCCAAACTCGTGTTCTGTGGAAACTAGTCTCTAAAGAGTTCCATCATCAAATAAGTTTGGGAGATACTGCATCTTATCTCTTGTAGATTTACAGCACACTTTAGAATAATTAAAGCGTTGGTAAATTCTGCAGAGGAAAAATCACTCTAATGAAGCCCAACCTTGTAAAAACTTATTTCCCAATGAAACTCATCTTACAAATTCATGAAATTATCATTAACTACCTGCCTACATCTAGAAAAATTAGTATTGCATTCTTTGTAAAAGTATTCCTTAGTAGTTGGAAGGACATCTTTAACATAAGCTTTTACACACACACACACACACACACACACACACACACACACACACACACACACAGAGTCTGTGTAATAACCTTTAAAGGCTATTGTAGAAGGAACAACTGAAACCCTCTATCCTTCACCTGCCTTAATGGCTTCATCCATTTTCATTATATCCTCCATTATTTCATAAAATTGCTGTGAAAAATAACCAACTAAAAGGTCATTTGGCTTGTCAAATTAAGTGCTATATGAATGTAAAAATAATAGCAACCATTAATTGAACACCCACTATGTCAGATAGTGAGTCACTAACTCACACATTTGGCATAAACTATCCTTGTTCTGCCAGCAGAGGAAGCAACCGTGGTCTTCATTTTCCAGCGGAGTAAGCAAACATTCTTAGAGAGGCCCCGAGTCTTGCCCAAATTTGCTTGCCACCGCAGGATAATGGCATACCATCTCTCTTTTGTCTCCCATGCTCTTGTCGTTTTCACTACATCATGCTGTCTCCCTAAATAATGTGAATTCATCTAGTCCCAGCAAGATAGTAAAATATGAAGGGATAAGAATAATGATGCCAATAATGGTAATTAATAACAATCAGAGTGGTATTAAAACTCTGCATATTGTCATTGTGTGAAATTTACAGCACAGCCGTGTTTTAGCAGGAGAAAGCCGCTCTCTTTTCCCCTGTCCCCATATCCAATTAATCACTATCTCTGGTTGATCTTTTTACTCAATATCTCCACAACTCACTTACTGTCACTGACTGTTGCTCAAGTCTTGTTCTGACCTACTCTGGGTTTTCTTTTAGAGCAGTCAATGCCTAACTAACTGGTATCCTGTGGTCCCTCAGTTAATTCCATGCACTGAAACCACATGGACTTTCTAAAATTTAAATCCAATTGAGGTTATCAGTTTCACATCCCCAAGTCTGCTCAGTGATGTGTGGTTAAAATCTGTACATATAGACTTCTAGAATAGCTCCTCCTCCAGCCCTGTTACCTATCTAACTTTGAACTTCACATTCCTTTCCTCATGAAAAGTTTTATTGATGTCACTGATTTCATTGGTATTACAGTCCACTTTTATCTCATGTCTTCAAACTTCTGAAATTAAGATGTGTTTTTATAATCAGTGGTTCATCATGCTCAAGAAACTACATATGTAAAATGAAGGGAAATCCTGTCATTGACAACTTCTTCAATGGATGAGCAAGCTGCTATCGATCCACTTATCTAGTTCATCATACTTCTTTATTTGGAGTTTTGTCCACGGCTCTTCTATCTTTGCTTAGGGTGCTATCATGTGACTTTTATGGGCAAGATATGAACAAGTATCTGTTCAATCCAGATAAGACACCTATGACAGACCAAAGAATGATTTCATCCAAGTCCAGTGTAGGGAGCAGAGAAAGCCGATGAGTGAAGGCATGAGTGAATGTGTGTTGTTGACGTGAGTTGGCCATGTCAAGGGCCCCAGAGCCTCATAGAGGAATGACAAAGCAGTACCTCTGAGATGAGCCTCAGAGACACAGCAAAGCCTTCCTCTGGTCAAAGTGTAGATGTTGACAGTGTGTGCAGAATATGTCCACCATAGCTGTCTCTCATTGGATATTTACTGCCTGAAGACTGATCTCCTAAAGAGACTGCATCCCCCAAGATTAGTTAAACCTAGCTCCTTGATCCAGCTGTACACCATAAACCTTGCCTTCTTGTTTATCTGTCTGTTATAAATGTAACTCTTTGCTCAGTTGAATGCAATAGTGCAACTCTCCGTTCAAGTCTGTATAATAAACACACCATCCTTCCAGGGCTCTGTAGTCTCTTCAGAAAAGAACTCAGACCACCACATTACAGTATTCTCTCTGCATGTCCGTCTGTATTTTCTTCATTTCCCCAGGTCAGGTTTAAACCCCCAGGAGCTGTGCATGAATGCAGCAGTCTAACTTGGTGGATCAGTGAGTTTATTAGGATCCATTACAAGAATATGAGTGGGGGTTTGGGGAGTCATCTTAGGGTCTCCAACCTTCAATAGAAGAGAGCACTTTGTGCCTCCATAACATTTCTCTGTCACATTTTTAAAGAATGCTCATATTTTTAGAAAATATTTGTTTTCTTTTGTCATTTTCCTTACCTGAGAATCCAAATTACCCTCCCTTTAAATATAGAGGCTACTTAATGGTTTACGTCCAAAGACTTGAAAGTGGTAAAAAAAATCCCTATGTATTATTTTCAAGATTAAGCCATAAAAGACACTTTTCTCCCTGCTTTCTCTTGAATTGCTTTTTCTAGGAAAGGTCCTTCTGTGGCATGATGAAGCTCACTTTTAGGAAGTTCTTCTGTGATAAGTAACTGGAGTTTCTAGGCAGCAGTTACATGAGGCACCACTGAGGAGGAAATTCCTCTTTCCTAGCCTGTGGGTCCTGTTGTTATAGCCTTGACCATCATCTTGCTTGCTGTGTTATCAGAGCCCAAATCACCTACGCCACTCTCAGGTTTCTAGTCCACAGGAATTTTGAAATTGGCAGCCTATGTTGTTTATAATCACCGAGTTTTTGATGATTTGTTATACACCAGTAGATACCTCAGATTAAAAAAAAAATAAAGTGAATTATTTCTTTTCTTTTTGTACTTCTTTTTAGGTGGAAAACTCCTAGAGGCCAGTTCCTCTACCTGGCTCATGTCATTTCTGCAGTGCTGAGCACAGTATTTGGCATGCTTAGTACATTGAAAAGTTGTGAATATTAAAGACTTGGAGAATCATCTTTTCTCATCTAGTACTTTGGTTTAGACAGCAAGTGAGCCCTTCATTATAAGCAAATATTTATAAAATGATAGAAATGAAGATTTAGCTATTTATGTTATAATGAAGGAAGCAACAGGCTTTTTAAATGCTGACAATTTGTTTTGCCTACAGTAGCAAGATGATCATTGAAACTAATCTACGGCCTGTCCCAAACCCTCGGTGCTTTCACAATGCTTTTAGAATAAAAGACAACTTTCTTCTTACAGACCAAGGGCTTCTTTGTGGTGATATTTTATTTGTGCGTTAATAAATAAAGCTTTCCTGGAGATCAGGGGGAAAGGCCAGCCATTTTAAGTAAACAAAGAAGTCAGGCAGCACACGCCCTTAATCCCTTAGCAGGCAGAATCTCTGTGTGTTCAAGGCCACACTAGGGAACAGAGCCAAGCGTGGTAACACACACCTTTAATCCCAGTACCAACCATAGAGACCTGAAGGTCTGTACAGACAGACAGTGACAGAGCTGTGTAGGAAAAGGAAGTGAGGTAGCTGGGCTAAGAGCCAATGAGAGGTCAGAACAGCAAGGCATATAAGCCTGGGTAGACAGGAAGTCACAGGATTTGGAAGCTGCAGAGTTGGTGAGGTAAGGTTGGCTGATGGCTTTCCCTATTTCCCTGATCTCTCTAAGGCTTTAACCCAAAATCTGGCTTGGCTTGGTGTTTTTTTTATTTAATAAGACCATTTAGAAATTTAGCTACACTTCTTCTTCTTCTTCTTCTTCTTCTTCTTCTTCTTCTTCTTCTTCTTCTTCTTCTTCTTCTTCTTCTTCTTCTTCTTCTCCTTCTCCTCCTTCTCCTCCTCCTCCTCCTCCTCCTCCTCTTTCTTCTTCTTTTTTTTTGGTTTTTTGAGACAGGGTTTCTCTATGTAGCTTTGTGCCTTTCCTGGAACTCACTCTGTAGCCCAGGCTGGCCTCAAACTCACAGAGATTCGCCTGGCTCTGCCTCCCGAGTGCTAGGATTAAAGGTGGGCGCCACCACCACCTGGCTCGGTTACACTTCTTAAAGGATTTCTACTCGCAACCTCTTTTGCATGAGAAATGTTTATGACTCCAGATATACAGGTATATACAAATCAACTATTTACTGGTAATAAGTCATAAAGAAAATTACTTTAAAAAATTCTTTGGTATACATGTCATTTTACCAGTTACTTGAGACTAAAGCAAACTTGCATACAAACGTCTGTACTTGCTTCTTTTACGTACAGAATTAAATCTTGGCTGAATGTTTGATAGTACAGGACACAGAGCATCTTCAGTTTTCCAGAGTTTTGACAAATAGTTTGACTTAGTTATTGTTAGTGCTTAGAACCACTTCAAATAAATATATAGTGAAAAATGACAGCAGTGTGTTTAGGGCTATTTCAGAAATTGTTAGAAATTTTGTCTTGATCACAAGCCAAAATTGATTTAATCTTATTTTTTTAAATGAAACTCAAGTAAACACGTCAAATAGTAATTTTAAAAATCAAATATTCTGCCTGGGCAGCGGTGACCCAAACCTTTAATCCCAGCATTGAGGAGGCAGAGGCAGGTGGATCTCTGTAAGTTCAAGGCCAGCCTGGTCTACAGAGCTAGTTTCAGGACAGCCAAGCCTGCACAGAGAAACCCAGTCTCGAAAAACAAACGAACAAATGAAATCAAATATTCTGACACAGGACAATCCAATTATATACTTATTTGATACCTTGATACTGAGGTGTGAGAGGAAAGAACTAAAAGCCTTTGTTTAACATAATTCACATCATATTAGCATAAGAGCATGAAACTTTGTATAGTAAAAACATCATAATTCATGACACACAATAATTCCCTAGCTGAGCTGAGATGTTCAGGAAATTGTTGACTTCTCTTTTCAGTTCTTTATATATTCTAGATATTAATCCTCTGTCAGACGGACAGTTGGTCAAGATTTTTCTCCCTCTCAGTTGGCTTCCTCTTCACTCCATTAAGTTTCTGTTGCTGTACACAGCCTTTTCGTTTCATAGCATCCTATTTGTCAGCTGTTGGCCTTAGTTCCTGAGCAGCTGGTGTCCGAGTCAGGAAGGCCTTGCAGCTGCGTGAATCTTGAGAGGTATTCCTTACAATTTTCCTCAAGCATTTTCATGGTTTCAGGTCTTACATTAAAGTCCTTGACCCATTTGATATTTATTTTTGTTCATGGTAAGTGGTAAGGATTTAGTTTGATTATTCTACATGTAGATAGTTGGTTTTTGATGTGGGATGGTCTATATGTCAAATGTGTTGCTGATTGGTCAATGAATAAATCACTGATTGGCAGTGGCTAGGCAGGAAGTATAGGCGGGACTAAGAGAGGAGAAGGGAGAGGACAAGAAGCTGGGTGAGAGGGACACTGTCAGCCGCCATCAGGACAAGGAAGATGTAAAGTACCGGTAAGCCACAAGCCACGTGGCAAGGTATAGATTAATAGAAATGGATTAATTTAAGCTGTAAGAACAGTTAGCAAGAAGCCTGCCATGGCCATACAGTTTGTAACCAAAATAAGTCTCTGTGTTTACTTGATCGGGTTTGAGCGGCTTGGGACTGGCGGGTGAGAGAGATTTGCCCTGACTGTGGGCCAGGCAGAAAAACTCTAGCAACAAATGGCGCCCAACGTGGGGCACGAACCCATGACCCTGAGATTAAGAGTCTCATGCTCTACCGACTGAGCTAGCCGGGCTAGCTGTGGGCCAGGCAGAAAAACTCTAGCAACAGGTTTTCACAGCCCTATTTCTTCCTTCCTTTCTTTCTTTTTTTTTTTTTTTTGTTTTTTTTTTTTTGTTTTTTTTGTTTTTTTGAGACAGAGTTTCTCTGCGTAGCTTTGGAGCCTGTCCTGGAACTTGTTCTTTAGATTAGACTGGCCTTGAACTCAGAGATCCATCTGCCTTTGCCTCCCAAGTGCTGGGAATAAAGGCATGCACCACCACTGCCTGGCGACAGTCCTATTTCTTGAAGACGTATTTTTCCAAAGTATATTTGTCAAAAATTAAGTGCCCATAATTACATA
Organism: Peromyscus californicus insignis; assembly: GCF_007827085.1. Classification (NCBI taxonomy): domain Eukaryota; kingdom Metazoa; phylum Chordata; class Mammalia; order Rodentia; family Cricetidae; genus Peromyscus; species Peromyscus californicus. The sequence goes on from NW_026294573.1 coordinate 148,545,345, forward strand.
GCTTTTACTTGGTCTTACGTTCTTTTTCACTGATTCCTCATGGCCCAGCTGTTAATGACATTCTTCAACCCTTAAATGTGCCTCTCATTTACCTACCTGGAAACCTCAGGAGTCATGTCTATGATGTTCTTGTGCCAAGAATGGGCATTTGACTTAAGCTCAGCTAGTCAGAGTCTTCTGACAGAGATTTCCAAATTGGAGTCAAAAGACTGGGCTTCAGACAATGTAGTCTCTTGGATAGCGAATGTATATACTTGTAGGCTATGGGATGCCATCCTAATTCCACATGCTACTACAAACAAAAACAAAAACAAAAACAAACAAACAAAAAACAGGCAATCAAGGAACAACAGAGTTGTAGAGAAATTTGCCTGATTTCAGGTTGGAATTTTTTGATTCCCTGATCTAGCCTTATTATGCATTTCTGTGTATTAATTATAAATGTCCTTTTTAAAAAAAAGTTAAATGAATTTGTCTTCTGGCAATGGAAGCTATCTTAATACATTCTTATTTCTCTCTCTCTCTCTCTCTCTCTCTCTCTCTCTCTCTCTCTCACACACACACACACACACACACACACACACACACACACACACATACACACACACACATAACTATACTATTGATGATAGTGCTGCTTAAAGAGAAGAGGTTGTTGAAACCTTGAACACATGGAGCTCATTTCATACACATGTGCTGTGTCTGCTTCATCAAATTGTGAAGATTATCATCAGTGTGGTGACTTAAAGTTTGCCAAGAGAAGCAGTATATAAAAGAAAGGTGATAATTATAATCCTGGCGATAGTCTAATAGTACTTGAGAAAGGGTTAAGAACTCCACACCTGACCAGTGTGAAATGTTTAGGAATAGCTTTTTTAAATATGCGACACCAGAGCTGGTTTGCTTGGCTCTAGCTTGCTGGGCTGTTAGTCACATGACCTAGACAGTACTTTCATATGATAATATCAGGAACCATTGCTCCTCTGGCTGTACTGTTCTTACTGTTCTTATTTAAATGAATTCCATCTGTTTAGAAAGGATTTTTCTTTCAGAAGCTCACAGTATCAGCTCTCCTCATCAGACAAAAGAAGTGTTTCAGTAAAATAAAATAATGTTCACTGGTATTATTTCATCCAGTCGTCTTTGGCAAGGCTTACAAAGGGCCAGCTGACTTGTGACTATCAGGACTGTTAAGCAGGTTTTTTACTACAGCATTTCAATAATGTGTATGTTATTTAATTTCTATATTACCAATAGTATACACAACTTCTTTCTCCATGTCAATCCATCTGTTTGACTAACACCCCCGTTCTATTGTGACAATAATTGAAAACCAACAGTATTTTATAAACTAAATAACATGCCGTTAACTATGTATGTGTATATTTTAGGCACTGTTATCAAGAAGCAGATGACTGTAGTTCTGTGTACTTATATCTGAGTCCACTATTCTACTCCGTGGATCCACATGTTTGCCTTTGTCCGGCTGGTAGTGATGCTATTCAGACCTTAAATGTGTATCTCATTTACATATCTGAGAACTTCAGAAATGTACTTCTGTGATGTACAGCTAACAAATTTCTTCTGTCAGGGATTTTAGAATTGGAACCAACTAGACTGTAGTTCCTACTGACCCATAATTGTATGTTTAAATGTAGCTGTGGATACACATGTACCAACAGAACCCTTGGAATCAAGTCTCGGTGAAAGGATCTGAGAAGTACACTAAGAATAAGGTACGAAATTGATGTTTATAATTTCTGGGTCACTGTGAACATTCCTGTGTTTTGTGAGCATGTGTGTATGAGTACTTTCTTGATCTCTTAGGGTGGTAGAACAATGTTAGAGCATTCTTGAGAGTGGGAAGTCAGAGCAACACATCAGGAGTTCCAAGGTCCAGAAGAGCTCATGCCATGTTTCTCAGATGGTGCCCTCCTGTTGCATGCACAGGTGGTAGAAGCTCAAAAGAGCCAACAAGCTCCCGCAGATCTTTTCTTCCAAGGGTCTGGTCTCCTTCCCAAGGCCTCCGTCCTAATGACCTTGTCAGATTTGAAAGGATATCTCTGACACCATTGCACTAGGAGCTAAGTTTCCAAGCATAAATTTGGAGATGACAGAAACATTGTCCCATAGAACAGACTTTTTTTTTTTTTATAAGCAATCTACAAGGCCTGAAATTCCATTGTTTTCAAATTATCTTATAGTGATAATTGTCATTACCTTTAAGGACTAATTTTTATGAAGCTCTTCCTTGATCAAAAATGTCTGTATAGTTGGGCAAGCTTAGCCTAACTTACTGTTGCACAAATAAAGAAATTAAATATGTATTGCATTATGAGTTTATATGAGTTCATATAAAGTATGAATTATATGATTCTATATAATGAGTAATAGTATGCTCTTAAATTTGCATTCTTTTGTCTGCTCCCATGAATAAAACATTTAATGCTTAACAAGGCATATTCATTGTCATATATGAAAATGCTAAGCTACTTAAAATTTCTTTTAAAGTGTATCTATAGACATAGTTATATTTCTTTTTTTAATGTTACCCTTGATTAAGATGGTTCACAGGCAAGTAGCCCAACTCAAGTAGAAAAACAGTAACAACAAAAAACCTATAATATGTTTAGTCAGTTATCTCTCGTAATATTCTAGGTCTTTTTACAACACTTTTCATGTAATAACTCTTTTGAAAGCCACATGTTAGAAGATAGGCAAAGTGAAAAACTGAACAAATAGATTTAGATTTTACTGATAGTTTTCAGTTAAACAGGGTAAAGAACTGTTATTGCAAACTTCAGGCCTTGGAGGATTAATAAGTCTGCCAGACAATGAAACCTGGCACTGAATCATCTACAATGACATTCAATAAAGTGTTTTAAATATTTTTCTTCAAGCAATTGGCTTTCTATTCATGCATGTTTATAGACTTAAGAAAAAGCCACTTCCATAAAGAATGCTAGAGAATTTCATCAGAAAGAATGAAGCCACAAAACTATTGGAATTAAGGGTCTGGATGTGGCTTAGTCAGTGAAATTAGACATCCACCACCTATGTCAAAAGCCATATGGGGCAAAATGTGACTTTAATCCTGGTTCTGAGGGATGAGACAGGTAGATTCCTGGAATTTGCTGGCAGACCATGCTAGCTGAATCAGTGAGCTCCATGTTCAGTGAGAGACTTTGTCATAAAAAAAAATAAGGTGGAGGGCGATCAAGGAAGACACTTGGTGTTTGATATTGGCCTCTGGTCTCTACATGTGCACATACACACATGAATGTGTGAGAGCCCTGCCCCCTACCCCATAATTTTGGAAAATAAAGCAAAGCCTTCTGGTATTCAGTGCCCTTGGATTTCTATTACCCTATGTCCTGGCTGTGTACTAAGACTAGTGTTCTGACTAGATCAATGAGAGGACCATTTTGCCAAGCAGCAGTATTGCTCATCTTTTTTCTGAGCCTACACCAGCACCATGTTGTTGCCTCTCTTGGAAGTTCACAGGGCTAAGGCTCACACAAGATTGCACTCTGTTTTTAGTAGCTGGCTTTGCAAGGACGGGCTCAGTTTTCTCCCTGAAAGCATCTACATTTCTGAATATGTTTAAGTAAAATCTTTGTTTCCAACAGCAGCCCAACCAAAATTCATCCACAGGTAAGAGTTTCTTCAGATTTGGTGACATTGGGTCACCATAGACATTAGCTGGAGCAAATGATCATCTGTGTACTTAATCTATTCACTACAGTATCTTTACATTCAGCATATCTTTGCTCAGGCTGATAATATCTCAAAGGAGAACGTAACTATCTCTGTTTCTGCAACAGAAAGGTAGAAGGGTCCAGAGCTTTACTTTGAAATTTCAAATTTTCATTTGACATTTGGAAAAAGTGATCTGTGTGTCCAAGGTCAAGTTGGATTCTGTGGGTCATTTTAATCGCTCACAAAAACAGCCTCTGAATTTCCCTTTAGGTCTCTCCAGAAGATGACCCAAGTGTCTTTACTGCAGGTTCCTTGGGGATTTTGCTTTTGTAGCTCTCTGAGAGCACTTATCTGCTGGCACTGAATGAGATAACAGATCTCCTCAATTCCTCTCTGCCCTTCCAAGGCAGCTAATGAAATCAGAGCTGCTGTGTTTTATCTACCCTTCTAAAGTATCTCATGCGATAAGATAGCAAGGTTTCCCCCAAAGCAAACCAAAAGCAAACACAAAGACACACTGAAGGATGAGAAGACAAGCCAGGACAGGCTAACCTGTGCCTGTAGCTTACCTGTTAATTAGCCAGAGCCACAATCCAATCATATGTCATGAACAAGAACAGGAAGCAAATCAGTTCTAGTCACTTCAAATTAGCTCACTCACCAGGCCAGGAGCAAGTTAATTCTTAAGCATTTAATTCAGTCGATTGGCACTCAAACGAGGAGAGGCAGAAACAAATGGTGCAATCTTGGTGGGGTTGTTAACCTGACCCAAGCTCATAAGAGTAAGTTAAAAATTTTCAGTTTCACTCCATTTTGCTAGCATTGGGTGGATATACATTTTTCCTGGAAGCTTGGCGCCCTGTTGTGTACCAGCAACTGCCCCCGCCCCTTGGCCCCACTTTCTTTGGCAATCTGCTTAACTTTTTGCACCTTGGTTCTACACTTGTAAAATGAGGCTACAACAGGAGCAAACTTCACAAGGGGTAAGAGTTATAAAGTGTCTACAGCACTTATTAAGTTTGGACAGACACTAGCTAGCATGACCATGTCTGCACATTCACATTTCACACACTGGAAAATAAACTTAGGAGTGTGAATCCTCTGCAGAGCCCTGACTGTCTGTCCAAGATGGGAGTACTTCTGTACAGAAAAGTAACCTACATTTCCATGGGTTGATATCAACAACTGACTAGATGGCATCTATTTTCTGTTACACTCAAATTAGATTTTTGTTACATTTGCCTTTCCCCCGTCCATTCTTTTACATAATTGATACTGGTATTTTACCCTCTTGATAAGGAAAAAAAAAAGTTGATCTTTGCATTTCTGCACTTCCGTAATTCCTCCGAGAGCTGTGCCTCTGATTTCCCTTCTGTGAAGCGCCATCTGTGTGCCAGGGATTTTTTTGTTGGCTCCTTCTGTGATTCACTGTGACTCTTTATTATTGCAACCAGGATGGCCTCCCCTCTCCCCCTTTCCTAATAAGGAACAGAATCAACATGACTGGGATTGCTTTGAACACTGGCATTTCTTCTAAATACAGTTCTAACTAGATTTGTATTTTTATGCTGTGGGTGGAAATGCCAGATAAGAAGAAACAGATGAAGCCAGATGAAAGGGTAAGATGGAAGGAGGAGGTTAGTTATGTGCACTTCCTTAGGTGGGACATTTGTTGCAGAAATGGCAACCAGCTCTTTATAAAAAAAATACATTGGAGTTCAGTACCATTAACAATAGATAAAGGAAGGGGGCAAGTAGCTATGTGGCATTAATCTCACCCCTCACAAATAATGGCACCAGTGACATTTGACCATGTGACAGATGAGTGAGTGGGGAGCCTTGGGACTGTGATAGTGACAGTTTTCTTTTTCTGCCCTTGTAAATTATTCAGCATTGGCACAGCACTGGGAAAACACAAACCCGAGAAAGGGTGAGGGAGAAAAGGAATTCTATTGCAAATGAGAATGGCGGCTGACAAGTCCATTAAAAAACAACAGACCAACATTCAAGCTGCATCTGCTGCCTTCAAAATATCCTTCAAAGGTTCGGTTCACTAACCTCTTTTAGACATGCAAGAAGGGAGCAGAGAAGAGAGCGTGGTTGTGGCTGAGAGCATCCCGGATTGGTCTCTCTTCTCAGTGTGTCTGTGTCATTATCACAGATTGGATGGAACTTCTCCTAAGGTCGCATGTGTTATTAAAGCCCGATGTCCCAGCCTTACATTTCCATTGCAGTAATTGCATTCTGTTGGTGTAAATGTGCCTTGCTGGTTTGGGTTAGTGTGACTGCCTTCCAACCCTGTCTCTCTTATGTATTGAAGCTGCCACCCCAGTAGAGGTGGTTTTCTCAAATGTGATAAAATTTCATAGGCAAGTTATAAAAATGTCACGGCACACTTTTTTTTTTTTTTGATACAGAATACATTGTATTTCAAAGAACTTTATCATTTCTTTTTTTCTCTACTTAGAAGGCAGATAGGGAGGTCTCCCATCTCAATACCCCAGATGAAATGGGGCCCTAAGGAGATCTCTTGAAGGGAGATGTAAGAGAGGATTCTGATGGCTGAGCAGACCAGTTGCACTGCCCCAACCCTCTCTCGCACAAACATCTGTTGTGCAGCTGGAAGGCAGAGAAATGGATGTTTTTACATTGATTGTCCAGCAAGGGGGGCTAGAAACTACAGTTCCATTTCTGTTGGAGCCAACTCCCCGCTGGTACACACTGCTAAGAAAAATCACTGGTAACATCTTGCCTTTCTATAATAGATTTTATGTGACATTTTCAAGATATTTTACATTAATGTGTGGAGCTTCACCTGGTAAGTATAATAAGCGAGCAGTTCATCTCTGTTTTCTGGAAGGGGTAAATGATACCACCGCAGGCTCGGCGAGGAATGAATCTGCTGAGGCATCATGAATGGCCCCCCGGTTGTTCTTCCCTCCGCCCCTCTTCTGCCACAGATCTCTAACACTGCTGAGTGTAACCTGTGTCAGCCCTGTTCTACCAGGAAATAACAGAGTTTGGGAGGAACACACAAGTTATGTGGTTTCCTTCTCTCATCCGCTGTGATGGACAGTCACCTTCCACCCTTCAGAGCATCTTGCCTCCCTAGGCTCCTGTGAGTTTCCTTTGTTTCTGTAAGCTGAACACCTTTGAATTGATATAACACGGGTCTGCAGTGTAAAGCCCCGGTGATTCCAGGCTTTTGAATTTTTATAGTTTCTACTCCCATCCCTTCCCTATTCACCCCAAGTCCGTCAATCATCAGATCAAAGAGCTTCCAGGCTAACTCTGATTATCACTATCATTGTTACCTACTGCTGAGGCAGGTTAAGCCGAAAGGTGAAAGTATTTGTGCTAAAGTCCGTCGATGAGAAGGCGGGCCACCGGACCAGATGACCAAGAACAGGAGGCACTGCAGGCCAGAACCTTAACCCAAATGTCTGTGACAATAACTTGGGTCCTTTAAGTTGATGTAAAAAAATGAACTTTGCTCTGCTTGCTTCCGTACAGCTGAAACTGTGATTTCTCTCCCTTCTATCCACATGTCTCTTTGGGATGGTGAACCAGAAAGAGATGATAGTTGTAGGAGAATCGGATGTGCTTCTGTAGAATGCCATGTAGGACTTGGGAACCTGAGTAGCCAATGGAGGTGAGTGATGGCTTAATTCAAAGCAAAAGTTTAGTTCATCAAAGATTTAAATTCAGAATCAAATGTGCTATCTCATAATTGGATTGTTTTTCCTGAAATATCTAAAATACAGCATTCTCATGGACTAGAATTTAAGTTAGGTATATTTTATAAGAAGTTTGGCCTTTTAATTTTGCTGAGTATGGAAAGAACATGGTAGAAAGATAATAAGGGGGGATGCCATCATAATCTTTCCTGGTTTCAAAATGGTCCTGTGGCATTCAGTGGTATTCATATAGGGTAGAGGGGAAATTGGCAAATCCAATGTTTGACAGGAAAGAGTCAAAGAAAAGTCTGCCATGTGATCTGTAGTTCACATATTATATTTTATAATTCATTTACTCTCAAGGATGAAGGGAATTCAATCTCTATTATTCATCCCATAAATCCTCAGGTCACATCGGAATGCAGTAAACTTAGAACTTAGCAATAATAAATGCATGACTTTATGGTTCCCTGGGCCTCTGGTCTCCCCAGATGATCAGTAGACTTCCTTCTGTAAACTAGTTTCTTTGAGCATCTTCTAAATATCCTCTCTGAGAAGTACAAATCCTTAGCAGGTCCTTCCTGTTGGTCTTGATACATCAGATTCCAGCTAGTTCATTCAAGTTTTCAAGGATTTGTGTCAGGCCATGTTAAATGTGGGGCATCTTCTGGCTACTCCAAGGTGCAGTTCATCAGGATCCCTGGTTATACTTTGGAAACACACTTCCAACATTTGGAAGTGCTATTATTTAGAAAGAGAGGAGGGGATTTTACACTACTGATATACATGTCTACGCTTAATATCCTAGTTATAGAGGTAAGCTACCATGTACATAGATTGAAAGTCATAGTGTTAAGTTTTCTAATGTGTATTTTTTTTTTTACTCTTGTCCACTTTGCCAGTTGTAAACAGATGAGATACTTGATTTGCAGAGGATAACAATTGACACACTCTTTCCCAATCAAAACCTAAGGTAACCGGTTGTATAATTTCATTATAAAGCAAAAACAGAAGATGTGATCTTATTTGACATGTTTCATAGTGACTCTAGCATTTAACTTCATGTGCTGGTGAAATGCATGTGAAAATTTGAATTAATTAACTGAATTTAAAAAATATTCTTCAACTCTAAAAGCATAATTAGCAGTTTCCTGAATACAGTGACAAGTCTGCTGAGTTGTAATAACAACCGGCTTCACTAAAGAGACTTCACCTGCACTTCTGCAGTCTACAAGTCACAAAGGGATTTGGTCTCTGGAGAGAGAGCCAGAAGGGAATTACATCTTAAACTATTCCTCAAACCAACTCTAGAAAAAATACCGTTCTCATGAATTGTAAATGGAGGAAGAACAGCTTCACTGGGAAACAGACCCAAAACACACTTCATTTTTCAATTTTGATTATACCTGTGTATTGGGAAAGGTTTTCAAGGTGACTCATGGAGATGGAGAGAAATACAGTTTCAAGGTCTTGTTGGAACTTTAGAAATGAACCATTGGAAGAGCTCAATAATCAATATTTTTGAAGAGGTTCAAGTTTTCTGTCAGTCTTTTATTTTTATAAAAAAGTGATTGAATTTGAGTTTTGTTTTTAAACTGAATGGATGGTAGCATTCTTCAGAGATAGAGCACATGAGATGGTGGTCAAAGTGGGGATGGAAACTGTGGTTCTGATCCCTTGTGCTTTGTACACTAGAAATAAAGAATAAAGGAGGGAGAGAGGGAGAGAACATTTACTAACTCAAGTTATGCCCATTCGGGTTTTTAGCACTACTTAGTATCCTAATGTAACCAGAAGCTACCTTTGAAATTGAGCTTACAGATGTGGTTGGAGGATAATGAATACCCAAGCACAGAGGAACATTTTAATTTGCATTTGTGTCTCTTGTATAGAATTTGAAGCTTAACTAAGTCATTGGATTACAGAGACTTGGAGAGCTAAGTGATCTTGGCCCTTTATAGAGGAGGTGGAGAGTCTAAGAAGAGAGAAGTTGAAGATCTAGATGCTATTTGCAATTGTCTGAGATGTCAATGCGGAAGTAGAACAAAGTCTGCTAAGAGAAAGCCTTGGCTTCCGAAGGCTCTGGGGTAAATGCCTGACTAGTGCAAGGCGGAAGTATTTCGGAATTCTTACATCAAACAGTAACTGCCTATCATTCCAGAGTATATTCAAGGAATACCGTTAGCTATATTTAGTATCTACCATGAGATATATCTCCTTACTTCTCTGACAAACCAGCAGGCCATTCTTTACCTCACTGTGCTCATCTGACTTTAATTAGAGTCTCGTTGAGAAGAAAAAAATTATGATTTTCCCTGGGAAATTTTCATGGACTTATAAGTCCATTTCTTAGTTGTCTGATTCCAGTTTGGAAGTGTGCCACTAAGAAAATCTGGGTTCACAATTACTACACAGGAGATTTTTTGTTGAATTACATTTTATTTTTTCTGAAACTGGGTCTCACATCAGTCTTTGTAATATCACTTTCCATACAGCAATATTCCATCTGATCTTTCTGCTCTGAACAGTTTCATGTGAAAGTTTAGGAAGTCTGACTTCACTCTGATTTTCCAGTCCCTTATCACATTGTTGACTAAGCCAGGACTAATATTTTGGTCCAAGTGGGTCACTACTTCAGTTGAGTGGTTCATTGCTCAGTGACACTGCCTAGTAAGTTTTTCTTTCTTTCTTTTTTTCCAGCAATCTTTGCCCTTGTAGTGGGGGAGGCCTTCTGTTTTTAACTTACAGCAGCTTGGATTGAAAAATCTGTCTTTCTAAATGCCTACTATAAATTTTGAAATTTTGACTTTTCTGCTTTCTTCTTTGATGCGTTTTAGCTGATTCAAGGATATCGTGCAGTAATACCTCATTTTCTAAATAAACCACAGAAAACCTGCCCTGGCATGTGAACTAGTTACTTTTTGTGGCTGTGATAAAATACTATGAGCAACCACAACCTATGGAAAGGAAGGGTTTATTTTGGCTTGTGGTTCTACAGGGATGGGTCCTTCATAGTTGTGGGTGGTAGAGCAGCAAGTAGCAGGCATGGTGGAGGAACAGGAAGCTGAGAGTTCCTATCTTCAAATGCTAACATGAAGCACAGAGAGCAAATAGGATGTGGAAGAAGACTAGAAACATTCCAGGTCTGCCTTTGTGACATTCTTCCTCAAGCAAGGACACAACAACAGTGCCTCTCCAGACGGTGCCACCAGCTGGGAACCAAGTACTCAAATGCCCAAGGCTTTGGGGGACATTTTTTTTTTTCTATTTTTCGAGACAGGGTTTCTCTGTGTAGCTTTGCGCCTTTCCTAGATCTTGCTCTGTAGACCAGGCTGGCCTCGAACTTACAGAGATCTGCCTGCTTCTGCCTCCCGAGTGCTGGGATTAAAGTCGTGCGCCGACATTTTTCATTCAAACCACAGCACATATTTAACTGTCATCCTTGGAGTTGATGCTTATGTCCCTACCATTCACAACCAGCTACTAATATTTGCCATTTTACTTCTAGAAAATATAATTTCTCTTTGTTCTGGGAGCATATCTCATTTCTTTTATTCATTCTGTATTGCTTTGGGTAATTTTCAGTCCTCCACATTGGATGTGTGACCCAATACTATCAACATACTCAATTTCTCTGACCAGGATGGTTGGTTTAGGTTTGGGAATATGATCTACTTAGTCCAGTAAAAGAAAGGGTTGGTAGTTTTGTTTTTATTGTTGGGTTGGCTGAAGGTACTCTCTATTTTACTGGAATTCTCACTTAGAAGATGCAGGAAACTGTGGGCTTCACCTTGCCTCAGCTGATGTAGGGACCTCGCCTAAGAACGGGGCCACCACAGAGGGAAGAGGGGCAAAGCCACAGGTGATGCCGGCTTCCCTGGTACAAATCACGACTGAGCTGAGCACTGCTCTTCTTGGCAATTATATTTGCTAAAAAATCTTTTTTTTAAAATTCCAGTATGAGCTGAGTTTTCAGATGTCTAAAGAAAATTCTCTTCTTTCAGTTTGTTTCCTCATAACTGTCGATATTGTGACAGTCACTTAGAGTCCTTATGCTATGCTTGGGCTTGTTACTCAGTCAACCCACAGCTATAGATAACAGTCTGGAAATTCAGTCACAGGCTGGCCACAAACATCCCAAGATGGATTTTCCCAGAGACAAAGGTTCCAGACAGTCTGAGAGAGTAAAACTAAGCAGCAAATCTCTTTTCCTTCATGTATTAAAAAGCTATTGCCATTCTGTCGCTGCTTCTACTTCCTGTAAATGTTACGTCTGGAATAACGGACGTGGAATGGCAGAAAATGTAAGACATGGATCTGCTTCCCTCATTAGAGCATAAAAACGCCTTCAAGGAAAGCTCTCTACAGAGTTTACAATTAAATCCTCAAAATTTAGGATTAGTACCTGGTGAAGGGCAGGTATTTAGTAAATGTCAGATACTCAAATAAGTAGAAAGGGTTGCTTCTGAGATGTGTAGCTTATTCCCCCCTCTCTCATTTGGACAAAGCCTTACTTGCCTTCACAGGCCTCCAGGACCTGTGTGGCTTTTGTGTAACATGCTCACCACACAAAACTACAATCACTAGCATGTTCATGGCAGCCAGAATAAAAAGAATCCAATAAAGTCCCAGATGCCTAGACACAAACTTTCTCATCCACTCTTATTCAGGGGCTCCCTGGGTAGGAGACCTTGCATCTCTGTCTTTCAAACACTGAAATAATGAACAAATATCAGAGACATGGCCTGAAGCTGAATGATGTTAACTGTTTGTTCTCTATCTGACAATGGGGTCTAAAGGTTTCTCTCTTTCAAGATGTTGGAACACTTTCAGATACCATACTTGTTCCATATTTAGCCAAGTGCAGGCCGTGGGGCTTAGAATAAGGGAGAGGAGATGGGGAGTGCTTATATTTTGTGGAGCAGAGAAGCATGGGGCTTCTGCAAGAGGGATTACTGCACAGGCATAGGAAGTGTGAGATGAAGTGCAGAAAGGCCTGTAGCTGGGATGTAGTCTCCAGCTGGAGCTGTGGCTGGCTCCTTCATGATCAAGCTTTCACCACAGTTCATCCATTAACTTTGCCAAACCAATCATGATTCTCTCTGGGTTATCCACACTGATAGTGAGGCAGAACTAATTAGCTAACAATTCCCTGACATCCCAAAGACCACAGACCCTGTAGGGTGTATCTGTTCCTTCTTACCCCAGCCACGCTTTCTCATTTGGAGGGTTATTTTTAAATAAAGGAGAACAGAGACCAGGATGTGTGCAGCCGAGAGATGTGCTTGTCTGGAACTCGGCCCAGAACTCCTGGGGCTGAGTCCAGGTGTTCAACAAGGAGCCTTCTTTGCAGGGAAGTCAGATGGAATGAAACACTGGCTTGAGTTGTTCAACAAGGCATGTGGAGCTTTTTGTGGTGTCTTTTTGCAACGGGAGGTTAAAGTCAATGAAAGCAAAGTCTTGTCTCTCCATTCTCTCTCTCTTCTGATGTCCCAGCAGCTAGACTCTAACTGGCGAAAACTTTAGATGATTAGCAACAACCTAAACAATGGCATCCTTCCAAATCACGATGAAACCCTGGGGAATCTTCCAAATGTGCATCATTTCCTGGGGTCAAGTAGTTCCTTCATACTGGGGCACAAAAGGAGCCACAGCAGTCCTGTTTCTAATAACTTATAGACATCTCCCCTTACAACTTTCTTTATAAACCAAGGCAACTGCGGAGGTTTTTAGCAGACTGCATCATCCAGACATGCAAGAGGAAGAGGGCTGTTTGGGAAGATGAAGCGGGTTTCTTGGGATCCGACGACTGCCTGCTGTGTTTTTGCTCAGCATGCAGCTCCAAGCCATCTACACGGAGGTGGAAGGGTTGCTCCCTGTTGCTCACTTGGTTACCATGTTACTTGCAGTAGGATTTGAGATTCTCATAAGAAAAAAATCAATTATAGCTTTAAAATAATGATATAAAAATTAGAGGAGAGGGAGGGCAAAAGTGCTTCTAGAAAACTCTACTGATGTGACTAAATTGGATACTGTTTTCTCACAGGAACAAATAAAAAATGAACTAAATGTAAAGGAACAAGGATGAGAGTCAGCCAGGTGTGGTGTCACATGCCTGTACTCTCAGCACGTGGGAGGATGAAGGGTTTGAATTTGAGGAAAATCTAGTGAGGCCCTATGTCAGACTGTGCAGGCCCCTAAATCCCCTAGTGAGATCTGAGCTTGCTTCACCCAGCAGGGCTGCTTTAGAGGATGGCTTGACCATTTATATGGCTACTAGGTGATTGGAAGGGTCTGCACTTGGCTATGCAAGGGGGAGGTCTTTGCTCCACCCCTTGGCATTCCTATAAATAGCCCTTTAGAAGAGTCAGGAGGGGCCAGTGGATAAGGATTCAGGCCCTCGCGAGGCTATCCTGTGTTTCTATCTGTTTCTCTCCCCTCTATCCTTCTATCTAAATCTCTTATCCTTCTTTCTTAAGAGTATCCTGGGGTAAAGTGTAGGAGTCAGTCTCCCAGCTGGCCTCCCACATCAGACAAATAAAACAAACAAATAAAAAAGAGGATAAGAACCAATGGGGCATTATTGACCTTGAGCTAAATTATTCAAACCACTTGGATTCTCTGCAGAAATCCTGAGTTATAAAATTTCTTTTTCAGGGATCATTATAGCACAAGACAGTCTCTGGGTTCTTTGTGCCTTACTTAAATCCTTCTGTGAATTTTCTGTTCCACTTACTTAATCAAGTGTGGTCTTCCATCTCCGTTCTCTCATTGAACTCTTTATCTTAAACATACTTAAACATCTATATCCTTGGCATCTGGCTTTATTTCTAGTTCTCATCTCACTTTAATATCATTGCTTTTTTCTCTCAAATTGCCCAATGAACAATTCTACCCAGACATTCTGTATCATCTGACATGGTACACATTCCAACATGATACTACTCTATTATTCCCCTTCTGACTTTTTTTCTGATTTCTATTAATAATTTTATAATATTATCAAATACTAAATCTCAAAACAAGTAAAAATCAAAACTAGTTAAAACTTAGATTGACTCATCTGTATTCCTTATTGTCAGGCGTCTTTTGCCATCAGCTCTTCGTATCTCTTCCTTCTTCTGCTTTGTTCCACCACACCACGATTCACCTGACAATTGAGTCATTAAGCTGAATCACACACTGTTTCCAATCTCCTATGTAAAACATGGGCAAATAACAGCAGTTTCACGTGAGTCATTCTAGTAGCTGCTGAACAATGATGTCTCTCAGGACTTATGGGAAATTAATGAAGTTTAGATTTTGGTCCCTTCAGGAAATAACTCAACCTTATCTTAACTCTCAACATTTGAAGCACTTTCTGGTGCTCCAGAGTGCACGGAAAGATCTGGTCTTTCGAGTTGTGCATACATAATTAATCCAAGCATTCCTGGAACCATATATCTTACCACTTATCCAACATCCTCACTCCTGGATTTCAGTCAGTGTACCTTGGGAATATTTCTCTGTGATGCCACTTTAAATCCTTTATGGGAGGAGTAGACAATAAATGTTTCACCAGTCACCCAGCTTTCAGACCTCCACTGGGCTTCCTTGCTTCTGCCAAAAAGACAAGATCTTACAGGGAAGGCACATGACTAACGTGTTTTTTTCCTCGGTCTGACACAGTCTGCTGGCCTTCAGGGCACAGCTTAAGGCCCATCTGTTCAATCAAGCTTTTGCCTGATTGACATGGGAGAATGGTCCAGGTGAGGGGGTCCCTTAGTTTATTATCTCCGTCTCTTTGTACATGCAACTGGAGACCTCCAGCCACAGCCTCCTGCAAGTGACCTAAATGAATGAATGCATAAACAATGCTTTCTCTAGCAATTATATCTGTTCCAAAAACTTCCTCCCCAAATCCTTTGTGGAACACGGCAGCATATAAACATATACATAAATAATAAATTCAAAGTATTCCAAATGGTAGCTTGGAAAAACAAAACAAAATAAAAACGCACTTCACTGCTTTGACAGGAAACCTTTTATACTTAAATGTCCTTTCATTCTAATTCCACTACAATGGTGAGTGGAAACCGTTTTTGTAAAGACTAGTGTTTTCTGCATAACTATTGGAAGTTTTTATTATTCAAACACAGGCAAAGTAGAATATGCCTCCCTCATTATCTTCAATACTTAAAGTGCATGAGCCACTTTGATCTGTCAATATATCAGTACATGTATATCTAAAAGATAAAGGTATTTTAAAGACTATCATGACTATACATTTTATATCTAAAAATTGACTAACAATTGCCCATCTGACTAAAGTGCATAAGCTCATTCAAATGTCCTTCATTACTTCCGAATTGCACGCAGTGAAAGGAGCTGCATCTCTGAAGACCTTCTGTTCCTTACTGTGCTTCCCTCTCCTTCACACATGCTTTGCATCCTTCAGCAGTTCTTCTCACTGTCTGGATTGAACTGGTGACCGGATGGTGGTACTTGACTCAGTACTCCATCTCCTGTGTTTCCTGTGAGCCAGCAGAGGCATTTTATGGATTCAGATGTGATGTTTTAAGCAAAAGCAGTTAGTAGATAACACTATAGGTTTTTCCTAATTCTTTCTATAAAGAATATTCAACCCTCCTAATTCTTATTCACTAATAATCCTGCTGAGATTAGGTAGAAGAAATGACAAGACCTCTCTTCTCATTTTTGCAGAGAATGAGTGTCGCTCACACTCACCCCTGCAGCAGATATTTCCAGAAAACAAATACAAAGCTCTGTGCTTGAAGATGTCTGAGAAGTTTAAGAATTCTCCCATTAGCCGTTTACAGTTATGCGATTAATATCCCCAGAGAGATGTGGAAGAGACTACCATGGGACACTAATTAGTAACAATGTAAGTTTTAGTGTACAGAAAGAATAAATTACAGCCATGACGAGCAGCTAGGAGACTTACAGATGCTATGAGGTGTGTTAATATAAAGTGGGAGAAAGGAATGAAGTTAGGCAGCTTTCCCTCAGGAAGTGTGCTCTGGGCTAGATTTGAAGGAATAGAAGGATGTAGCAGTCACAGAGACAGAGAGATGTGTGGGTACATAAAGTGACCCAGCCAAAGACCAGTGGGAGAGGAACGCTGTTGGGTTCCACACACAGAGTACTTCAGCAGAATGTATTCCATTAACACTGTTTTCTCATTAACTCTGTACCTGAGTAAGTACCTTATCCAAAGGGACTCAGCAGGTGTCCATGATGACTGTGACTGTCTGAATCAAGTGGCTTTGTGCCGATGTCAGACACCTTGGAGGATGGGCTGAGAAGTAACTGGTTTAATTTAAATGAATACCGTGTTCCTGCTACTGCTGCATCATTTGGGGTTGTGGTTTTCAAACTTAGTAAATCTGTTTAAAGAACAGACTGGCAGCCTCTCATCTTAGAGGCTGGTGCTTAGTGTGGTCTCAAGAACTTACACTTTTAACAACCATTCTAAGCAGGTCTTACAGATAGTCCAAAAACCAAGTCGACGCTGTGCCTGTGCAGGTTTCTAAGCCTGCTTTAATAATGGTGATGATATTCATAGGCAGGGGCCATGACAGCTTTCAGATGCTTTGTCACACAGAATTCTCCTTTTATGACCTAATGTGATAGGCACTGTTTTTATTCCCATTTAGATCTGGGGAAACTGAGGCGTGAAGGAGCTAGCTTCACAGAGGAGCAAGAGAAATAAAAATGAAACCTGTATGTATTTTATTCTAGAAAACAGGCCCTTACTACTCATTCTACTCGGGCCTCTCATTCTACATACACTCTCCTTTGTGAATGGTCGTTTCCCCCATCCAGTCCTCACAGCCTCTACAGCCCACTTTACAACATTGCACCAGCTCTGTTGATGCCACATGTTGTCAGCTTTGCAAAGGGTCACGTGTTACTGCATTTGTTCATATTAGACTGTTAAGAGTATTGTTTTACTGATAGAATAATTCTTAAACAGGGTAGGTATGCATCCCAGAATGCATCTATGTTTCTTCATTTTCTTAAAGATAAGAAAGACTGTTCTCCCTTCAACTTACATCTGGAAAAATACATTGATTTCTGTAGGGCTCAGTCACCAGTCTCAAACAGAGTGTTTCCAAAGATGAAGTTTGTGTTTCTCACACATGGTTTTAGTTAAAGACATGGAGCTGAGGTTGAAAACTGTAACTATTTCAGGAAATGAAATGCAATTTTTTATTTTCTTGGTGTTTGTAAAATACTTTATGGTATCCTAACACATGCCTATTCTCTCTCTCTCTCTCTCTCTCTCTCTCTCTCTCTCTCTCTCACACACACACACACACACACACACACACATTTACACACAAACACACACACATGGACATACATAAACATTTACACATACATATCCCTCCCACCTCTGACACACACATTTAGGTTCCTCTGAAATTTATACTACACTCTTGTGTGGATAGAAACTATCAGGGGAGAAAGAAATTTGAACCTCAGTAAACATAGCAGCTATTAAATATATTTTAATAAGATTTTGATATATTGTCAAAATTGGGGCAGTTAGTTTGAAGGGTTGGATCAGGCATGGCCCATAACTGGATTTAAAATAGACCTCTAATGAACATGTTTAAGGGTGGAAACAGCTGTAGAAGCTTACAGAGTCACCTGGCTTAAATGAAATGGCATCGGGATTTACTTAAAATAGATCAGAAATTTGTATATTTGTTCTGCATATTTTGTGTCTAGTGAAATGAATAGGTGTTTAGAGGGATAGTCAAAGATTTGAAAGAGTCAGCTGGATTTTTTTGTTATGGAAAATAAGAAGAGGCCATTGAGTTGCCTGATTCTGGCATCCTCATGCAAAGATGTACACTTTAACTACAAAACAGCATGTTCTGAGGCTGTGTTTTCTCCGGGTAGTAGTAGCAGGAACACAGTGTTCATTTAAATTAACCCAGTTCCTTGGATAATAACAAAGTAATTAAAGAAACCACCAAGGAAAAAGAGCCAATTTATTTGAATCCTGCTCATAAAACTACATCAAGAGCCTGAAGGTAGAAAATAATGTGGATAAGATGGCAGATTGATGATTTTTTAAAATTCTGCGTGGGACGCATCTTGATAATAATTCAAATGAGTATCCCTCATCTGAAAGCAATACAAAATGCAAAAATCTTTATCTTCCTTAAGAGAAATGAAAATCTATTAAAATATCCAGACTAGAAATTGCCACTTATCCCCAAGTCCACTCTGTCCAGCAATTTCTGAAGATCAGAATATTTTGATTTATCCATATACTCCTATTGCAATGCATGGCCCTTTTTAGATTAATATTTTCAAGAGTCAGAAAGTTATAGTGATGTATCCTATGTGATATTTCCTCAATCACAAAGAGAAAAGTTTCTTTTTTTTTTGTCAGTAACAAACTTGAAAATGTTTGTCATGCTTTATATAAATGTTAGCACTGGAATTTATTTAAAGGGAAAAGCACACCAGTAAAACATATCTTGCTTCTTTCTGTTTTATCAGTACACTGTCAGAACAAAACTGCCCAGTTGCCTTTTGTGCATCTTAGCAAAAAGGATTGCTTCTCTTCCAAAAGAAGGTTCTTCGCCACACTTGGCTCCTCTTTCCCTTCAAATACTAGAACTGTACCCACTGGCTGTCCCTTAGAGTAGGACAGTCAGAGGATCAAAAAAAAACTGGCCACACAACAAGATCTGTGGACCTGAGTATAGCAACACTGTCTATGAAGAATGGCTAACAGAAAAATGAAGAACTTAGTGTGTGCTAACTAGAGAGACAGAAAGGACAAAGAACTGTTTGACTTACCTACTGCCAACATGAAAAGAAAAAAATTCAGTTTATCCATGAATATAAACTAATAAAATATATATGCCATGGCTAGTTCAATAGGAAGAAAGAAGTAGACTGATAGATTATACACAGAAAGGGAGAAGGGGAAGAGAAAAACAAGACGTGGCAGATTAAATAAATTAGTATGGTGTTGAAAAAGAAGAAAAATAAGGTCTAAGTTGGGAAAGAAAAATCCAGGAGGAAGCAGAAGAGAATCTGTCAGTGGAATCAAGAAAGCCATTCTTACCCAGTCCTTCCTCTCTGAGGTAACACCTCCTGAATCTATTTCCCCCAACTCAGTATGATTGATGGGTCCTCTAAAGACCCACAGTCCACAGTCTCCATCATAACACTCTCCTCCTATGGCTCCATCACAACAATCTCCTCCTAAGGCTCCATCATAACACTCTCCTCCTATGGCTCCATCATAATACTCTCTTCCTATGGCATTGTTTGTTTTATGGATTTGTTTGTTTGTTTTGGAATAGAGTCTCACTACATAGCAAAGGCTGGCCTCTAATCACTCTCCTCTTGTCTCATCTTTCTAAATGATAGGATTATGGCCTAGCACCATCATTCCCACAGAGCTTAATCTGTATCAAACCTGGGAGTGGCTCCTTCAAGAAACACATGGTCACCAAGAAGCCTTTTGAAAGAGTAAAGATTTATACTGTTTCTATAAAATATTCTCCAGCTAGCCATAGGGTTGTTTTGTGGAAGCAGAGTTAGTTCACAGACATTTACTATTAGAAAGTTTTCCTAGTTGATAGGAAATTCAGTAGGATCTGTTATGGCTACCCACTTATTTTACAGTACTTTTGTGGATATGATATCATAAACAAGTTTTGTGTAACCAAGATGAAACAAAAGCCCTCCAAACAAACAAACACCACAATAACATGAATTTCCTTTTGTGTTGGCAGCTACTGCTGGGCATAGACCCTGCTCTGAAGTGTGATTGCTGTATATATCCAGTGCCATTCCATTGAACACACACACACACACACACACACACACACACACACACACACACACACACTGAGATAGAGATAGATAGATAGATAGATAGATAGATAGATAGATAGATAGATAGATAGATAGATAGAGAATATGAAGTTGGGTGGGCAGGGAGGTGTGGGAAATATATGGGAAGAGTTGGAGGAGGAAGACAAATATGATCAAAATGTATTACATGGAAAAACTCTTTGAAATGAAAAAATAACACCCTCAAACATCTGTGTTAGAGATCTCATTCCTGTTCTATAAGTATTGTTTCTTTTTGTCTGTTTGTTTTAGAATTGTTTATGCAAAGAAGACTTTAAAAAGTCACTTTCATCATCATTTCTAGTTCAAAAACTTGGGGCTGTTTGTTTGTTTGTTTGTTTGTTTTTTCTGAACCCTGGGTCAAGATCTGTATCCATCTTGGATTATAATTTTTCCCAAATTTATTTATTGTTCTTATAGAAAACAGTTAAGTAATCTTTTGTGTTCTAGAAGAGTCTTTATATAATCATTGTATTTAACTCCTCTGATGTCAGAGGGAATGGTGTTAAGTTTACCTCAGAGTATTTTAGAAACAATATTTGTCTACATAAACTAACAAATTATCACAAACATAGTGGCTTAAAACAGCACACACATATTAGCTCATAGTCTGGGAGACAGGAGGATGCTGACTCTGTCAACTGTGTTCCTCCAGGAGCAAGGCAGGAAAATCTGGATGTTTTGTCAGTTACTAACGCTAGCTCTGTGTCATTGGCCTATAGCGCTTCTCCATTCTGCAAAGCCTGCAGTACAGCACTTCAAATATTCCTCTAGAGTCCTGTTCCATTGCCCTTCCCAGTCCTCCCTCCCGACCTCTGCTTTATTTTGAGACAATGTCTCACTACATAGTCAGAGCTGGACTGAAACAATATTGGCTAGGCTGAGATCAGCTTGCCTTTGCCTCCCCAGTGCAGGAATTAAAGACCTGTGCCATCGTGCCCAGCCACCATTTTTTATTTATAAGGATTCTTGTGATTAATTCCCTAATAACCTAGGATAATCATACTTCAGGATTCGTAATGACATTTATAAGGTGCCCATTATGGTGTGAGGTAGTATGATCACAGCTCCTATGGTGTAGAACATTAATGTCTTTAGGGAATATCATACTATGGGCTATATAGAACATTTGTGGAAGGCCTCTGCAGCCCTTCATACCGTTAGCTGCTGTAACTATTCGGTAGGATGGCAAAGGAGGAGTTAGATGTGGTAGCCATTAAATTTGTGATATTTAACCCATTTTCATATGTAAGCATGATCAACATTTCGTTCACGCATTCAGTAAGCCACTGTCTAGCAACTTAACCAACAGACCAGCTTTCTTCTCCAGCATCAGAAAATCAACAAAGAAAATCCACCACTGTAGTTCTGTGAGAACTCAGAGATTAGTTCCTTGTCTAAGAGTTTCAAAAGCTTCAGAGGGGTGTGTCCATTCTGTACATCTGTTTCTAGAAAAAAATGTGAGATGAAGAAATTTGAGCCAATGACTAGGTCTTTTGAATTAAAAAAAAAAATCTTGACATGTAAATGTAGAAGAAATTCAGTGTGTTAACAGGTCAGAGGTCTCCAAATTGGAGTCTTCACATCCGGTGAGTGCTACCACTCAGGAAAACAAGGCAATTCACCTAGTTACTTGGGGTTGAGGACTCAGTGTGGGAATTGTGGTCATGTTTGCATGGCCTGGAGAATGCAGCTGGGAAATCACCCATCCTAACATGAACCTCAGCCAATGCACGTGTTGTGGTTTAGGTGGGTTTTGTAGCTTGTTGCTTTCATTTTCATTATCAGCTGAACACTTTCATTTTAATACAATCTGAAGAGACACGAGAAACAGAGAGAGACAGAGATAGAGGAGAGAAAAGAGACAGAGAGAGATAGGGGAGAGGAAACAGAAAAACACAGAGACAGAGAGAAAGAGAGAGAGAGAGAAAGAGAGAGAGAGAAAGAGAGAGAGAGAGAGAGAGAGAGAGAGAGAGAGAGAGAGAGAGAGAGAGAAATCCCTTCTACCATAATACCTTGGGCTGCATGGTGCTTTAAGAATTAGGATGCTCTATAACATAATTTCAATATCTGAATTAATTTGAATAGGAAGAACAGTTAAACATGGATTTTTCACAGATTATTTCAGAAGGCAAGACCTTATTATTACCAGTCCACATGTCACTAGCTGCCAAGTGACACTGTGAATCACATTTCATGGAAATAAAAGGAAAGCGCCTTTGTTAGGAATTCATTCATACACTCCTGGGAAATTAGGAAACACAACAGATGCAAATCAGCCTTTAATCCAAGTCCCAGTGTGGACAGTACAGAGCAGAGAGGTGGCAGGAGTCAGGGGAGAAAGAAAGCTATACTGTGCCCCAAACAGGCGGATGGAGTGCTTCTTCAGCCAGGTCGGGCTGTTAGTGTGTGTTCTACCCTGTTGTTCTATCTCTACATTATTGCACACATTTTCCTTTTCTGATTTTCTTCTAGCTAGAAACTACAGAGCTTACAGAGGGGACTTATTTCCAAGCCGTTCCTCTGGGCTTTTCCGACTACTAGACACAGGATTCCTGCAGTACAAGACACTTGGCAGAAAGCAGAATTCATAGTACATCCTCTTTCCAGCCGTTCTGACTATTGCTCATCCAGAGTCACACAAGTCCTGCCAGACTAAGTAGCCTTTTGGACTTGGGTCTGGAAGTCATCATCCTTTTCCTAAGCACCTTGGAAAGTCTCTGCTCACCCCTCCCAAGGCATCTCTCTGTACAAACATGTTTCTGCATGAGCATCTCAGGGGCCAGGTGAGGCAGAGATAGTGATGCTTTACTGCCTCCGCTGAGCTGCTTGCTAGATATCGAGTCTCCAATGCTATTCTATTAGCGTAATCATAGTATAATTCGGCTTGGATGCAAAATTAGCAGCAGAATCATATTTTACTTTTAGCTTCTAATTGGCAACAGTCGCATGCTTTTATTAAACTATTTCAATCAAGTCTTCCCAGCATCATCCATTTTGCTTATCATTGGGCCCACCTGCAGTCAGCGCTCTTCCTGGCCCCTTATCTGCAAAGCCAATTACTTTCTCATGTGCTTGCTTTGTGGTTTTGCTTATAGACTTCACCACACCTCCACAACTAAGCCCGAAGGGTATTAGGTAAATTCTATTCCTGATCCTCCCGTCTCACTTGGGTTACTGCCTTAAGGTAAGGTGGCGGTTCTGTTTTGCTTCTCTTTAAAGCAATGATTACAGTCATCCTGCTTTAAAATACTCATCTGCTTTTTAGATGCCAGAGCTTGTTTTCCCTCTTTCTTCATTGCTAATTCCTCTAACATATTGTCTTCTTCTCCTTTGTTAAGTTTTCAAAATCATTTTTAATCTCAACGAAGAATGATTTTTTTTTTTTTTAAAGAAGGTACTAGTTCTCTTCAAATTGCTGTTCAGAATAACTCTACCTTTTCAGGTTGATGGACTAGTCTAAAAAGGTTATATAAAGACATGAGAAATAGATGATTTAGCACCAAGTGCAGTTGGGCCTCTGATTCCCCAGGAGGGTAATCGTAGTGCTCCTTACCCTGTTTCACTGTTTCTTCATCTCTCAACTGGGAACATTCTACAGGTTTGCACTAGTGGAGGAATCGCCTGAGCCAGCAGGTGGACCTGGGAGTGGTCTAGACCTGGGAGTGTTCTCTGCATCAGCTTCACTTTCCAACTCTAGCAAAGTTTGTTGTTGTTGTGGTGGTGGTGGTGGTGGTGTGGTGGTGGTGTGGTGGTGGTGTGGTGGTGGTGTGATGGTGGTGTGGTGTTGTTGTTGGTGGTGGTGGTTTTATTTTGGGATGTCTTTTTCGTAGCAATCAAATAACATTGAACTGAGGAACTTTAGAGGAATATAAACAAATAAAATAATGTATGGCTTTGAAAAGTTTTAATCTAACCAATAAGAGGAGAAGAATTAAAGGCAAAAGCAGATTTTGAAGAAAAGGACCCTGTGTACTAGGAAATTAATTAAGCCTCACGTCTATTATAACTAAAAATAATATTACCTTCCAATAAAAAATTAGATAACTAATTATTCACTACTAGTTCCCTTTCCTCTTTACTTGAGCTATACCCCTCAAAAACCCATGTAATTAAGGGCAATAATATGAACAGTAATATAACAAATACATGAGAAGCACTCCGAGGCAAGAAAGTAGCATAGGAAATCAGAATGGTGTCTATGTAATATTCATATTAAATTTAATAACTACTTAAATATTTATAAATTATCTTGAATTTTTATTTGCAAAATGCTTCACAACCAGTTTTTATTAATTATTGGATACCACTTATCCCTTGGCACTCCAGTTTCCAGATGCAGCTGTACTGATTTTCCTTCATTTCTCTTAAAGAAACATTTACCTTTATCAAGCACTTTTTAATTTCTCAGAGCTCCAGTATTAGGTCACATGGAAAATAAAGAAATCACCAGGGATAGACCTTGTAGTTACAGCTCCTAATTTACCACTACATTAGAATACAGAAAAGTAAAGGGACTCCTCCAAGATCACATACCTATTCATATTAGTGAGGAGGTCTGGAGAAGTAAGCCATGATTAGTTTGATTACTATGATTTTTATTCTTGGATATGTGAAAATCAGAAAACTGCATCTGTGCTGACTGGATTTGTCAGACCTGGGATTTGGTAGATGAACTGAAACAAGATTCTTGTGTTTTTCCCTGGGTTGGCATAAGCTAGCCCTGTGTGAAGACAGTGGTACCTGAAATGGCTGGAAACTAGGCTTCACGGCTTCAGTGAAACTATGAACATGTTCATACTGAATGCACTTTTCAAAACATGTCATTTTACCTTAGAACAACCTGGAGAATGGCTTACCATCTGACACCTATGTCCTCAAGGGCCTTTATCTTTCTCGGAAAGGTTTTTCTCATTTTTCTCCCAACACTTCCTTACCAAAAGCACAGAGGCTACGTATTATGACATACTATACTTCCTTCCCACTTTTTAAATGGTGCCTTTTTCCTATTGCTGCACTAAGACACCATTATCAAGGGAACTTAGAGAAGAAAGAGTTTATTGTGTAGAGAGTTTCAGAGGGTGAATCCATGACTATGTTGCTGACCAGCATGGCAGCAAGCAAGCTGGCATGGTGCTGGAGGAGTAGCTGAGAGCTCACATCTTAAGACAACAACCATCAGGCAGAGAAAAGAGCTGACTGGAATGGACTGGGCTTTTAAAACCTGACATTCTACCCCCCCAATGACACACCTCCTCCAACAAGGACACACCTTCTAACCCTTCCCCGAGAGTCCCACCAACTTCAGACCAAGCATTCAAATATATGAGCCTATGGATTCATTCTCATTCAAACCACCACAAATGGCAAATCCTGGGAGAGGGGGGATGCTGTACTTCAGTATAGTTTATAATATAGTACTTATTCTAGTGTAAGACTTTAGTGGATATATTTACAGAATAAAAGTAAATATATGTAGATATATTTATCACACACAAATATCATTGTTATATTATGTGATACAAATCAAGAAAACAATGACTAAAATATCAAAGTACTCTTTATTTAAAAAACATTAAAGATTTTTAAAAATTTTATTTTATGTGTGGGAGGGTTCTGCTTGCCTGTATGTAGGAATACTACATGCTTTCCTGGTGGCTGCAAAGACCATAAGAGGGAATTGATCTCCTGGAACTGAACTCTATGGATGGTTGTGAGCTGCCATGAGTGTGCTGGGAACCAAACCCAAGTCCACTGCAAAAGCAGTAAGTGCTCCTAAAAAGGCAAGACATCTTTCCATATCCTCAAGTAACTTTTTATACACAAGAGTTGAAACAGCTAGCCATCAGAAACAGGCTTCAGTTTGATTTTAACATGTCTGAAGGATAGAATAAAATGTTTTTAGTTCATTTATTTTAAGGTGGTAAAATACACATATAATTTGCCTTACTTTTTAAAAGTGTACATACAGTTATATTAAGTACTTCAACTGTACCTTGCAATCATCACCGCCATCTAGTTCCAGAATACCATAGTAGTTTCTATAGTTTATACCATGGCTGTTTTATTTCAATTGGGGTGGGAGGGAATAATGTATACTATAAATACAATTTTGATTTAAAGAAACATATAGGATCTAATCAAGCCATGAAATTCTTTACTCAATTTTAATAAAACTACTTCTTTGATTCTTTCATCATATTGATATGTAGACTGAGTGACACTTGGTAAGAGAATAATGTGGAGAGAAATAATTGGGGAGAGAACACCCAGTCAGGATTCTGATGACTTGATTTGACTGAGTGGGTCTCATGAAGGACCTGGAAAACAGCTGCTAGTTGGAATGTCACTTGCTTATTTACTTCACTGTGAGCATCTGAAGTGATCTCTAACTTTGGACTTTGTGAAGGTAAACAAAAGGATCAGGGATTATAATAACCCACCCCAGCATTACATGCAATTAAGTAAATGTTTAACTTTAGCTTGTTTCATACAGCAAATACAAAAAAAAAAAACAAAAAAAAACCTAGTGTGTTTTTCTGGATTGAATGCTCCTCACTATCAGGAGCAAGTGGGAATTATTATACACAGATGTGTTGAACTGGTCAATGAAGAGTTTACTTTTTATATATCTTTAAGAACAGCCAGTGTTTTCTCGGAGATCCAGAGACAATGGAAAGACACCTATGGAAATTTGTCCATTAACTTTATTTCAGCACACTGTAAAACATCTTTTAGTTCCAGTCTCTAAGTGCAGAAGTTGTCTGGGCTCAGTGTTTTTGTAATTTCCTGCTAACCACCAAAGCAGCAATGGGACCAGGCTCTGGACTTTTAGGCCAAGTTGATATGAAAAACAGTGGCATGGAAAGCCAACTGCAATGAGCATCCTTTGGCCATGAGTGAAGTTATACCACTGGTAAATACCACTGCCCACAGCTGCTCTTTAACCATTTCACTGCTGTGCCTATGCAGCCTAGTCTTTCTCGGTTGCAGCTTGAATAAAAAATACCCAGAACACTTGCCAGGATCCAGTCTTTTTGCCCTTACTTTGGAGTTCTGGCTTTATTAATTTTGGTGCAAAGACTCAGCATGTCCCTAGTCTCCCAAATGATTATTATGCAGATGGTCTGAGTAACACAGTTTGAGAAGCAAGTAACCGCATCTAAAGCAAACAGTGCCAGCACTTTGGGCATTAACTCAATCTTAGGTACTTGAATGACTTGAAACCCAATTCAAAGACAATTGTTCCTAGCATCCAAGAACTTTTCCATTTTAATAGCCCAGGTTAGATATTTCTATCATAAAATGTAGATATAAAATCCATTGCTCAGAGTTCTTACAAGGACAGGACCCAAATTAATATTTCAAGCAAAGGGACCATCAAGCACCTCACACTTTGTAAGCACATAATTTAAAAATGTTTTTGTTTAGACATTTTATCAATGCCATCATGAGCAGCAATAGTTCACCATTGTGCACTAACTGAATATGTTTTGGAAACTGATTTTGTTAACCCAGGTTTTCTATTCCCTTCATCCTCTTAAGGAGTTAAATTTAGCAGGGTTCAAGCTGAAGGTTCTTCCTGTCTTCCACTCATACTTGGTAAACCAACTGATGCAGTCAAGATTACTTAGGGCCTTCTGATTTCTTACAGTGCAAGATGGTGAATAAGCATGACCCAAATATTTAAGAAAGATGTACTAGTAAATGTAATCTTAATGATAGGAATGAGTCTTGCCTCCCCTGAGAAGGTTGTAAGTAACTTTGTAGGGCAGAGGTAATTTGCTTTTAGATACCATTGTATAAACAAACCTTGAGGTTTTGTCTAGGTTTGTGTTTTAATTTTTATTATTTTGTTCATTTATTGATAAATGAACTTCCTGTACTTTTTACTTAGAATCAGAGTTTAATAGCAGAAGTTAGCCTTCCATCATGTGTGTATACTATCTTGTGCCTCTCTTTGAAATTGTGATTGTCATTTGATATACTCTGTGGTGCAGTGAGTTGTCAATGGAACAGGAAGTGTACATTTCAACAGAACAGTAGGGATGCTGGTACCTACTTACCACTTCTGTCTGTATAGTTAGCTGTTTCCCAAAGTATCTTTGCATCTACCAATTGACTGGAACTGGACTTTATAAGTCTTCTACATGAAGGTTCTCCATTTGTTCCTGCTGCCATAGCATGGCCATAGAGAGAGACTACAGACAATCCAAAAGCTGTTTTGTGAAGTTATTTATTGGGACCTTAGTGTCAAACTCATAAATTTTAAAACAACTTCAAATGGCAGTTCTAATTATATAAGCTGTCCCTCTAAAAATTCTTGGGAAAGCATGAGTATCTCAAACTAAACACCAATATCAAACAAATGCCGAACTAAAACTTTTAAATGTTCAATTAAAAAAAAATCCATGACCAATACTCCTGAGATACATAACAAAAAGAGTCCATCCTTGGTTATTCACAACAGACATTTACAGGCTCTAAAGAATAGTGAACAGAGAAACCTAGTCAGCGTTACTTAATCTAGCTTTCCTGAGCTATGTTTGAATTGGAACATGAATACCATAGTGTGGAATGAATGATCTATAAAGCACATTTTGGAAAAATCTGGTTGGATTTTAACATCATAGGTCAGTGAATGGAGAATCATGATAACAAACCTTCAAAGAGAATATAGTTATCTCAGAAATAAACTTCAAAAGGATCAGAAATAGAAAAGCACTTCATTTACATGGGCTTTCTGTAGTTTCCTTAAATATTGGAGTTATTAAAAAACTAATATTGAATACAAAAGAATTTGATATAGAAATGATTATAAAGGTCAGATTCATACATCAGAATGAAGACAAATGCAATTATATTTCCAAAATCTATTAATGGCTCAATTAGTCCATAGATCAGATAATCAAATATTGTTCACCAGTGGTGATTTTGTGTGTGTGTGTGTGTGTGTGTGTGTGTGTGTGTGTGTGTGTGACAGAGAGAGAGAGAGGGGAGAGAGAGAGAGAGAGAGAGAGAGACAGAGAGAGAGAGAGAGAGAGAGAGAGAGAGAGAGAGAGAGAACAAAGGGTCATATCTTTTTAATACATGAAGACATAATGAAGTTAAATTCACTTTTGGTTTCCACATTGTTTTATAGAATGTTTTGCTTTGCAAATGAACAGTAATTTGGCCTCTCAAGTTTTTTACTACCTCATATTATTTATTTATTTGTATGGGTGAGGGTGTGTCTATGTAATAGGGCGTTTTTTTTTTTTATGTGGAGGTCTGAGGACAATGTCTAGGAGTCAGTCCTCTCCTTCTACCATGTGGGTTCTGAGGTTCAAACTCATATCAGGCTTGATGGACAAGATCCTTAAGTGCTTGGCCACTATTATCTTTAACTTAACATTATCTTCTACAGTTTAAACACTCAATCTAGCTAGCCTAAACTGTTTATTAAGAAAAAGTGTTTATGATAAAATTGCCTGCCTTGAATGATCATAATGAAAGAAATTTGTCAACTAAAGCAGGGTTTTTCTTCAAAATCACAATGCCTGCTGTGGGAAAGTGTTCTACTCACAAAGTGAGTGACTTTTCTTGCTTTGGCGGCACCTATACTAAAGTAGGTCATTGTTTCTAGTTTTATTTTAATACAATAGAAGAAGAAAAGGAGTCATGAAATTGCCATCTATCATATTATAGTTAGTACACTCCTGTAACATGTCCATCATGATAATGCTTCCATATAAACTGTACACATTGACTGGGTTCTGATATAGGCAACACTAGAATGAGCCCATGAGGAATCCATTTTGGCTAGTATATGATTGGCGGTCACATCAACTTCTCCCTGCTAGCTACAAAGCTCTTGGCTTCCTCCACCTGTCACTCAGGGCAATGGTTAGTTGCTGTCAGAACCATAGCTATAATTGGGAAAGGCACTCGTTAAACACAGAAGTTTGGGGGAGGTGAGAATTCATATCCAGCCTAGCAAGTCTGGGAAGTTTTCCAATCCTCCAATGCTGAGCTAAAGCACAAAGGCAAATTGAATTTTATTACTTAGGTGACATCAAGCCATGTTTATACATGGGACTCATTGAAAATGTCCTTACAACACTCGCTGTACTGAATCTTCTTTGTTCTTCAAGACGGTCTTAATGCTTGCACTCAGTTTGAAATTCCTTTCCTTTACATTCCCTACTTTGTCACAGAAAATTACAGTGAAGTTACAAGCTCATATTATTATTATTAAGTGAAAAACGTTTGTGATATAAATATTCTACAACCATCTGGAAAAATAAGTGCAAAATTAGCAAGTGTAGCTCAACTGAATGCTGTGAGAGGCATTAGTTACTAAAATTGATGAGCCTGTACTCCCAGATTTGAAGGCTTATGTTTTTCTTGCTAAGATGAGGTCAGTTTTGAACTTTTGAGATTGGATTTCTTGTTGAATGTTAGCCACAAGTTCTCCCTTGTCAAAAGTACACGTCAATAAATTCATGGGCTACAAGAAAAATAGATGCCTTTGTGAACTGATTTTTTTCTCTCTCAAAATTTATATCAAGGAAACATTTTTTTTTTTCAAAATATTCTGCATTAGGATTTGCTGAAGCACTGGGGTGGACATTATTCTTGCTTTCCTGTTTTGTCCAAGAGCTACCCGCCCTCTTTCTCCTGTGGTAATTCCTATAATTCCCCTGGAGTAACTAATTGAAACTTTATTCTTACTATTATATTTAACATAAGACCTGTTTTTTTCTTGTATTATATATTTTGGTACTTTTAAAAATTATTTTTGCCTCTCTCTATATATTTGTGTGTGTGTGTGTGTGTGTGTGTGTGTGTGTGTGTGTGTGTGTGGTACTCAGGAAAACTTGTGGGAGTCTGTTCTTTTTTTCTACCATGTTAATTGTGGGGATTGAACTCTGGGCATCAAGCTTTGTGGAAGGTATCTTTGCTCATTGAGCCATCTGGCTAGCCCATACATTTTGGCATTTTATTTTCTTCTTCCTTTAACCTTTTTCAATAATTCTAGAGGGTTGTTTTTGCCTCAGTAAACTGTACTCAACTCTATTTCTACCTTCTTTGTATGACTAACTTCTTCTAACTTCTCTTGACCTCATTACATTCCCTGATACCCATCTTACTCAATTGCTTTGCCCCTTAGCTTATCCATCAAATGTGTTTTTGAATGCTAATAATAAATTTAACAGTGTTTAGATAAGAGATAATTCCTGATAAAAGCTTTCTTAGTGAGATAAGAAAAATATATCTGAATAATTAAAGAGTATCAATTAGGCACTAAACAATAGAGATTCCATTATATAACCTCACTGTATGCTGTGCCCAACACCCTTTTCTCGTAAAGTTGTTCACACCTGACTATTTGTCCACAATAAACCATTTTTTATGTCCTGGGCTGGATTAACTGGGTTTACAATTGCTTGGGCTAGAAATCTCTGCCTTAGCCAAAGACTTTAGAATGAAATGAAAGGTACTTGGAATGGTAATAGTGGCTTATGAAAAGGCCTGATATTAGCTGTACCCCTAAGTAACATCTATATTCAGAATGGCATGTGTGGCATTCCTTTCCTGGAGAGACTAACCCTCTTCCTCTCAGATACGTCAATAAGGACAGACTAAAGGAACAATTTTATGGAAATCTGGCTTGATGAACCGATGAGTTGATTGGGGGTTTTTACAGGAGCGTGGTGACTTAAGTGCATCAAGGTGAAGGCCATCTCAGCAAGTGTGATGGATGACCGAGGAAAGCTAGGTCACTGAATCCCCCGTGCAATTGGCAAGCAGCTACTCCACTAGAGTAAACTCTTCCCCATCATTGTTGGCTTCATATAACTCTGGGAAGAGACTTCTTAGTCTTAGATGTTTCTAACCAGTTTCATGAACTTCATGAACACCCTCTTCAGAGGAAATAGCTACAAATAAATATGGCACAAACAACCTTCAGTTTTGGACATTTAGGTACAGAACATACAGGGACATTATAGCAGCAACGAGAGCAAAGAACCAGAATAAGGAGTTTCGTCTCCTACTGTGCTAATGCTGATTGAGCTGTCGGAATGGGTGCTGGAGGCTAGAGACAGCCTAAAACGTGCTTCTAAGAAATGCTGAAAATGAATGGTCATGCCTCCCTCATTTCCCGGCCTGTGCTGAAGTCCGCAACCACTGGGCAGTGGTTTTTGGAGATGAGACCCAAGAGTGGTAATCTGGACACAGAGCCATGCTTTCCTGAAGTGGATCAGTACTTTTTATGAGAAAAGAGGCAACAGCTTGCCTCTTTCTTTTCCTTTTCTCTATGTAATGACATAATAAAAGCATGGCTTCTCCAAGTCAAGAAACATGCCCTAACCATACCTGTATCCAGAACTGTGAGAAATGAATGTTTTCTGTTTAAGCATCCCAATCTAGGGTGTTCTATTGTAGCATCCTAAACTGCTATAGGCCTGGACAAGAGAAGTTAGACCCAGACATAAAGTTTGGGCACTTGGAGTACTGAAGTAAAAGAGCCAGATGTATTTATCTGTCTGTAAATATAGAGAAGAGAAAAAAGTTCATCTTCTTGGCCTTAGGTGTGAAATAAGTCAACTCAGAGACTTTTTAAATCATGAGTTTAAAATGTATATTAGCTATAAGATTAAATATCTTCCAAGATGATTTATCAAACAAAAATTAGTTTTAAACAATGATAACTGTAGAGTATCCTGAAAAACCAGTGCCATATGTTTGGAGTGACATTTTACTACTCTGCAAAACACTGTTCACAATCCAAAATAAAAAACAAACAAACAACTTAAGAAATTTGACACTCTGAGTGTGGGAGAAGTCATACAGGGAAACATAAATATAAGAAATAAGAAAAAAAAGTTAAGAATAAAACACCCAATTAAAAATCTCAGAGAAGAGTGAAGACAATTGGGGGAAACTAGTAAAAGACAAAATGATGAATAAAAAGTTTGTGACAGAGGTAAAATGCTAGCCCTCTCATTCAGAACACACATGATAAGTCTTGGAACGTACAGTTATCAGACAAGTCTGAATTGTAGAATTCCAAAAGGATGAAGCTTGAAAAACAATATGCTATTTTGTGAGGGAGAGATGATTTTTTTGTAACATAATTTTATATTTCCCTTCCTTCTTCTTCTTCATTATTCCTTTGATCACTCTGCATTCCCCTCCCAACAAGTGCTGGAGTTACGGTGTGTGTATCATAGCCCTGCCACATAGCAGATTTCATATTGCAATAACATACACCAAGAAGACTATGGAACATCATCCAAATGTGGAAAGAAAATTATTTCAATAACACACTTTGATATTATTATTAAATAATGAAAGTAAAGGCATTTTCACATATGCAAAGACTACTGCTTATGAGTAATTTATGAAGTATGTTTATACATATTTATGGGTACAGTGCAGTCATTGGATAGAAACATAAAAGGGAAATTGGGATAACTAGCTTTTATAGTTCTCAAACATTGATGCTTTCTGTGTTGAGAATATTTGATTCTTCTTGCTATGTTTTAAATACACCATACATTGTTTCAGAGTATAATTACCCAAAACTGATTATTTTCTCACTCTACTTTGATTCCTATTATTTGACCTTTCTCCATCTTTCCTCCTCTATCTTCTTCCCAGTGTCTCCTCAACTCAGCTGTGAGACCTTTTGTCTTTTGTTCCTCAAATAAGTCAGAAGCGGAGAGTTCTTACTTATTTGCCTCTCAGTGTATGGCTTGTTTCACCTGACATGGTTTTCCCTGGCACAAGCCACTTTGACACAAATCACAGGATCTCATTTTTTCTATGCTTGGCAAATATTCTCTCTCTCTCTCTCTCTCTCTCTCTCTCTCTCTCTCTCTCTCTCTCTCTCTCTCTCGGTGTGTGTGTATTCCTCTGTGCATGTTAGTATGTGATATTTTCTTTATAGATGCATCTGTCCCCTGACAACTTCATTGACTCCATATTGACTCTACTGAACAGTGCCGCAATAAGCATGAGAGTGTAGTGGCAGTTAGTTTTTATTTTTAGTTTCTCTACTACATTATTGGATCATATGGAACTTTTATTTTTAGTTTTAATTTTTGAAAGAGTATATACTGTCTTAGGGCATGTGTACTTTCTCCACACCCTCACCAGCATCTGTATTTTTCTTTTTGTCTTTTTGATAATAGCCATACTAAGGGAATAAGATAATTATATACTTCTGTGGTTTTGATTTTAATTTTACTTATATCTAATGTCATTGAACATATTATCATATGCTTCTTGGCCATTTGTGTGTCTTTGCTTGAGAAATTTTTATTATGGTTATTAAACCATTTAAGAATAACGTTTTTGAAGTTATTTGAATTCCTTATGTACTCTGGATATTAATGCTTTGTTGTATGCATGTTTTGCAAATAATTCAACCTATTGTGTTGGTCAGTTTTTATCATGTTGATCATTTGCTTTCTGTGCTGAAGTATCTTTATTTGATATAATCCTATTTGCCTATTATTTTTGCTTTTATTGTCCTTGCTTTGGGTATCTTATTTAAAAAATCCCAACTTACACCAATGATTCAAAGTCCCATGTATTTTCTTCTCTCAATGTCACAGTTATATTTCAGGGTCTGATCTATTTTGTATTTATTTTCAGCCACTTTGGAGAGATATTATAGAAGTTTTGCTTATACCAATGGGATGTATAAAGACAGCAATAAGGGCTATATTATTTTAAATTAAGGTTGGTGAAACTAGTATATATAATACGGGAGCCTTGAAGGCAAAGGATCTTCATCAAAACAGAAGGGATTTCTACTTCCTACATCCTCACATTTTAGGCATGTATTCCTAAAAGGTAAACCCATGTTAGTTTATTACTAGTATTTTCATGTTGGAACGCGCGATTCTGAAGGCTACCTCGTGTACTTACACGGGATATCAATGAAACACAAGGAAAAGCATAAGTTCAGAGATTACTTCCTAATTGTTTTGTGACGTTCCGCAAAGATTGCACCCAAGTAAAGCTTGGTAAACCGGTAAGTTTATTGGGGTTCATTACTGCAGTGTGGGAGAGAAGTTACAGGCTCACCCATGAATGACTCACCATCATCTGGGTCACCATAAAGCCCACCCTGGCATTTGTGACAACTCATAAAAACTGCATCCCTGGTGCTCCATGCACAACTTGAAGATGACAGAGGCAGCTGACAGTCTTCTCTCCCCAACAATTCTTTTTGTTTTTATCGCCTGGGGGGTGGGGTGGGGGAAGAGCTTGTGAATAAGGCAGCTTTCTGAGCCATGTAAGTTTCATCAGTTTTTAAGTCTTCCTTCTTACTCTATGAGGCAACATTTCAATTTGGAATGAAGATTGGCGACATGATCCTTAGAGACATCTTAAATAAATATTAAAACATAAGTAAGATTCTGACTTGAGTTAAATTTTAGAAGAATTGAACATATTTTCAGGGAATATTTACCAAATACTTTATAAAACTATGAGTTTTAAGATACCGACTCAAAGGCCAAATAATTTAGAGCTTCCACTGAAGTGCATGGCGTGTTTGTACTAAATTAGCTTACTGCCAGCCCAGACCAGTAACTTCCTACTTTCCTTATGCTCTGGGTATGAAGTTCCTTTGTCTTCATAGTACAAATGCTTGCTATCAAATGGCAGAAAGGATGTTATAATGAAGGAGGTATTACAAAGAACCAGCATTAATGCGAGGAAAGTACAGCGAAGTTAAGGACAGAGGAAACTCCCAGATTCTTAGATAAAAAAGAATATCCCCATTCACTGCTGTGTGGTTTTCATTCTACAATAGGGAAATTCACTGGCTGTCATTCCTATTGATGAAGGTTGTAGCTCTCAGCTGGTAGGAAGCGGAAAAAGCTGTTGTGAAAACTGCAAGTTGTTTCTATATGTTCTAGAAAGTGGAAAAGACAGAAGTCTTTTTCTCTCTGTGAGAGCAGAGGCTGGAGTTAACAGAAAGATTTGGATCCAAATGACAGAGTCGGGAAAACCAAGGAAGATGAGGGAGTCTAGCAGCCAGGTATGAGATAACCAAGCAGGCCAGAGAAGGACAAAGGTTTGTTCAGTGACAGCATAAAGCGCACGGGTCTCTCATTGTCGCCAGAGAACTAACCAGTCTCACGGCAGTCACTTGAGCCTTTGTCCACTTTCAGTCATGGCTCTATAAAGATACCTAGAAAGAGAACCTGATGCTGTTTTCTCTCTTGGAAACCATATCCATTCTTGGAAACTTCTCTCACTTTCCCTCAATTCTTAATTTTCTATAATTCTTCTTAGTAAATCTTGCTTCCACTTTGCATACCTCCACAACAGGATTTGTGTGGTTAATCTTCATTGCTATGAGGCAATGAACTTGGAGTCACTGTCCCAGCTTTTGGGTCATGCACTACGGGCCTGTGAAAGGCCCTGTCATACTAAAAAACCCTACATCACTCTTTTCTTCTTTTTGCTGTTTGTTGTTTGAAGCACTTTTCATTCAGCTGCCATTGACAATGGACACTCATATTGGGAAGGCGACTCTCTGCTGCAACTCAGTAGAGGCTTTAGAAATACTCTTTCTTCCTTTGTTTCTGCCATTTATGGTAAGATTAATAATGCTCACTGCCCTAAAGATATACAGTCCATGATAACCATAACCTGCAAATATTACTTTGTATGAGATATTTCTGACCTAATGAAAGATCTTCAGAACATGATTCTACATCATATGGGCTTAAATGCAATCACAGATGCCTCAAAAGAGAGGTGGAGCCGGGCGGTGGTGGCGCACGCCTTTAATCCCAGCACTCGGGAGGCAGAGGCAGGCAGATCTCTGTGAGTTCAAGGCCAGCCTGGTCTCCAAAGCGAGTTCCAGGAACGGCGCAAAGCTACACAGAGAAACCCTGTCTCGAAAAACCAAAAAAAAAAAAAAAAAAAAAAAAAAAAAAAAAAAAAAAAAAAAAAAAAAAGAGAGGTGGAGAAGATCTGAGGTAGAAGAAGCCATCTGATTGCTGAAGCAAGGGGCTATGCTTATGACTTTGAAGATGAGACACCAAAAAATACATTCTAGAAAGTGGGAAAGACAGAAGTGTTTTTCTTTATTCCTTAGAGCTTCTGGAGGGAACCCAGTCCTATTGACACTTGAATTGTTTCCCAGTAAAACTTATGTCAAAAGACTGACACCTATTACTCGAAGCATAAATATGTGCTCTTGTAAGTCATGAAATTCATGAAACCTGTCCGGACTCTGCTCAACAGGACTGTCTATGTTGACTAATTGGAACACCAAAACTGCCAATCAGAATAATTCTATTTCAAGCTAGATTGTGCACTGAGTAGAAGAAACCATGCCATAAAGTCAAAAGAGGAATGCTGCACAGTTAGACTTACTTACTGGGGCTTTCAAGAATTAAATAGCCTGGCTCTAGGAGTGGAAAAAAGTGTAGACATAGACTGTGTGGAAAACAGTCCACATGCTGAGCTGACTAGTAGATGAGACACTAGTGACAAATGAAATAGATCAGGGGAAAAGTACCCAATGTGAGAGCCTCCAAAGTCAAATAAGCAAGGGGCACTTGTAACAGTGGGTAAAAGAATAGTTAATTCATTGTAGGCCATTTTGAAATGGAATAATTGTCAGTTATTCCAACATTGTTTGTATTGGGGATATATGCTAGACTATGAAAATGATCCTGCTTCCTGGAATTCACTTCTTTTTTCAGGAATTCCCAGGATGCAGATACCGACAGGGCACCCATGATTATGTTTCCTTTGGTGGCTCAAATTTCTCATTGTCAATTGAGACTAAAGTGTGTGAACAATAATAATAACCATTTCCTTGAAGGAAATTACACCCAATAAAAATACTCCCACACCCTGAATATAATAAAGATGAAGTTTAAAAGAACTTTACAGGGCAGTGATTATAAAAGCCAGAGGTAGTGGATGACTACAGCCAAGCAGTCTTGTCTATGTACAGCGGAGTGGCTGCACATATGAACTCAGTGTTTGTGATATCATGCACAAGATCTGAATAGGATCAAGCTGGATGAAATCTCTGTGAAGAGGAGGTGGCCCAAAGTCCCAGCCCTAGCTGAGGAGATATTGGCAACTGATGGCAGAAGAGTCATTTTTCAGGGATGTGGCCCCTGAGAGGCCACCCGTGATCCAGTAGATGGCTCTTACTCATACACATACTGGCAGGGCTATAGAGTCTCAGTGAATAAAAACAAAGATTATATGGCAGTGACAGGGAATAACTGTGGGAAATAAAAGAGGGTTTGGAGGGGAAGGAATGATTGATGAATTTGGTTTAGATCATAATATTCATATATGAAATTCTCAAATAATAAAATAAGATCTTTATAACATACTTCATTTGTAATATATTTGCTTTGTACACTAAACTCCTGGGGAATGCAGTAGAAATAAATGCCAATAATAATGAAACAATACTAGACAGTACTAGACAGTTTGGAAGAGAGATACATGATGAAGACCAAATTCATATCTGCAGAAGTAAATCAAGGTGGGAAACTGATTTCAAAATGTCAGTGTAATGAAGGACTAAGGGTCAGTTTATTTGAAGACAAATATAGGATATTATGTGTCACAATGACGTTGTGTTTGTTTATATTTCACCTTTGACTTTTAGAGCTATGTCATTTGCTGCTTTAGGAAATGACCTTTTTAAAAGAGAAAGCAGATGAATTGAAATCTTACTCAGTTCTACACTGATGAAATATTACTTAAGAATGAAGAGCTCAGTGTGGTAACAAGGCATTGCCTTCTCCAGTGATATTACAGCCACATAACTCCATCCGTTCAAAAGGGTAAAGATGGCCCATTTGCAGCCCCACACAGCACGTTTGTAAAGGATTTTTGTTCTTCCACACATTCTTCTTTCATGTCTTGCTTCTCTCTCTCCCCCTTGTTCTTTCCTTCCCCTCTTCTTCAATAATGCTGCTCCCTCCTCTGAGGAAAGCTTGAGGCAGTTCACTTCTTACACTGAATAGAGCTGAAATGACTGATTTAAACATAATCTGGGCATTTGTTTACAGAGTCATTAAGAGCTGCCTTTACACCAATATCCAAACATATTAATAGATAATAGAAAAGTACAGCATTCTGCACTCTGCAACTGCAAAAGTTAGACTTCTCCAGTATGCTGAAGATCCTTGGGGAAATCATACACTTTGCTAGTCATTGTGTTTTCTTTCCTTTCTTGATTTTCCTTTGGGAAGCTCCTGGAATTTCCTCACACAGATGCTGCCACCACCACAAAGGCCTCAGAGAAAGGGCCAAGCTAGTCCTCCCTTCTTTTTTTTTTTTTTTTTTTTCATAATCCATATTTCAAATGGATTTCCTTTTTACTCTTGCAATGAAAAACTGAATGGCATATTACACTTGAGATCTAATACACAGAGAAGAATCCTAGGCAGAAGCTGTCGGAGAGATTTCTTAATAAGCTCCATTCTCTCATCGTGTCCGTCTTGTGTTTATATTGGATTTGAATCTTCTTTTATGATGATTTTCAATGTTATAGTACCTTGAACTTAATAAAATAGCTTATAAAAATCAAGGATATAAGTAACTTTAAGTAAAAATAAGTTAAACTCTCTATTTAAATCCAAAGCTTAATTATTTGGAGAGATAGACACACAAGGAAACACAAAAAATCCACAGATTTTATTTCACTAGATTCATGGAACATTAAATACCCAGATACACACATTTTACCTCCATCTTATTTAGACATGTAGTATATTTAATATTTTTTTTTTTATTAATTTATTTTGCAATACAATTCAGTTCTACATATCAGCCATGGACTAAAGCACAGGGACAAATAGCCAAATGAATGGAAACACATGAACTATGAACCAATGGCTGAGGGGTCCCCACTGGATCAGGCCCTCTGAATGGATGAGACAGTTGATTGGCTTGATCTGTTTGGGAGGCATCCAGGCAGTGGGACCAGATCTTGTGCTCATTGCATGAGTTGGCTGTTTGAAACCTGGGGCCTATGCAGGATTGTTTGGCTCGGCCTGGGAGGAGGGGACTAGACCTACCTGGACTGAGTCTACCAGGTTGACCTCAGTCTGTGGGGAAGGCTTTGCCCTGGAGGAGATGGGAATGGGGGGGGGGGTTGGGGGGAAGGTGAGGGGGACGGGAGGGGGGAGAACAAGGGAATCCATGGCTGATATGTAGAACTGAATTGTATTGCAAAATAAATTAGTCCTCCCTTCTTGTCTCATCACCGCTCTTGATTCTCAAGAGCAAAACTTAAAAGCCATCATTTTATTCTGAGACCTTCTAGATCTGCAAAAGAGTTAGAGAGATATACATACGTTCTTCCTGTGTATCTTGTGCTCAGATTTCTTTCAGCTGGCAACTTACTGTACTGTGGGAAAATTCCAACAATTTAGACTAAAGTTTACCTGGATTTCATGTATTTTCATTAAACAACAAGGAGTTAGTAGGTTCTGTTACCATAGCAGGAGGGGCACGGTGGTGGACAAGAGGGAGGCCCAGCCTTGCAGGGCCCATCCTTACCACCCCGTCGTCACTGTGATTGCTGTGCCTGGTGAGCCATTTTCTCACAGCTGACCTTCCAGAGTGCTCCATTCCTCTGAGCTTTACCAACACTGTCTCTTCAGGCTGTGCTGTGTGTGTGTTACTCTGCAATGCCTTCCTTCCTTCCTTCTGCTTTCCACGGTGCCTGGCTGAACTACATTAAACTGACTTTAGATTGCAGGAAGTTTAGCATGGTACTTGTCACTTAATTCATACATCCTTGATCCAGCCACTTGTGCCAAGTAAGAAGTGACGGCTTTTTGTTTTTGAAACTGACATAAGACTGCACATATTTGTGGGGAACTATGTGATGCCTTGAAACATATACATGAAGTGATGCTAAAATCAGAATAAGCATCCATTTAAACACTTTTTCTCTGCAATGAAAACATAAAAAAAATCCTTTCTTCTAATTTTTTTGAAGTGCATACTTGTGCATTGTGGTTACCTGCAGCCACTCTGTCCATTCATGAGCATGGCAGAACTTACTAAAATGTATCTTGAATGATAGAGTTAGAGGAGTTCTAGAGTCAAATTTGTTTATTTGTATATGATTAGCTTATATCTTTATTCTTTTAACACTCGTGCTTTTCTGGTGTGTTCTTGATAGAAATACTATTATATTTTAACATTTCCAAGAGCCTGTTCCACAAATTTCTTATTGTATTTTATTTCAGGATTTAAGATACCTATAGCTATATACATGTGAATAACCTCATAATACAGGCATTACATACAAAAGGATTGGGAAACTACCAGTACTCATTTGTAGTTCAGTGACATTTAAGAGTGAATATTTCAGATCTCCACAGCAGGTAATATTAACCAGCCACTTCAAGAATTACATAAATGATTTATTTTCACAAACACAAGACTTCAATACAAGAGTGTATTGATTTAGTGGGTATAAGATACAAAGTAATCTTTTGGGAGGATGAGGTTTTTATTTGACATTTGGGGATGGATGACACAGTTACATTTTTCTTTGCAAATTGTTCTGTTTTCTGTTACTTTTTGAACGTCTTCTAGACTAGTATGCACATGCATATTCACCTTATTGATTTAAATTATAAATTATGAACCATAATTATGAGCATAACTTATTTGAGCTTTGTCTGATAATCCATGAAATTAGATATGATGAGAAACCATCTCAAGTTGTGTACGAAATTGCCCCTGGCAGCAGAGGCAACTAGTATGACTTGGGAAAGTAGAGTTGGTCCCACTTGTTAACTCTGTTTTTGGCTAGAAAATTATTATCCCTGTTGTCTTTGATGAGAAGTCACCTTTCAATTCACCAAGGAAAGTCACAGCAGCTTGGGAGAAGAGTTCTTTCTCTATTAACAATTTCCCGACTACAGTCCACAAACTCGGTTTTTTGCTTTCTGAAGGATGGCTGCCATTTTTTGAACAGCACTCCCCCGGTGTGTACATCAAAGTACAT
Source organism: Peromyscus californicus insignis (assembly GCF_007827085.1). NCBI lineage: Eukaryota > Metazoa > Chordata > Mammalia > Rodentia > Cricetidae > Peromyscus > Peromyscus californicus. Next base: position 148,587,633 of record NW_026294573.1, read on the forward strand.
AGAAATTCAAGTGAGGAAGCAGGAAGCCACATGAACAAGAAGACAGGGGAAATGTTTAGATTTCACATGAGATTGGAAAACAGATGTTTAGGAGAGTCAAAATAGGCCCCCAGCCTGTAGGCACACTGGTACTGCATATGGTCCATTCTGGGATCTACCTTTAGGCTTCGGTCAAGCATGTGTGCAGTTTTCCCAGTCTTTCAAGAAGATAACATTGTGGAGAATTGGATAGGACAAAGGCTTGGCTCATCAGATCATCATCTTAAATGTCTATGATGACATTTCCAGTATCCACACTTCCCTGAATGCATAATTCATTTGTGAAAATACTCTATAAACTTGCTAGTTGAGATTCAAATTTCCTATGTCACTTTTTTTTGGAGAGCTATTAAAACCATGTTATTCTTTCCACAGAAACTTATTTACATGAAAACCACCACTGTAATGTATATCCTGTTGTGCTGGAGCCTGTAAGTTGTAAATTATTTAGGAATTAGCTGATTTTACCTACAGGGAGAGTGTCAAGGAGGGAGAATGTTGGTGAGAGACATTTTTTTTAAGCTTAGGAAATGCTGAATGCCAACTTCAATATGGATGACATAAATTCAGATTAGTATAATACACAGCACCACTTCAAACCTCTACTTTGTCCTTTGATCATAGTTTTCTGAACATGTGACTATCTCTCTAAGAAATATTGGTTTGGAATCCCCTTCAATAATGTGAAAGCTACATTTACAGGAAAAGCTTTTTGTCAAGGGGAGAATTAAAAGCCAGAAGAGAACGCTGACCTCCCGCCCTCTCACCACTGGAAGCCCTCCATCCAGCACACCTGGATCGTACACACTTTGCTTTGATTTGTGCATGGTTCCACCCACTTAACTAGCCTGGACCTTGGAATTAATGCCAATGTTGACTTTTCTATTCCTGAAAATATATGTAGACATGTGTGGACACTGTGATTTCTTTGCTTAAAGGAAAACAATAACAAGTAAAATGGGGCATTAATTAAAGAGAGAAAGACAATGAAAATCCCTAAATCTTGTCTCTAAACCACAGATCAGAAATGCCAGCAAATGGGTTGTCTGAAATGTAAAGACTAAAGAAAAGAGAGATGGAAGAGTCAAGCCGTGCTCCCAGCTGGCTCAACATTTCCCTGCGGTGTCAGTATGTTTGAATCAACAGTAATTCTGAAAGAATGGGAATTATTAGCAGCAAGAAATCAACCCTCAGAGGTCTTCCAGGATGGACATAATAATAAAAAAATAATTATCAGCTTTCTGAAACATCTTTCATCCATGGATCTCATGGCATTTATCTAATATTACTTAATTAAAATTCATGCTACTGTATTTGAAGAGAGAATTACTATATTTTATAGATTGCAGATTGCTTTTCTGGAGGCTGTCCTGACTGTACTTATTCAGCTTATAGTGGAAAGTGGAAATAAATACCATTTTTTTTCCTATTTATTTTTGTTTATCTCCAAACTAAGAAGTTAAGTTATAAATTAAAACTTTTATTTTGGTCTAAATGATACAAAATGATGAATGCTGGAGCTATAGAGGTCATGTTCCTCTTTTTATTAAATTGTCAGAATTTTTTAAGAACATGGATATTTTTCTTTATGCTCAGCCATTCTGAAAGTTCATAAGTAGTAGAGAATCATACCACACTTTTGGTTTCCTGGGTAAGTATTCAGGCTCTTTTGTTTGTTTTGTTGTTACAGTTGTATATATCTTGATCATTTTGTAATTAAGTCTGAGCTTCTTTTTAATAATGTTTTAAACAAAAATGCTTATGGGAAGAAAATGCAGCCCACCCCCCACCCCGGAACAGATGTCCTGGATTTAAAGGAAAAGGACTTTTTTTTTAAAGAAGCCTTTGAAATGTAAAATAGTTATTATTTACTCAAATTATTAAGAATGAACTTCATTGTATCTAATAATAAAAATGTACTCAATGGCTACTGACATCTGTTGTCTTAACAGCTAACCTCTTCCTCATAATTTTGACAAGAGTATGAGTGATCAGTCATAGCAACATCTAAACCAACAGCAACCATGACAACATGAGTAGCTACTGGCCGTGTTTACCGTGCTTAGTTCCTCCCAGGGCATGTACTTAGCACTGCTGTGTTCTCCTCTCATCCTTTCCTGTCTTCTTGTAGGAGGTAGGTCCACTTGTTTATAAGTAATCTATTTCTTCCAAATGCTCGCTCTACTGTTTGCTGGCTTTCCTTTCTGAGAGGAGTTACTTCAATGTGATGTGTTCTGGCTCCTCATCTATACAATCAGAGAGATGAAAGTGGATCTTCAGGATTAAGTGATGAACACACAGAGGTTCTTAGAGACTTCCTGATAGGCAGTGAAACCTCTGTACATGCCAACTATGATACAAATGAGGACACTGAGTTAGAGCGATGTCATCTGCCTAAACTGGGGAAATGCAAGTGCCAGGATTTAATTTCTCTCTACTCTAACCCCAAATCTGGGCTGTTAGTTGGTACTCTTTTATGTTACATTTACTCCAGTTGTCAATTACCCAATATGTATTTGAGGTTCATAACAATCGCAGATGGAATTTGCTATTTATGTCCATAGTCCCCACTGCTGTACATAGTGAATGTGCTGGCTACTTAATCTGATGTAAAACAAAAAGCAGTTTTGTGTTTACTGTTTTACTTTGATAAGACACATTACTTATCAAAATGGCATGGATTACATTTCATGACTATCCTTCCCATTTTCTGATGATCTGTCTGTAAAGGAAAGGTTAAACATTTGGTAAATACTATCTACTGATTCTTAAATCATCTCTTTGCCATTAGCTCACACCAAATATCACAGGAATTGTCAAAGTGATAATTATTAGTTAATTCTTCTGCACAGAAACCATCAATAGTGTTCTTAAATGATTCTTGAATCCTTGTTTTGAATGGATTATTTTAACATATGCTGACAATTCTTGATAGCAATTTTAACATCCTTTCTGTCTCATGTATAACATCCCTTAGTACTGGCCAAAGAAAACGAAGGAGGTAGAATTGCTGAACACACCAAAGCATCTATTATTCCAATGCCATTTGGAATGCCTTTCTTCCTAATCAGTCTCATTCTGTGTCACTTACAATCGCATGTAACATCACCCTGGAATGATATGTTTACTGTTGTTTAATGGGAAAATTTCTATAAACACATTTAGAACTTTGTTAGTTTCCAACCTTTGGAAAGTTATCCTTTCAATATGATCTATAATTTCTATTTTCTTCTCCTATGGAAGACATATTAGTACTCAGGAAACTTCTGAACTTCAATATACATTAAAAACAGACTATACAAATTCATACTCCTGTTATGGGTAAACCATAACATATCTTATTTTGAAATTTTGATGATTTTAATGATATGCCTATCTTTTATTTTTAAGAATCTTTTAAGAAGGAATCTAGTAAAGACAATAATGTTAGAGTAGCCAATAAATTGAAAAGGAAGCAAAACTGATGAGGGGATTAATCAATGCGTGTGTATTCTCCTTTGAGTGAGATGATATCTTCGGTGAAACTCCAATGAGCAAATCATTGATAATGCATAGGGTTATCCAGGGATGACTGCATTCCCAAGAGAAGTCAGTAATATGCAAGTAAGTGGCCTAAAAGTGTGTAGGAATGATTGACCTGAAATGGCTTCTTTAAGGCATATGAGTTTTCATTTTGTTATTTCTAGAAATGAAGATTTTGTAACTGTCTCTATCATAATGCTCCCTTTCAATGGCTGCTTAAAATGTGAATTTTTGCATGTATCTCTGTCTTGACAAGGAAATACATGTCATGCCATAGTCCACCTCAGGTCTGAGTTTGAGTCGGGAGACTGGTGACACCTGTGGTTGGCTTCTGGTTCTATCATCAACTAGAGCTATCAAAATTTCTTTCTTCTCTTTTAATATGGATATTTTGGTCTGTATCTTTTATCTACAGAGCAACTGGAGTTGAATTAGATTACTTTTTGACTATGTCCTCAAAATAGTACACAGAAATTCATTTAAGAACACTCAAGTGTTGTCCAACAAAATAAAGCGGAACTGTTTCCTTTGCCTTCCAGTTCGCTAATGCCACTGTGTGAGGCCACACTACTGTGCATGACAATTCTGAGTTTCTCGAACTTGTCCTCCTCCTTTGCTCTAGCTAAGCCCAACTCCCAGCAGACCAGATTTGGCCACATTTTGCTTTAAGAATCAGATAGCAGAGACAGGTGATAGGAAGCAAATATATTCACTGTGTTCACACTGGGCAGACAGAGCATCTGGAGACCTGAGTGATGTCCAGGTGTTAGCTATGACTCCTGAATTACACAGGTGAAGACATGGAGTAAGAACAGGAGTGATTACAGGGGAGAGTGGATATGGTCAGAAGCTGTGTGGTTGATCATTATCTCAAGTCTAAAGCTGAGGGATCCTCCCGGCATCAGAACAGATGATTGCCTGTAATGTTTGCTCTTTCTAGAATTCTAGATTGACTGGAGAGGAGTGAAGTCCCCAGAATACAGGCTGGGAAGAACAGAGCAAGTCAAGAAAGTGATTGTTTCATCACCCACTATTGTTTTATTTCATCATTCTATTGTATTAGTTTATTTGAAAGAGAGTCTCACTCTCTAACCCAGGCTTGTCTGATACTCACAGTATACACCAAGCTGATCTCAACTCAGTGATTTTCCTATCTTAGCTTTTTCTGTACTGGGATTCCAGGTGTGAGCTCCCATATCCAAATTCAAGCCACTCATTTAAAAAGAACTCCTGTTTCACTGCCTTGAAACTTGAAGGCACTTGTCTCTGTTATTCTAAAGTGCATATTTATTATTCAAGATACAGATCAATGTATTGTATTTTAAACTCCACGAGTTGATTTTTACTCAATGGACCATGAATGATTAATAAGCTAAGATGTGATTTTTGAGGGGTTGTATGGGAGACTCTCGTTATCCTGATATCTCCCGAACAAAACAAGCAAACAAACAAAACACAAAACAAACAAAACCTCTAGAAGACTTAAAACGAGACAGGAAACCAACCCAAACCAAAGATCATCATATTGGAATTGAAGAACAGTCAGATACCTTGAGTTACAGCAGATTATTTCCTTTTTTTGGCATTGCAATAGCCAATCTGTAGTGGAAATACAGTCCTGCACAACTACATTCACTCAAAGTCTGCTTTCCTTCATTGATATATTTCTATGTCTGATTCTCACTTATAATAAAGATGTCCGTTTTCTCATACATATGTATACTCGATTTCTGCTCTTAAGTGATTCTCTGGCCATAGTTGTGAGATTGTCATGAGAATTCAGTTCCATTTAATTTGTTACTTCCTATTTAAGTTTACTTCATGAAAAGGAGTTGGCAAAATGTCACTCAGAAATATGTGAGTGAGGAATGGGGGACAATGTTAAGTTTTGTTTTTTCTCTTTAGTTTGCCATATCTGAAATTATGAAATACATAAGTCTCAGTCCAGGTAAACATCTGAGTCTGAAGAGGGAGAGATGCCCTTGTGTCCTCGTCCTTTAGTGAATGCTGTGCCTCACAGCACAGACTGATGCATTCCGATTACTGTCCTCCACAGGAAACTCTCAATAAATGTTATTAAATAAAGAGATATAGGACCTTCTTACTGCCAAGAATTGGAAGCTAAGTACAAAGAGTTCCAATAAAGTATTCCATCCCTTGCTTTCATAATGCATTTATAATAATTTATAGACGTGTCTATTATCAAATAGCTCTTGGGATGGTGTAAAGCTTTGGGGATACACAGAAACTGCATTGGAAAACCTTGAAACCACTGATGGTATAACAAGTATCACAGTTTCTGATTTACTTGAGCTGGGGTTCTGCCTGGGTGGCTTTGTTGCTGTTTCTATTTTGCTCTTCCCAGATAAATAATGTTCAATCAGATTCAGAACCAATATTAAGATTTTACAATAGCAAATTGTTCCAGGATAAATGAACCAGGAAATGTAATACTATGAACTACGTATGGACAATAACCTTCAGAGAACACCATATAGACAAGTAAGGCCTCAAGTAATTTATGACCTGGGACATGGATTGGAATTTTCACCGTCATCATTATTAAATAGAATTTATTGTGTCTACTTTCACCACATTGCCTCTTAAGCTAAACAGCTACAAAGTTATAGTTTTGCATCTTTTAGTGGCTGTTTTAAAGCATTAGTTACTGCCAACCATATATAAAACATTTAGTTTCTTCTAGTAAATGTGGGTGGAAAAGACCAAAGAATCACTGAAGTCCCCCACCAATAAATTTATCGAAAAAGAGTCAGATAGTCACCTCTCCAACACAAAATGTCAAGCTTGTAAAAATAGTGTTCTTGGGAGTTACATTTGATCATTTGTTAAATATGGGGAAATAAAATGTGGAAATCCACACACAATGCTCCAAATCCCTAAGCTGGTTTCAAAGGTCGGTGGAAGCCTAAAAGGACGTGACATTTTACCTGTAAAAGTCTGACTTTTGGACTTAAGACTTAACAACGTTTCAGCCTGAATGACCCGGAGGATAAATACAAAGCTGGTTTCAGCTGAACTACTTAGGAAGCAGGGGATCTTCTAATTTGTAAGATGGTATTCAGAGAGCCTTTTCCATTAAGAACTCAATCGACTGAAAAATGATTTCCTTGGGTATTCCACAATCTTCAGTGCTTGTGTAAATTCTACGCAGGAGGTGGGCAATGTGTGAAGTTCAATATATAAAACACGATGATACAAAGGAAGAAAACTAACTTATGTGGCACAGATAGCTGGTGATCACCTGTAAGCAATGCACACTGCCTCTGCTTATCAGTTTCTTCTGCAGGTAAACAACAGTCACATAGCAGATGGCCATTGGCCTTTCATTTCTTGAGGCAAATTCAGTGACTTTGTCAAGTGAGCATTATGATAAATTAGTATTTATTGGGGTCCTACTGGGTAGGTGCTATGATAAGACTAGAAAATAATTATATAACAAATATCTTAGTGTAAATTATACTTTATGTATATTTACAATATTTTGGTAGGACCAAGTGACTGCCTCTCCCTTTGCATCATTTGTATAAAAATGTCCCTGTGTAAAAGGAATGAGGGCTTAGAATTAGAATTCCAGAATCCCTTTTGCATATTATTTTATGATTTCTGTTGCTGTGAAGAGACACCATGACCACCAAAACTCTAATAAAGGAAACATTTAATTGGGATGGCTTACAGTCAGAAGTTTAGTCTATTATCTTCATGGCCAGGAGCCATATATGGAGGCAGATGTGGTGCTGGAGCAGTAGTTGACAGAGCAAGCAACAGGAACTCAACTAAGATACTGTGCGATATCCTGAGCCTAGGAAACCTCAAAGCCCACCCTCACAGTGACACACTTCCTCTAACAAGGCCATACCCACTCCACCAAAGCCACACCTCCTAATAGTGCTACTCCCTATGAGATTATGGGGGCCAATTACATTCAAACCGCCACATTCCATTCCCTGCCCCATAAACCTGTTACAGCGTCATAATGCAAAATTCATTTAGTCCTTCTGCAAACGTCCTCATAGTCTATCACAATCTCAACAATGTTTTAAAGTATAAAGTTCAAAGTCTTCTGAGATTCACGCCATTTCTTAACTGTAATCACCTGCAAAAATCAAAATAGAAAAGCAGTTCACATACTTTCAACACATAATGGCACAGGATATACATTACTACTCTAAAACGCAGGGAATGGAGCATAGGGAGGAAATACTGGACCACAGCAAGACTGAAAACCAGCTGGGCAAACTCCAAACTCTGCATCTCCATGTCAGATGTCAAAATGCTCTTCAGATCTCCAATTGCTTTCAGTTTTGTTGACTGCAAGGCACTTCTTTCTCTTGGGCAATCACCCTGTTAGTATGACAGGTATCCCATGGTTCTGACATCACTAACATCTTGGGGTCTTCAAGGCAATCCAGGCTTCAACTTCACAGCTTTATTTAGAGACATTTCTAATACATGCCTGGTTTTAGCAACTTTCTTTAGGCATGGAGGCAAATTCCATAACCTGTTTCTTCTATCCTTAACTTTAAAGCCAGAAAGACGTGGCCAAAACGGCCAAGTTCTGCTGCTTGCTAGGGCTGGAACATGACCCCTCATTCAACTATATCTTCACCAGCTTTCTTTCACTGCCAAAACTTGGCTGTCGTAGAACTTGCTCTATAGACTAGGCTGACTTCAAACTCAGAGAGATGCCAGCCTTTGTCTCCCCAATGCTGGGATTAAAAGCATGCACCAATATACCTGGCTCTAAGCTTTTCCTTAATTCACAAGTTGGAAACTTAGCTGGGTGAGATCTTTCCTAGAGGTGATCACTCCCTTTATTACTTTTCTTTCTTTTATATATTATTACTTTCTTTATTAATAAATTTTTATTCATTATACATACTAACCACAGATCACCCTTTCATCTGTCCTCCCACTCCCCCCACCAATCTTTCTCCCCCCAAACCACTCCCCTTCCCCTCCTCCTAAAAGTTTAGACCTCCCATGGGGAGTCAGCAGAGCCTGGTACATTCAGTTGAGGCAGGTCCAAGCCCCTCCCCCTGCATCAAAGCTGTGCAAGGTGTCCCACCATAGTTAATGAGCTTCAAAAAGCCAATTCATGCATCAGGAATAAATCCTGATCCTACTGCCAGGGGCCCCTTAAACACAACAAGCTACACAACTGTCTTGCTTATGCAGAGGGCCTCGTCCAGTCCCATAGAGGCTCCACAGCTGTTGATATAAAGTTCATGAGTTCCCACTAGCTTGGTTCTCTTGTCTCTGTAGGTTTCCCCACCATGATCTTGATGCCCCTTGCTCATAGAATCCCTCTTCCCTCTCTTCAACTGGATTCCTGGAACTCAGCCTGGCACTTGGCTGTGGATCTCTGCATCTGCTTCCATCAGTTACTGGATGAAGGCTCTATTATGACAGTTTGGGTATTCACCAATCTGATTACTGGTGTGAGCCAGCTCAGGTACCCTCTCCACTATTGCTAGTATTGTAAGCTGGGGTCATCCTTGTGGATTCCTGGGAACTTCCCTAGCACCAAGTTTCTCCCTATCTCCATGATGTCTCCATCAAGGTATCTCTTTCATTGCTCTCCCACTCCGTCCCTAATGTTCTCACCCCCCATTCCATACCCTCTATTATCTCCCCTCACCCCCAGTTTACTCAGGAGATCTCATTTATTTTCCCTTCCCAGGGCAATGCATGTGTCCCTCTTAGATTCCTCTTTGTTAGCTAGCTTCTCTAGAGCTGTGGATTGTAGTCTGGTTATCTTTTGCTTTATATCTAGTATCCACTTATGAGAGAATACATACTATGTTTGTCTTTCTGAGTCTGGCTTACTTCACTGAGGATATTTTCTAGTCCCATCCATTTGCCTGCAAATTTCATGATGTCATTGTTTTTTACTGCTGAGTAGCACTCCATTGTGTATATGTATTACATTTTCTTCATTCTCCATTGTGTATATGTATCACATTTTCTTCATTCGTTCTTCATTTGAGGGACATCTAGGTTATTTCCAGGTTCTGGTTATTATGAATAATGCTGTTATAAATATAGTTGAGCAAGTGTCCTCATGGTATAGTTGAGCATTCCTTGGGTATATGCCCAAGAGTGATATCATTGGGTCTTGAGGTGGATTGATTCCCAGTTTTCTGAGAAACCACCATACTGATTTGCAAAGTGGCTGTACAAGTTTGCACTCCCACCAGCAGTGGAGGAGTGTTCCCTTTGCTCCACATCCTCTCCAACATAAGCTGTCTTCAGAGTTTTTGATCTTAGCCATTCTGACAGATGTAAGATGGAATCTCAGAGTCGTTTTGATTTGCATTTCCCTGATGACTAAGGGTGTTAAACAATTCCTTTAATGTCTTTCAGCTATTTGAGATTCTTCTGTTGAGGATTCTCTGTTTATCCCATTTTTTAAATTGGATTGTTTGGTATTTTGCTGTCTAGTTTCTTGAATTCTTTATACATTTTGGAGATCAGCCTTCTGTCAGATGTGGTGTTGGTGAAGATCTTTTCCCATTCTGTAGGCTGTTGTTTTGTCTCATTCACCATGTCCTTCCTTTATTCCATTTCTTAATCTGTTTATCTCCTTGAACTTAGTTCCATTTCAATTTTGGTGTTCCTTTTCCCCTTAAATTTTACACCTGTAATTTACCCTTCTCAGCTTGCTCCTTTTCAGTATAAATCTTGATAAGCATGAACACTAATAACCAGACAGCAGAGTCTATAGTAGACTGTTTTTGGATTTCGTTTGCTAACAGAATTAGTCCATAACTCTTCATTTTAGCCTCAGGCAGACTCTTTAGACAAGGGCAAAAGGCAACCATTTTCTTTACCAAAATATCACAAGGATGGTCTCTAGGCCACATACTAAAATTCTACCCCTCTGAAACAAATTCAGTGAACCCCCAACAGTTCAAATAACTCCTAGCACCACTTTCTTCCCCATGAGTATGGCCCATTAAGCAGTGCTTAAAGCATTCTGCTGCTTTCATAACCCAAAGTTCCAAAGTCCACATTTCTTCAAACAAAAACATGGTCAGGCCTATTACAATATCCACCTCCTGGTACCAACTTCTGTCTTAAGGTTTCTATTGCTGTTAAGAGACACCACAACCACAGCAACTCTTATAAAGGAAAACATTTAATTGGGTTGGCTTACTTGCAGTTTCAGATGATAAATCCATTGTCATCATGGCTGGGAGCATGGCTGTGTACAGGCAGTAGTTACTGAGAGTCCTACATCTTGTAGGCAACAGGAAGTCAACTAAGACACTGAGCAAATCCTGAGCTTAGGAAAACCTCAAAGCCTGCCCCAATGACACACTTCCTCCAACAAGGCCATACCCGCTCCAACAAAGCCATGTCTCCTAATAGTGCCACTCCCTATGAGATTATAGAGGCAAATTCAAACTGCCACACATATTTTGTGCATATGTGCATATACGTTTGGGTAAAATATTAAACATAGGTTAAAACTAACTGAGGAATGCTGTATGTTATTTTCCATTAATTAAAGTGAAATCTGCTTTTTTATCTCACTGATAAGATCGTTGACATTCTTTTGCTAAATGAAAATTTAGAGAGAATGATAAAAATATAATTATGAATTATCTACTCAGAATGTTGCTTTTTTTTTTTTTTTTTTTTTTTTTTTTGGTTTTTTGAGACAGGGTTTCTCTGTGTAGCTTTGCGCCTTTTCCTGGAACTCACTTGGTAGCCCAGGCTGGCCTTGAACTCACAGAGATCCGCCTGGCTCTGCCTCCCGAGTGCTGGGATTAAAGGCGTGCACCACCACCGCCGCCCAGCTCAGAATGTTGCTTTTAATAACATAAAAATAAAGCTCTTTTGAAGAGATGGATCTGTACTTGTCTATGATGGTAATTAAATTGATGCTTCCATAAGATTTTTTTTCAAAGCATATTTAAACATAAATCAGGCTAATGGACATGTTTCTCTTACTGAGAGACACTCCAGGCTAGATTCTAAAACTGAAGACACATTTACTTGTCCCAGCTAATATCACATTGCAAAACATGTGTGAGGCATTAAGAACCTTGGGTAGATTGCTCAAGCATCATGTAAAGTTTGAGAAATTTCATGTTTTCTGAGCATCTGCTTTAAGTGCCTAACTAATATTTACTGAGACTGAATTGCATTCTTACACCTATAATATTATCTTCTATGGGAATACAAAGATAAATATGTGTTCTGCTCTTAACCTAACCGTCTAAATACAACAGTTTTTAATTTCCACATTATTTTATAATTCTAAGCATTATTAATCAGGCATCTTTCATATAAAATCTACTTGCAGATATCAATAATCTTTCAAGTACTGAAACTGTGAACTATTAATTTGTAGAAAACAAATTACAGAGACTTTAGCTGTCCAGTGTGAGGTGGTACCTAACTTTCATGTTTAAATGTTACATTTTCATCTGCATAATACGATAGAGGTAAGAGAGAAGCAGTATTGTACAGACATAAATGATATCATGAAATTCTTCAGTCTCTTTGAATAGCTCATTCAATGGGAAACTGGAGTAGGTTTTTACTGGTGAAGGAAGTATGCAGGTTGGTGCCTGAATGGAAAAATACCATCTTTCCAGCTCTCTTGGTATAACTCAGTAGCATGTATAAAGTGGGATTAAAATTCAGACCCTGGGAGTAGGGTGAATAAGAAATGGATAGAGGTGCTCTGTTCTCACCTCCTTTTATGTTTTGAAGATGCATTTCATAGTGTTAAAGGGAGGCACTAGTTGGTAAACATATTCCAAGAAGAGAAATGGGCCAGAGCAAATCAAATTCTATTTTTAAAAACAATTATGTCAAAATCAGTCAATTGGTGTAACAAAAATAAAGTTATTTTAATAGAACATTATCACAGGATCAATGTCTCTCAGCTGAAAAAATGCCAGTTTCTCCTTCATTCCGACAGTTATTTTTGATAAATGCCTCTGCTTCACCTCAGTATAATTTCTCAGCCAGGTATTATTATGCGGTGACAACCTTCCATTCCATTGTCATTGTGTCAGGTTATTGAAAAGGATAATAGGTAGATATATTTGCCTTTAGAATGTTAAGAAATAAGTGGCATTCCTATTCCTTATTTATAGATACTACTTCTTAATTATGAAGAGTGGTTCTGTGATAATTAGATTTTTATATTGGTAAAAAAAACTGGAGCATATGGCAGTAGTACAGTTTTATGTTTCTGAATTATTTTTCTATAAGTACAGAAATTTAGTAATCATCACTCAAGTGACTATATTTACTAAAATATGAAAATGTCTCATTATCCCCTGGAATATCTGATCCTTTATTTCCTAATTAAATAATATGGGAAGATGTCTGAGCTTTTCTCACACTCAAATGGCAGTCAGTTTTGTCTCTGGCCTGTCCTTTCCACAAAATGAACTTCTCTTTTTCTCAAACTGTTTCAATAAGGAACAGCACAAGTCAGTGTAGAACTCAACTATTTCATGTACATCGAAAGCTGTTAAAATCCAGTAACTTGAGAGATGTGACAACTGTTTTGATTCATGATTAGTGTTGTAGATGTTTTCTGTGAGATTGTTGACAAAAATAAGCAAGGACAGCAGGGAGCGGGCTGGGCAGTCACCACTCCACGAGGAAACCACAAAGAAATCTTCATAGTTACTAGATTTATAAAAAATGTAAAAGTCTGTCAAAAATAAATGTTAATGTAGGGATATATTTGAACTCAATTCATATGTCATTTTCTAGAATTTAAATTTGGAAAACCTTTTGGAGGATAATCTATCAATATATAATGTAGAGAAGATAAATTTACCATCAAATAATCTATAGAGGTTAAAATAAATTAGTTTCATATTTTTTACTTTAACAGTAATAGGTACTAAAATAATGCATAAAGAACAAGTTGAAAAGGGATAACAAAAGATATTACTTGGTTAATTTTTAAAGCATGCAAAAATTATGCCATGTATTATTTATAGGTACATTTATTTTTAAAATAGCCTGGGATGATGCACACCTAGAATGAGGCATCCTAATTTCAGAAACAGGGTTAGTCCTCAAGAGTAAAGCAATAATGCGATGAACGAGGATAAAGGAACTTCAACATCACTTTAATGCTGATTCCTTGAGGAAAAAAGTGTGCTGTCACAGAAGCGAGGCAAAGTTGCAATTCTTTTCCATAAGTGCATGGATGCTCAAGTCAGTGCCTGAATTTCTTTTTATGTTTTAAAATATTTTCCATAGTAAAAAATATTAGGGAAATAGTTGCATCTTTTCCTATGCATCACCCTGAATATTCCCTACATTGAGTTGTTTTCCTTTCTTGATCTTTCACTAAACAAAGGTAATGGAACAACTGTACTTCTTCAAGCATGGAGCTACATTTTAGGTATTTGAGATCTAGCAAGATGCCTTCAGTGCCTTAGATCTAGTTAATCCATTATATCTAAACCTTCAACTATTTCTTAGAATTCTACCCAGACCCAATAACAGTTGTTTCTTTGGTTAGCAAATGCACTATTATCTCTTAACAATGCCATCTTCACCTTTGTGCGTCTCTGTGAATTAGATTTGTTGATTTTGTTGCTGACTGGAAGATACACTAATAGAATCAGCACCCTTTGTTTCTATAGGGATTATTAGTAATTGTAGCCTCAGACAGAGTCTTGAATCAGTGGTTTTTAGGCCTCTGGATTTTCTAGCCTCTCCATGTATATATGGAGACTAGTATATATATATATATATATATGGAGAGAGAGAGAGAGAGAGAGAGAGAGAGAGAGAGAGAGAGAGAGAGAGAGAGAGAATGTGGGCCATTTGTAAAAGACTAGGCAACATACATTTTTCTTTAATAATATTACTACCTACCACCACTGTCATTTGATCAGATTTTGATGTAAAAATGTAGAAGTATGGTCCTTTAAAATGAATGAATTGGAATTTAAGAATATTTCATTTAATATCCAAACATGCATTATTATGCTTTGATCAAATTCACCCCCCTCCTTCCCCTCTAGTTCCTCCTCGGTCTTTCTCTTTATTCCCTTCCAACATCATGTACTCTCTTTAAATATAAGTTTATGTAATTCTTTTTAGGTTTTTTTTTTTTTCATTTTGTTTCCTGAGCTAGTAAAAGTCTTAATATAGGTTAATATAGGCTGGATCTTGGTTGTAACGGTCATTTTGCCTACCAGGTTACCATAGTGCCCATGGTAAACCACATAGGCTTGAGAAAGTCATTAGTGAGCTGGCCAGATGGTTTAGTGAGTGAAGGCCTCTCCACCAGGGCTGACAACTTCAGTTTGAGCCTGGGATCTACAGGGTGGGAAGAGAACTAACTCCCACAATGTGTCCTCTGACCTCAGCAGGTGTTCTGTGACACGTGTATGTCTATTTTCATGGATACACATCATAGCCATATTCATGTGCATGCACCAATATACAATAATAGTAGTACGTGAAATTATTTAAAACCTACATACATGAAGAAAGCTATTAAGATAGTCAGCAAGCACGTTGTGCAGCCCAGTGACACCCAGACTGCTTACCTGATGTTTGAATATTCTAATAGTCTGAGATAGGCCACAGCCTGCTTTTGTTAATCAGTGGCATCCAACCTATGTTGCTGTCCTACAAGCCACCCTTGCCTCTGTGTTCTCAGTGAATTGTGCCTTGCATCTACCCCACCCCCGTCCCCTTCTCTCTCCATTTTTTTGATTCAGCAATTCAGAGCATGTAAGAATCAAGCCTGAAAATCTGCAATTTTCCCTAGGGTGGAATAAATGGGGCTATTAACTAGCATGAAGCTAGTGTATTCTGTGACAAGAATCAGGAGACTGAAAGGTACAACATGTTTGAAAGTATTATCCAGGTCATGAGAAAGATATGAATGACGAGAAAAGATGCTGATATCCTAAGGCCTGTGGTTTTCAGCATGGAACACTAGCTTGTCCCACCAAGAGGGTATTTCTGGTACTTTTCCTGGTGCAATCCTAGGTGAATGCAGTCAGCACTGTGACCCAGTAAATAAATGTATCCCCAAACATGAAGATTTGCCTCTTTGTCTTTAAAGGACAGGTCACTCACAGACACACAGGCATATAGACATGTTGATACATACATACACATACCTAATTGATATAGCAAACCTTGACTTTGGAAAACTATCATGGTTTTCTCACATGTTGCTCTTCATTACCTATTCTACAGGTGATAAGAACGTTTATGGAAAGCTATGGGATGTGAACAGTTGGTGCTCAGAGCAGCAATGCAGCCAGGCTCTAGTTTATTATTAAGTTTATTGGGGTCATGGCTGCATTTAAAGGCCTTCTAGACACGTGCAGCACGTGAAAAGAATGGCAGTCCATACATACTGGACAAGGACTGGTTACCATTTCATTTTTTTTCCAAGTCTTTCAGGACAGCACATGTTACCAAAATTTGTATTACTCTAGGGTTTCCATACGTCTGAAGATGTGAAGTTGAGAGGTTCTGAGGTTCCTTCAAAGACTACCAATGTTTAATAAGGTGGAACTTAATAATAGTTAGTCTTCTGAATTTATTAAGGACAAAGATGCAAGAAATTGGATAAATCTTTAAAGCTGATCATGTAAATGCACATAAAGCAAACAATATAAAAAGCAAAAGAGACTGCTTTCCAAAATTCTTTGTCCACAGAAAGGACAGCATCATAATTTGTAAAATGACCTCCCAACTGTCTGTTTCTTGTCGATGTGCGAGGGCGGGGGGGACAGGGCTCAGCTTCCAGATGCATTGTGTTTTAAAGCACTTCTTTGCAGGAACTTTTTGAAGTTAGGCTGGTACTACTTTACTCAATGACTCATGTTTAGATTTCAGAAACAAATGATCAAGCTGAAAGTCTTTCTGAAAGAAAATTCCTTCCCCCACAACATCGTCCATAAACCGAGCTGCAACCCTTGCATTTTTCACCATCTGGTCCACAGTGTGAGATGATATTAGTAGCATGTCAGGGAATTTTCTCCTCCTCCTTTCAAGAGAGAAAGAGAGAGAGGGGACAAAAAGAGAGAGAAAGAAAAAAATAATCCCAATCTATAACATGAAGAATATTAAATGAAACATCTGCCTCCCTGAATGAGTCGATGAACTTTGCAGTCTGCAAGCTGCTGGTGTTTGTCAAGCACATGTTTACATTGCTGACTGCTGTAAATTTTCAAGATGGTGACATGAAATTGACTTACTAAAATATCTTATTCAAATTTTTTAGAACACATGTTTCATTTTTTTTGTCATTTCCTCCTTTAATGTCCTTGTTCCTGATGAAAGGCTTTGCCAAATGAGACAGCAAGATTTTGTTGAGAGCCCCATGATGCTGACGTATTTGATCAGAGGTAAATGATATAACAAAATCTGCCAAGAGCTGGTACAGGCTCTCAATATAATCTTAAAGGGTAACAGAGAGCAGCAAAAGCCAGAATGTAGAGACGGGATGATGTTACCCATGTTGTCAAGGGAAGTTACTTCTGCTTGATGGCTGATTATAAACTTTACTAAACTAAGTCCTACACAATGAATAAAGACCAATATGATATTTTTTCTCATAATTATTTCAGCACACAACTTAATAAGAGATTTATTCAGTCTGAGAGATCTTAATCTATCTGTAAACAGGTTTTTCTTGTGAATGCCACTATCAACACACATCTGAAACAAATAATTCTTTTCTAATTTGTACAATTTGCTCTCCAGAAGTCTTTATTCTGTTTCCTCTTTCTGCCATAAAGCCTAGTTAATAAACTCAAAGCAAACATTAACATCATAAATAGAGATGTAACTGATACTCATTCCACTCTCTACTCTTGAATCAGGATGACCTATCAACAATTGCCAGTAAAATTCACTACAGAGGACAGTTTCTGGCTGGACATACATATTCTAAGATTCTGTGGATGCCATGTTATATGATACTGCCTTGGGTCTAATATCTGCTATAACTGGCTCCTCCCTCTGTGCTTCACCTCACAAAACACAAGTTTAATCTCAGTCTTATAGATATAAGCAAGTAAAATTAATGCAGAGCAATATAGTGGGCAGTAAGAATAATTATAAAGGAATTGTAGGATCCCAAAAGAGAGGAAATGAATCTAGATATGGATGTCACAGCAGGTCTGTAAAAATAAGTAATATTTAAAGGATAAAAAGACAAATGTGTTTGGCTATCAAAGTAGAAAGATAAATTTATAAAGGTTTTAGGTGAAGATATAATTCAAAGGACAGAGTGAAGAAAGATTACAAATCACTGGGAGAACCAAAAATAACTCAGTGTAATTGTGTAGCCTGGCATATAGGTAGAAAAAGTGCAAGGAACAAGTTTAGCTAACTACCCAGGCAAACTAGTTCATCTAGAGATTTTATCTTTCAAAGGTGATTGAAAACCATGGAAACTTATTAATGTTAGGATTGTATAATCAGACATTCAATTGTTCAGCCATCATTGGTGGATCTTCTGTTGGGGTAATAGGTAAGGAAATCCGTTCCAAGAGCTAGAAGTAGATGGTAGGGTAAGTAGGATGTTTTCTGGGAATTGAAACAGAGAGAAGAGTGAATTAACATTGGAAGCAGCCTTGAGCCGTTTGAATGGGGCTGTATTTATAGCACTGCTATATAAAGAAGAGAGAAGAAACAGAGCCTGAGTCACCCCTACTACCATTATCATTGCTCCCAATCACTTCTTGAAGTTCTTGAAAAGCATATTAGACATAAGCAGTAATGTTAGACCATGCTACAACCAATATAAAGCAACTTGGTCGCAAACCATACTCAGGCCAAAGCCTAATCCACAACTCCTGGGTTCTCTTTCTTCTTACAGCTGGTCTTTAGGTCTGACTCAGATGCCACTCTGGCTTTTTCCATTCAAAGGTCATAATTTTCCCAGAGTAATGACGAATGTATTCTGTCTGTTCGTTATTTCTCACAGGTTTCTGAGGCCTCCTTTAGGGCCTTCTTCTACATAGTTCACCCCAGTAGAAGCTTGTGCACAGTGGATACTCAATGAGTGTTTGTTAGGTGATTTTTAATGCTCCCTAAGGTCACATTTTGTAGGAAGCACAGCTTAAAATAAGCATTGGAGAAACCAGGGCTGTCAATCACACAGGCCTATTTTCTACAACAGGAGGAAATGAACGACGCCTAGTCACCTGGAATGCCAGAATGAAAAGTGGTCAGTTAATCTGGTGATTCTTTGCTATTCTATGAGGAGCCAGCCTCCACCTGAACATATAACAACAATATCCTGAGTATTGTTCATGTCCCAATTCTGCAGTAAATACAACACATCTCTATGAAAGAGAACCCATGTACTTCGCATCGTCCACCAATAGAATCCAGCCAATAGAGTTCATTATTATTGTAAAGGTCATAGGTCACACGTTCTAATATGTTTAAATGTCTAAGAAAAGTAAACCACAGGGTCAGTCCCTAGAGAATGCTCTCAAGGTCAGTACTGCCTCAGCACCATCTCCAGTTGGAGTTTCATTGGCATGCAGAGGGAGTGGGGTGGGGGGAGGTGCATGTGGGTTGTTGGTGGGAGGCAGGGCAGAGGTTCCCCTGACAACATTTCCACAGTTGATTTCAGGAAAAGCTTGTTCTTTATCTTTTACTTTTTTTCTATCCAAAAGGCTAACAGAGCAGAGAATTGAACAACGACTGGAAAGGCTAGAAATGGTAACATAAAGAGGCTTCATTCACCCACTAAGATTTAATTTATTACGTTCTAGGAAAGTGAAAAGTGATGCTCCAGCCAATATGAGCCTGAGTGAAGTGGTGGTCTGAAGAGGGGGTACAGATTATTTGCTAAGGATCAAATAGTGCTATTTCTACTCATAGTATCTTTTGCTTTCAAGTATTAAGTTTGGTAATTATGCCTTTTTAAAGAATGCCTTCAGTGGCTATACCACCTTAAACACACCCAAGCATGTCTTAAAGCAGGGGCTTAATCTTTTCCTTGGTGTGGAAATGTGGGCCAATGCTGTATCGACCAACTGAGAAGCTCCCAATGGGCAGAGGAGACAAGAAAATAGCTTCTTACATAAGCCAATCAATGACCATGCCAGTTACAGTGAAGATGCTAATTTTTTCTCACACAATACTGGCAAATACTTTAATAGAGCAGCTCAAAATACTGGTGTTTTCAAAGCTTTCCAGAATGTCCTACAGCTTTGAGAGAGTTTTCCTTTGGGTTTCTTCAGGGAGGGAGGGAGGGCTGTGAATGTCAGGAAGCACTGAAAGATTCCCACTGCATTTCAGCCCCGGCATTTATTTCTTAACTTACATTATTATTTCTGTGAGGAAATACTTTTTTTTGGCGGGGAGGGATCTGAACCTAAAGCTACCCTTCTTCACTGAGTGATGGAAATTTTGCAGTCTGGACAGAATACAGTTGAAGCATTGTGTAGGACTATGTAGCAGAAACTTCAGAATTTGCGTCCTAGCAATGCTGCTTGCCAAATGTCTTAGTCTATCTAGGCTGCTACAACAAAATGGTACAGATTATGTGGTTTACAAACCTAGTGATTACATGTCTGAAGAGTAAGAAGAAACAAAGGGAGTGAGTGGCAGTTCTGGAGAGGGCTGCTTTCTGGTTTTTAGAGAGCACATTTTTGTTGTGCTCTCAAATGGCAAAGGGCGGGTTTTCCCTTGACTGCTGCTTCTTCCTCTTCCTCTTCCTCTTCCTCTTCCTCTTCCTCTTCCTCTTCCTCTTCCTCTTCCTCTTCTTCTTCTTCTTCTTCTTCTTCTTCTTCTTCTTCTTCTTCTTCTTCTTCTTCTTCTTCTTCTCTTCTTTTTCTTTTTGTAATGTTGCTGACACTTATGACCTAACCATCATCTAAAGTCCCTTCCTACTAAAATGATCACATTAGAGGTTTAATGTCAGCATTTGAATTTTTGCTATGAGCAAACCTTCAGGCCGTAACCTCAGACAAGTCACCCTGGAAAACAAATAGACAACATCAAAACAAAACCGACCTCTTGGGCTTCTGGTTCCTAATAAGTGATGTGATTATGAAAGGATTAGACAAAGCAATCACATCCCACAGTGGCTGTATATAAATAATAAAACAAGTCATACTTGTAAGTGTTATTAAATAAGTGCATGTTTTGTGCTCATTGCAAAAGTAACATTAGCTGTTAGGTTAAATGGAATATATGACAAACTCTGGTTGGTATCAAATGTCTTTGAACAACATGTGATGACTTGCATGGTAAGATATAAAGGCAGGACTTAGAGAAGCTTCTAGAATCCACACCAGAAAGATAAATGCTGGGGTCTTCTATTCACAAGAGCCTGTGTTTGGTATTCAGGAAAATAGCTTTATAGCATCAAATAAAACTACTAAACAACAGTTAAGAAGTCGAAGAGGGCTTGTGCTCATCTGTAATTTACATTTTAAGTCATTGCAAACAATTAGTTCTATGCTGTGCATTCTTCCTCAGAGCTGCAGTGTTTGCCTGAGGATTGGTGAAAATGAATCAAAATTCCTTGGAGAACTTAGACTTCAGAAAAGTAATATTGAAAGATTTAGAAACTTAAAATCTGTGCTTTGCTTTCTTCTGGACTTATGGCTTCTGTTCATTTTAATAAGTGATGCCTAATTTTTATTGCAGCAGTGAATTAGTTTTGTCACTCTAGCAGAATCCTTCAGCAGTTTCATCAAGGAACATTCATTTAACATCATCTTTCAAGGCTTAGTGATGCTTCAAATATCATATTGAAAAGTGAATGTATTTAAAGAAATGACTTTGATATTTTGAATATAATCTATATATAACATTTCATTCTCCCAAGGAAAGAAAAATATCTACAAATTTATTGAGTTTATATACACTAGTAATAAAATTGGTATAATTAAGCTTTAATCATATAATTAAGTTTTAATTGGTATAATTAAGTCATTTTTACACAAATTTGAAAATCCTTGTTTGAGGCACCAAAAATGCTTTTTTAATAATGTTGTTTTGAAAGAATTTATTGAGAGTAATATTTGACATGTAAAATGTATTAGTCTCACTAGACATTTAAAGTGAAAAGCAAAAATGAATGAGTAATTTTTTTCTATAGGGCATGCATTTGCCTGGATTATGAATGATTAAAATTTCTAGATAAACTCAGAGCTTGTGTCAATGCTAACTTTGAGTTCAAGTATATCCAACAAGCTGAGTCAGGTAATAATGCTCTTACAACATTGCTCAAAATTGACTATGGCAAACATGTATGTTTGTGTTTCTAATGGCGAATTTCACTTGTATATCAAATGTTAAAATATTGAACCCATAGAAGCAGAGAATAGAGTAGAGGTGCCAGAGACTGGGTGAAGAGAATGTTGGAAATGTGAGGCTGTTGGTTAAAGGGAATACATGTTTAGTCATAAGATACATAAATTCTGTAGATTAAGACACACAAGGACTATGGTTAATAACAATGTATTGTATGCCAAGAGGGACATCTGAACTATTGTCACCATGCCAGAAATAAGACAAATCCAATTAAATTAGCCGTAACTGTGTGGGATGATGGGTATGTCTGAGTTTGCTTGTGACAATCATTTTATGGTATATCTCTGTTTCTCAAGATGGGTCATAGATTCATATTTGTTACCTTTATTTTACTGACAAACACCTGACGGAAGCAGCTTATGGCCAGAAAGATCTATCTTGGCCCATGGTCAGAGGGAAGGCAGTTTGAGGTGGCAGGAGGTTATGGCAGATGCTGCTTTCTTACAGCGACCAAGGGGCAGGAGAGGCCAGGGCTGTGGTTCCCAAAGGCTAACTTCTGGTGATCTGTTTCTGCTGTCTAAGCCCAACTCCTAAAGGTAACTAACCCCCTAAAAACTGTTCAACAGGCAATCAAACTGTGAGCTTGTGAAGGACATTCCAGATTCAAAGAATTTTAACTTATCAGCTACATGTGAGTAAAGGTAGAAAAATAAACAAAAATATTAACAATTCCGAAGCCTCACAAGTACTCATTCAGAGCCAAGTATACAGCTGCACACTGTATTAATCATTGGGGTTATCTACTGACAGGACAGAAGTGCCCCTGCCTCTAACATCCAATATTCTAGTGTCAATAACAGAAAAGCAATAGTATGAACATTGCCTGTAATAAGCAGAAGAGGAAAAGATAAGGGAAAAGCAATAAAGAAATAGTAAGCTTCATTTTATAAAACCAAACTTAATTCCAATGGATTAAACAATTTAATTGTGTAAAGAACTTTAAAAGAATGTATATAAAATATACATGACCATTGTTTTGATCTTTGAATATCTAAAGCCTATATAAGCATTAAAGAAAATTTAAAACCCAAAACAAAACGATCAGCACATTGTGCTTTATAAACATTAATAACCTCTCCACTAAAATTGATCATGTAAAAACACAAATGGAGATATTTTGAAAATGAAAATATGCCAGGCGGTGGTGGCACACGCCTTTAATCCCAGCACTCAGGAGGCAGAGGCAGGCGGATCTCTGTGAGTTCGAGGCCAGCCTGGTCTACAGAGCAAGATCCAGGCAAGGCACAAAGCTACACAGAGAAACCCTGTCTCAAAAAACCAAAAAAAGAAAATGAAAATATGAAGATCATACATTCATAGAAAAGATTTAGTATATATAAATAACTACTAAATTAATCAATTAACAAAATTAACTTCCTTATAATCAAGACAAAAAGTTAAATAACTTCAGATCCAGAAAAAAAAAACTTAAAAGTATACACTCTGGCAAGGCTGTGATTAGATGAGCAGTTTTACTTAGGACAGAAGTGTGAGTCAGTGGCCTGTGAGATGGTTCAGAGGGTAGAGGCCCTTGATGCCAAGCCTGATGATGAGAGATGGATCCCCAGGACACGTAAAGTGAAGCAAGAGAACTGATGGCCCATAAATTGTTATCAGACCTCTACATGTGTACCATGGCTTACATGCATATATACACAGACATGGGGGGGCATTTAGGGGAAGGGAGTAGGGGGAGGGGCACAGAAATCTACTTTTTAAAAGAATTTAAAGATTTTATTATTCAGGAATCAGTAACTTTCACATTACAAAAAGTTACAGGGGCTGGAGAGATGGTTCAGTGGATGAGATCACTTGCTGAACGAGCATGGGACTGGTGACTTCACATCTCCAGAACCCACATAAAAAGCTGGTTATGGCCATCAGTGTGCCCTTGTGCTGTTCACTGGCTGTTAGCCTACTCTAGGTTTAATCAGAGACCCTGTATCAAGAGAAAAAGGCAGAGACGTAGGACAGCGAGACAGCCTTTGTCCTTCGTTGGCCTCTACACATGCCCATACCTTGTGCACCCACACACAGTCATGGACATGCACCACACCACACTTCCAACATGCACACAAAGTTATCTGTGAAGGTTGTGGAAGAATAATTTTTTCTTTCCTACTAAGGCTACTGAAATAGTACCAATGATGCCAAGAATCACCATGGTGATATTGGGAGAAAGATGAGCACAATTCAGATATATTATAGCTGAGTTAGAAGATTCTTAGTGATTTTATCTTATTTCATTTTAAATAATATTTTTATTTATTGTTTAAAAATTCATACATGTATACAATATATCTAGTTCTTACCCATCACCCTCCAACTCCCTCCAAACCCCCTTGGTATTAACAACTCAAGTTCCTCTATAATTCATTTCATGTTTTTAAAATACAATATCATTTCTAGAATTATTAATAGTACAAATGAGTCCAATTAGAGCTGACTATGTGAAAATGAATGTGGGGGCACCAACTGGGTCATGGGCAACCTACCCACAGCCACATCCCCAAGAAAAGTGATTCTCCTTCCCCTAACAGCCACCAACCGCCTCAGCTAGGCTGAGTTGAGGGCGCCTCCCTCCCTCCCTGCTTAATCATTGCCTGGCTTGGTCTTGTGCAGGTCTTGTGAGCCACAGCTGCTGTGAAGTAATGTGTTCATCAGCCAGGATATGTTTCATTTCCGTATTTTAGACATCTTCTGCATGTCTAAGAAGAAAAAGGAACCAAAAACCCAGAAGAAGAATAAGAAAACAAGAGAGATTTGCTTTACAAGTCTTTCCCGGTACATTCAAACAATCAGAGATGTAGTCAACTATTATGAAGAAAATACTGAAGTTTCTAAGAAAAAGTGACACTGGGCCGTGAACTCAGTTAGGAAAATAATAGAGCTCAGGCTTCTCAGCACAGCCCTGGAGCTAACCGTCATGGATGACTCCCGTGAGACAATGACATCATTCAGGGCCATTCAAACACAGACATGAGAGAAACCTGTGGGAACTCAGCTCTCTTTTCTCCCTTAAGCTTTAGAAATTTCTGGGAATCTTCAAGCAACTTTACTTGCTTTTGGGTTGTAGATACTCAGAGAAATCAGCCTTTGGGTGGGGTTGAAGGAAGAGAGAGAGAAGGAGAGAGAGTCGGTGAGATAAACCATTTATTTCAATTTCTAAACATTCTGTCTGAATTATTATATTGATCTCACAATTTAGCATCTTTGGTATTTTATCAGACTTTTTCTGATCGACATTTAATGTAATTGGGGCAGCTAGACTGATTTCCTGATTTGCTTCCTCTGGGTTAAAGAACAACACAAATCAAAGCCTGCTTGTTTGTCTTCCTTCTTCACACCGAAGGAAAAAAAATATTTGGTTTAGTTTTAGGATTAAAAGGATTGATCTGGTAACTGTAAACACAAGGACAATCCAAATGTGTCCTAGAATAAACATAACGTTGAAATCAAGTAATGGTTTGTTTTGTGTAGAGCTTAAATTATCTACAATACAGAAAAGAATAAATAAAAGTTTCATTCTAATGCACCACCTACAAAACAAACAAACAAAAAACCCAGAGTGGGACAGCAGTTAAAGCAAAAAACTCATGTTTTAATCAGAAATAATGGAGTTGAGAAAAGAGAAAGTCACCAGCATGGAACCAGTGTTCTGAATATAAAACATGGGACCTGCGGGAATTGATAGTCAGCAAGCGGCATAGAGGACCAGAGGAATAAAATACGAGGAGGGAACGTTAGAGGAAGGAAATTCTGTTTAAAGCAAACGGTAGGTGGAGGACATCAGACATGCCCTGGGGATGGTCACAGATGAATAACCTAAAGAGATATTAGGTGTGATTGGACAGGGGAAGTGAGGGGATGTGAGGCAGTCGGGCCTAGGAAGAGGATCGGGAGCCTTTCTAAACTTCAGACAACCAAAGAATTTATACTGGTTTTAAGTTTCTTAAATCAAGATTTACAACTAAGATTTTTTCCAAATTTAAGTATTAATATTGTCTTGTTATTTATAATATGCTCAAAAATACACAAAATTTGTACTATTAAACAACACAATCTTGATAGAAATGTATCGGGAATCACTGAGTATGTCAACGTCTCTCTTTGTACAGTGCAACCTTTCCAGGTCAGTGCCAGAGGTATTTGAGGGCTCTGAGCCTGTACTTACTCATTAAACAGAATCTCCCCGGCACACAAGCCGGTTCTTTGCGACCTGGCCTCGGTCCAAAGTTTCAGAGGTTAATGATACCATCGGTAGGACACTATTTCTGCAGCATGCTTCCTGTAACTAGTTGAACAGCTGAGATTACTTACATGGTTGCCTTACTTTAGGGGGAAAAAAAACAGGATTTTACTTCCTGGACCCTTCCAAAATCAGTCAGGAAAAAATAGCTGATGATGAATGCCATGGCTGCTAGGCCAGCTCTGAGGACCATGGTTACAGGGTCCTTCACAGCGCTCTGCCAGTCACTTCTCTGGGTCATTCACACTCTGATTCTAGTTTCCTACTTCCTTCTAACTCACAACAGCAACTCCTTATGTTCTATTCTTCAAGGGCAGGCATCTCTCTCTGCTTACTCTCAGTACCAGAAAATCATTAGTGTCCAGGGACATGTAAGAGCTACAGAATGAAGGGTAAAGCCATGTGTAAAATCAAAACATGGTGGTCTCACAGAATTTGAAGGGTAGTTACCAGGGTTTGAAGTTAGTTGGGGATAGAGAAAGAGATGCTGAACAGTGGGTACTAAATAGTTAGGTAAAAATATGGTCCAGAGGGGTGGGGTGACCACAGTCAAAAAGCTAGAAGAAAGTATTTTGAATGTTTTTCTATCATTAAATGATAACCATTTGAAGAAATATATTTAACCTGATTCAAAAATGATGCAATTATACATTCTCTGATGTGGAGCACATTAACATAACATAATGTTTGTTTTTATGCATCAGTTAGAGTTAATTGAAAAACTTTCCTGAAAGTGAGCATGCTGGTGAAGCTTTGCTGAGCTGCGGGGTCCGGTTCTTTCTTTGCCATGAGGCAGAGCAATCAGCTCCTCCTTATTGTCATTAAAGAATTTCAACTTGATTTTTAAATAATTTTAACTACACATTGCATAAATTCTGTGTTTTTTATTTTAGGAAGTCAATAAAAATAATAGAGCTCAGTATAACTGTAGAAATATATGTGACTTTTCACACATTACCTTTGGTGTATTTTAATAAAAATGATTGAATAGTATATATATTTCATAATTGGTTATTTTCAAATATAATCTACAGCACAGCACTAAAATTGGACTAGAAAAATAAACTCTTAGGGAAACTTGTTCAGTTTTACGAGTCCCTTTGACAACTATTATTTCGTCCCAATTACTAGTGTGAGATAAAGTCTGTGCTCGCCATGACGCTAAAAGCTTAAAGCTGCTCTTGCCGATGTGCACACGGAGACCAGGGTAAACGTTTCACTAAGCACACAGCTTTCCTAGCAGGCTCCATTCAAGTTGTTTCTGCTTTAAGAGTTTATCTAAAAGACACATTCTGAGAAGCCTCTTCCTTGTTCCTGTAGGAATTTGTCTGTCCTGTTTACACAGGTATCACAGAGCAAGGTTCTTGATACAGATTGGTTCAGCTGGAAAGAGCTTTGCCAAAGAAAGCAGACAGGCAGCTGTTTGTACAGTGCATAATTTTTTTGTTAAATATGGCTGCACCTGTGTAAACATAAACTTTATTTCCAAGAAGTACCCATGCAGCTGCAGACTTTCAGACCTAGCCTGAGTAGTTATTTTTATTAAACCATATAATGTATTTAATAGCTTTTGGTCAGTTGTCAATTTCAAAAATTATATAAGAAGGCTCATTTATTTTAATATAAACCTTTTATTGTATTTTTCTACAATCTTAATAAATATGAGTTTGACTTTACTTCCTATTTATGCTTCATAGTGACTTAATTATGCAAGTGAGATTTTATTAGCCAAAATGCTCTGGTCGTGCCCAGAAAGTGACACAAGAAAGAGCAGTGTTCTTTACTCATTCACTCATTCTTTTTTTTTTTTTTTTGATTTTTTGAGACAGGGTTTCTCTGTGTAGTTTTGGTGCCTTTCCTGGAACTCACTCTGTAGACCAGGCTGGCCTCGAACTCACAGAGATCTGCCTGCCTCTGCCTCCCGAGTGCTGGGATTAAAGGCGTGCGCCACCATTGCCCGGCAAAGATTTGTTTATTTATCATGTGCACAGAAGAGGGTGCCAGATCTCATTACAGATGGTTGTGAGCCACCATGTGGTTGATGGGAATTGAACTCAGGACCTCTGGAAGAGCAGTCAGTGACTCTTAACCTCTGAGTCATCTCTCCAGCCCCCTCATTCACTCATTCTTAGTCTTTCATTTTCCCTGAAGCATAGATGATAAGTGCAGTACTTGTATGTATAACATGTTGATACACACCAATCATATTTTAAAGTTACTTTTGTTGCTGCAGGTCATGCTGCATATGAAAAATGGTAACAACAAGACAGTTACATAGTACTTTTGGATTCCAGAGAAATTCTGTGATAGCAATTATGTTCAGTGAGTTGTTCATCAATATTGAATTCTATTAAAATATTAGAAACAAACTTTAATTATAAAATTTACTATATTTACTCATTTAAGCAAATTTATGTACCACTTTCTTAATAAGTAAGCAATTCCCTTTATACTTTTCCTTCCAAACTTACTGAGGTATAATTGACTAATAAAAATTATATAAATTTAGCTTGATGGTTGTGGCACTTGCCTTTAATCCCAGCACTCTGAGTAAGCAGATCTCTGAGTTCAAGGCCAGCTTGGTCTACAGAGCAAGTTTCCAGGATGTCCAGGGATATACAGAGAAACCCTGTTTCAAAAAACAACAAAAAATTACATAAATTTAATATGTAAATTACATGTACACATTTAAAAATATTTCCCACTTCAGTTAGTTATAGTTTGTGTGAATGTGTGTGTGTGTGTGTGTGTGTGTGTGTGTGTGTGTTATGAAAATATTCAAGATCTTCTCCTTTAGTAAATTTCAAATAATAATATACACTATTGTTGACTAGAGTCACCATAATGCAATATAAAATCTTCTGATCTAATCTTATAATTAAATGATTGTAGACCTTGGCCAACACTCTACATTTCACCCCACCCCATGGACCCCTAGCTAACCATAATTGTACTCTGTTTCTGTGAGTTCTATAAGATCATACAGCAGAAACATATTTTTTATTTTCAGGGCCTGATGGATTTCAATTAGCATTCAGTATCATTCAATGTGTAATATAGGACATTTTCCCTCATTTTAAAGATGAGTAATATTCAATTATACATATTGTGTTTTCTTCCCATCCATACTGATGCTGATGTACAGTCAGATCCATCCTATTCCTTACCTACCATGAATAAGGCTGCATTAAAAATTGGAAGAGTTGCTATATCTATGAGATACTGATTTCATTTCTTTTTGGACATGAAAGGCTTGTTGGTCGTTTGATAATTCTACATTTAATCATCTGAGGGAACTCTATATGACAACAATGATACATTTCCACTAACAGTGTGCAGAGGCTTCTTCATCTTCACATTCTTATAGACAGTTGTCATCCGTTTTTGATTATGGTCATTCTCATAGGTGTGAGAGGATGACTCTACAGTCTCTCTCTCTCTCTCTCTCTCTCTCTCTCTCTCTCTCTCTCTGTCTCTCTCTCTTCTTCTCACTATTTTTTCTTTCTTGTTATAGCCCTGACTGACATACAGTTAACTATGTATTTTGTGCTGCATTTGTGTCTGCTTGCCTTACTGTCTCCTCCCATATGCTAGGATTATAGGCTGACCGCCATGCCTGGCTCTTGCCTTGCCTATCTCCATGACTGTGATGTTGAGCACCTCATATACATGATGGCCAGTTGTTAGTCCTCTCAGAAGAAACATCTACTTAAGTCGGTTGCATCTATTTCAATCAGATTATTCATATTTTTGTGTATACATGTGTTAGGGTATGTTTGTATATGTGTGCATGGATGCATAAGGAGGACACAAGTCTACATAGGTTTCTTTTTACACTTTGCTTTTTGAGACACTGTCTCTTACTGAACATGGAATTTGCTGATTAAGGAAGTCCGGATAGTCAAGAAATCCCATGGATCTTTTAGTCCCCACCTCGTCAGCACTGAGATTACAGACATAATGGCCCCTGTGTTTTGATGTGGGCACGCAGGATCTGAACTCAAGTCCTTGTGCAGCAGACACACAAGGTAGAGCCGGCACCCCATCCAGTCATTCAGAGTTTTCTTATTAGCTGAATACCTTTGTGGAAGCCTTCCTGAAATGTCTGGCATACAGGTGTCTTCCTCCTTAGTACAGACTGTGTCTTTTCTTTTAACTGTTTCTTTTATTCTGCAGAAGTCTTTTCAGTCTCACTTGTCTGTCTTGTTCCCTGTGATTTTTCATTTCCTGAATTCTTGTTTCACGTTTGGAGACTCAGCCACCTACTCCAGTCTTTGGTGACTGACTTAGAAAACCCACCAGCTGGCCCTGATAAGAATTCTGCTTGGTCTTTCACATCATTTCTATGGATGCATCACATTACTGTGGATGCATCACTTCACCTCTTTGGTTCCTTTGGAGATGAAGGATGTCATAATTTCTTTTCTGTTGATGTAATAAAATATCTTGACAAAGGCACCTGAAGGAAGGAAAGATTTATTTTAGCTTACAGTTCCATACAGCCAGTCACAGTGGGTGAGAAATCAAAGCAGCAAGCATTTAAGGGAACTTGTCATATTACATACAAAATCAAGAACACAGAGCAGTGAATGCATACATATATCACAGTACTCAGCTAGTTTTCTCTATTCTTACACAGTCCAAGATCCTCTCCCACAGAATGGTGCAGCCGGTGACTCTTCCCACATGCATTAATAGAATCAAGGAAATCCCCCAAATACAAGCCCAGAGGCCCATCTCCCAGGTGATTCTGACTTAAGCCACTTTGACAACTAGCACTATCTCTAACATAGGATTGTGTATCTTTTCTTTATCCTGATCTGAGTCCTGAATTTCACTTTTGTTTTCTCTAGGGTGCTGCTTTGCAGTGTTCAAAGCTAAACATCTTCTCCCTGTCAAACAATGTCAGGCCTGAATCATGTCTGTGTTCATACATGTTCTACTGAGGTTCATACACAGTGTTTCCTATGATGCTCATAAGATGTCTCATGTAGCAGGTTACATATGGGCTAACTGAGGCATATCCTGCAGTTGATTATGTCCCAGAAGACTTAATGAAATGCTTTTTAGTGTCATTAATAAGATGGTAAGTAGATATCACAAACTTTGGTTGACTCTTCTGCCCTGGTTCCTATCAGCTTCCAATTCATTCACTACCTTCAGCTGCCTTTTGACTATTCATGAGATCACTGCAATGTTCTGGTTGTGAAGCAGGGAGGGTGTTCCTTGGGTAATTGTGGAAACTGAGTACTCACTCCTCTCTCACTTTTCCTCTTGAGGGAAATATCAGGACCACATGGTCTCTGCTGGCCTTGAGCTTGAACTTGAACTACTGGTCTCTGCTGCCCTTGGGTAGAGGTGACACAGGACACATGAAACTGCTCCCTTCAGTGTATCTATTCACAGAATTTTTCCTCTGGGACTTCTCAGTTAGATATCCAGGCTCCTAAAAATTACTTTTGCCCATGGGTGATTATCAGAATTGATGTTTTCTTGGAAGAGGGATGGTGAGTGATAGAAACACCTACTCAACCATTATGCTGACATGTCCTTTCATAGTCTTGGTCCCTCCATACAGTTCTAAACTTTCCATTATCATCTTTAAAGATATTAAAAATTATTTTTGGCTCTGTAGGGAAATCAAGAAAAATACTTAAAACATATTTTCAATGATTTTTCTATTTGAAAAATTCAATTTATATAAGAACAACAAACATGCAATGGAAAGCCTTCTCTGCTTTAGAGTCTAGAACTGATTTGCAGCTTCTATGCATGGTCCAGGGGATGGCAATCTGCCTCTTAGAGAAATGGCCTGATCCTCCTTGTCCCAGATTAGAATGATACTTTTAATCCCACAAAGACCTCAAAGGAAATGACAGTTCATCACTTCTCCATGAGTGGGTCTGACACCACTGCTGTGTCTCCCAAGTTACACTATGTTTATAATAATACAAAGATACTATTTGATGATTTGTCAATGCAGGATGATATAAAATAAACTATGTGATAAAAATACGCAAAGCACACAACAGAACCAACCAGAGTTGCATTATAACATGGAACAAAAGATTCTATTGATATAGTTTTATATTCTATATTATAATTACTCTTTAAGAAAATACCATTTTGTACAGCAAAGAAAACCTCTAGCAATGTACAGAGATACCCTACCAAATGGGTGATGATTTTTGCCAATTATGTATCAGATTGGGGATTAATATAGAATATAAGTAAAGAAATGTGAAAATTGAATATAAAAGGACATCTTTCAAATAATCTAAATTGATAAATAGTTCACTGAACTGAACAAGAAATACAAATGACCATTAAATATTTGGAAAAGTGTCCAATGTCCTTAATCATCAGGGAAATGCAAATGTCTACCCTAAGAAAACAAATTACAACAAATAGTAGTAAGGATGTAGAGAAAGAAGAGCATATCTTATTTACTGTTGGAAATGTGAAGTTGAGCAGTCACTGTGGAAATCTCAAAAAGGTACAAACAGAATTACCAAATGACCAGCTATCCTACTGTGCTGTACACACAGAAAGTATTTTTTTTGACAGAATATCAGAGACAGTTGCATCTCCTAGAAGCTATTATGGAACCAGCTTTCGTTTCTCTTTGCTGAGTGTCAGTAGAACCCAATCACACAAAGTAATGCTCCTAGAATACGCCTCCCTTTTTGTGGTTTGTGTGATGTGAGATTTTGTTATATACTTCAACCAAACAACAAATCATTTGCAGATCAAATGTAGACACAAATATATAATCCAGTTGTTTTTAACTGACCTAAATATGACCTAAATATGAATGAAATCAAATATAATGAGAAATGATCATTCTCCACTGTTTCCATTTCCTTGTTTAGAAAAGTACAGTAACTTTATCATACACTTATAATTAATTGAAATAGTACAAAATTAATAAAAAAGTATCAATAAATAGTATTACTTTTAAAATTAGTAAGCAAGCCCAGGCAGCAGTGGCATATACCTTTAATCCTAGCACTCGGGAGGCAGAGCCAGGCAGATCTCTGTGAGTTTGAGGGCAGCCTGGTCCACAGATCAAGATCCAAGACAGACACCAAAACTACACAGAGAAACCCCATCTCAAAAAACAAATATAAACAAAGAAATTTGTAAGCAAGTATTTGTGAAATTGATAGCAATTATCAATAGATACAGTCACATTAGAAACAATGTTATCTACAATGAGTTTTAAGAGAATTTTCTTCAGAATAACAATTTGAGAACTACTGTTATAGAACATGATTTTCCTCTTCGAAGAAACAGGAATATGAAAAGTTCAAACACTGTGCTGACTTTTATTTTTTAAAGATTTATGTTTTATCTTATATATGACTGATTTGCCTGTGAATATGTATGGGTACCATATATGTAGTACCTGTGGAGCCCAAAAGAGGATACTGTGTCCCATGGAGCTGGAGTTCCAGGTGGTTGTGGGCCTCCGTGGGGTGCTGGGAACAGAATCTGAATCCTCTGTGAAAGCAGCAATTGTACTTAATCACTGACCATCTCTCTTATAAATAAAAGTATAGGACCTAAGAACACATGCTAAAAATTAGGTCAAATCATAAATTATGCTGTAATTCATATATCCCAAATCTCCTATTCACAATAGATTTTTCCTTTATAAAACTGCATGACTATCATGCTGCTTTCACTGGGGTTTAAGTAAGCAGTAATACTGGCTAACTGTGTCACTAATATAAAAATTACTATTTATAATATTAACAAGAGTATTACAGAAAATGCCTAATATAAATTAACCTCTGTTTATCCTCCATGCCATTCAGTTCAGAATTCATGGAGTTAAATTATGAACCAAGGTTCACTTGGTGAATTACCTCCTCAAGACTGGAAAGGGATTTCTCTTGCCTCTAAAAATGATGGGATCTTAGGCATAAAATCTTTAACTATAGGTAGTAAAATTGTGATCTTTACATTATTATTAATGGTTTAAAATAGTTTTTATATTCAATTCTGTACTTCTTTCTTTCCTTTATTAAGAAATTTTTTATTCATTTTACATACCAACCCCTCTCTTCCCTCCTCCTGCTCCTCCAGCCTCCCTCCGCCAACCCACCCCCCATCCCTCCTCCAACAAAGTATGGTCTCCCATGGGGAGTCAGCAGAGCCTGGTACATTCAGTAGAAGCAGGTCCAAGCCCCTCCCCTTGCATCAAGACTGAGCAAAGAGTCCCACCACATTAGTGGTCTCCAAAAAGTCAACTTACACATGAGGGATGGATCCTGATCCTACTGCCAGGGGGCCCCTTAAGCAGATCAAGTAGCCCATTTTTTAATTGGGTTGTTTGGTATTTTTATGTTTAGTTTCTTGAGTTCTTTATATATTTTGGAGATATGCTCTCTGTCAGATGTGTGTAGATGTAATTCTGAACAGTCTTATTAAATAAGAAACACAGAGCCAAATGCAGAGTTAAAAGCCCAGAGATCAGAGAGCAGTAGTCAAGACCTGAGACCACCTTCTTACCACCCGCTGCTGCCATCCTTCCCCCTGAAAAAGAGACCTACTTCCTGTATGTCTGTCTTTTCGTTGACTTTCTGTTTTGCCTTCTCATTGGTTGCAAACCCAACCACATGACCTCCTCATCACTGCCTGTCTATACAGACCTCCAGGTCTCTATGGTTGGTATTGAGATTAAAGGAGTGTGTCTCCATGCTGGCTGTATCCTTGAACACACAGAGATTCTGCCTGTCATCTGATCAGGATTAAGGGCATGTGCTACCACTGCCAGACTTCTGCTAAATGGCTTGATATTAGCTCTGACCCCCAGGCAACTTTCTTTCTTTCTTTTTTTTTCTTTTTTTTTTTCTTTTGCAATACAGTTCAGTTCTACATATCAGCCATGGATTCCCTTGTTCTCCCCCCTCCCGCCCCCTCACCTTACCCCCAGCCCACCCCCTATTCCCACCTCCTCCAGGGCAAAGCCTTCCCCGCGGACTGAGATCAACCTGGCAGACTCAGTCCAGGCAGGTCCAGTCACCTCCTCCCAGGCCGAGCCAAGCAACCCAGCATAGGCCCCAGGTTTCAAACAGCCAACTCATGCAATGAACACAGGACCCGGTCCCACTGCCTGGATGCCTCCCAAACAGATCAAGCCAATCAACTGTCTCACCCATTCAGAGGGCCTGATCCAGTTGGGGGCCCCTCAGCCATTGGTTCATAGTTCATGTGTTTCCATTCGTTTGGCTATTTGTCCCTGTGCTTTATCCAACCTTGGTCTCAACAGTTCTTGCTCATATAAACCCTCCTCTTTCTCACTAATTGGACTCCCAGAGCTCCACCCGGGGCCTAGCCATGGATCTCTGCATCCAGATCCCTCAGTTGTTGGATGGGGTTTCTAGCATGACAATTAGGGTGTTTGACCATCCCATCACCAGAGTAGGTCAGTTCGGGCTGTCTCTCGACCATTGCCAGCAGTCTGTTGTGGGGGTATCTTTGTGGATTTCTGTGGGCCTCTCTAGCACTTTGTTTCTTCCTATTCTCATGTGGTCTTCATTTACTCTCCTATTCCTTGTTCTCCCTCTCTGTTGTTGATCCAGCTGGGATCTCTTGCTCCCCCAAGCTCTCTGCAACTTTATTTCTTAACATACAAATAAAATCACATTTCAGCAAAATAAAATATCACCACAGATGTGAGGTTGGTGAAGATCTTTAATGTTTTTTCTTTAAGTTATTTATTTATTTATTTATTTATTTTTTTTTTTTTTTGGTTTTTCGAGACAGGGTTTCTCTGTGTAGCTTTGCGCCTTTCCTGGAACTCACTTGGTAGTCCAGGCTGGCCTCGAACTCATAGAGATCCTCCTGGCTCTGCCTCCCGAGTGCTGGAATTAAAGGCGTGAGCAACCACCGCCCGGCTAAGTTATTTATTTTTATTTTATGTATATTGGTGTTTGCTTTTTCCCATTCTGTAGGTTGCCATTTTGTCTTGTTGACCATGTTCTTTGCCTTACAGAAGCTTCTCAGTTTCAGGAGGTCTCATTTATTACTTGTTGGTCTCAGTGTCTGTGCTACTGGTGTTATATTCAGAAAGTGGTCTCCAGTGTCAATGAGTTCAAAGCTACTTCCCACTTTCTCTTCCATCAGCTTC
This sequence comes from Peromyscus californicus insignis, assembly GCF_007827085.1. Taxonomy (NCBI): domain Eukaryota; kingdom Metazoa; phylum Chordata; class Mammalia; order Rodentia; family Cricetidae; genus Peromyscus; species Peromyscus californicus. The sequence goes on from NW_026294573.1 coordinate 148,623,908, forward strand.
AGTGTAACTGGATTTATGTTGAGGTCTTTGATCCACATGGACTTGAGTTTTGTGCATGTTGACAGATATGGATCTATTTGTAATCTTCTACATGTTGACATTCAGTTATGCCAGTACCAGATCTCCTGAGTAAACTGTGGATGGAGGGGGGCAATAGAGGGTAGGGGATGGGGGATGGGAACATAAGGGAATGGGATGATCGAGCTAGAACAGGGACAGAGGGGGAGTGCAATGAAAAAGATATTTTGACAGAGGGAGACATCATGGGGATAGCAAGAAACCTGGTTCTTGGGAAGTTCCCAAGAATCTACAAGGATGACCCCAGCTTACAATACTAGCAATAGTGGAGAGAGGGCCTGAGCTGACTTACCCTGATAATCAGATTGGTGAATACCCAAACTGTCATTATAGAGCCTTCATTCAGTAACTGATGGAAGCAGATTCAGAGATCCACAGCCAAGCACCAGGCTGAGTTCCAGGAGTCCAGTTGAAGAGAGGGAGGATGAATTATATGAGCAAGAGGGTCAAGATCATGATGGGGAAACCTACAGAGACAAGAGAACCAAGCTAGTGGGAACTCATGAACTTTATATCAACAGCTGTGGAGCCTCTATGGGACTGGAGGAGGCCCTCTGCATAAGCAAGACAGTTGTGTAGCTTGTTGTGTTTAAGGGGGCCCTGGCAGTAGGATCAGGATCTATTCCTGGTGCATGAACCAGATTTTTGGAGCCCATTACCTAAGGTGGGGCACCTTGCACAGCTTTGATGCAGGGGGCAGTGGCTTGGACCTGCTTCCACTGAATATACCATGCTTTGCTAACTCTCCATGGGAGGTCTTACCTTTTCAGAGAAGGGAATGGAAAGTGGATTGGGGGGAGGAGGGAGGGGAGAAGAGTGGGAGGAGAGAAGAGAGGGGGATCTGTGGTTGTTGGTATGTAAAATGAATTAAAAGATTCCTTAATAAAAAAATGGTTTTAAAAAAATGAAATAAAAATAAATAAATAAAATTGGCTACAGATCTAAACAGAATTTTCAACAAAAGAATCTCAAATGGCTGAAAGACATTTAAGGAATTGCCCAATATCCTTAGTCATCAGGGAAATGCAAATCAAAACAACTCTAAGATACCATCTTACACTTGTCAGAATGGCTAAGATCAAACACACTGGTAACAACTGGGCAGTGGTGGCACATGCCTTTAATGCCAGCACTTGAGTCAAAGCCAGGTTGATCTCTGTGAGTTCAAGGCCAGCCTGGTCTACAGAGTGAGATCTAGGACAGGCATCAAAACTATACAGCAAAACCCTGTCTCGAAAAAACAAAACAAAACCAAAAAACCAATCCAAATCAAACCAAACCAAAACAAAGCAAAAACAAAAACACTGATAACAGCTTATGTTGGAGAGGATGTGGAGCAAGGGGAACACTCCTCTACTGTTGGTGGGAGTGCAAACTTGTACAGCCACTTTGCAAAACAGTATGGCAGTTTCTCAGAAAATTGGGAATCAATCTTCCTTAAGACCCAGTGATACTGCTTGTGAGCATATACCCAAGGAATGCTCAATAAGGACACTTGCTCAACTATGTTCATAGCAGCATTGTTCATAATAGTCAGAACCTGGAAACAACCTAGATGCCAATCAACCCAAGAATGGATAAAGAAAATAAGGTACATATATACAATGGAGTACTACTCATCAATAAAAAACAATAACATCATGAAATTTACAGGCAAATGGATGGAACTAGAAAGTATCACCCTGAGTGAGGCAACCCAGACTCAGAAAGTCAAACATGGTATGTATTCACTCGTAAGTAGATAGTAGATGTAAAGCAGATAACCAGACTACAACCTAACCAGAGAAGTTAGCTATGAAGGAAGACACTAAGAGGGACACATGGATTGCCCTGGGAACAGGAAATAGATGAGATCACTTCTATTTCATTGCTAGCACAATCAGTGTACTTGTTCTCAGGCACAGAGTATAATATGAAAATTCCCGAGGGGATAATCCATAGTCATTCATAATGATTATGCGTGGAATGTGCTCTTGGCTTTCAGGACAGGGAGATCGGCACTTGCTCTAGAGTGTGCATTTCCCTGTTGTTTGCTGTCTTCACTAGCATACTCTAAAATCAGATTTCCCAATAGGAACACTGTCTTAGCCTGTTTGGGGGTCAAATAAAACCTTTCTACAATGAGAGCACGCTCCATATGTCTAAGTGTGAGACTCAACATCTTGTCTGGTGTTGTTCACATCATTTCCTATGTTAGCCTTTTCCACATTGATTACAGTTTACCATTGACTCATACACAGCAGTCTTTCAATATTCCCTCTGTGATTATACTCTCCCTTTATTTCCAGATGTTCTTACATTTCATCAGTGTTTTCTGTTAGTTTTCATTTCTATAAACTTTCATTTGCAGAGTATATTGAAGACATCCAGAATGGACCGAATGTGTTCCAGGAAAGAATAGAGAGTGGTTTTCAAGGTACAAATTAAATTCTTAGTTCTATATTATTAAGATTTATTTTTTCTTCATTTTAAAATTGTATTTTAACAAGTATTGTAGAGATAATGGCATACAAACTCAGAAATACATGTGCATATCTTGATATACTGTGAATGTGCATACAATATTCAGTTTCAGAGGCATGCACATTGAGAGTATTTTAACACAGTTGATTATATTTCATGTGTTTTCTTTAGAATCCCATCCCATGGGTTTCTGAAATCCTCTCAACCTTACTCTTACTCTTTCTAATACCTGAAATCTTTGATACACTAGACATTAAGAAGTTACTGGTTCTAAGTATTTTATTAAATGTTGTTAAGCATCTTGATGTATTTTTTTCATATTAAAAATGGGTGATGAGAGTTAATCAACAAAGTTGGTTGAAATTTAAAAGTATGAAGTCTGAAAATGATCAGAAGTGTACAAACTCAGAAATCAAGGCTTATTTCCCATAAATGCTACTACTGGTAATTTTGATGTGATTTTTCTGTGGCAGCCAATAACTATTTTTTGGCTCTAGCAATTACCTGGAAAAATTTTACTGCCACTCATCCTAAACTAAAGAACCTATCACATATCACCACCTCTCCCCCTTCTATACACAAAGAACCGATTACAATCAATCACACATCCAGTATGCACTTTTCTTAGCTCTGAAAGTCTTTGTACTACATGCAAAAATGAACTGAAATTTGTGTTCTTTTAAAAGGAATACACCCAGGTGGTGGTGACTCACCCCTTTAATCCCAGCACTTCAGAGACAGAGGCAGGCGGATCTCTGTGAGTTCAAGGCCAGCCTGGTTACAGAGCGAGTTCTAGGACAGGCTCCAAAGCTACACAGAGAAACCCTGCCTCTAAAAACCAAACCAAAACAAAATGAATATCTCCAGTAATGTCTAGTACCTTTGAAAGTATGTACAGTTTAAGCATATTATCAAAGTATTTATAATGACATAGCTATGATTGATTACAAATGAAATGATAGAGTGAAATGTAACTTCAAAGGAGATCTGATTCCAATTTCTGCCTTTCCAATGTAGAAAATGTTAAGCAAAACATTAGAGAGTTATTAGAGATAGCAGAACAATCTTTGTATTACTGAGTAGTGGAGCTATAACTTAAAACCCAGCCCCCAATTCCTAATCTGTCACACTTTTGTTAGACCAGGGATGGAATTAAAATCATTTAGGTAATATACTTCATTTATAATTTATTGTTTTGTTCTCCAAACTACCCAGGTATATAGTTCTTATCTCTCCTACATGTTTAGAGGTTAGAAGGCATCTATTTATCTTATATTGTAGACAAAGCTCCATAATAAAATTGTAGTGCACAGTAAGTTTGAAAAAATGAGCTCAAAACACATCATAATCATGATTATTCCAAAGTTTAGCATAATTTTGCTGCAAGTTTTTTACTGCAAGTAAGCTTGAAAACATTTGAGAATGCACGCTCCCCAGTTGCTATCATCAGTCTCTTTACCCCAATATGAAGTGGGAAGATGAGAAAGCCCAAGTGGTATGGAGGTGTGTGTGCCTTGCCCAAATGTTACTCTTAGATATCCTCTATCACATCTTCGATGGTGTATTTTTCAATACCAGGATCTAAATGCTCTTACTGTGTAATTTTTATGTAATAAAATTAAAAACAATTTTAATGGATTCTCAGTTATCTTTTAAAAATAAAGTTATTGGAAATTCAACTTAGAGTAAATGTAGTTTCATTTTATTCATGATTTCACAAATTATAAAGTTATGTCCCTGAGTTCATATATTGGAACTTTTAAATGCATCCTTATATCAAATTTATGGCTATCTGAATGTTTCAGCAATTTCAATTTCAGTATATAAACTAAAACCTTTTTATGCATAGAATCATGTAGCTAAACATCCAAATACATTGCCCACCCATGCATGATGATTAATTTTTTATTGAACAAAGCCTTAAAATATAAAGCATTAGTTGATTATGTGTAACCAAATGATGTTAGATGTCCAGAGGCAATTATCATAAAATATTAATGCAATTTTATCTCATGAAAAAGATAAAAATATACAGCCACATACTTTTTGATTCAGTTCCTTCATTTTTTGCACATTAAAAATGTATATGAGAGCTCCCAACTCAATTGCTTCAAATACGAAGTTACTTTATTTTTGAGAAACTCTAAGTTTGCTCAAGTGCATTTGAGATAGTAGGAGTCACACAAAGTTCCCATGGTTAAGCTTCCTGTAAGCCAGGGCCAACTCATGTTCCTTTCTTTAATAATACATTTAGAATACTTATTAGAAAATGTGCCACAGTGTAGTACTCAGAGATAAACTACATTGCAGTAGTTTCTTGAAAAGAAGATAGAAATAAGTTGTTAATAAAGTCTAAATCATTCCTTAGGTTAGCTAATAGAAGCACCCGTGGTTATAAAATTAATCAGTCCCTGCTATTACAGCAAATTGGTGAAGATTGTATTGACACATCTTCATCTGCATGTCTCATCAGAGGTGTCCGTGCCATTTAGCTATGAAACCCTGGAGGCTTCCTCTGCACAGAATCTTATAACACTTCAATTAAGGGACACCAAGCTGCCAGGCAGACAGCAGCACATTTATTTCTTGATGACTCCTTAAGTTGTGCCACAGGCCTATCATTAAGAGAATATTTTTCACAGCAGGTTGCAAAGATCCTCGTGCCATTAAAAGGAATTGAAAAAGCATCAATTTGTTGTTTCCACCTAACACAGATATTTTTCATTGCTGGAACAGCTATTAAAAACAATCTGTTTTATTGCATTCTGAAAAGATCACATGAAGTACACATAATGATTTATTTTAAGGATGACATTAGGATTAAAACCACTGTGAAAATGTAGTCTTTGAAATAAATATTTAGGAAAACAAAGTCTCAAATATGCTTTTCTTTTTTACACCAAATTATTAGTAGGCATCTCTTGATACCTTGAGTGAGTTTGAAAATGCTGTGAAGGAATGGTTCTTTGAAAAGGCTGACGGACACTGGCAGGCATGTCTCAGAAGAATGCATGCCTTCCAACTGCAAATGGGAAATCTTCGGAAATGAGAAAAGCAGAACAGAGTGCCATGGGACCTAATGGATCAAGTACTTCTTTGGGACAACCGTGTGGGGATCTTTTGGAAGGAGGAGTTCAATGCCATTATACATTGTAAAATTCTGACTGAAGTACTAATTTTTAGTCACTACAGTGGCAGAAAAACACTCACTTCTAGTCATTTGCTTATTCTGAGGCAGCTGGGGACTCTGGTACCTATCTGACACTGTGGTAGACACTCAGATTTCTTTTGAAGCCTTTCTTATTATCATAGTTGGTCACTATTGGACAAAATGAGGAAAAATTTGCACTGATGGTGTCTTTTTACTCTTACTGTTAGGAAACTGTAGAAGCTTTTGGCAGTCTTTAAGGAAAAATGAAAGAACAGTTCATTCACTTTGGTTATTGTTGAATTTTCAGGTTATTTTCTAAACAAAGGCAATAAATAACACAGTAGAAACAGCTTCATAAAAATGCATTTTATTCAAAGCTTTTTTCTATCTAGTCTGACTTCTCTCACAACAAAATGTTGACCTATTGAACATAGGAGCACGCCATAATAAATTTTCTACATGTAAATCTCCATATCAAGTCCAGTCTCAAAGAACAGGCCTAAAATATCTTGCCACCTGCTTAAGGCAGAGGATTTGATTCGTTGTTCCTGAAAGGTTATACATTAGAGTAAAACAGCGAACTATGCTTCAGTGGATATACTTATATAAAAAGATCCAAGGAAGATCCTTTGTGGGAAATACATTCACATCATAAATAGAGTTCTCTTTTGCTTCTGGAATATGTCCGTATCATGACTGGGTAAGGGCCTGGACTTTGAAAAAAAGTCTTGATGGCTGAGAAGAGTGTGAGAGGAGACAGGCATATTGCATAGAACTACTCACATACTTACAATGGAAATCACAGGTAGGCTTAGGAGATGTGACCCAGAGTAGAGAAGTACTGCAACAGGGTCTTACTTAACTAAAGGTCTGCAGTTATTGTTTTGAGAGAGCAGTGAAAGATTTTAATCAGGGACACTGATTTAAAAGGTACTGTGCAACTAAACATGTAATAAAGCTTATATTCATGGCATGGATCTAGTCTCTCCATAGGGGATTTCCTTCCTTTCCGCCCCTTCATTGTCTTATTAACTCTTTTAGGAATAATGGAACATTATTAACTTGGCAATTTAAACTCTCTGATCCACAGTTTTCTCATGGGTAATGAGAGGATAAGAATTTATTTCAGAGGATCATTTCCATTAATTCATTCATAAAAACCTGATAATCACAACTATACCTGAGGCTGAGGTAAGAGAATCACAAGTTAAGGCTTGTTTGGACAACTTAGTAAGGTTTTGTTTCAAAGTACAGAAGGGGAGTGGGGATGCTGGGCATATAATATATGGTGATATAGGCCTCATCAAGGCCCGAGTTTCATCTCTAAATCTCTAGCACTGTGAGAACCGGAAGAGGAAGGGAGGCATAACGTATTCTTAAAGAAAAGGGAAAGGGGTAGAAATGATGCTGAGGAAGAGAAGTCAGCGAAAGGAAGGCAGGAACTAGAACATATGGGGACACTAAGGCCTTGGAAGTTGGTATAACAAAGAAGCAAAAGAAATCCTCCAACAGATTCTAATCTGAGGAAGTAATGGATCTGACATCCAAACACTACCTCATATTTGACTGGATGAAACTGGAGTTCTGGAAAGGTAAATGGGGTCATAATCTTGTGGAAAAGCATTGGTCTCAAAAAGTAGCTCATGTGCTGAGCTCATGCAGTGTCTGTAGGAGCTGGTAAAATTGGCTGCAGTTCCCTTGGCTTCTTATCTCTTGTGTATCTTCCTTCTCTCCTTGGCCTTCTGCTCTCCTCCATCCTAGTGAATGTTAACATGTCTTAGGGAAACCTTAAGGGAATAAGATCACAGTATTCATAAACAAGGGATCATCATACACATCCTGTCATGCTCCTGGGAAATATGTGCTGCCTAGAAAGACAAAAGGAGGTTTCCATGCTGTTCTACTAGAATTTATGAGACAACAGAAAGGCATCATGATATTCATGGTGGTGTTGGAGGGGAAGGAGGAGAAATTAGGAGTCACTTGACAGATGAGATTATATATAAGGAGAGGTCAAGGGTGTTCAGCAAACCGGAAGAAGTGAGTTAGCCGTGGAAATGACAATGATCCATGAAAGTGATTTCTGAATCCCAGGGCATCAGGCTAGGAAGTGAACATATTCAGTTTTGAAGAAGTATAATGGAGTCTTTTCTTGATAAAAAAGGAAAATATAAAAAAAAATTAGAGATGTGATAATATTGATACATAAAATACCTACATATGTATGTACATACTGTATATTCTAATTAGTATAAAATTATTGCAACAAATTAGAAATATGAAAATATTTGCTTGAAATGTTTTAAGGCAAAAATATTAATAAAGTTATATTTGAGGAGAAATAAAACAGAATTAAGAAAATTCTTGGATGCAGTGTACAGAAGAATCACATTCTTGATTTTTCATGAAAACAGTAAACATTTTCACTTCTGGCTATTAGAGCTGAGCTTATTAGAATTATCTCACTGTATTTTTTCAGCTTCACTGGGGTACACTAACTAACAATATATGGAGTGTGTATTTTGGCCACTTTGGTATGTGTTCCCCAAACTGTCACCACACTCTGGGAAACACGCGATCCTGTCACCCAGCAGTTCCCTGGCTCTCCTTTGTAGTGGGTTTCTCTCCCCATTGCCACCCACAGGCAAGTACTGAAGGGCTTTCTTTGGTTCCCACGAGTTTGAATTTTCTAAGAATAGCATAATACAACACAATTCCAGCTTCTTCCACTCATTTTAATTATTTTGAGGTTCATCATTTTGTTTTGTGTACCATTGAGCAATTTTATGTTTGCTGAATAGTATTACACAATCTGAATACATCACAAATTGTTCAGTTTACTTGTTAATGGACACTGGGGTCATTTCCACAGTCTAGCTATTACCATAAGGCTGTTATGAATATTGATGTACAAACTGAATATGGATATATGCTTTAATTTCTCTGGTAAACACTTAGGTGTGGAATGACCAGATGACATAATACATTTATATTTATCATTAAGTAAATTTTCAAAATGTTTCCCAAAATGATGATACCATCTTACATTTCCACCAATTGTTTTAGATAAACATTCCATAGAGTAGCCTTGTGAAGAAAAAGTTAAAACCCACCTGTAATTAGAATTTCCCTATGATGTGGAAGGTAACCAAAGTTTAGGGATGTCAACTAAAGTACGGTGTCCATGAAGCCAGTAGAAGAGCTAGATAGAGCCTAAACATGGGTCTTGTAGAACCCAAGAGCCTTTTAGAAGCTCCAGGGCCAGCTCGTAGGAATGAAGGGTCATGCTAACTTTCACTTTGAATAGATATGATTCTTGTCTATGAATTTGCTGGCTTTTGTTTGCTTTGGATCAGTGAATAGAATGGTAAATTATTTTAGTTCAAGAGATGGCTCATTGGCTGTGCAAGGTCAAGGCGAAGCTTTCTATGACTGACTAGAATTCAAACTGGGACCTGTCATTGATTAGTAAAGAGATATGCAAGACCCTGTGATAAACCAACAATCTCCCTAATTTAAGAGAGGAGCTCTAATCCAGATGAAGTGCTTCTTAAATTTGTAACCATACCCTTGGTTTCATCGGTTTAATGGCTTTTTTTGTTAAAACTTTCATTGTTGATTTTGTTTCAAGGAACAGATAAAAAGATTCAAGGCCTAGCAGGGGAAAAACAGCTGGAGAAGAAAGAGGATAAGGCACCTGGAGGAGGTTAATGGATGGAAGTGCTCTCTTTGTTTCCATTTTTAATAAGACAAGCACATTATGTAAAATTTAAAATGTGAGAACTGTACATAGATGGAGGAAAGGCAGCCTCCAAAAGGCACTTGTGGTTTTTGATGCTGCTGTTGGCACTGTTTCTTCTAACAGCTGACCAGCACTTTGATTTCTATAATGATCACTCGCAAAGCTTGCAGTACCTAAGACAGGGTAGAGGTAACACTGAAATCACTGTGCCTGCCTGAGCATAACAGTTTAGCATTGAAGCTTAGCAAAACTGAAGACCATTTGCTCTTCAGAGAACTGGAAGGCGGGGTGGATTCTCCTTAGGTGTTAGTAACTGGAGGTGCAGGCAGTCACTGCCAGGATGACCAGCTCTCAATCCTTTGACCACCAGCAACTGCCTCCTAAGGAACTCATCAATGGAAACATGACTACGAGTTACAAAACAAACAACCCCAAACAAGTATAGTGTAAGACCAAGCCATGTAATAGTTAGGAGATAGTTGTAATAAATTCGTATCTATTGTTTATTTTAAAGTCAAGTTTGATTATGCATGTTATACTTTTATTTGGCAATGCTCTTGTTTTGATTGTGCATCTTATATTTTTATTTGTCAATGCTCTTTTCCTCTTTCTCTCTCTATCCCTCATTGCAGTTTTAGCAGATTGCAATATCAAAGCTTACAGAAGTGGGACACTACATTTAAAATGAGCCACCAAAGACAGACAAACTTCCATGTTTTCTTTCCAGCACAGTTACAGTGCCATCCATTCACAGAAGTGTAATATCAGCAATTAGCATGTGATTACAGCCAGTGCCCCAAACAGTCATGTTGTAAGGATAACTATCTTTTTGAGAAAGACCCTTAAGTAGTACAAAGGACAACACTCAACATAATAAATAATCTAATAGTTCACAACTAATGTTCGTGCCCTCTTTTTGCATTTCAGCTACTGTAAGGGTATTATATTAGTCCTAACACAACACAGGCTGGTGATGCAGTATAATAATTAGTATTAAATATTCATTGCTTAGGAATAAGCCAAGAAGAAGATAAGCAGCCTCTCTATTATTTTCAAATGTGAATGGCTAAATATATATTTATAAGTTTTGACTGTTTTCTTCATTTATTTTTGTTTAGTCCATTCTTAATTGGCACATGATTGTATGTATTTATGAGGTACAGGGTAATATTTCAGTACATGTCTAAAAAGCATTATGATCAAGTTAGGACAATTCTCTTACCTTAAACATTTACCATGTCTTTGTGTTGGGAAGCTTCCAAAGACTTAAAGTTTACTTCACTGTTGTTCTCAAATCAATCCAAAATACAATGATATTTCAATCTTCCAATCACATATCTAAAAAATTTTGCAAAAATTATTATGAAGTTAAGCTGAAAAGATTAAGATATTCAATTAAAGAAGAATAAAATAGAGAGATGTTCATTCTATAAAATATCTATGACAGGAAACATAGATTTAAATACACCAATTTCCCCAAATTCATCTTTAAATGCAGTGCAGAATCATAAGAAGTATGTGGATGCACATGTAAATAACTTTGTAAATGTAAATGAAGACTCACATGGCTGAGATCAGTCAATGCATTTTTTTCTGTATTATTCAATTACATTTTTAATTTGTAGAAAACTAGTATTTATGTTCTTTTAAAACAACACCATTCACTATTATGGTAACCCATTTTCTTTGTGTTCAAAAGTCCAAGTTTTTCATAAATGAAAAAATAGTTTTGTAGTTTTAGAATTCAAATAAGGCTCACATATTTTAATTGGTGAAAGTCCATTTCTTTTCCACCAACCTTTTTTCCTGTAATTTATTTATTGAAGAAATCAGGTATCTCTCCACTAGCATTTCTCACAGTCTGGAATCTGCTAATTGCATGTTATACTGTTTTCCATCTGCCTTTTGATTTTCTTGTAAATTGCTAATTTAAATAGACTAATATTAAGACTAAGGTAATTTTTTTTACTTCTTTTGGCAAGGCAATTTTCCAGGCTCTTCAATTTAGAATCATGCAATATCCATTGCCTCTCTTTCCGATACACTAGTAGCCATGAGTGAACAGTCTACAGTCACTACATAGAAGAGCTTGCAAAATAGTGATAACTCTAATACCATAGTAGTAATAAGTCATCATTAATGGAATGCTACTTTAAAAAGTGACATTTCTTCATCTGGTATTTAATCGTCCGTAGTGTAGTTTGTCTAGAAAAGGCAGCACGAATGCCTCATTACCTTAGCTAACATAAATGTGACAAGTAGGAAGTTCACCCCACTGGATATGAAGACTTACTTTGAAACTTAGTGACTAAGGCAGTTTAGTTGATGTAGACACATCCGGACCAAAGCAACTGAATGGAATAAGGATCCTCAAGTAAACATCTATCAAACTTAAATTTTAATAGAAATATTTAACATACTGGTGAAGAATGTAATTATTTACAGCTAAGAGTCATCTTTTGTTCCCAATCCTTGCTTAGTCTTTCCATATTTAATGCAATTGAAGTGTCTTCTTTAATATTTGAGGTTTTAAGTTCAATGTTATGTTTACAAAACAAGTGTTTTTTCATATCATTCTGGGTCATTTTATTGTCATCTGTGTAATAGCCCAATGTGCTAAGTGTCTTCATAAGCACTGATGACGAAACAGATAGCAGAGAGGACAATTTCTATGTCTCTTGAATGTCTATGTCTATTGTATCATGAATACAGTATATGAAGATATCTGTACATAGGAAAACTCCAGAGATGTCCATACTGCCAGGCTATGAAATAAATTGGTACTGGGACCATTAGTTATTCATTGGAACACACAAAAAAGTAGAATATTGCCTTATGGTATTAAAAAAAAAAACCTGTGTTCAATTCCCAGCACACACATGGTAGCTCACAATTGTCTGTAGTTCTAGATCTATGTGTCCAATGCCCTCGTCTGGCCTCAATGGGCACCAAGCACATACATGAAACACAGATATACATCCTGGCAAAACACAATACACACAAAAATAAAATAAAATTTAAAAGCTACTTGCTAACTGATATAAAGAGAAGCAATCCTATGCATGATGCCTAAAAGATTTCTTCTTAGTGAAAGCATGGTCACTATACTTTTTCTAAACCTTGTTCCTTAAACTTAGTTACTTGCTTTTTAAAATAGGATCTTTTGTGGTCAACACTCTGTTCTATAAATATTCAACAAACTTTTTACTGAGCACCTATGGTATGTCAAACATTGTTATAGGCGCTGACATTCAAGCCATGAAAATATGCATTTTTCATAGCACTCGTATAAGAGTGATAGAAAGTAGACCACCACATAAAAAATATGTCTGATTTTCTGAGCACATAACTTTGAAAGGATCTGGAATAGAGTGATGGAGAGGTACTATTTTAGGTAGACTGGCAAAGAATGGATGAGAACAACCACTTTAAACTGTTAGAGTAAATGTATTTGAACTTGTGTGAGGACTTGTAAGTTATAATGAATAATTTAAGGTTTGGCTTCTATAAGTTTCCAGGGGTCTCAGCCATCCTCTCCAGCCATTCCTCCTTTTGCAGTATTCTGTCGCCAGTTATGGTCACACAAGCTCACTGCATGCCCCCTGCCAAGCTACCAACACACATACTTTATTTTGAGTCACTCTGTGTTTCTAAGGGACACTTAGGACTAAAACAGAACATCTTACCCAACCAAGTATTTCTTGGTAGATATTGTGGGCACATCATAAGAAAAGACAATTTATGAAAATATGTCAAATATGGTTAAAGAAAAAAGGTATATAATAAGTATTTAAGGTATCTAGACTACAAACTACACATAAAAAGTCATCAGGAATCATTGGGCTACTTAACATTTACCATCTGGATAGCCGTTCATTTTTTTAATTTATTAAGCCATTCTCTATTGAACAAGCACTTGCTAAGCATCTGATATTACGATGATCTATTATCAAGGAATTTATCAAAAACATAAGCATATGATACTGTAGATAATGTCGACACCTAAACTGCTGTAATACAATTTGATGATTACACTTTTAACCGTATATACCCTTGGTTTGGAGAGTGGTGAGGAGGGCCAAAACTTCCCTAACTTGAGCAAGAGAGAGAACATCACCCTGAAACCAATTTCCTTTGGCTTCAATGATAATTCTAGTGTTACTAAATTAGACCTCTAAGTCCAGAATATTAATTCTCCATGAACACATAAAGATGAACATACTTTCCTTTAATTCTGTCATTAATCATAGGAAAACAGTTGGAGTCACCACCTCTTCTGGCCGTTCCCAGAAATGCTCACCTCCTCCTCCCCTCTCTTAGCCAGTGGTTTTTCCAGGAATAAGCAATGACATAATCTCAAGTGCATAACAATCATGTCAAAGTGTTAGGCCATTCCTGGAAACAGGACATTCAGAGATTGAATGACCAGAACCTGAATGGGGCAAAGATTTTACTTCATATGCTTGAAAACCCCAAGTTATCTTTCAAAGTAGAGACATCATGTCTGTTGGGAACTTTACAGACTTCCACAGGGAAGAAATAGCCAACTGGTCTATAAGACACTGTTGGTTTCTGTAGAAATTTCCTTTAGAAGAGTAGACGAGCATCAATAAAGGCTCATTCATGCTGAACTTTTGGTAATCGACTCACAAAGAACTTTAATGTAATTTGTTTTTACATAAGGCAGGGTCATAAAATACATCATTTTTCTTAGTCAGTTCATACTTGGAAGATTTATCATTAAGAGTTTTTATTCAAGGCCAGACACTTAAAAAAATCAGAGTGTTTCTTTCTCATTCTAGCAGGACCTTCCTGGTAAAGAATTGAAGTGTTTCAAACACCCTCGTAATGGTACAGTAAATTACATTTTCTCATTTGGAACATTGTAATAGATTTCTCTACAGAGTGATTTATCATACAACAATTAGGAACCCAAGGGAATTAGATGACCATTTTAAATTTTATCAGCTTGTTTCAATAAACTGTTAATGTGACCCTAATGTTTGGGAAGCACTTTGATATAATCAGATTTTGGTTGTTCAATCTACTGACATTAATGGCTACCTCATTAATCATGGCATTCTCACTGAGACCTTGGAAGCTGAGCTAAGTTCAGTGGACCAATTCTTACAATAATAAAACAGGCAATTTTCAGCAGGGAAATATTTTTACTTTAACTACAAAGTGTGTTGTTATTCCTTAGCAGGATAACTGAAACCCTAAAAAGCTCACAAAACAACAATTAAGAAACAGACTCAATTCCCAAACTAATCAGTTAGGTCAAGATCTTCTTTAATCCTTAGCTATAGCTATTTTTATTATTTAAAAGTATAGATCTATACAACAAGATCTAAAATTAGTCTGATGATGGATACATAATAAATGTCTGTTCCCAAACCCTCATAGAATTTCATGGTTTGTGCAAATCCTGTAGAGATAAAATATGTCCTTCTGTTTAGAAACACACAGCTAACTCTCAGTCCTCTTTCCTGAAGGAAGCAGGGGAACTGAGATTTATAAGTTTTTGGAAAACCATGTGTAAATATAGAGGCTGATTTTAGTACTTCTGATTTGTTTTTATTTTGATGACATTCTCCCAATCTTTTAAATGTCCACAGAGCTGAAAGAAACTATAAATACTGTTTTTATAGAAATATCACTAAATTTCCCATGTGGATTACTGCAAAGAATGATTGTGAAATATATGTCATGGCTGTTTCTAAAGTTATGACTTTGTTTTATTAATGTTTCTTGTTAAATTTAATAGAATACGCACCTATTGGAAGCAGTTTATAAAGCCTAGTGTGGTTAGCTGGAAAGAAAAAAATCATAAATCCTCAGGTCAGCCTGAAATGTTCTTTGCTTTATAAAGATCATTTTCGGTTTCAAGGAAATCTCATCATTCAATGTGTGGTTTGTTTTCTGGATTTATACTATTCTCAAAGATTAAACTATAGGAAACACAGCTATGGAGTATTAACTATATAAACATAGAAACAAGGCTCTCTTATCCCAAAGAATATTTTGAAAATGTTATACTCTTTAATCACCAATCACGTTTTAATTTATTTTTATTTATAATGTATTATCTGACTACACATTCTAGGCAGAGAATTTTAACAGAACTCTGAGCTCACTGAAAATATTCCAGTGCAAAAACCTTCTCAAGTTGATGAGGAATTCCATTGTATATAATGGTTCAGGTTCATCAATTCATTAATATCTGTTGAGTACTTTCTGCTTGTTTAATGCTGTGTATTCTAGAATTTGTGTTATGAAAATACCTTGGTAAACTAATTTAATAACTTTTATTACAAATTTGAATATGAAAATGTAGCCAAATATGGCCTTCAATTGAAGACCATTGTTTTAGGATAAATTCTTTGTAGGGAAATATTTTTTTGATGAAAGCAAAAACGAAGGTGAGTTGTTTTACACTGATGAAAAGGCACAGCTGGATTCATTATGTGTCAGGTTGTAACTGTTTACCATTCTCTGAAAACAGTCTTCCTATTCGGAAGATACGGAGGTCACAGAAAAACACCGTGCATTCTGCGGGAAGGAGCACAACTGACTGACAGACCTAGCTGCCATCCCTGTCAATATAGAGCCACTGTTTGCCCAGGTGGATTCTAGTACAGGTTTTGTCCAAGTTATTACAAGAGTTTGGACTCCTGTGAAGGACAATATGGGCTGAGGGCCTCCACTCAAGACACCAGAACTTTCTTAGGCCCGTGCTACAGTGCAAATATTCTTTCTGCCTAAGTACCTTCCTCTCTCTTCTTTCAGAGATGCAGATCTGCCCTGGGGTCTAAAAGCCGCCTTTGCAGCTCCCTCCCTTCTTCTGCCCCAAGTGTCCTTCTCGTAAATTTTAACCATGCCCTTTACACCTTAGAGGACTGCAACACAGAAAACTCTGTTCACTCATACCTACAAGCTCGTGTGTGTGTGTGTGTGTGTGTGTGTGTGTGTGTGTGTGTGTGTGTGTGTGTGTGTTAGTAAATGCATGCCTACTGAAAAGAAAAGTCATTGCTCTCAATTTGTGACTCTCTGCAAACATGTACAGTAAGTATCTTCAATCTCATACCTGTTCGGTTTCTATGAGGATGAGATATTTTCAACAGATGCAGCTCACAACTGTGAAAACCAGTGCTGACATCTATTAGACAAGCTTTGATTCTGTTGTTTGGCTCCAAGCTAGGGATTGGTGATATGTAGATATGTTGTAGAACTATGTACATTGTCCATTTGATGGCCTGAGATTCTACGTAGATTATATAATATAAACTGTAGAGATGAAGGCTTATTACCATTAAACACCTTTACCTTATATTCTGTTAATTTCTATTAGATTATACGTCTCTGATTTTTTTCTTTTGTCTAATTAGTCCAGGGATTTCCAAATCCTTTCTTTGATATGGCATTCTCCTCTGCAAAACAAATAATATCTACACATAGAAAATGTTAATATGGGTATAGATATTCAGCCATTCAACCTCTCTCTCTTACAGTGGCTCCTAGAATTTTACCTTAGAGTTTGAAAGCTGCCATTCAGATCATTGTACTCTTTTGGATCTCACTCTAAATTTATACCCCCACATGCTGTAGGAAGGTATTTACGGACCTTACTCCATATGGTGTCTTTTTTTCTACTGTGACAGAATCTTCTATGAATGACAGTAGAAATTACATATCTGAAGCTGCCACCAAAGTTCTAGGGAGACAATTGTCTTTGTTTAGCAAAATACTTCGATAAGTCTTTTATAGAGTAGCATCTGAATCTCAAGTCATGGGCTTTGACATCACATTTGAAAGTGACAAGTAAACTTCTCTGCCAAAGAAACATATAAAAGCTAGAGACTTTGACAAGTATGAAGGAGAAATGCAGGGAGAAAGAAGAGGCAAACAAGAGTCAAGCAGCAGAGAGGAGCCTGAATTTTATTTGTAAAAGCCAAAATGCATAATATTTACCAGTAGAATTTCAACCCCTTAGTACATTTACACAGGGCTCCCGTTTGGGAATGTCATCTGCAGGCTACAGATCTTCATCTTGACTGAATTCTTATCAACTTTGTAACCCCCTAGTATCTGATATGGTCTCACTTTACTACTAAAATGAATAAGAGTAAGGCATCCCATTTATATATTTATACTTTGAAACACATATTAACAGTCATGTTTCTAATTAATATATTCTAGCAAGTGGGGGAATATGTGTAGATGAAAGGAGGTGTCATCCCAGCTTCATGAATTATATTTATCTGCTTTATGCTTGTGCAAAAAACTCAATTATATATATATACATATATATATACATACATATATATTTTTCAAAAGGAAATATGTTCTAATAAGTCAACTCTTTAAACAAGGCCACTGCTGAAGAAGTCAGTAATCTTGGCTTTTCTTCTTCTCCATGTCTTAGAATAAACTCAAGTGGGTGGATAACCTACCAGAACTGTACACCTTACCATGTGTTAGTGATTACTCCAGGCACCTTTCACAGCTAGTCACAGGACTTGGAACGGTGCTTTGAATTTCAAATGTCTTCTTCTGTGCTTGATGTGCCTAATTATGTCAGCACCAGCTGGAAGGAGATACTGACAAGACAGTACAACACGGCTGTGTTCCCTACATAATTCAAATTCAGTGGCAGGCTTCCACCTCCATCTCTCCCTTCCACCTCCATCAGCATGAAGTCAAGCAAACAGAGTTCTCTGTATTAAATGCACACAAAAAGAAAGGGCATGCAGGCAAGCTTTGCGATGTTTTCTATTCCTTGGTATCAAAGATCTCTAATATCAAAAGCATCATCAAAAATTAAAGGCTATAATAGCCACAGGAAGCGCATGTTATGGTGGATCTCACATGATGTTTTAATGCCTTATTAATTTGGACCTCTGATGACAAATTTTGATTGCTTTCTTTCTCCTTCCTGGAATGAACCCCGAGCCATCCTATCTGCAGTTGTCATCTTTGGAGGACAAGGGCCTCCTGAGTCCAACCGTGGCTTAAAAAGTTGTAGTTCTGGAAGCATTCAGTTTCCTTAGAATATCACTTTTAGTTCTTTAAACCGTGGTTCTATATGCCTTATGTATTTTTCCCCTGTGCAATTTAACACATATTTATAGGATGTCCACTAGGCTCATGATACTGGGGAAACAAGACACAAGAGACACAATTTTATTCCTCTAGGATGCCCAAGCTACTGAAGGACACTGACAAGCACATAAATAGGTTGAGAGATAGAACAGCAAAAAGAAAGACAGGAATTTAGATAATGTGATAGGCTCATCTGAGAGAGCAACCTATTCTTACATCGGGCAGTTGGCCTTTCCATTTTCAGTTGTTTTTATTTGAAAATAAAATTTTACACTCAGACACATACACACATACACATGCACACACACACATAGACACACAAAAACATATAGACACATGCAGAGAGTGACACAGACACACAAAGAGACACACATAGACACACACATACACACACACATAAAATATCATTTCCATATGTCAAACCAAAGCATCACTGTATAGCTAGTGTCTATCTACTGTATAGATGCATATCTATCTACAGTATATACATACATATATATAAACACACACACATATATATATATATACCTATTAGATAGATAGATAGATAGATAGATAGATAGATAGATCGGGTGTATCATTAGATAGAATAGCTAATGAAAATTTTAAAAGAAAGGGACAAAATCTCCAGCTGAAACTGCTTTACATAATTTGTCAGTGATCTACATATTTAAATGCTGAGGAGATAAATCTCTTTTCTTATCTGTAAGTCAAACCACATTCTCTAGAAATACTATAGTCTTAGATTTTTGTAACATAAAATATCAAAATATGAGTATGGTTTTAAGATAGATATATTATAATAGGCATGACATGAAGTCAAAATAAAATGACCACTGGTTTTTATCCTTGTGTAAGTCATTAAAATGGGGATTGTTTCTGGAAAAATACTCTGATTTGCCAAAAGAATATGTACAGGAAACAAATAACAAAAAAGAGGTGCTGTGTAGCATATAAAAGGTTTCCCAGTACTGTAGGTCTAATACTGGAAATTTTTTTCATTACTGTACATAGGTATAGTAATATAGCATGTATGTTTGGTACATATTTTGAGCCCCAAATTTAAACAATTTTGTATTATTTTAGTTTAAAGATTCATCACGTCACCTCATGAAGGCAATACACTAATACAGGGAGAAAGTGAACTATTTTCAGCAAGAATAGGGATGAATGAATTGCCAAGCACTGTTGTTAGTAGAATGCAGTCTTTGCCAATTCACACACTACCAAGTGACCTCATTCTTTGCTCAGCCGCCAGAGGCCGATCCTTCCTCAGTTAGCCTCCATGTCTACCTATCTGGTTTCCTTTGCATGTTTTCGCTTCTGCTTCCAACCAGGACTGAACCACTTCTGTATGTGTACCTATTCATTCTCACTCAGAGGGAGACTTTGAGTAGTTCAAGATTTCATTGTTGCCAGAGGCAAGACTTTCATACCCTGCCACCTAAAATCCCAGCTACCCTGAAGTGAATGCAGTGTCCACCCAGGTAAATTCCATGGATGAAAATAGTGGGTCGTATGTAGAACACGATTGTCCATGACTGAAATGTAGCTGTCTGGTGCTCCTTTGAATGAGACTTAATGAATTAACCAATATCTGCTTCTAATCCTTGCCCCAGTATATGACAAGGAACCTTTATCATTTTCTGAACCAGTACTCTTTGTTCAAGAAAAAGGTAGGTTGTTCTCAAATGCTTCCATTTTTCTAAGAAGAAAATATACAAAATTGAAATTAAATGCAAATACATTATCTTCTGTACCAACTCAACTAAAAACTACTAAATATTAGACAATATATCATACTATTTATGAAATAAAAACAGGGCTTGAGGCTCTGGGGATTTCCACGGTGAGGCTCTATTATTATGAAACAATTACTTGCTTCTCTGACTTAATTAAATGAAGTCTAAAGCCATGAACTTAAATCAATTGGATAGTTTTTATTTTATTTTTTATTGTTACCAATGTGTTTGGTATTAACATACCATTTTGACTGGACATAAATATCCAAAGTCATGGATTACTATTAATAATTTTAAAATAAAAAAACCTCATTTGCCAACATTTGTCTAGTTACCATGTGTGAAATATTCTCCTAAGTTAGTCAGGCTGCAGTGCTGACACTCAAACCTAGGGCCTCCAGCATGCTACGAAAATGCTCTCCCAGTGAGCTATACCGACACCACATTAACTTATCCGGAGTCCCTAAACCAGTAAGAAGTCGCTATTAACTTGCTTAATCTATAATTGAGGAAACTATGCTCTAGGGAGGTTGAAATACTTAGATCCATACATATCTATCAAGTGTTGAGGCCAGGATTTTGTTACACCCTGGCTGAAGGTAAAGCCTCCTTGCATCACAGGGCCATGCTGCACTTGAGAAAGCAGTGCATAAAGGGCCAGGTCACTGTGACTTTGAGGGACATTTTGCTTATCTGTGTGATCTTACTGAGGAGTAAATTTTTCTTTTCAGCTCTTCAGTATCTCAATGATCAGAAGTTCAGCAAGTAGAAAAGAAGCTAATTAAAAGCAGAAACACTTAAGGAAGTTAATCCTGAAGACTGATTTAAAGGAAGATTGGGTTGTTCTCCCAATGGGATTCTTTCAGGTTCCCACACTCCTGCAAATGTGTTCACCTTCCATCTTTGGTATTGCTTTTAGAAACATCATCTCTTATGCACATCAACACACCTATACCATCTTGTTTTAGGGCTGTTGAATTCTATCTTCCACAAATTATTAAAAAAAAAGTCAACTTTTACTAAATTCATGTTTTAGAATAATACACATCATAGAATAATCAATTGAATTAACATATCCATCTTCATAACTTCACATATTTACTTATTGTGGTGAGAATCTTAAAATTCTACTTTCTTAGATATTTGAAATGTACATTATTATTATTATTATTATTATTATTATTTTATTATTATTTTTTATGGGCATGCATGTATGATGTGTATGCATGTTCACAAATGTGTGTTGGTACATGTGCACATGTGTGCCTATTCATCCAGAGGCCTCAGTCTAACATCTGAGTCTTCCTTTATTGTCCCTCATTTTACTCGTTTTGAGTCAAGTTATCTAAACTGCAACCCAAGTGTGCCAGTATGGCCACTTACCCTGAGCACTGGAATCACCAGCAGGCTGCAATGAACAACAGGCATTTGCATGGGCGCTGGGAGGGCTAAACTTGGTTGAATGCTTTCATGGCAAGTGTTTTAACCCCGAGCTATCTCTGCAGCTCTGAGGTAGATACTGTTGTCTGTAAATGCCATGCTCTTCAGTAGACCTCAAAAACTTAGTCCTTCCCAGATGAAAGACTGTGCTTTCTGGTTAACATTTCTTTTTTTCTTTTTTTCTTCCTTTCTTTCTTTCTTTCTTTCTTTCTTTCTTTCTTTCTTTCTTTCTTTCTTTCTTTCTTTCTTTTTGTTTGTGAATCACAATTTTTTTATTTTATTTTATTTTTTTAATTTTTATTTTTATTTTGCAATACAATTCAGTTCTACATATCAGCCACAGATTCCCTTGTTCTCCCCCCTCCCGCCCCCCTCACCTTCTCCCCAGTACACCCCCCATTCCCACCTCCTCCAGGGCAAAGCCTCCCCCGCGGACTGAGATCAACCTGGTAGACTCAGTCCAGGTAGGTCCAGTCCCCTCCTCCCAGGCCAAGCCAAGCGATCCTGCATAGGCCCCAGGTTTCAAACAGCCAACTCGTGCAATGAGAACAAGACCCGGTCCCACTGCCTGGATGCCTCCCAAACAGATCAAGCCAATCAACTGTCTCACCCATTCAGAGGGCCTGATCCAGTTGGGGACCCCTCAGCCATTGGTTCATAGTTCATGTGTTGAAGAATGGATAAGCAAAATGTGGTACATATACACAATGGAATACTATTCAGCAGAGAAAAACAATGACATCATGAGGTTTGCAGACAAGTGGATGGATCTAGAAAAAATCATCCTGAGTGAGGTAACCCAGACTCAGAAAGACAAACATGGTATGTACTCACTCATAGGAGGATTCTAGATGTGGAACAAGGATGACTGGACTGCTACTCGCATCACCAGGGAGGCTACCTGGAAAACAGGACCCCAAGAAAGACACAGGGATCGCCCAATGACGGAGAAATGGAAGAGATCTACATGAACAGCTTGGACATAAGAGGGGGTAATGAAGGGTGAGGGTCAAGGGAAAGAGAACTTGGGGGAGTGGGAGATCCCAGCTGGATCAACAACAGAGAGGGAGAACAAGGAATAGGAGACCATGGTAAATGAAGACCACACGAGAATAGGAAGAAGCAAAGTGCTAGAGAGGCCCACAGAAATCCACAAAGATACCCACACAACAGACTGCCGGCAATGGTCGAGAGACAGCCCGAACTGACCTACTCTAGTGATGGGATGGCCAAACACCCTAATTGTCGTGCTAGAAACCTCATCCAACTACTGAGGGATCTGGATGCAGAGATCCATGACTAGGCCCTGGGTGGATCTCTGGGAGTCCAATTAGCGAGAATGAGGAGGGTTTATATGAGTGAGAATTGTTGAGACCAAGGTTGGATAAAGCACAGGGACAAATAGCCAAACATTTCTTTATTTCTTAACCCTCTATCCTACTGTCCATACCCTGGTAATCACCAATCCTCTCTATACAAGTCTGACTTTTTTTTTTGTTGTTGTTTTTTGGTTTTTCGAGACAGGGTTTCTCTGTGTAGCTTTGCGCCTTTCCTGGAACTCACTTGGTAGTCCAGGCTGGCCTTGAACTCACAGAGATCCACCTGGCTCTGCTTCCCGAGTGCTGGGATTAAAGGCGTGCGCCACCACCGCCCGGCAAGTCTGACTTTTTAAAGATTTTATATATATTTATTTATATACATATTATATATATATGTGTGTGTGTGTGTTTGTGTGTGTGTATTTACTTATACATACATACATGTAAACATACATACATACATATGTACATACACAGACAGACAGACAGGTAGATAGAAGTGTTTGTCATTTCGTGTCTGTCCTATTTTATTTAACAAAAAGTCTTTCAGGGTCACCCATGTTTTTAGAAATGACAGGGTTTCCTTTTAAAATGATACCTAGTATTCCAATGTATATGTAAATCACACTTGCTTTACTCATAAGTAATAAGATATTATTGATGGAATGATACATATTTGAGTACCTACTGTATGCCAGCCAGTATTCTTGGTGCTGGGAAATCTACTAGTGAGCAAGACAAACCTCAGTCTTTATTCTTGGCAAGTGTGCATTCTTTGGAAAGTCTTTTCAACCCTTTAGAGGAGAAATAATGACTCCTCGCCCCTGCTGTTTCCTCCTGGTGAAAGTGAGTTCCATTAGCAAAGTAAGGCAGTGCCTCCAGCCTCTTTGTAAGATGAATTGCTAAACAATCTTATTAATAAAAGACCCAGAGCAGGATATTGGGGTGCAAGCTGAGAAATCAGAGAAATAGGACAAGCCACAGCCAACCTCACCTTACCAACTCTTCAGCCTCCAGAGAGACCTACTTCCTGTATACTCATGCCTAATACGCCTTTCTGTCCCTGCCCTCTTACTTCTTCTTTCCACCCAGCTGCATCACTTCCTCTTTCTGCCCAACTCTGTCACTTTCTGTTTGTCTGTACAGACCTCCAGACCTTTATGGTTAACTAATGTTGAAATTAAAGGTGTTTACCACCATACCTGGCGCTGTTCCCAGCATGGCCTTGAACTCACAGAGATCCAGATGGATCTCTCCCTCCTGAAAGCTAGGACTAAAAGCATGTGCTACCACTGCCTGACTTCTATGTTTATTATAGAGCCTGGCTTTTTCCTCTGATCCTCAGATAAGCTTTGTTGGGGTACATAGATAAAAAATATCACACCTCTTGCTTTTCTTTTGAGAGGAAGTAGTTTCTGTTAGGTGATTTGAAGAGAAGCACCTGGATCAGTTCTTCTGTCCCTCCTAGCTTTCAGAAAGCTATGCCCTGGGAATGCAGGCATTGCTCTACAATAACACAGTACTGAGTGCATGGGAAGCAGCCTTGTCCTTGCATAGGTGACCTGGGTAATACCAGAGCTGTGGGGACCAGTGTCCTTTCAATAGAAACAAGCTTATTTTTGCCATACTCCTGCTATACCTCTCAACTGAGATCTGATCAGAATAGTGGCCAGACACTTTGATATCCTGCCCTGTATTTTTAGTTTGGTTGCTTGTTAGACTGAAGGCTGGAGTCCCTGTTGGATCTTGTCATGCCCCTTGAATCTTGTTTCTTTTCCATTCTCTCAAAAGCAACTTTCCTGACCTTTGTATTTTTCACATTTGTGATTAACCATAAAACGGCATTGTTTTTGTGTACTGCTTTAAATTTATATAAATGTGCCACATGTTTATTATTCTGTAGCCAATTTTCTACTGCATTTTTTATTAAATTGTGTCTACACTAGTTTGTGAATAGCAAGTTTATCTTTAATTACTGAATAACATTAACCGTAGGAATATGTGGTAAAGGCTTTATCATTCCCCTTGGGGTAGAATTTTTTGCGAGTCTTAATCTTTCTTTGCCTATCATTCTTACTTTCCTGCTATACCAGGGAACAGGTCTGGGCTTTTCCCCCTGCTGCTTCCGCAGGCCCACTCCTTCCACTAACATTGAGTCCCACCCACCCCCGGGCCCAAGGCCAGCCTAACTCCAGTATTTAGCTTACAGCCTAGACAATTCTCTCATTCCTTCTTCTCTGATCCTCATCATGGCTTGCTTTTTTCCGCATGACTGAGAAGATCCACAGTCCAAAAATAAGATGAGATGTAAAAGCACTTGACTGAGTTCTACAAAGAAGTAAAATATTTTAGAGGTCCAACTGGTAAAGCTTTCACACTGTATTTCAGCACAATTAAACTTCAAAGAAGACATTTATTTGGTAGATCAACATTATTCATTGAATATTCCCTTTTCTATAAGTTACAGTGCCTAATTTCTGACTAGAATAGTAAACAGCTAGTGCCTTTAAAAGTCTTTATGAAATCGATACTGGAGGACATGTATATACTTTGAATTAGCAAGTAGGCATTCTTTTTAAAATTCAGGGGCATTGTTTTGCAAAATGTGCTTTGTTTCTTGTGATAACTACTCTATCATAATTTATTTATGAAAGGATCTTCTACTGTATTTTATAATTACACTAGTTAGTCTGAACTAAGGTTCCTGTCTAATCCATCTTTGCTACCAGGTAGTCATGATTATCAGTTCTCTGTGAGCATTTTCAAAAGTAACATAAGAATTAATAAATAGAAGTACGTAGCACAAATGCTAAGTCAATCCTGAAAAACACAAACATCGATGATAGACCAAATTTTTGCTTTATTTTATTATTTTCCTTTGAGAAAATATGAAGGATTTTTGTTTCTAATACACATGGTATTTTGTGGGTAACACTCATTAGGGTTACTGGGACTGAGATGCAAAAATGCCTCTTGCTTTGTGAAATGTACAGGCCACATAATGTTTCCAGGAGGGACACTCTGAAACCTTCATAAAACATTCATATCACTTGGATATGAAAAAAGCAAAGAAAACCTCCTTTAATAAAACATTTGCCCTATTACACTACACTGCTTTAGAATTTTATTTATTCAAGCATCACATGCAATAAATTTGAATGATATGTGCATTTTGCGCAGAGTGAGAGCCTGCCAGGGCTTTCATTTTGTAAAGAAAGAGCTTTCACAACAGAGTTAGTATTTTGGTAGGAACTTGCCTGACTGTCCTCTATCCTGAATGCATTTGTATGCTTTTCCTAGTTTGGACTGAAGTTACTTTTTAAAATTAATTTGTTGAAGAAGAAGAGGAGGAGGAAGAAGGTTATGTTTTTATAATTTTCTGAATAAGGAGCTGTTAAAATTTTAAAATATGAAATAAGGAAAATAATGACTTTTTAAAAAAGTTCTTGCTTCATAGTCACAGACAAAATTTGCTTGATTATATTAAGACAGAACTTGACTGGAATTAAAAGGCATGTTAGAATTATAAAGGAATTTTAATACACAAAAGTTCTTTTGAAAGTCTCTAAGTACAATATAATGTTTTAAGTCACAAAAGGATAAACATACACATGTGTTTATGTATGCATAATTTCACAATTCTCACAAAATATTGTTGCTGACCAGCTTTTCAAAAATATTGTTGACGTTATGATAGTCTTAAAAGGTACAGCAATATGCAATTAATGTTCACGTATCTTGAGTAAAATATGCCAGCATTCTAAAAGAAATGTTAAAATGTTGAACATCTATGCTCTCTACAAGTAAATAACACATTATATGGCTACATTATGACCAGATTATATCTATTAGTTACTGCTGTGCACCATGTAAATCTCTAGATTCCCCTGGGAAATGAGAAAATCATTTCAGACTTCAATAACTAACAATCAGTTATTGCTCTGGGCAATAATAAAGCTGAATGCAATTACCTAAAGTGAAGTTAGCAGTGTAACAAATGAAATACAGAGTGCCTTTTCCCCTCTCTCTTAAAACAAATGTAGCATCCCCTCATCCCATGTTACTGTGTATTACAATAGGGTCTTTCAAACAGCATTGTCTGAGTAGCCTATTTGAGGTTTGAAATACATGTGATTACAATTTATAAAGATACTTTTTATGATATCATTGACTTGGTTGATATTCAGAAACATCAGCAATAACAAATAATAACAACAGTAAATAAAAATATCATACTAGCAAGACCAAAAACTGTATATTTTAAAATATTTGCTTGAAAGAGTTATGTTTATTTAAAAAACATTACTTTTATTAATGAACATAATAATTTTTTGCTAGTATTTATTCATGTAGTGAAAAGTCCAGCACAAATAAGAATAATAGAATCACCTTTCTGAGTTAGTTAGGCTGGGCTTGCACATGTTTATTGTCTTTTGTTGTTAAGATATTTGCTGAAAAGAATAGTGAAGAGAAGGAAGTAGTGAAAAAGAAAGGCTAATTTAGAAGTTTTACTCTTAGAATTACTTTTTTCTGTGATACTATTCACTTATCCAAAACTGATTTCTAATTCATTGTTTGCACATATTTCCTATTGGCCACAACAGAATGCAATTATCCTGAATAGGATTTCCCAGTAGAAAGTTAATCCTGCTGTTTCCCATTTTGTTTAACCATTTTTTACGTATAAATGTAGTTATGTTTTGGCATGACTGCTCCTGAAAACGTGGCTTTTCTGGCAATTTGACTGTTAGCATCCATTTGATGGTGAATATGGCCTTTCCTTAGCTCTGTATTCAGAGAGCTCTGCCAAAGTATTTTCAATGTTCTTTACTCATTTGTGTTTATAATAAATCCTTGGAAGTTTGATGCTAACATCTGCTTTCTGAAGTAATCCTTTCCCTTCCTCTGCAAAAGCACACCCTGACTTATTACTGTCCAGTTGTTTATTAGAGTTAGGCTGCTAGCAATTATTGTTGTTTAAGAAAATGGATTGTTTCAGAGGGAAAAGCATGTAGGAAAACTGCATGAATAATATTATTAAAGGTTATGTAAAATTGGCATTCACAAACATTGAGAGCATCTGCTTCCCCACAGATTTATATTCTGTAGTTTTATTACATGTTGAGTGATTAGAGGGATGTTCCTATTTCATGGACCACACTGTTGGGAAATAAAATTCATGTATCAGAGTAAAATCATTATTGAATTTTCTTGCTTGCTTAGATGTTTTATTTTAACTTCTTTATTTAATTCTAATTGGTCTTTCTGTCTCCCTTTCCTATCTTTCTTCTTGGCCTTCTTTCAATTAATGATTATTGGCAACACACTATGCCTTGGGTCCATAAATCATAATTCCTACTTGCCATAATAAGTAAAAAAGATACATAAAGTGCTGATGATGGTTGTTTTTTATTTGTTGTTGTTGTTTTGTTTATAGTGCTGGCATTAAACTCAGGGCCTTATGCATACTATGGTCATTATTCTACTGCTGGACTACATCGCCAGACCAGACAATTATTTTTTACATTGAATGAGAGTCAAACCAAATATTTAAACTGTTCCTTAATAAAGTCTCATTGAATGTTTTTCTATTTATTTGCAATATTTTGAGGATGGACTATTAAGAATATTGCACATTGTTTTTCCCTCTGACCTCCACTGAGAGGTCAAATTCATTTATTGTCAGAGAACTCAGTGAAGATTTAGCAAAGTTGGTTTGGTTGATCACTCTTTGTAAGATTTCACATTTCTTACATTCTCCCTTCATACTACACATAAATTCACAAACACACGTGTGTGCACATGTGCATGCACACACACAGCAAGAGCACTGGTGGCTTTCAGATTTAATGTGCACCTGGATCGTCCAGAGAGTCTATGAAAGCATAAAATACTGAGTCCACATGTGTGTTTCTGTAATTCAACAGATCTAGGAAAAAGTCTGAAAATTGCATGTTTAACATGTTTTCAGATGCCAGCTCTGGATTAAAGACCTGCACAGTAAGAACTGCAGCATTTGGGAACATGTTCTATCCTCTGCTTCGAGGGTGAGGTTGATAAATCAGATCTACTAGCACATGCTATTAATATTAAGCTCAAGATGGAGCTAATCCATCTGTGTCAGTAGTATTCCACCACTGCTGCTCTGCTCCTGTCTTTGTGCCAGTCTCCAAGCATTAACAAGTCCTGGAATTATGTCTGAATTTTGGATTAAAATTGAGCATTTGAATAATAAAACAGAATGAAAAGCCAGGCCCCTTTTCTGTAATTTGTGTAGTCCATTTTTTTTATTCATTCGAGTGTGGCCTAGTAAGGCACAGTATATTTATAACTACACAAGAGAACTCACCTTGCTAAAACCACCGTGTCTTTCTACGATGGCACCTACATCAGTTGAACTACTGACAAGACCAGCATCTGTACAGAATATTTAAGATATTGTGTACTACCAGGAACAGACAGAAAGATAATTATGTTTAATACAAAAAGCAAAACTGGAAAGGAAAAACTGTTGCCACTTAAATCAGGTTTCTGATTCAAGACTTACAGAAGGATAATTGATTCACTCAATTTTGAGGCCCAAATCACCTCTATAGCCATCCCGCCTCTAATTTCTGTCTCATCAGCTTTTGCTGTTCTCTCTTTCCATTCTTGCCTTCATCATCCAGTACTAGATATTCTTCACAGTCTCCCTAGATACATTCTCCAGTTAATGAATATCATCCTCTCCTTCCCACTCTTGATCATCCACTTCAGCATTTGCATTTACCAAGGCTTTGATAGACGTGCAGCAAAAGCTAGTAAAAATGGAAAGGAGTTTGAATTTAGGGAGGGTTTGAGTCCCATCCCTGCTCATTAATTGCATTACTTTATCAAGTTTTCCAGGTTTTTATTCCTCAGTTCTTTATCTGTAAAACAAGGTTCATTGTCACTCTACAGCTACGTGGTAAAAGTTGTTTGTCACAAGATGAACTAAAACACAGTGTTTGGCACAAAGTAAATGCCTAACCAATTATGACTCTTTTTATTTGTCTTTCCAACAAACTTTAATTTTTAGTATATTTATTTGTATGTGTGGGCACACTTATTACATGGCATGTGTGCAGAAGGTCAGAGAACAACTTGTGATAGTTCTATTCTTCCATCATTTATATTCTGGAGATCAAACGCAGGTCATTGGGAATAGGGGACTGAATTCAGACCATAAGCATTCATTGAAAGCACCTTTACTCACAGAGCCATCTCAAAAAAGACCTCTAGTGCTATGACATCACTTTCTCCCCTTTTATACCATGTCTTCACCATGAAGTGGGACCTGAAAATGCTGATGGTATTTTCCTTAAAAGAAATAAGCTGGGTCTGAGTTACCTCATTCAGGATGATCTTTTGTAGTTCCATGCATTTTCCTGCAAATTTCATGATGTCATTGTTTTCAGCAGCTGAGTGATACTCCGTATTGTGTAAGTGTACCATGTTTTCTTTATCCATTCTTTGGTTGAGGGACATCTACATTGTTTCCTGTTTCAGGCTATTATGAATAAAGCTGCAATGAATATGGTTGAGAAAATGTCCTTGTGATAGGAAGAAGTGTCCTTTGGGTATATGCCCAAGAGTGGTATAGCTGAGTACTGAGGTATATTGATTCCCAACTGTCTGAGGAATCACTGTATTGATTTCCAAAGTGGCTGTACAAGTTTGCACTCCCACCAGAAATGAAGGAGTGTTCCCCTTGCTCTATATCCTCTCCAGCATGAGCTGTCACTTGCATTTTTTATCTTAGCCATTCTGACAGGTGTAAGATGGAATCTCAATGTAGTTTTGATTTGTGATTCTTTGAAGGCTAAGGATGTTGAACATTTAAGTGTTCTCAGCCATTTGAGATTCCTCTGTTGAGAATTCTCTGTTTAGGTCTGTACCCCATTTTTAAATTGGAGTATTGGTTTGTTAATGTCTAGTTTCTTGAGTTCTTTATATATTTTTGGATATTAACCCTCTGTTGAATGTGGAGTTGGTGAAAATCTTTTCCCATTTTGTAGGCTGCCATTTTGTGCTATTGACTGTATGTATTCACTTGTAAGTGGACATTGGCTGCTAAGTAAAGGATAATTATGTTAAAAACCACTGACTCCAAGAGGCTAAGGAACAAGGAGGGCTCAAGGGGGGATCCATGGATCTTCCTATGTTACTGAGAATGATGTATATTTGATCTTTCTGACACTACTTTCCTAGCGCTTGGATTAAAGGCATGTATCACGTTAATGCTGAGACTACTTCCCATGATCCAAATACACTAGAAAGACATCTCTCAGCTAAAGGAGCCACCACAAAGGGTACTTCTGGGGATTTGGGGGATCTTAAGAGGGTGAGAGAATCCACCTACCTCATGAAATGCAAAATAAGTGTGGCTATCCGAGCATACTTCCTTAAGCCCTGATGGAAATGGAATAGTCTCTAGCACAGACAAGTAACAACCTAAGTCAAAGGAAGTATAAAAGTCAGCAGTGCCCTGGATGTGGGCTCCCTCATGGGTGCACTGTGCAGTATCCTGGATATGGGTTCCCACATGGGGGCACTGTGTAGTGCCCTGGATATGAGTTCCTACATGGGGACACTGTGCAGTGCCCTGGATATGGGTTCCTACATGGGTGCACTGTGCAGTGCCCTGGATATGGGCTCCCACATGGGTGTACTGTGCAGTGCCCTGGATATGGGTTCCCACATGGGGGCACTGTGCAGTGTCCTGGATGTGGGCTCCCACATGGATAAACAGCATAGTACTCTCCAGTTTTGAAAGCACAGAAGAAAAGTGCTTCAACATTTTATTTGCTTTTTTATTCTTTCTGTGTGATTCATTTTTAAAAAGGATAAACTGATAATAAACTCTTCTCAAATATTATCCATAAAGTTAAAGACAACTGGCTTGTTCTTTCATGTACATCCAACAAATCAGACATGCCACCATAGTAGACATTAAATATATGTTCGTTTACACTTCAACCAACTTTACTTTCTCAGTGACTCAGGTTCTGGATACCCCCAAACCCAAATACCTCTATGAGAAAATCCTCATGTTTTCTGCTGTAGTCTTTCTAATGGTCTTTAGAAACATTTTGGAAAGACTGTCTCTCAAATGTAAGCTGTTTTTCGTTGCTGTTCCCATCATCCATTGCTCTTTACCCATTAAAGCATTTTAGGTTCTCTGAAAAATGGTGACTTACTTGCTGCCAGTATCACTCTAGTAAGAGTAACTTAAAGCTATCATTTCATTTCCAAAGTGTCCATGTCTAAAATAGTATGAAGACCAGGTCCTTAATAAGTACCTCTCGCCAGGCGGTGGCGGCGCACGCCTTTAATCCCAGCATTTGGGAGGCAGAGCCAGGCGGATCTCTGTGAGTTCAAGGCCAGCCTGGACTACAGAGTGAGTTCCAGGAAAGGCGCAAAGCTACACAGAAAAACCCTGTCTCAAAGAAACAAAACAAAACAAAACAAAAAAAAGTACCTCTCAACGAATAAAAAAGTAGTGGAATAATCACTTTCTTTGATATTCAAAAAACAGTCTACCAAAGTTCTAATATAATTACAAACTTACCTACAAGTGACCTTATATTATTGTTGAAATACTTGCCTTCAAATCAAATTAGGGAGTTTTGCTTTACTCTTTTTTCATGAGAAATAAAACATATGGATTGAAACTATTAATTTTATGCTCTGCCTTCTAATTGTACAAACACTAATCCCTCATTTCTTTATGTAAACTATTTTATTATTTATTTTTCTATCAACTTCTTTCTTTCTTTCTTTCTTTCTTTCTTTCTTTCTTTCTTTCTTTCTTTCTTTCCTTCCTTCCTTCTTTCATAGAGAACTGACAAGTTGATTCTCAGTGTAAAATAATATTCAGCTTAATAGTGATAATAGATTTATTTTTTTTGCATATAGGAAAGTAACCAAACTTTAAAAGTTGCAAAGCCAGCTGGCTACATAAAGGACAAAGAACAAACTAGTTTATAGAAATGCTAAGTCCTTAAGAGAGAAGGCTTTCTATACATAGTAAGGTATATAGAAATATATGCTTAACATCAAAATATTAGTAGTACTCACCGGTGCAAGATGAAAAAATAAATACACAGTAAAAAATGACAGAAGTATGTTTAGTGTCCATTCAGGAATATTTATTTATTTATTTATTTATTTATTTATTTATTTATTTATTTATTGGAGGGTTGGGTGGGGAGAACAATTTATATGACTCACAATTTCAGGTTATAGTCTACCATTGTGGGGAAGTTGAGGGAGGAACTCGAAGGAGCTAGTTAAATGACATCCAGGGAGAAATCCACAAATGCTTGCTTACCTGCTAGTTTGCACTTGGCCATCTTCTTGCATTTGGTGGAATGGGTCACTGAACAATCAAGACCCCATCCCCCAGACATGCCTACCTAATTCCTCTTTCAATTTCCCTTCCAGGGTGTTTCTATGCTCTGCCAAGTTGACCGGTGATCACCAACTCTAATTGAACAAAGGAAACCCTCAACAAGAGGCGAAACACGCCTGGGGCTTGAGAGCTAGCCAGCTACCTAAGGCTAACGAAGTCATGGTCTTGGAGCGGCACCTATAGCTGCCACTTTATTAAACCAACATAACCCTAACTACATCCTTCCCCCTTTATCAAAACAGATTCTTTCTCATATAATATTTCCTGATTATGTTTTGCCCTCCCTTTACTCCACCCAGTTCCTCTCCACTCTCCCTCATCCAGGTCCACTCCCTTTCTGTCTCTCATTAGAAAAGAACAGGCTTCTAGGGGATAATAATGAAATAAAATAAACAAAACTAACTCATCAGAATAGGACAAAACAAACAAACAGAAGGAAAAGAGCCCAAGAAAAGGCACAAGAGACAGATATGACACAGAACCACACTCATTCTCACATTCAGGAGTCACATAAAACACTAAGCTGGAAGCCATAATATATACATAAAGAACCAGTAGGGTTGAAAAAGAGATAAAAAGTAAATATATAAACAAGAATTTAAAAAATATTTTTTTTAAAAAGCCCTGATATGACATCATGAGACAAGGAATTACAAAGATGCCATTGAGTTTATTTTCTGTTGGCCATTTATGTTTGGGCAGCCTACTCTTAAGGGTGGCTTGTTTCTCCAAGAAAACTCAACTAGAGAAAACTAAATTTTCATTTGAAAGTGGCTATCAATTAGAGAGAGCTTCAGGTTTAGGATGTGACATGTCCATTTCTGTGGGTTCATATGCATCCCTCACAACATAGCTCCAATCCATTTCTCTTTTACTTTCCACTTTAATATACCTGATGATTAGTGAAGTCAAAATAAATATAGAGAGAGGAGAAAGCTGTCATTAGTAAGAAGGCTAAACAGGCAGTCCACAGCAAAAGGCAGCAGGTGGGAGACCTGCCTCCCCGCTGCACCACCACCACTGCAATCCATAGGATTCTGTTCCCCCAAGATCTACTCCACCGACCAAACCCACACATCTGGTCATCCTCTCCATGTCCAGTCCTCCCCAACAACGCCAGTAGACTACAAAGGCACAGGCACAACCCACACCAATTGGAAGAATAGGTGAGTGACTGCCATCCCAGTTGAACGGCCCCAAGGACCAGACACTAAATCCCAAGGCACATCTTGTGTCTCTCCCCATTCCATTTGAGCACTAGCAAGGCAGCTGGGCCCTGCCCCCAACTCTGGTGGAACTCCACTGCTCTAGTGAAGTCCCCAGCAGCCAGCAAGCAGGTGAGAGACCTGCCCCCAGGCTGCACCACCATACTGCCACCCACTAGATTCTCTTTCCCCAAGACCCACTCTGTGGCCCAACCCCACAAACCTGGTCATCTTCCCTGTGGCCAGCCCTACCCTGCAATCCCAGCAGACTACATAGGCACAGGTACAACCCACACCAGTTGGGAGAACTCATGAGTAAATACCAGAGTAAGAATACACTGAACAACAGAAAGGGAAATATGACAGCACCAGAATCCAGTGATCCTACAACAGCAAGAATTGAACATTCCAAAGTAGCTGAATCATAAGAAAATGATCCTAAAAATAACTTTATGTAAAGATGATAGAGGCCTTTAAAGAGGAAATGAAAAAGTTCCTTAAAGAAATTGAGGAAAAGGCAAATAAAAAAATTGGAAGAAATCAACAAATCCCTTAAAGAAAGCTAAGGAAGAAAAGAAAAAAATCAAACAGGTGAAAGAAACAGTTCAAGATTTGAAAATTGAAATTGAAACAGTAAAGAAAACACAAACCAAGGGAATTCTGGAAACCAAAAATCTGGGAAAGCGAATACGAACTACATATGCAAGCATAACCCACAGAATGCAAGAGATCGGAGACAGAATCTCAGCTATTGAAGATACAGTAGAGGAAATAGATTCATTGGTCAAAGAAAATGTTAAGTCCAATAAATTCTTAACACTAAATATCCAGGAAATCTAGGACACCATGAAAAAAACAAATCTAAAGATAATAGGAATAGAAGGAGAAGAATCTTATTTCAAAGGCAAAGGAAACATAGCCAACAAAATCATAGAGGAAAACTATAGTGATATATTGTGTACCCTAAAAAACTTGCATGAGGATCAGAGGAGAGGGCTAGCTGCTTGATTAGACATAGAGGACAGGCAGTGGTGGCACACATTTTTAATCCCAGTACTGGGAAGTGATGTCTGGGCGGAGAAAGGTATATAAGGCATGAGGAAACAGGAACTCACTCTCTTGGGGCTGAGGATTTTGCAGAGGTAAGATAGTGGCTGCCTGTTCTGCTTCACTGATCTTTCAGCTTTCACCCCAATATCTGGCTCTGGGTTTTTTATTATAAGACCTTTTAAGATTCATGTTACAGAAAACTTTCCCAACCTAAAGGAAGGACATGCCTATAAAGGTACAAGATGCTTACAGACCGCCAAATAGGCTGGACCAACAAAAATAAAGCCTCATCTTCACATAATAATCAAAACACTAAACACACAGAATAAAGAAAGTGTATTAAGAGCTGTAAGGAAAAAGGGCAAGTAACACATAAAGGCAGACCTTTTAGAATTGCACCCAACTTCCCAATGGAGATTGTAAAAGTCAGAAGGTCCTGGACAGACATTTGGCAGACACTAAGAGACCACAAGGTATGGCCTCCCATGGGGAGTCAGCAAAGCCTGGTACATTCAGCAGAGGCAGGTCCAAACTCCTCCCCCTGTATCAAGACTGTGCAAGGTGTCCCACCATAGGAAATGGGCTCCAAAAAGCCAGCTCATGCATGAGGGATGGATCCTGATCCTACTGCCAGGGGGCGCCTTAAGCAGATCGAGTAGCCCATTTTTTTTTAATTGGATTGTTTAGTATTTTATGTCTAGTTTCTTGAGTTCTTTATATATTTTGGGGATCAGCCCTCTGTCAGATGTGGGGTTGGTGAAGATCTATAATTTTTTTAAGTTATTTATTTTTATTTTATATGTATCAGTGTTTGCCTTTTCCCATTCGGTAGGCTGCTGTTTTGTCTTATTTACTATGTCCTTTGCCTTACAGAAGTTTCTCAGTTTTAGGAGTTCCCATTTATTAATTGTTGCTTTCAGTGTCTGTACTACTGGTGTTATATTAAGGAAGTGGTCTCCTGTGCCAATGTGTTCAAGACTACTTTCTACTTTCTCTTCTGTCAGGTTCAGTGTAACTGGATTTATGTTGAGGTCTTTGGTCCACTTGGACTTGAGTTTTGTACATGGCAATAGATATGGATCTATTTGTAATCTTCTACATGTTGACATCCAGTTATTCCAGCACCAGATCTCCTGAGTAAATTGGGGGTGAGGATTAATAGAGAGTAGGGGATGGGGGATGAGAACATAAGGGAATGGGATGGCCAAGCTGGAACAGAGATGGAGTGGAAAAGCAATGAGAAAAGATACCATGATGGAGGGAGATATCATGGGGATAGAGAGAAACCTGGTTCTTGGGTAGTTCTCAGGAATCCACAAGGATGACTCCAGATTAGACTACTAGCAATCATGGAGAGGGTACCTGAGCTGATTTACCAGGTAATCAGATTTGTGAATACCCTAGCTGTCATCATAGAGCCTTCATCCAGTAACTGATGGAAGCAGATACAGAGATCCACAGCCAAGCACCAGGCCGAGCTCCAGGAGTCTTGCTGAAGAGAGGGAAGAAGGATTATATGAGCAAGCTCATGATGGTGAACATACAGAGACAACAGAACCAAGCTAGTGGGAACTCATGAACTTTGGATCAACAGAGGTAGAGCCTCCATGGGACTAGAGTAGGCCCTCTGCATAAGCGAGACAGTTGTGCAGTTTGGTCTGTTTAAGGGGCCCCTGGAAGTAAAATCAGAATCCATCCCTGGTGCATGAGCTGGCTTTTTGGAGCCCACTACCTATGGTGGGACACCTTGCACAGTCTTGATGCGGGGGCAGTGGCTTGGACCTGCCACAACTGAATGTACCAGGCTTTGCTGACTCCTCATGGGAGTCCTTACCTTTTTGGGGAGGGGATGGAGGGTGCACTGGTGGTGAAGGCTGTGAGAGGATTGGGAGGAGGAATGAGAGGGGGACATGCGGTTGATATGTAAAGTGAATAAAAATTTCTTTATAAAGAAAAAAATGGTGTGTTTACATTTAATATTATGATGCTGGCATGTTAGTAACACGCATAGTAAGCCTGAGTTTTTGGAAGAGGTGATATGGCAACAAAGAGTCCTCAAAATAGAAGCTCTAAACTATCTGTGCAGCCAAAAAGTTAGGGCAGGAGTCTAACAAAACCACACACACCCTAAAGAACACACATCAACAGTAGGCAGAGAATACACCATGGCACAATGAAGTCACTAACTGTATTTGCTTTGATGAAATACTATAAAATGTTGGAGCATCATTAAAGAAGGGATAAGAAACACTAAGTTAATGCAACTAAAGGAGGGAATAAATAATTCAGGAAAAAAAGAAATAACAGTAATAGCTGTAAACTTAAAATGGAAAGAGCGAAGACAACTTTATCCACTGTTCCTCTACCTGGGAATGGACTGAACTTCTATTAAAGTAGCGTCCATCACCGTCAGATACGCTCCTGATCTTGTGTTGGAGCACACAAAGAACAGAGACCTGAGGGGACCAGTGTCCTTTCTCTTGCCAAGCTGGAGGTGCAGGGAGTCCAGGAGTGTTGAGACTCACAGGATCTATTCGGGTTTTGTCAATGTTGCCATCACCTTCAACATGTCAGGACACCTTTTCTTCCCTAAGTGCGATGTGTTTCTGTGCATTCCCGAGGGATCCGGGTTACTAGCCCTTCTTCTATTTGCTGCTCTACTCTCAGCTTTCAACAGACCCTGTTCTCTCACCTAGCAGAGCACTGTCTCCTCATACTCCAGGGACAGACAGCTCTCCTGGTCTGTGAATGAATGACTACCTCCTATAAGGAGGACTTGGTAGTAGCAGAACAGTGTGTTTATCTTTTGTCTCATCCCTCAAGGAAGGATGCAGCTTTGAAAAAGTGAAAAGGAAAAGGAAACTACAGGGGGTGGGGGAATTCTAAGTGACAGCCTTATCTTTGAGACTCAGATCTCCTTGTTGGAGAAGTATGGCTATCTCAGCCTTCCAGCCACTTCTCTTGTGGCAACCAAATTCGTTTTCCATACTGAATCTGAAGCCTGAGATAGCACTGTATTCCTCCCTCAGCAGTGTTGGATACAAATGTATGACTCTTCTTCTCTTTGCCGGGGCAGATGAGGTCTGTCTTTGCCCTTGCTTGGGGGCACAGCATCTTTTTCTGGAACTTGCCAGTGGACAAAGGGTACTGATACCAGCACAAGCGTTCTTGTGATGGACAGAAGGTTTTCATGTCCACTCTTAAGTGGGAGAAGAACTTGGCTCCTGCTTGTCTCTCTGACCAGCTGTCTCTCTCCCCCAAGGGGAGGTTGTGAGAGAGTGCCTCTCCTCCTTCTCTAAAGACGACTTCCTCTCCCTCTCTACTCCAGGAGCATCCTGTTTCTTCCCCCAGGAGATGATTATGTGTGCTTTGTGGAAGTGATGGAAGGTTTTGAGACGTCATTCTAACAGACCTCTCACTGAAGCTTGTGGGACAATGCCACTAATGAACACAAGTCCTTTTGTGTTCATATGAGGCATCTCACAGACTCGAGAGAGATTCTAAATGATCAAAATAAATCACATTTAGTCTCAAAATAATTCATTAACATGTTGACATTTTGTTTGATTTTACTATTATACATATGAAAATCATCTCATCGCTTACGTTCTGCCAATCATGAATTTAGTATATTAGTGTTTCCATGGAACAGCCTGCCGTTACTGAAAATCCAGTTTATCTGGCTGTGTGTGACTTTGGCTCTGTGATGGGCTTAAGGAAAGATAGGCCATTGGATATTCTTTTTGTCCTTTCTCATTGTTGTAGGGGAATAACTTTTCCTATCTTGAGTGAAAACAACATTAGCCTGTTTAAGAAAAAGAAGAAACCCATCAAATGACTTTGAGGCCTGAGCATGGTGCTCTTAGATAACTTACTATTTAATATTTGTTAATATGACTAAATGGAACAAAATTCAGAATGCTGTTGATAAGACTATTCACAGGACTTTGAGATGGATCCAGAGATGAGTTCCTTTTGAGATAGATCCAAAGACAATGCTGAAAAATTTACACAAGATATTTTTTAAAAATCTGAACTGTGAAACCACAAAGATTCACTAATCAGTGTTACCTTTCTTAAGGCCCTGGCTGCTTTTAGCTGTAGGAAGGAGATGACTTATTTTCCAAAAAGTGCTTGTGTTAAAGACATCTATTGCTGTTGGGGTA
The DNA here is from genome assembly GCF_007827085.1 of Peromyscus californicus insignis. Classification (NCBI taxonomy): domain Eukaryota; kingdom Metazoa; phylum Chordata; class Mammalia; order Rodentia; family Cricetidae; genus Peromyscus; species Peromyscus californicus. Next base: position 148,663,798 of record NW_026294573.1, read on the forward strand.
TAGACCAAGAAAAAACCGTCTCAGTGAAATGTGTCTGAATCTGAGATTTGAGACTGAGAATTTCCTGCCAGGGGCTCAATGAGATGATCTTCATCTCAGTCACCAGGTGAAGCAGGGTATTTCCTGAGAATGGGGAGGAACAAAGGAAAAAGGAAAGGAAAAGAAAGGGTAGAAGAGGCCCCACATGAGAGCAGGAATGTTCTAGCAATGTCCAACAGGGTGTTTTGCTCTATTGTACTGAGAGCTGAACCTATTGCTGGAAAGCAAACAAAAGCGGGTGTGTAAGAGTTTAAGAACTTCAGGAAGATTCCGCAGTCTACTGCAGCAAGGCCACGAAGTACCAAACAGTCAGAAACAATGACTATGATGAAGCTGCAAACAGTGACAAAACCAAGTCAGGCCTGTGGTGCAGGTAAGGAAGTGATGCTGCTCTGTCCCACTACCCCCTGAGTCTCACAGCACACTCCCGTGTGCGTGCACTGGACCTCAGCACTGGTGAAGATGGTGGAAATAAGAACTATTGTTCCTGATAAAGTGTGCTCTTGAGAATAATAAAGTAGCATCCTGGCATCCCAGTACCCTTTAGTGGCCCACTCCTACTGTTTTTCTTCTGTTGATATCTTCTGATTTCTTCAGTGTCCTCTCTTGAGCTCCAGCATTCAGCAGCCGGAAGACCTACATCCTGTACTGACATGAATTGAAGGTGTTAAGTTGTGAAATTTCCTTTATTTTATTTAAAATTCATGTATCAATAATAGAGTACAGTTCTATGCAAAATGTAAAGAAACAATTTGTGCACATGAAAATAAATAGAGGACTTTGTAAAATATGTGTAAAATTTTCTTTTTATTCTTTACAATCTTAGTAAATATAGAATAATTAATCCTAAGTGGATACAAGGAGAATTTCACCAGTTTTAAAAATGTAATATGCTATAGGATATATACTATAATGCCAAAATATATAATAATGCCAAAATATTTCTATACTAGGTATAATTCCTTATTATTCATTATAATGAGTATTTATGAAACTGAAACTCTAATTAGAAGTAATGGGCAAGGTGCCACATTGCACATAATGCCCTAAATAAAACTAAAAGTTCTACTAAGAGGAAATATCATAGATTTAAAACCTTTTTTATATTGATAAACATAATATAAAAATAAAGTAACAGTGATCTGAATAAATAAAAAGCAGTAGCAAATAAAATAATATAGAATATAGTAATAAATTCTAAGTTGAACTCATATTCTTTGGAAAGAAAAGATAGTTACATACCCCCAAAGTAAAAATACTTGTGATTTGAATATGGGCATGAAAACAATAAAAATTTGTAATTAAAAAGTTCTAACTCTTGGTATGAAACTGAAAAATTCGCAGAAGTAAATGCCTTTCTAACAAAATACATGATATTTGTGTCAGTCCAAGATGTAGGACACATGAGTTAGATCATAAGAGAAATTTGAAATCATAATATCAAACACTGAGGGACCAATGTCAAATACATTGAGATATGATGTGTGACTTTTCAGTGACTTTGTTAGCCTGTGGGTGCTGGTATTTACCCATTACTGTGATGGCTGCCTGCTTCTATACATACCTAATCTTCATAGAACTCCTTACTATGTGAAGCTTCGTATAAATACTAGCTACTGCTGTTAGTGAAGAAGACATAATACTATCTAAAGAACTGGCAAGGAGAGAGTTAAAATATTATTAATGAAAAGTACTAATTTTTATTAAATTAAGACAAATGTGAAATTGGATAACATGTACTGATTTTACTTACAAAAAGAAACCAATGAAATATTAGTTAGGTGGACTTTGTAGAAACACTACTCATTCTAAAGGGTGAGACTCAAATTTTTGAAATTAGGAACAAAACAGGGCATCATTCTGCTATTTTTCTTTTCAGCTCACTTGCAACAATTTCCATGCCTTTCCATGCTCTATTTTTATTATTCACACTTAAAATACAAAACATCCTGTGTAATTTACTTATTTTTTTAGTTTCCTGTTGGCATCATATCCTTCAGAATGTGAATTTCATGAGGAGAGAGTTTTCTCTGTTCTCTTCTTTGCTATATCCTCCAGGCTTTGACTAGCATCTGGAACAAGAATTATGTGGGCCAAATACTTTGATCAGTTATGTTATAAATTTCATGTTATATTTGAGGTAATAGCTAATGAGAAATAGCATTGGAATAGACAAGATTACTTGATGATTGTTACATATATCAAGAAAGCCTAGGAGCTTTAACAGAAAATATAAAACTACTCAAATTAATGAATATTTGACAAGGAGTCGAAATCTTTCTCCTAGGACTTTGAGACCAAAGGGGTACAATATCTCCACAGTGCTAGCTGCGACTGGAGTTGAGCTGCTGTTATGAGCATCCATAAATTTGTTCAGGGTTGCTTGCTCCCAAGGTCCTGGGAGCTCCTCTGTCCTAGTTTGCTCTCTGTTGTTGTGATAAAACACTAACCAAAAGCAACTTGAGAGGAAGAAAGAGTTTATTGGCTTACAGGTTACAGACCATCATGGAAGGCCTCCAATGCACTACCTCAAGGCGTTAACCTGGAGGAGGGGACTGAGGCAGAGACAGTGATGGAGTGCTGGTTATTGGCTTGTTCTTCATGGCTTGCTCAGACTGGTTCTTTATGTGGCCCAGGACCACTTACACCACTCACAGCAGCCTTGGCCCTGTAACAGCAATCTTTCGTCAAGAAAATGTTCTAAACATGCCCATGGGCCAGTCTGATGGAGGCAGTTCCTCATCTGAGGTTCCCTCTTCCCAGGTGTCTTCAGCTTGTGTCAAGTTGACAAAAACGTGCCCTCTTTCATGTTTATTTTTAATTCTGTGAATTCACCAATGAACAAATATGTATGTGTGTGTATGTATGTATGTAGGTATGTATGTATGTATACAGAAACACATTTTGCTTTAATTCAAAATTAACTTTTTGTCACTTGTTATCAACAGATTCTACTCGGTAAAAGAAATAATTTTTTTTTAATTTTAACTTAAACACCAATGATACAGATTCATCTTGGCAAGCTTCATCATACAAACCATAGTGCAGACACAAACACAAAACATAGAGAGTGTAAAAAGAGCAGCGATGCAAAAATAGCATCCGTATTAGTACATAATTGACTGAGTTCTTGGAGCAACAGATGTTCTGGCTAATTTAATTTTCTTATAAATTGACAAATAGGACAAGAAGCTCCCAACATTTGAGAAAAATCTTTGTGTCTTGCTTCCTTTCATTGTATCAAAAAAACAAAGAGCACACTGCACTGTTTTGTTGGTGATTCCAGGTTTCCCTCTATCCTACATCATTCTGACCGTTACTGAACACAGTGATAACAGTTTTCTATTTTAAACCTATATTTTAAATTGTCTCTTATTGAATTGTTAGTGGTTCCTAAAAATCACTAATATGATGATTAATCTTGATTATCAACTTGACAGCATTTAAAATTTTCTAGAAGACACACCTCTGAGTTTTGAGCCTGTTTCCAGCGAGAATTAACTGAGAGGGGATATCCTGCTTTGAATGTGAATGCCACAATCTCTTAGAGGGCTACCTGGACTGAATAGAAATGAGGAAGTGAGGTGAGTACCAGCACTCACTTCTCCCTACTTCCTGACTGTACATGCAACATGACCAGATGCCCCAGTTAGAGACTCTTATCAAGCTCTCTGTGCCGAGATGAACTAGATCCTTCTAAAACAGCCAGAACACAGCCTTCATTAGGGTGCATCTGTGGGCACTTTATTTCAGCAGCAAGAAGAGTGATTAGTACAGAAAACTGGTATTGGGAATGGGCTGGTGCTTTACTAAAGTGCTAATAAATGCAGTATAGGCCTTTGATGCAGGTTGCAGCTACGAGCTAGAGAAGTTCTAGAATTCTCTAAGCAAAGTTTAATGGGCCAGTCTGGTGGGAGTTTGGAAGACCAGAATACTAAGAGAAATGAGAATGGTGGAAACCTGACTCATGAGGTTCAGAACAGAGCAAGGATTCTATTGGGAACCGGGCTAGTGTTGCACTCTAGCAAAGAGTCTCTCAGGCAAGATTGAGGCTGAACTCAAAGGTGATGGATGGATTAGTTTAGATGAGGAAATTACAAGAGAACATGGCATTCAGCTGTGTCATGGTTAGGTCTTATTTCTCTTATCCGTGTTTATGGCAAGATGGAGCAGCAAGTGAAACAGAAATACATAAAACTTAGTTTGATGAGGAATGTATGAGTTTGAAGTTGTGGTTGAAAGGATGCAGAGAATGAAGCTGTAGCTGTTAGAACAAATAGCACAGTTAAAGAGAAACCCCCGCTTTGAACTAAGACAAGACTCCACTCCAGACTCCACTCACAAAAACGCAAATTATTTTTTTCAAGACAGGGTTTCTCTGTGTAGTTTGATTCTTGTCCTGGAACTCACTCTGTAGACCAGGCTGACCGCGAACCTACAGAGATCTGCCTGGCTCTGCCTCCTGAGTGCTGGGATTAAAGGTATGTGCCACCACCACCTGGCACAATCATAGTACTTGTTGAGGTTGAGGCAGGAGGATCTCTATGAGTTCAAGACCAACCTAGGCTACATAGTGATTTCCAGGTTGACTTGGGCTTTAGTGTGGAAACCAATCTCAATTTAAAAAAGGAACATAGGGATGAAATAATGAAAGAAACTAGACATAATTTTATTAGGATCAGAAAATGATGCTTCACAGCAGATAATATTATCAGAAATAAAGAATACTTTATAATGTGTATCAAGATGTTCGAATGTCTTATTATACAGTCTCTACTGTCCTGATTCTCACTATCTAACCCATGCTAGAATGAATGGGGTTGGTATTTATAGACTCATATATTTGTATGCTTAGTCCTGAGCTAAGCTGTTTAAGAAGAATTAGGAGGTGTGGCTTTGTTAGAGGAGGTGTGCCACTGGGGGTGGGCTTTGATATCTCAAAATCCCAAGCCAGGGCCCGGGCCAGACCCAGTCTCCCAGTCTTACTCTCTGCCTTTCTGTCTCTCTGTCTCTGTCTCCTCCACCTACTCTGCTGCATGCCACCTGAGGATCAGGATGTAAAAGCTCTCAGTTACTGCTCCAGCACCATGCCTACCTGTGTGCTGCCATGTTCTCAGCCACGATGGTAATGGACTAAACCTCTGAAACTATAAACCAGTCTCAATTAAATTTTTTCATTTATAAGAGTTGCCATGGTCATGGCGTCTCCACAGCAATAGAAAACTAACTATGACAATGACCTAGAAATTTCAGTAATTCTTCTCCCTCAGCCTCCCACATGCTGGGAACATGAGCATGTACCACCACACCACCTTTCAGTTTATTTATTGCTTGTCTCTAAAATATATTTACCTATTTATTTGGTACTTGGTCAGTTATATTTGGCTATATATATGTATATATGCTCTTCCAATATACCTTGTGTCTATGCAAGAATTACAAGTGTTGGAGCAGAAATATCAAATGCAAAATAAGTAACTGAGGTCTAGACAGCCTTAAATTCTTCAGCTATGAACATAGGAAGCATTAAGTTATTTGGAGCCAATCTTTTTAGCTTAATTAGTTTTAAAAATTGGTGTAATGCTACCTTCCAGTAGTCACTATATACTACTAGGTGTGACCAATGCCACTTCATGCAGCAGTAAATGCTTACACAATTAGTAATGTAACCAAGCCCAACTCATAAGAACATCCACAGTTAGAAATGCAGCAGCAGAGACTTCTTATTTGTTGTTCTTTGCATATGGAGCATAGTGTTTTCTCCTGGATGTGTGACTAAATAAAAAGGTGCAGAGTTCCAGCAATCAGAATAAATGCCTCAAACATCTGCAGCTATACATATGTGGAGCATACAGCTGTGTTTATTTCAAAGATAACACATTTACATGCATACAATACATTTGCTTAAATGTATATTTTATGCATGTGAGAAATTCAAACAAAGGCATTTTCTCTATTTGAATATGCATTTGAAAAATGACTCAAAGACATTCTCCACATTTATTTAAAGCTAACAGCATTTATTTATACAGTGTACTTATTAATACACAATCATAACTCTTTCAGACTAACATATTTTAAAAGATTAAAGAAACTTAAATGGGAGCATAAGTCACACACATCAAAAAAGTTTTGGGTAGAGTTATTCATAGTTCAATCTTTCAAAAGACTTTGAAAATTCAGCAAGATAAAAAATAAAATAAAGTCATTTGCAATTGGAATGTATTCATTTTAGTCCAACAATTTTGTCACAACAGGGTGGGCATTTTATTTGAAAAAGGAAGCATGTATCTTGAGTTATTTATTTTTCTTTCTACTATACTATCTGACAAGATACACATTCCTTGTTTTTGATGTAATAAATGATAAATAGAATGCTTCATTATTTTAAACCCTTCCCTGAGAAAAATACATACACAAGTCTGGTTAAGAACATTAATATAATCTCATTTAATTCTACCTTTGCTTAGGTTTAAAGAAGTGGATATCAGAAAATAATTGAGAAGTACAGAAAATAAAAACATATTTTACGTTTCATTTCTCAAGATATCATGAGAGATTTTGGAGAAATTTTTATGTGTCTACATTCTTTCTGTATGGTATTTTGCCTCTTACAAAAGATGTGATGGGTTAGCCAGAGGAGGATAGCAAACTTTAGTAACAAAAATTGCAATTGAAGGGATTTTATTTATTATTGTATTATATTTTTCTTTTTAATTAAAAATAAATTCTCCCCTAATACCATACATTCCAACCAATTTCCCCTCTCTCTATTACTCCAGCTCCCCCAACCACCCCCAAAGGTCCTCTCTCTTCTAGATCCACTACCCCTACATTCCCTCTTCATAAAAGGGCAGGCCTCCAAGAGACATCAGTCAAACGGGACAAGACAAGACACAACAAGACAAGGCAAAAGCCCTCATATCAAGGCTGGACAAGGCAGCCCAGCAGGAGGAAAAGAACCTTAAGAGCAGGCAAAGAGTCAAGAGATAAACCTGCTCCCACTGTTAGGAGTCCCACAAGTACACCAAGCTAACAGCCATATGTGCAGAGGACCTGGTGCAGACTCATGCAGGCCGTGTGCTGCTTCGTTTCTGTGAGCCCATGTGAGCCCTGCTTAGTTGATTTGGTGGGTTCTCCTGGTGTCCTCCACTCCCTCGGACTCCTACAGTTTGGATTTTAAATTCAGTATAAAGAGAACCACTGCTGGCCCTTAGATTTGTTCAGTGATTTAAATAAACTTAACCACTTCTAGTCTGTTTCCTACACTGTAGATAATAATCTTTCAAGAGGTTTTGTCAGGATTGTAAAAAGCATAATTTAGAAAGCGGTCAATTGTCAAATACATTCTCAATGTTAAATACCTCAATATTGTTTGTTCCTATTTTACCAATGCGAAAACTGTTTCTGAAAAAGACCCACTATCATAGTCACTGGTCACATTTCAACAATTACTTTTCCTAAATTGACTCTCTTGTTAAAAGTGAAAAATTAAACTAAGAGTTTCACATTCATTTTCTTTTTTGAATCTCACTACATCTCCACCCCTTGCCTCTCACATGTTCTCACTGTTGGAAAGTTTTCCTAAGGATAATCCCCTGACTGGATTTGGGTGTGTTTGCGTGTCAAAGGTGGAAGTTGGTCACTCGTTAAAATAACTTCTTATGTTTGTGAAAAAGTCAGACTCCTCTAGGTTAACTTGTGCATCCTCAGAAGCACTAAAGCTTTCTGGTATTGAGGAAGGATGGGCCTAAGGGCTCGCGCCATCCTGCAGGCTCGCGCGGGGAAGGTCCAGCCAATCAGAGCGCAGACTGAGGGCTGGCCCCGCCCCTCCTCCTATGGTCCTCCCGGAGTAGGGGTGTGCGGCTCCTCGTCCCGCCCCTGCCTCTGAGTGACAGCAGCGTGGACAGCTGCCCACCCGGCCGGACCCGCAGTTGGGCCGCCCTCGCTGTGCTCCGCTGAGGTGTGTTTCCGGCGAGGGCTGGGGGTTCGGGGTCCCGGTGCTCAGGACGCGGGCCCGGGGCTGGAAGCGCGCTTCCTCAGCGTCTCCCAGCCCTGTCTCCGGAGACTGTAGCTCCGGCCCGGGGGCGGCCCCAGGCGCGGGGCCTGGGCGTTGGGAGGCTCTTCCAGGGGAGCTGGGCTCCGAGGCCCCCTTTTCCACGGGTCTCTGCCTCTGGCTGGGCTGGGGCGGGGTGGGCGTGGCCGCCTCGGTTGCCCAGCAACGCGGGGTGCGCCCTGCCAGCGTGTCTTGGAGCTCCTGGTCTTGAAACTCAGTCCCACCCACTCCCCTCCGCCCCGGTCTTACCCTAGGCTGTGGATTCGCTCCCTGTGCTGTCCATTAACTCGAGGGCCTTTTCAAAGCTGAGTGTAACTCTAGTTTCTACAAATTCTGCTCAGGCCTCCCTCTTCTGTGTTTTAACTCCTGTATACCCTATTTTATTTCCCTTTTATGGAAACAGTCTCTGAAACCAAAACATTTGTAGAGAAGAGTTGCTTTATTGGTTAGTGCTCGTGGCAAAATGGGGTTACTTTTCCTGATGCTTGGTGAATCCTTGAACCCAAACGATGTTGCTGTCTGTGTGGATGCCTAGGAAAAGGAGTTCTGCAGTATGATGTCTTCCACTTGACCTTAATGAACTTCCTTTGGAAGTTGCAACTCATTACAGGAAGGGCGTTCGTATATGATCTTCCTTGCAGTCTACTGTGAAGCATATTAAACATCTAAGCACCTACTATTGGACCCATATTTAATAATGAACTACAAGTGCAACACAGATAGCTTCTGCAGATCTCTTCTTCCCCCATATCTTTTGGCCCCACATGATTCAGCAGAACAAATATTCTATAGGAAAACACAAAGGAGAAAGAAGTTGGCCTTTCTGTCTCTGTGCTAGGTTTCCAATGTAAATCCTTAGGAAGGGAGCTTTGCTTGTTCGGCTGTTCACTAGCCAGTAAGACAAGGTTAGTTTTCCGTATGTGAGAACCCTCAACCATTTTTCATCTCTAAAGTGCTCAATCTAGTGTCTAGGATTAAATCAGTAGGATTAACTGATTTAAAAGTATGATTAAAATAGTGATCTGTACAAATGCAAGGCGTTACTGATTACAATTTCCATTTGTTTAGCTTAGAGTACTTTAAAATGTTCTTGACTTTTCTCTTAGTTCTTTGATTTGTTGAGAAATGAAAATGAAGCCCTTTAATCTTTCCTTTACTGGTTCAGCCTTGTTACTGCTTAGGTAGCACATTAGTGTCTTGCATGGCAATTTCTCTGCCCTTAACAACGTTAGTTCCCCACCTGGTGTGTGTGTGTGTGGGGGGCTCATGGAAAGATTAGGAAATGTTAGTGTTAAATCTAATAATTTCCAAACTTTTTGATGTCACCATTTTGAGAAGTCAATGAAAGCTGGAAGAAATCCTTTAGATGGGGCAGAAATTGAAGAGTAAGTGGAAGCTATATTGAGACCACCTGTTTTAATTTAGGGACAAGATAATTACTTTCTCCCATGACTGATTAAGGAAAACTTGGAACAGAGATTTTTAATACTCTTTCTTCCAAAGAGCCTCTTACCCATCTAACTCTCCATATAGGATCATTACAATCCATCTCATATTTATTAGTAATCAACCAACATCCAATGCTGAATAATGTGTGGCTGTGTTAAAGTGTAAGCTGTGTTTCATTCCAGATCTCCATTGATCTTGCCTATGAAATCATATTCAGGTATTTAAACAAGTGAAAAAAATAGTGTTATAGGGCAGTGGTAAATTGTATTTTGAGATAAACATAAAATGTGTAAAATTTCGCTTGCATCAGTGTTCATTTGGACAAAGAGAGGCTGATTATGTTTAGTTCATGCAACTGTAAAATCGTCACCTGGTTCTTTTTTACAGTTCAAGTGAAAGATCTTTTGTGTTTTAATTTACATAGACTAGCACACATATCATGGTTTTCTTCCCTGGTAGCTGTTTTCCTGACTTTATTTTCAAATAGAAGACTTTAAATAACGTTTGATATTTTTTGCTCAGATAACCCACAAAAGCAGATACCAGTTGTAGACGTGCTACCACTGGATAGAGATAGCATCAGAGTATGAAGTATGTATTTTTTTGTAGTAAGTGTTGAGTATACAAAAGGACCTGGTATTTCTTAGAACTATTCATATGAACTCTGTCCTTTTTTACTGGCCTCTCAAATTTTAGTAAATAAACTAGATCAAAGAAAGATAAACTAGACAGAGCATCAATGGCTTAAATATTTTAAGACTTAGAAATGGATTTTTGTTTCTTGTCCTGAGTTTGTAAACAGTATTTGAACATCAGTCTTGTTATTAACAAGCTGACTGGGGGTTAGTGCTCTTGACAGGATAAAAAAAATGGCTAGTCCTCTTTCCTAGCCTCTCTAGCCGTCTATTCCCTTTCCCACAGACTAGACCTTCAATCACCTGCTGGAGAAAACATTTAGTTTTCAGAATAGATATGCTTATTCAGACTTATGGTTTTGTATCCCCCACACTAGCTCCATCATGGGAGTGATGTAGCCTGGTGGGTCCCAGTCACTGATTAGACAGTGTTCTCTGGTAGTTCCTGACCTTGTTGCTGACAAAATACCTGACTACAGTAACTGAGGGATGGAAGGTTTATTCTGGATTAATGTACCAGAAGTAGTCAGAGGTGGGGAAGGCCTGGAGGCAGGAGCGTGGGGCTGCTGGGAATGCTGTATCAACAGGAAGAAATGAACAGTACATGCTTGTGCTCAGCTGGCTTTCTTCTTTTCATGCAACCCAAGACCCAGCCCAGGGAATGGTGCTGCCCACTTTTAGACTGGGTCTCTTCACCTTGACATAATGACGATAATCTCTATAGACAAGCCCAAAGGCTTGTCTCCAAGATGATTCTAGGTTTTATTAGGTTGATAGTTAATACTAACTATCACATTCTCTTATTTAGAAACTGTGAGTGAATGGAATCTTAGTTGATTGTTAACCTGGTGCTCTGGTTTCTTACAATGAGTGATATTTCTTGGTCATTGGATGTGTGTAATAGCATTTTTACATTTACATGTTCCTCCATGTCAAATTGTGAAGTGAGAATGTGTTTCCCCCAGACTTTGTACATATATCCTTGTTTTGATTTCAATAGCAGTAGCTCTATAGATGTCTTAAACATACTTTTTTGAATATAGTATTTTTGTGTTCTCTCAGAATGTTAAAATGATGCTAATAGGAAATAGTGATACATATTTACTCATATTTGATTTCCTCAAGAAATTTCTTAATTGAACAAATAGGAATCATTTAGTCTAGGAACTTACTCTTTTTCAGACCTCTTAAATATACTTAATCTTTTTTTATATGGTAGAAATGCCAGGTGTCTTTGAAACAGTAGAGTGATTTGTGTATGTATTTTAGTGAAAAAGAATTCTTTTACCTCATAAATTTGAATAATAATAAAAAGGTTAACATTCTGTACTCAGTGATATAACAAACCATTGTGTTGAATCACCAGGTAAAAGAATTTTATAAGATGAAGGTTTTTGTCAACAGCATGTCTTTGAAGTCATGGAAACCCGGCAAGAATAAAGTAGCTTGCTTCTTTTATAGTTTCTCATAGTTGCATAATTGCAAAACAGCAGTCCAGTTAGATTGTAAAATGTAAAATTTTAACTATTACACAACAAAGATGACTCAATCTGGAGAACACTTGGTTTTGCATAATAATGTCATATTTAGAATAATAAATTATGTGGCTACATGTGACAAGATCCTAATTATGGATTATAGTTTATACCCTGATTCAAATGGGGAGTATATTGGATGGAAAGCTTTAGATTTGATTCTGGTAGCAGACATATTATTTATTGGGTTTTAAAACATTTCTTGTCATCAAGTTATTCTGTGTAGGAAGGCCTGGAGATTAGTGGATATTGTTATTTTTTTTTCCGCCATCATATTTGAGTATTGTAATGCATTCTTCACAGTGACTCAGTGTAGCACTCAGTCTCTCTGGGTAGGGTTATAGCAGATTATTTATTTTCTGATTCTGTCCCTTCTCAGCTTCTTGGATCCCATTCTCTAGATTCTTTCCTTTCCTCAAATCTGTTTCCTCCAAAACATTGGACTATGCAGAAATGTCCTGTACAGGTTTTTATGTAGTATTCTGGAAAACATAGCATTTGGCAGTGAAATCAAGTTGAAGAAAACACCCTATTGAACCAAGGAAGTTAACGAACATCTCAGAGGCATGCCTGAAGTCAAAGAAGACCAACTCAAGGAAATGTTTGATGCTGATGTGTTCATAATGCATGGCCTCTATGTTTAGAACTCCATCCAGGAAGGACAGACAAAGATAAAGTGATAGTAGAGAGAGAGCAGCAAAGATAAAAAGATGACAAGAAAATGAAAAATATAAGAAACATTGAGTCTTTACTTTTGGCATAATGACACTTGTTTAGTGGTTTATAAACAATGCAGTTTCATTAACTTATACTTAAGTAGTTTGGAGTTAGATATGTATCACATTGGATGGTAATAATAGTGTTATCAGGGCTGTATTCATTTGTGTAACTTCCAGTAGACAATCTTGGTTTCTGTGCCTTTCCCATCCACCCACATTCCTACATATCTGACCCTCTTCTTTCATCTGTTAAGACAGCAACATTGCATGTGTCTGACTTATCCTTTGTAGCCCCATCTCCTAATGACAGTGTGGACCCATCAGTAACTTATTCCAGGTTCTGTGAATTAAAATTTGTACATCTTTGGGCCTAGCGAGTGTAATACCATCTCTGGTATAAGTAAGTCAGAAGTTCACAATGTTTTATTCTCATTCAAATATATATTGTCACTACTTAATAGATTTGTTTCCTTAACATGTGCTGTCAGTTTTAAATAAGACTTAACTAAAGTATTTGAAGACACTGCTCCATCAGCTTAAGTAGCATACACATACACTTTTATGTTCACGGCACACATCTTATAAATAGTACCTTACCAGACTGAGTTTTCCCCAAAAGCAAACAAGGTAGCTAGACTCTCTTATACTTATAGCAGTGGATTTCTATTGCTCAAACCCTAGAAATACCAGACACATGGGCATATATTTTAAATTCCTAAAATATTGCTCTGCTGGCTTTGTGGAATTAGACATTACAAAGTGCAGATGTGAAAGTGGGAACTTTCCATTCCTGAAGGTACATTCTTTTGTTTTCATGTGAAATAGTTTTTTTCTCTTTATGATTGCAATTTGAAATTGTTCTTTCTTTGAGTGGTCATGTCTTACATAACAAAGATGCTCTTTGAATTTCTGGTTTGTTTTCAGCTTGTAAAATGTTTTCAACTCCTGGCCTGAATGATGAACGTTAATATATAAGACTGAATGATGCCTTTCCATTCAGTAGATTTACTCCAGATGTCCATCAGTGTTTTACTTGCCTCAGCATCTTCTTGATCTTTGATGAACTGTGCCAACATCAGAAAAATCTACTTTTCTTTACATTTCATAATGGTGCTTTTATTTTTATCATCTATAGAAATGAGTCAAACATTCCATGAAGATCTTAGACTTTGCTTTTGAAAGGCAAAAATGTTACTACCCAGATATTATAAATATTTGACCATTGTATGTTAAAACCCTGTGACTATAAAGGTAAGCATTGTAATATTTAATAAGAGAATTACTTATTAATCATACAATCAAAGATTTGTCTGGGAAGAGTATGTAAATTATACAGAATAAATACAAAATTTAATGGAGTCTTCAAGACTTTCAGTAAATTCGAGATTGATAACTCTAGGAAGAAGCTTGCACTGAGAGAGAATAGAGCTGTGAAGGTGCTGAAATTGTGCAGGCAGGCATACCATTTGGTTAGGAAACAGAAAAGATGTTCATAACTTGGTTAAAGAAGGGGCCATAGGGACCTAGAGCCACATGAAGAAGGCTGACATAGACCATGCAAAAAAATCTGCATCATGTTGATGAGGAACTACTGGAGGTTTTAAAATAGTACAACACACAGCAAGATTAGCCCTTTAAAATATTAGTTCTCAAACCTTTCAAACACATAATTCTCTAAAATTACTTAATTCTGTTATCACATAATTGAGGGTAACCTTGACAAAGTCTGACCTCTATGTTATTGATAACACTCTCCTTTAAAGGATTGTATATAAAGTTTCTTAGCTGCCCTAGGAACACATGGAGTATATAAAATGCTGTCATATGTAAACATATGTGCTAAATCAAAATCATTCAAAATTCAGAAGATTAAGTTATCTATAAGCTACAAAATGTATTATTATCTGGTCTTCCTAGGTATATCAATTTAGACAAAACATAATCCACAATCATGTTTATTTGCTTTCTGTGATATCTTTAAATTTTGCCTATAGAAAGTTCATGAAAGCTTACAGTTCTATTTTGATTAGCGGTCCACTTGGCAGTATTTAGATTTTATAGTTTAGGTGTGGATAATGCAATCTCTAAACTAATGCTTAGCATTTCTTTTGATAAAATTAACATTTAAGTGCCTATGAGGAATTTGACTACTTGTGCTCCACTTTTAATATTGGCTTAAATGATAATGAAGTCATTTTCTGGATAATATTTTATTTATACATATATTGAAATTTATATTTCATTTATAAAGTGTTTTTCTTCCATTTCACTGGTGGAATGTCAGTCCACAGCTCAGAACACGTTCCCTGTAAAGAGTGAACGCTGTGGATAGATTTCAATCCTTCCCCTCTCAAGGTAGCATGCTCAAGTGGGTCACTTACTGAGTCCCACGGGAACCATTTCTTCAGTTGCAACTAATTGTACTTATTCCAGAGGGACATAAAGACAAGTTCTGACTGTATAGCTGAATACATAATCACAGTGCTTGCCATGTTAACTGCCATTTTACAAATGCCAACTGGTCAATATTATCACTAATTTCATCATCATTTATAAAGGGTCAGTACCTGTTATTTACATTTTAAAAATTCAGTAGTTCCATTAAATTACCATTTCTGGAGCTTTGCATAATCTGTGATTGATGTGACAGCCAGGGATGGACTGTAACTGGCATTCTAATGCCCTCATTGGGCATGAGATTTCTCCAGTGTTCATCCTTGCTTCTCTTTGTGAATTTCACATACACAATTAGGAGAGATGGACATGTTACCTTTACATAGTCTAAAAGCTTCTAAGACACACGTGGCCCCCAAGTTTTTAGATAGGGACCTCATAATAAGTTATTATGACACTTTTATTTTAAATTCCATATTGAGATTTGCCATTTTTAAAATGATACATTTGAATAGGTTTAGAATGTTACAGAATTGTACAACTGTTAACACTAATGTTGAAATATTTTTTTCTATTTCAGCAAGAAATCTTTTCTCCATTGGAAATTATACTTTCTCTCTTCTACTGCTACACTATAAGCAACCCTCAATCTTTGAATCTCACTATTGATTTTTCCCATTCTGAATATTTCATGTAAAGTGAGCAATAATAGCATTGATACAGTTGGTGAGCTCCTCTGCCTGCTGTTTTTCACTTAGCTTGTTTTCTAGGATCATCTGTGTTGTAACATGCATCAGCATTTGATTCATTTTTCTCACTAATATTCCATTATGTGGCTGTGTCTTGACTTTTTGGTCTGTGCATTGTGGATTGGTTTCCCTTTTCAGTTGTTAAAATAATTCTGTTCTGAAGACACATATGCATGTTTTGTACAGAGATCCTTCATTTCTCTTGAGTGTGCACTTAGGAACAGAAAGAAGTGTTGGTCATATGTGATTCTATGTTTGGGTTTTTGAGAGCAGTGACTGCTCTCTAACACATGAGTTCACTCTTTCACTTTCCCAACCAGTGCATGGGGTTTCTAGTCTCTCTTCATGGTCATTGTTTTCCTTTTGATATAGTCAACCATACAGAGGTGAAGTAATGTGCCATTGTTCTGAACTTCTATGATAAATAATGATGTTGAATATCTTTTAATGTGCTTGTTGGAAATTTGAAAATCCTTTGGAAACGTGTCATTTCAAATAGTTGATCACTGGAAAATTGGATATATATTTTTTAATTGCTAAATAGTAATTATCCTTCATATAATCTGAGTACAAAACTTTTATCCAATAATGGATTTGTAAATGTTTTCTTGTATTGTGTGGATTATCTTTGTACTGTTTTCCTCTTTGAAGCACATAGTATTTTAATTGTAGTTAATTTTTTTGTTTACTCTGGACTTAGTCTCTATGAAACTGTTATGTAGCTCAAAATCATGAGTTTATCTCAGATGTTTTTTCAAGTTTATTATAATACTAGCCCTTGCATTTAGGGCTATGATTTATTTTTTGTTATCTTTTGTCTGTGGTATGTTATAAGCATTAAACTTTATTCTGTAATAGCAGTATTTATTTAAAAGCCATTCTTTGAAGTTATGACTCTTGAATTATTATCTGTATTTATAAAAGGTCTTCAGGCTGGATAGATGGCTCCACAGGTAAGAGTGCTTGCTGCTTTTGCAGAGTACTGAAGATCAGTTCCCAGCACCCACACTGGGTGGCCTACTGTACCAGATTCAGAGGATCTAATACACCCTCTGGCTTTCACAGGCACCCTCACTTACATGCCTGTGTTTGTCTGCGTGCGTACTTGTGTGTGTGCATGTGCACTGACCCAGTCACTCACCCACCCCTATATATACACAATTTAAGAGAGTGTTACCTAAAATTGTAGGATATTTATATTGATCATATTGGAATTGGAAAACATATTCTCAAACATATGGTTTTTAGTTTTCAGTTAGTATTATTAGAAAGCATCTTGGATTCACAAAAATTTGATTCTCATATGTACAAGAGTAATTTCAGTATAAACTAGAGAAAAATTCAGTTTGGTGCAAAATATATATTTAATACATATTACTTTTTTGTTAAATGAACACATGTATACATTGAACAAAAAATGGATACATTACATATATATGACTGTTTTCCATTATTACTGTTAATAAATGTTTAGGAAATAATATGCACTTTAAAGTTTATGATTAAATACTATTGTTTTGTGTGTCAATGATACACAAATTGAAATAGCTGAAAGTAATTTGAAATTAGTCTTTTATATTCATGCATAACTCTAGTGGTTCTCAACCTGTGAATCTCAACTCCTCTGATGGTCACATACCAGATATCCTGAATATCAGATATTTACATTACAATTTATAACAGTAGCAAAATTACAGTTGTGAAGTAGCAACAAAGTAATTTTATGGTTGGGTATAGCTGGAAGCTTTTCTGTGTCCCGCCTGCCAGTTTCCAATCCCACCACCATGTGTAAATAATCACCATAACATGAGGAACTGTATTAAAGGGTCGCAGCATTAGGAAGGTTGAGAACCAGTGCTCTAGAATGTAGTAGAACATCTCCCACTGCTTCTCAGATGACCTTTGCACATATATTAGGTCAAGTAAATTCCTGTAATGATTTCCTGTAATGGACCATTTCCTAGCCATTGTTATGGAACTGTGTCTTATGAAAATGCATTATTTTCTAAATTTTCTGGGGAAATTAAATTGGTTTTAGATTAAATAGATAACAGTTAGAAACCAGGAATCAAGGAATGAAACAAGAAGAACCTTACAAAACTCCAAATACTCTCATCTTTTTTTGTTTCATTTTAATTTTTAAATTATTTTTTGCAAAAAAAAAAAAAAAAAAAAGCCGGGCGGTGGTGGCGCACGCCTTTAATTCCAGCACTCGGGAGGCAGAGCCAGGCGGATCTCTGTGAGTTCGAGGCCAGCCTGTGCTACCAAGTGAGTCCCAGGAAAGGCGCAAAACTACACAGAGAAACCCTGTCTCGAAAAACCAAAAAAAAAAAAAAAAAAAAAAAATTATTTTTTGCTCATATGTGTGTATGTGTCACATGTTCGTATTTGTATGTATGTGTGGGTGTACCTGGAGGCCCAGGCTGACATTAGGTGTCTTCCTCAATTATCTCCACATAATATAATGAGATAGGGCCGGGCACTAGAGCCCAGAGCTCCCCCATTTGACTAATCCAGCTAGTCTGCTTGCTTCAGGGATAGCCACTCTCTCTGGTTCTCGAGCACTGAGATTTCTGGTGGGCCCCTCTCCTCCCTGGCATTTAATACGTTCTGGAAACCTGAACTCTGATCCTTATATGTGCACAGCAAGCTCTTTATCAGCTGAACTCTTTCTCCAGCCCCTTCAACGTGTCTTGTTTTTAGTCAATTAGGTAACTGGAAATCATCCATTTAATTTGTCCATATAGTCTCATCTTAAATTACAGTAAGAAAAAATCAAGCAAGAGTGTAATTTTTGGTGACTGGAATTGAATTTGCCAGGAATGCAGCTCAGCTTCTGAGGCCTTGCTTCGGGAAACATCGCTTTTTTGGCTGCTTTCCAGAGTTTAGACTTGGCAGCATCAAGAACACAGTGTAAGGTGTGTGTTCTTGATTGAACATGTGGAAAAAGGTGTTTTGATTTGTGGTTTGTTTCCTTTTACTTTGTTTTTCTTGGTTTGAGTTATTTGCTTCTGGCAATGAACTTGGGTTATGAACATGGCTTTTTGTTACAGAGGGCACAATTATAATGAGAAAATGTTTTACATGGTTTTATTTGTGTAATTTAGAAAAAAGTAAATCAAGATTCATAAGCTGTGGATTTTTAATCTAAATTATTTGTTACATAATATTGTGCTGTTATGTACTGACTTATTACCACATTTAGCATGTACTCTCTTGATGCTTGGTACATTATTATACTTTAGTAGATTACAATATTTTGGTAATTACTTATTGGCTTTAATCAATGTTGCAATATATTAATTAGTGAACATAAAATTAGCTATACAGCATTACATTTACTGTTCCTTAGTATATTGGCACATTGCTTCAAAGAGTTATAGAGAGGAAACACAGCATAAAGTCAGCCTCTTACCCGTTGGACCACACTTTTCCTTTCTTACTCCCGATTCACAGCTTGTCGGTTATTCCAGCTGAAAGCTGAGGCTCTGAAGTCGGCAAGACTTTCTTTACAAAACCTGTCCCCTTGTTTGCTTTCTAATCTCATCTTTGCCCTTGTACCCATTCGTTTGTTCCAGGTTTAGCCCACACTCTTTGAACATTTCCAGGCTCTTCCCCCACCCCATTTCAGAAAGCTTGAACTTGCTGTTCTAGTCTATTTCTTTTGCACTGCATTAAAATGTCACCATCTATGTGTATTAAAAGGTCACTTTTCAGTTAGAAGGCCTGCCATCAACACTGTATCATTCTCTATCTTGTAGTATTAATGAGTATTTAATAAGTCATATATTTGATACTTACCTTGCTTATCATGGTTGTCACCAACAAGAATGTGAGATATAATTGTGGTTTTATTGTGAAACGTACCACAAAACCTCATGTATTTGAACACTTGGTGCTTTGTGAGGAGGCTGTAGAGTCTTTGGGAGTTGAGGTTTAGTGGAGGAAGTAACTCAGTGGGTCATAGGATGTGTAGGTGAGCCCTGCTTCCTGCCCTGTCTTTCCTGGGTCCATGAAGAGGTAAGCCAGCAGCATCCTGCCCCTGCTGTCACACTGTGACATGTACCTCCCACCATGCCTGCAGGGCTGCAGTGGACTGTGTCCCTAATAGTGAACCAAGATAAGTACTTCCTACCTTAAGTCATTTCTTGAGAGGTTGTTTGGTCATAGCAAGACAAGCAAATAAAAATGCAGTATGTGATGGCTGTGTTTTTACTCAGTCTCCATTAACTAGTCTTTGGTTACTAATAAGTGAGTGATGAGTGAATTCATAATCATTTGTGAAGTACATACTAAGAGTTAAATACTGCTAGATAGTGATGATACTAAATGCGGTGCACAGTTCTTGCTTTGATAAATACAGTTTAATAAAGAAAACATAATTATAACAGCCATTTTATTACAATAGTGTGTAATACAAATATGTAACAAAATGTTGTATTGACCTAAATCAGAGTATAGTGTATTCATGAAATGCTTCCTGGAAAATGATTAGCAGTTAGGATAGCCGTGGATGTTGATATATTCATATATGCATGTAAGCAAGACCATAGCTCAATGTCTTGAAACCACAAAGTTTATTTCTTACATGGGCGATATGCCCAAAATGGATTAGTAGGAAAGCTTAAGTGCCCCCAACACTTGAACATACCCAGTGATCACTGCAGCAGTGAAGGTGACCAGCTCCTTGGGCGCTGAATTGAGAGTTTCACTAGTCAAAGCAAATGGCTCGCTTCTAGATGTAGGGCTGCTTAGTACAGCATGGCCTCCTAACAGGAGGAAGGATGGAGGAGAGGAGAGTCAGGTTAATAGTGGACATAGCTTTCCGCCATTTTGTGGGGGGGTGTGTATTGTGTGTATGGGGGGCTCATGTACCAAAACATGTGCATGGAAGTCAGAGGAAAATCTGCAGGAGTCAGTTTTCTCCTTCTATATGTGTCCTGGGGGGTAGAAGCCAGGTCATCAGGCATGATGACAGTGTCTGTTTCTACTAAGCTACCTCGCCAGCCCTTTTCTCCTGCTTTGAAGAAAGAACATTAGATTAGTAGGTAAAGAAGAATTTAAAAACCTAAAAATCCTATTCTAAGAAAGAGAATATAAGCACAAATAGTAAACTGTTCTGTAAGTTGATAAATTCAGAGTTGTATATAACTCAAAATAGTTGAAACACAGTGTTTGTGTGTGCATGTGTGTATATGCGTGTATGTGTGTGTGTGTGTGTGTGTGTGTGTGTGTGTGTGTGTACACGTGTGCATGCAAGTGTGTGTGGGCTGGTGGGAGCTAAAAAGGACAAAAAGATTGTCGAGAAAAGAGAAGCCAGACTACATACACTAAACTACACTTACAGATAAAGATAAACATTGAACTATAACCCTAGGGGATCTTGACTAACTTTAAGTGTGTAGAGCTTATTCTAGAATTGCTGTAGAGATGGATTTGAGGGGAGGGAGCTGGAGTTAGGAAAATCAGTTACAATATGAATTTAGTGAGCAGATGATGTCTCTGGTTGGACATCGGCAGTGAAGATAGAAAGGAGGGGACAGAGGTGGAAAGAATGAGCCTGTGTGGGGACATCTGAGCACAGAGGACAGCTTGACAGAGGACAGGATGCTGTTTGCTTTGAGATCCAAACAGAGGCATGACTGCAGACAGATTGCTTCTGAGGATGTGTCTGTGAATTGATGTGTGTGGAAAAGAATAAATTATGGCAAGCTTGCAAAATGAATGATTACTACTTGGTGTATATTTGTTTGACCAGGGGAACAAGCCCATGTGTCTAGACTGAGTGAAGGTGGCTGGGGATTTGAGAGGCGTGAGCATGAGGGTAAGTATGGAGTGGAATGGAAGGCAGCAGAACAGAGGCACAGAGTTACCACACAATATTAGGCATTTGCTAAGCCCGATTGCACAGTTTACTGAAGAAACTGCCCTAGAAAGCTCATCGTTCTTTACATTGTTGTGAGGTCAGCAAAATTTGGAGATATATTCCTTAAAAGAATTCTGTGTGGTTTCTCTGAGAATCACTCATGAGATGCAGTCGAGCTCATGGACAAGAATCTTTCATCATGTAATAATAAAATTTCTTAAAAGAAAATTTTCTGAAACTTAAATAATTATCTAGTGCTTTCTAGAAGCATTTTTATGTGAGTCTTTTATTATAAAACTTCTTTGTGATCAGTCTTAGGATTACAGGAAATTAGAGAGAATGATAAAGAGATTTCCCATGTATTTCCTGTCCCAGCACACATGTAGTCTCATCTGTGATCCATATCCCACAGCACAGTGGTGTGTGTGTGTGTGTGTGTGTGTGTGTGTGTGTGTGTGTGTGTGTGTGTGCGCGTGTGCATGTGTGCGCGTGCACGGTAGCCTAAGGAGTACACAGTGGTTCACTCGAAGCTCACTGCTCTGTAGGCTTCACTGTTGGCACCATCTCTGTCCCTATGTATAGGGACATGTGTCCCCAGAATATATTTACAACTCTGGGAGTCTCCTGTGTCTTCATCATTCCAGGACTCACAACTCCTAGACACCACCACTTTGCTTTTAGCTGTCTCCATAATTTTGCTTTTCCTGCTGAATATCATACAGCTAGAGTAATAGAATTTGTGGAATACTGAAAAAAATCCATATTGGCTGTTTGTGTTTCTACTTCTGAATACTCTTTATTATGTTCATTAGCTCATATACTGGCAGAGAGATTGTTTTGTGTTTTTAATTTTTGGAGTTATTTATATATTCTATATTTAACCCCTCTCTAAAGTATAGCTGGAAGAGATTTTCATTCATCCTATAGGCTGCCTGTTCACACTGCTGATAGTTTCTTTGCTGTTCAGCTTTTAAATTTCATGTAAGCCTTAGGGTTATTTGCTGTGTGATTGGAGTCATCTTAAAGAAAGTTTGTCCTGCCTCTATATCTTGAAGTGTTTTCCTTAAGAATTTTCAGGGCTTAAGGTCCTATACTGAGGTTTTTGATCCACTGGAAGGTTATTTTTGTGCAGGATTAGAGATAAGTATCTAATGTCTCCTGCATTTGAATCTGTCCAGTTTTCCTGGCTTCATTTATCAACAAGGCTGTCTTTTGTTCTAATGTATATTTTTGGCATATTTGACCAGAATTAAGTGCTTAGCTATCAAGGAAATGCAAAGTAAAATTGCTTTGAGAATCCATTTCACTCCTCTCAGAAAGGCTATCATCAGCAAAACGACACATGCTAGTGAGGATGTGGTGTCAGAGGAACCCTTATACACTGTTGGTGTGAGTGTAAACTAGTATAGACACTATGGAAATCAATATGGAGGTTTCTCTATATACTAAAAGTAGAAATATCATGGAACCCAGATATACCCCTCCTGTGTACACACTCAAAGGACTGTCAGTCCTACCATAGAGACCCTTGCACATCCATGTTGACTGCTCACCTATTCATATTAGCTAATAGAACCAATGTATATGTCTATGAAGAGATTAATGGATAAAGAATATATGGTAGATCTATACCATGTAATTTTATTCAGTTATAAAGAAAACTAAATTATGACATTTGTAGAAAAATGGATCAAACTGACAGTTATCGTGTTAAATACAGCTAGCCAGATTCAGAGAAACAAATATAACATGTTTTTTCTCATACGTAGCAGAAACAGAGTAAGGTGAGGGGGAGTTAGAGGAGGATTAATAAGAACAAAGTTTGCATGTACATGAAATAGCTGTGATGAAACCCATTACTTGGTGTGCTAATTAAAAATAATAAAAAGAGTAGTAGTTTTTTTTTTATACTAGTTTCTTTCTTTAAGCCAACTCTTCTGCATTGTTCCCTGAGTGATAGATGCAAGAGTTGTTATGTAGGTGTGTCCATGGGCTGGGCTTCCCCATGATCTGTCGATCTCTGCATTGTTTACGGTTGTAGTTGTCTATGGTAGTCTCCATTTGTTGTAAAAAGAAGTTTCTGTAGTGAAGGATGATAGTTACACTTATCTGTGGGTTTAAGGAGAAGATTTGGAATGTAGTTAGGAATTATGTTGGCTAACAAAGGGGCAGTAATATATTCTCTTCTAAGGTCCATGACCTCACCAGCCCTGGAACATTGGCTAGGTTTCTAGTACCAGCCATGATTTCTCTCCTCTTGAGTGGGCTTGAAATCCAATTAGACATCAGCTGGCTATCACCAACATGTGAGTGCCACTTATCACATCTTTATGGATATCTTGTCATACTGGTCATTGTTATACTTCATAGTTGTCACAGCTGGTTGGGACAATTAATTGCTTTCCTCTCTTGGCAGCTTGCATAATATTTTCTGGTATGATGGAAGCTGGACCACAAGAAGGAGGAGGCTTTAGGATTAAATTCAACGTGAATCTTCAGAGTTCTGTTTTCTTTTCTTCAGCAATAGACACTTCCCTTTAGCCTCTGGGAGGCAACTTAGGGCAACAGCCATAGTTAAATTGTTTTGGGAGTCACTTGAACTATTCTGACCAACCATTCGAAAGGAGGGTTCTCTTGCCTGGCACCGATTTTTTGTTAGTCATTTGTTCTTGTGAGGAGCATTGTCACCCTTAGTGGCATCATTTGCATATGTGCATGTATGTAAACATACATTATATATGTATATGTGTATATTATGTGAGTAAACTTGCATAAGATTTTAAGTACATACAAAATAATAAGATTGCTTAAGGTTTTATCAAACAACCTTGGGATTATTTGTCCCTCATCTCTTCTCCTTCCTTAATGACCTCCCCTCATCTCTACTTGGATCCCCAATCCCTGGTTTTCTGTGTCCTGCTTCACATCAGTCATATCATATCATATATCATATCATATCATATTATATCATATATCATATCATATCATATCATATCATCTGCTTCCTGCTATTCCCCCCTCAAGCCGCTCTCCATGGTCCCTTTATATTTCCCTCCTCTTTGTGTTTACCCGATATTGTATATTCACATCTGAAGATTTACAGCTAGGAAATGAGGGTTCCCTTTTCCCAACAACCTCACCAGCCATCATTTGTTGTCAACTGTTTTGTTGATCATAGCTATTCTGACTGGTATAAGGTAGGATATCAAAGTTATTTTAATTTGCAGATCCCTAATTGCTAAGGATGATGAAAACTTTTGAGGTATTTCTTATCTATTTTTATTTCTTCTGTTGAAATCTCTCCTTTTAGGTCCCTAGTTATCTTTTAAAGAGTCATGTGTTTCCTTGGCTGTTTTTTGTTGTTGTTATTCTTTGTACATTAAGAAATACATTAATCTGTCAAATGTATAGCTGTCAAATATTCTCTTTCATGTAGCGGGTTTCTTTTTTACTTGATCGACTGTTTCCTTATTGTTCAGAAGCTTTTTAGTTTTATGAGGTCACATTTGTCAACTGTTGGCCTTAATTCTTAGGCAAATGTAGTTCTGTTCAGAAAGTCTATTCCTATGTCTATATGCTGTAGAGTACTGAGTATGCTTTCTTTTATCAGTTTTATCATTTCAGGCTCTAAATTGAGGTATTTTATTTTGTGGCATTAATTTTTGTACAGGGAAATTGATAGACTGGAGTCTAATTTCATTCTTCTGTCTGTGAACACCAGTTTTCCCAGCACCGTTTGTTGATGATGCTGTCTTTTCTCCAGTGTATGTGTCTTGACACTTGGTCAAATATCAGATGGTTGTAGTTATGAGTACTCATGTTTGGGTCTTCTATTTTGTTTTATAGGTCTACATGTCTATTTTTGTGCCAGTACCACTACTGTAGCTCTAAAATATATCTTAAAGTTAGGAATGAAAATTTTTTCTAGTATTATTCTTTTTGCTCAGTATTGCTTTGACTTTCTGGAGTCTTTTAGGCTCCATATGAATTTTAGGATTTTTTTTATAGTTCTGTGAAGAATGTTATGGTATTTTGATTGGTATTGCATTGAACCTGTGAATTGCTTTTGGTCGATGGTCATTTTCACAATACTAATTAATTATGCCATAAACACACATATTTTTCCATTTTCTAGTGTCTTTGTCTAGTGAGTTGTAATTTTCATGGTGGATGTATTTCTCCTCCTTGGTTATGTTTATTCCCGGGTATTTTATCATCCTTGAGGCTGTTATAAATGGGAGTGGCCGTGACCTCTTTCTTGTGTGTTTGTTGGTGGGAGAGAAAGGCTACTGATGGTTGTTAAGTTGATTTTGTACCTTGTCACTTGCTGATATTGTTGATTCTTCCTAGAAGATTTCTGGTGAAATTTTTGTGATCTCTTATATATAGTATCGTGTCATCTATGAATAGGGGTAATAGACTTTTTCTTTTCATATTTCTGCTCCTTTAATTTCCTTCTCTTGCCATATTGCTCCAGATTCCATGTCTAAAACTAGTAGAGATAGTGGATAGCCCTGTCTCATTCCTAATTTCAATAGATGGCTTCAAGTTTTTCTCCACTGAAGACAACATTTGCTGTGAGTTTATCATATATGTCCTTTATTATGCTGAGGCATGTTCCTGCCACTCATTTTCAATCTAGGATTTTTATCATGAAGACATGTTGGATTTTGTGGAAGGCTTTTCTGCATCTACTGAGATCATCATATGATTTTTTTTAAGTTCATTTATATAATTTATAATGTTTACTGACATGTGTATTGAACCAACCATCCTTGTATTTCTGGAATTAAGCTAACTTTATCATGATGACTGAACTTGATATGCACCTGTATTTAGTTTGCTAGTATTTTATTGAATATTTTTCCATCTAAGATCATTAGGGATATTGGTTTGTAGTTTTTGTTTCTTTTGTTACTATCCACTTTATCCATTAAAATTTTTAGCCTATTAGTCATACTTATTTTAAATTCTTTGCCAGTTTAGTAGTTCACATTTGCAGTCTCAGTATTTAGGAGGTGGCAGGAAGAAGAATACTGTGAGTTTAAGATCAGCATGGGCTACAAAGTGAGTTCAAGGCCAGCTTTAGCTACATGGCAAGACCTTGTCTCAAGAAAACAAGAAAGGGCACAACAAGCAACAGCTGAGCAAATAAAACAAAACACTCTAGGGATTCCGATATCATTGCTATGTTTGGTTTTGGTGTTTACTTATCTCTTCAAATTGTTCTTGTTTAGTTCTTTGTTTTTGCTTTTGCTTTTATCTTTTTGTGTACTTATATATTAAGCTAGATGTAATACACTGTATGGAAGGAACTCTTGCGAAATAGTCCTTTAGTACAATATCCTTTCTCCTTTTCATGTATTGGATATGTTCTAAGACTGTTAGTGGATACTGAAACTGGGTAATACCAAGCTGTACATATACTGTGCATTTCCTATATATACATCTCTCTAAACCTAATTTATAAATTAGGAACAGTAAATGGTTAATAACAATAACCAACAACAAAATAGAGCAGTTAAATCAGATAGGATAGTAATATATTAAAACTTATGTGGCCTCTCTATCACCCTCTTACTCAAAATATCTCATTGTTTTTACACTTTTCTCTAACAAGAGGTACTTTGTAATGTATAATTAGTATGTATGAGCTAATAGCACAATTACTTTTATGGTTTGGGGTCATTATTAAATAAAATAAGGATATTTGAGTACACAGAGATAGTAATGATAATTCATTACTAAGGGACCAATGGGATGGTAAAATATACAATATAGATACACTGAGCAAATCATGGCCTAGGCAGAACTAAGTAGGACAATATGAGATTTCATCACACTTCACAGAACTATGGGCATCTTAATACTTACAAGTTGTTCAAGTAATTGTCCATTTAATTTATACAGAAAACAACTGACTATGTAACTGAAACATTCAGAATTTGAACTGTGGGTAAGAAGCTTGAGGCTGCCTGGATGTGATGGTAGCATGTGGGGGAGGGGGCATCATTCTGCATTCTTACAATTGGAACTTTCTTTTAGTGAGTGTATGCTCCTGAATTGGGTTCTCATAGCTATTCCTTCATGTTGTGTTTGTTTTTGTTTTCTTCTGCTGTAATAGGCTGGACATAACAGAATGGCTGTAGTGACCTGGAGTTAGTTATTTCCCTTTGCTCATCTGAAGTCTGGAGTAGAATTGCTTGATTCTTCCCCCAATATCAGTTAGGTGCTAGTTAACTAGTACCTTGAGAGAACTGAACTTGTGAAGAACAGAGTGCTCTGATGTATTTCAAAATAGCAATCTGCCTCCAGGAGTGGAGCCATCTTTCTTTTGTATTTTCTTGGAGAATCTAATTAACCTCCTTGAAATGAAACTCACAAATGTTCACCAATGCTTTTACAATGGAGGATGTATTTATCAGTCTTGTGTTTCTTCTATTTTCCTCCAAGTTAGTTTCAGTTTATTACCATAGTAGGTATTCCTGTCTGTGACCAGGCTTCGTACACCACTCTGAACCTTGTGTTTGGTAGGCCAGCATATATTTATCTTTTTAGTACTTTTGTGAATTGATAATGAATGTAGTTTATGAACTTCATTATTGAAATAGTGATGTGGTACAGAGAAAAACTTAAATATTGAATTGGAAGGTCATTGACAGAGAAAAAAAATTTAAGGGTGAAAGAGAAAAGAAGATCATAAAAAATACTGTGCTTTCCCCAGTAGATTCCATTGGAGAAAATAGTTTTTCATTTGCAAGTGGTTATCATTGGAGATACTTCTAGATTAGAGATGGAGGCATGTGTCCACTTTTCCTTTCAGCTCTAGGACCCCATCTGGTGCAGATCTGTGTAGGCCCTGAGTATGTGACCTTGGTCTCTGTGAGTTCATATGTATATCAGCCATGCTTTGTGTAGGCTCCTTGGTGTCTTCCATTCCCTCTCGCTTTTATAATCTTTCTGCCCCATATTCCACAGTGTTTCCTGAGCCCCAAGGGGAGGGATTTCATGGAAACAACCCCTTTAGTGATGTGTTCCAGCGTCTCTAACTCTCTCCATATTGTCTGGCTGCAGGTTTCTGTAGTTCCCATTTGCTCTAGGTAGATGCTTCTTTGTTGATACCTGAGCAAGGCATTGATCGATGAGTATAGCAGAATGTCATTAGGAGTCATTTATTGCTATGTTACTTTTGTAGAACAGTAGTATTTGTCTTTATCCCAAGTCCTATTCCATCTTGTTCTACTCTTAAGGATAGGCCACATGCCCAGCAGTAGATGGCCAGAAAACAAACTCAATGGCATCTTTGAGGAATCCTGTCTTATAATGTTATGTCAGGAATTTTTTCTTTCATATTTTATCTTTATTCATTCATTCTCTCTCTCTTTCTCTCTCTCTTATCCTACAGGTCCTTTATGCATATATTATGGCTTCCTGTTTTGTGATTCTATGCAATTTCTGCGGCTATATCTGTTTCTTGTGCCTTTTCTTGGGCTTTTTTCCTCCTGTTTGTTTGCTTTGTCATATTTCTCTGTGTGTTTTAATGATCTCTTTTTATATTTCATTGTATTAGTATCCCTTAGAAGCCTGTGTGTTTCCTATTGAGAGAGAGAAAGGGAGTGGATCCAGATGGGAGGGGAGGTGGGAAGGACCTGGGAGAAGTAGAAGGAGAGGAAAGCATAATCAGGATATATTATATGAAAAAAAAAAACTACTTTCAGTAAAAGAAGAAGAGAAAAGAAAATAATATTGTGCTAAGAGAGACAAAGGCAGGCTTTCTGCATAGGACAGAGCCTATGTCAAGAGAAAGTCCCATTCTGTTAAGTCTTCATTTTTATGCTATGCTAGATGACATGCAACTCTTTGAAATAAAATGTGATAACTTTGGAAAAAGTAGAGGTAACAAAAGTGAGACAAAATTTAAAAAAATTTGACATATTAAAGAAAAATAAATTGTAACCAGAGATTATAAATGTGACCAGTACATGAAAAATTTGCAAGGTAACCTTTTTCCTTGATTGATTTATGTAGTTTCTTCATGGATAAAGGTTACTTATTTTCTCGAAATCCTTTTTTTGTGATTTGAGCTACCAAACACAAGTGGAAAGACTAGGGCTGAAAATAATCTATAGGCCTTTTACTACATTCATTTTTAAATGCTTTATTTGAAAGGAATGCCCTGGTTTGTGATTTTCATGGTTTTCCCTGTTTAGAAAAAGGCAGATGGTATGAAAACTGGACTCCCTTATTTAAAGGGAGTGTTGATATTTATAACCAAGCTTATCTCCAGCAAGATTTGTTTTTTGCAGCTGTTCCAGGTTGGAAAAAAATATTATATTAAAGTCCTGGCTTGCTGTGCTTTCCACATTTAGGGGGGAAATTTTCAAAATGTGAAAAAGTGCTGTTTAATTTTAAACATGAATGCAATGTAAACTGTGAGATTTATGTCTAAATGTGAATTTTCTGTTTGTGTGCTGTGATACTACTCTTTTTGTTTTACTGGTCTACTTTCTCGATACATCACACTTAAGAAATAATTTTCTCATTTTGCACATATCATAAAGCATTCTAGGAAGTCAGTAGACATTTTTAAGAGTTAGATTATATCATTAAACAAACCATCTTTTTCACTGGGAAATTAGCTTTGCTTCCTCTTATAGTTATTTAAGATAAATATATTTATCTTTATCTTTTACTATTTGCTTCTTTTTAATTATAAATGGTACTGTTTATACTTTGGCATAAATTAGATACTTTTGATTATAATTTGGTTGAGAATTAACTGCCTTTTATACTCTAAACAATACATGAGGCTTTCTCAGTGGGCACATGTCATTAAAGACTGAATTTCCATGCCTGCATATGCATATTATCTGTGAACATAGGTATTCATACTAACACACACATAATATTATGTAAAAAATGGCTTTGTAATTAATATTATGTGAATAAATATATTGATTTTTCATTAATGTGGCAATATGCTTGTCAAATGCAAGTAGACATTGACTTGTCAAATGCAAGTAGACATTTACACAGAGATTATTTTCTAGAATATGAAAGATTATACAAATTTTGATTGAGTAAAATTCATTTTTCCTTTTTAATTTTGAAACATGAAATTTTATTTAAAAGTTTCTGTTCCTTCTTTGGCACAAGTCAGTTTCACTATTCATTTAGAAATCATGCAAATTGGGATATTGCTTCAATCTACGAAACAGACAATTTCTAGGAGCCAGTTTCATTATCTCCAGAGATGCTTTTTGCTGTTTGATGAATAAATCCTATAAACATGCATCTTCAGCTCAGAAAGTGAAGACTCATTCCTTATCTCTTTAGTCAGAGTACTTGAGTATATTTAGTTTATTAGCACAGACTTTTGTATATCTGTATTATGCTGTTTTTACTCTCTGTAAAAGCTTCATGGTTCCAACTGGAGAAGAGAAGAAGACAAATCCCTGTGAGCATTTTGTCTGTCTTTTCTGGGATGTCCTTATTGTAGTATGATACTGTATTACACATATATTATTCTTTGCTTGTATAAGTCTTTATTTTATGAGTTTATAAAAATTTAAAAGAAAATTTCAAATTTGTGAAAACGGGTAACAATTAATTGGAACACCTAATATTCTATAATTTTTTTCCTGACCATGTAATAAAACTCATAATCCTGTAAAAGGTACATGACTTTGTAAATAAAATGTTGCAAATCTTTTATTTCTGGTTTTGCTGTTCATGGTGGTTTGAAAGAAAATGGCTCCCAAAGGGGAGTGACACTATTAGGAGTTATGGCCTTGTTGGAGGACGAGTGTCATTGTAGGGGTGGACTTTTAGGTGTCTTTGGAGCAAGCTTCCCTCATTGGGATTGTCAGTTGACTTCCTGTTGCCTGCAAATGTAGCACTCTCAGCTCCAGCATCACATCTTCCTTCATGCTGCCATGTTCCCTGTCATGATGATAATGGTCTGAACCCCTGAAACTGTAAGCAAGCCACCCCATTTAAATGTTTCCTTTTTAAGAGTTGCTGTGGTCATGATGTCTCTTCACAGCAATAAAACCCTAAGACCTGGGTTGTTTGGGGATTTCCATGGGACCCCCTTGGCCAACAGCTCAATTGAATGCAATGCAGCCCCACCACTGGAAGCCTTACCTGGGTATAACTGATGACTAGTTGAGACTACATATCCCCATTACTTGGCGTCTTCATTAGGATCAATTTCATACATTCTAGGAAGTTTCTACTGCACTAGGTCTCCTCACCACCTTCTTAATGTCTCCTAATTTCTGCCATGTCTCCCCAAACTCATCCCCCACCCCACCTGTTCCCATCCAATCCCCACCTGATGCAGTCCACCTATAAAGTCTATTTCTCCTTCCCAGGCAGATGCATGCATTCCTCCCATAGCTCCTCTTTACTCCATCTCTCTGGGTCTATGGACTGTAGCTTGACTATCATTTACTTCACAGCTAATATCCACTTATGTTTGTCTTTCTGAGACTGGGTTACCCCATACAGCATGAGTTTTCTGGTTCCATCCATTTGCCTGCAAATTTCATGATGTTATTTTTTTTTAATAGCTGAGTACTACTCCATTGTTGTAGAGAACATTCTTTTATTAAATGACAAGGCTGAACAGATACTGTGTCTCATGAAATAAATATAGAAGTATCAGCATATAAAAGATTGAAATAAAATATATTATAAGCTATATTAATAAAATGGGATTTGTGGAGAGGGAGCCTTTATTACATGAGGACATTTCATTAGTGTCTCCTTATAACTAATATTTTAATGAAATTTTGTCCTTGTCATTAAAATTATTTTATAAGCATCACTTGTATTTTTAATATATAAATTACTTTTTCTTTTTTATAATTGTATTATTCAATTCAGGATACATTTTGAATTCCTTTGCTTGCAGCTTCTCATTTTTGAACATTAGTAATTGTTATTCTGTTAGTTTACTGAAGCAAATAGCAAGCCACTGATAATCTCTTTTGCAAATATCCCTTAGAGCCCATCGCAGATGTTAGACATTTGCCTTCCTGGTAGATTGGATCATCACTGGCCTGGCTAGCAATGGAGAATTTCTCATATTTACTTGGAAATTTAAACTCCTGTAACTGATTCATAGACCTAGATTTAATGTGTTGATGGTACAGGATCAGTCCCACTAGGATAATATCCATCTTTTAGAAACATCTGATGTGCAAACTTCATTGTAGCTTGATATTTTTGTGCTATTTACACATAGCATAACCACAGAATTTCCTCATAGCTACAGGATTTATTCTGTATGAAATAAGGATGAGGAGGCAATTAAACTACCTGAGTTTTTAAGAAAATAATTGTTTAACTTAAATTTTTAAAAATTTCCTACATGAGTACTGTATTTACATCATTTTCACTCCTTCCCCTCTCCCCTCCACTTCTCTCCTGTTCCCCAACTCCCACTCAAATCCATGACTTACTTATTATTGTTTTATATATATATATATGTGTGTGTGTATGTATGTTATATAGTATTATATACGTATACTATAACAAATATTTTATATTGTATATATACAATGTGTATTTTATATATGTGACATTATAATATATATGCATACATTTTTATATATGGTATCTATTGAGTCTATTTAGTCTTGTTCATGTGTACATATGTTTAGAGCTAACTCTTTGGGGTTGCACCATCTGTCAGGTGGCTCCTCCCTGGATTCTCTGTCAGTGGCCATTCATTGCCTATAGCTCTTCAGTTATGAGTAGGACCTTGCAAGATTTGCCCACCTGTATTGGCATGTCAGCTGGTATCATCGTGCTGGTATTGTTTAAGCAGCCAAATTGTTGAGATTTCATGAGTGTAGCTTTCTTGTCATATCTATGTGATATAATCTTTTGTCAGACTTAAGGTCCTCTGGCTTTTTTCTGTCCCCACTCTACGATATTCTGTGAGCTTTAGATGGAGGGGTGGTACTATAGATGTATCATTTGGAGTTGGGCATCCTATTGTCTGTCAGTCTTTATACTTTAACCAGATGTGAATTTCTTTAATATTTCCTATCTGCTTTGTTTGGGAATGCTAGTAATGGAACTCAGAGTCTAGTAATAAGCTGTATCCCTACTCTCATACCATATTTCTTTTATTTTGCATTTATTTATTTTATTTATTTGTTTGTTTGTTTATAGGCACTGTTTCTCTGGGTAGCCCTGGCTGTCCTGGAACTCACTCTGTAAACCAGGCTGCCCTCGAACTCAGATCCTCCTGCCTCTACCTCCCCAGTGCTGGGACTAAAGGCGTGTACCACCACTGCAGGCCCTTATACCTTTTTAAACTTGTACATAGAAAGCAAAATAGGCAAGAGTAACTGGTTTTCCAGGTTAAGTTCTGTTAAACATTCAAGTAAAGATAATCCCTATAAAAATTCACTGACGTGAACTGACCCATCGTTTTGAAGCACACAGACAGGAACAGCACTTCCAAACTTATTTCTTGGGCTGACACAATTTTGAAAAAAAATCAAGACAAGCACATTATAAGAATGAACACTATCTAGTTTAAATGTTTTCAAAAACTTCTTTTTAATCTGTGTTAATCATCTCTTTGAAATGTTGTTTCCTGTTTTATATAGCTTTCTAACTTATTGTTTTACTACCTGTAATTTGAGACTTCATACTTCTAGCATGTTCATCATTTTTTAATCCTTTGATTTTTTTCTAGTAGTTTTTCTTGTAATTTTAGGTACATTCATTTTAAAAAGACATTTCCATGGTGTATAATATATATCTATATCTCTCTATATATAGATGCCTACAGCATCATAGTGTATTAGGCATATTTTCACAAAATGAACATTCATATATCTAAAATACTGATTATTTTAGCTGTAGTTTTTAGACAGTTTACAGGTTACCATTTGTTGTTCTCCACATTGCTGCAATTTAAAGTCATTTTACTTTTGGATAATGTATTTCAAATCTCTATTGACCATATTTTCATTAACTAGAATGGTATTATTATTTCTATTTTTAAAACTAAATGCTTCCAAAAGGTCAATCAGTTCTTTGACATCTTCGGTAAAAGGTATAGTATCTTTGATGAAATAGAAAGGTTGGAACAAGAGTTGGCGGCTAGAAACCAATGATAGTAGAATCTTCAGTGTTCTTGTTCTTGTATTATTTTATATATGACCAGTTCTTTTTTTTTCTATGATATATTTTAACAATGGTTTAATTATGACTTTTAGTATTTTTTCTTATTCTATAGTGTATTTGTATTATTGATTCTGTAGTACTTGTCCCTATTAACTTTTTCTGTACTATTTTCCAAGTTTCCTAAACTCAGGACTCATTATTGCGTTTCTCTAGTATAATTTCATGGCTTTTAAATGTGCAATTTGCCTCATGGTTTGTAAATATTAAATTTAATATTCCAATCTGTTTGGAAACTACCACTCTGAGAAATTCTTGCATTAGTGAATTGGTAATAATGGTGTCACATGGGACTTTCATATAATGAATGCTTTTAATGTAACTTTTGTCCAATTGAATGCATACTAGTTCTTCTATACTTTGACATACTTACTAATAAAGCTCTTTTTAAATAAGTCATACAGAATTTCAAAGTTACTAGAAACTAAGTAACCACAAAGGACATTCTGATGGTTCACTTGAGCTTTTTGTTTCCCCTTCTACATTTAGATTAGATTTACTTCATATCTTCCATTTGTTTTAGAAGATGTATATTAAAATATTATGTATTGTTATTATTAGACTTTTCCTGATATGCAAAACATGTTTCCAGGTGTTAGAATAATTATTCTCAGCCTAGTACATAGGGTCATGCATGCTAAGTTCAAATGTACAGAAGGATTTAGGAATATCTTATGAAGAAATTTGTCAGGCCATCTATCCTTTTACTCAAAAGCAATAGCTAACCTAAGGCCTCATACCTTCTAATCTGTGTCTTTATACATTATTTCCTATCTGTCAAGGAACATAGGATGAATGTCTTTTGGAAGCTATTCAGGAACATACCTTTACATTTCTGTTTCAGTTTATTATCCCTGAAGTAGTTAGATATACAAAGAGATAGGAAAGAGATTGTCTAATAGTCAGATATGCAGAGTGATAAGAAGGAAAGAGATAAGGCTGTATTTCCTAGGCCCTCAGTGTCAACCCGCCTGACTTCTCTTAGGATGATTCTCTGAAATTTGGAGGCCTGGTCATTTGAAGTAGGTGACACATATTGAAATGACTAGCAGTGAACACATATTTGTTCTGTCACTAAAAATAAATCCAAGAAGCTCAGTGTAATATGATATATATATATATATATATATATATACACACACATATATATATGTATGTATATTTTGAGTCAAAAATATGAGAATCATATTTTAAAGATCTTAGATTATGATAAAATATACATTTATAACTTCACAATAAATATCTTGAATTTTAGCAATTTGATATATGTGATTACTTTATAATTTATACTTATTTATACTTAGTAGGTAATTATTAAAGTCATAATTTCTTATTGAAAATAGATTGTTTTATACAATATATTCTGATTATGGTTCCCCCAACTCCTCCAAGATCCTTCCCACCAACCCAAATCTATATCTTTTCTTGCTCTCTTTCATTAAAAACAAACAGGCATCTAAAAAAAAAACTAAGATAAAATAAAAACAAATAAACCTGAAGTATAAAAGAAACAAACAAACAAAAAACAAAGAGATAAAGAAATAGCAGAAAAAACACATATAAATGTAGAGACACACACATTGGCACACATAGAAATCTCCTAAAAACACAAAATTGGAAACCATAATATATAAGCAAAAGACCTGTAGGGTAAGAAAAAGAAAAAAACCCAGACAGAACATTATGAGAGGAAAAACAAACAAACCAACAACAAAACCAAACCTCCAAAATTACTATTGAGTTTGTTTTGTGTTGACCATCTACTTCTGAGCATGGGGCCTGGCCTAGTTTGTTTTGTGTTGACCATCTACTTTTGAGCATGGGGCCTGGCCTTTAGAGTTCTTTGTATACAGAGTGAGACTCTGTTAGAGGAAAGTTGTTATTCATTTGCCAGTGGTAATCAACTGGAAATAGATTCTTGGTTAAGGATGGAGGTTTGTGTCCACTTTCACACTCAGTGCTGGCACTCCATCAGTCCCAGACCTGTGCAGGCCCTGTGCATGCTGCCTGTCTCTGTGAGTTCGTATGTGTACCAGTCCTTCTGTATTTAGTAAGCCTTGTTTCCTTAGTGTCTTCCATCTCATTTAGGTCTTATAATCTTTCCACCTCCTCCTATGCAGGATTCCCTGAACCTTGAGGTGGAGCATTTCATGGAGATGAGTGATGTCCTTCAATGGATAAATGGATAACAAAAATGTGCTACATCTATACGATGGAATATTACTAAGCTGTTTAAAAGTAAAATCATCAAAGTCATAGTTAAATGGATAGAGCTAGAAAAAAATATCCTTAGTGAAGTAACTGCTGTGGGATGGTCTGTATGTCAAATGTGTTGCTTTGATTGGTCAATAAATAAATCACTGATTGGCCAGTGGCTAGGCAGGAAGTATAGGCGGGACAAGGAGGAGAATAAAGCTGGGAAGTAGAAGGCTGAGTCAGAGAGACACTGCCAGCCACCACGATGACAAACAGCATGTGAAGATGCTGGTAAGCCACGAGCCATGTGACAAGGTATAGATTTATAGAAATGGATTAATTTAAGCTGTAAGAACAGTTAGCAAGAAGCCTGCCACGGCCATACAGTTTGTAAGCAATATAAGTCTCTGTGTTTACTTGGTCGGGTCTGAGAGGCTGTGGGACTGGCAGGTGAGAGAGATTTGCCCTGACTGTGGACCAGGCAGGAAAACTCCAGCTACAAGTAACCCAGACCCCAAAGACAAATATTGTATATATTTACTTATATTTGAATGTTTGTAGTTAAGTATTCAATAAGCAAGGTACAGTTTATATAACCCACAGAAGTTAGGTATAGCATAAGGAACAGAGGGGAGGATTGAATCATACTAAGAAGAAGAAATAGTATCGATAGGTATGGATGGATAGTTATACATTTAAAAATACTTTATTTTTAAACATTTTGTGTATATGAAGGTATCTGAGTGTGCGTTTGTGGACATGATGCCAGCCACCTGGCCTGGATGGTGGGAACTGAATCCAGGTCCTCTGCAAGAGTAGTATGTGTTAACTGCAAAGCCACATATCCAGCCACTGAAAACACACTTTAAGTTTCTTATCTAGAATTCTTATCCTTTATCTTCCAGGAATTACAATTTCATTCTATTATATAGACTTTACACAGGCCACTATATGTTTAGGGGAAGTAAATCCTATGTCCAGTTTAAGTAATAAGCTGTGGCACTGTTTTGAGTGGTTGTAGAACCTCGAAGAGGATCGAGTTATACTGAGTGGGTTTCTTGGGGTTGGGGTGGGCCTTATAATAGGCCCATATAATAGCCTTATAATAGGCTGTAGCCTTCTGATTCTAGTGAAATGTGTTTGCTGACTGACTGTACCATGCAACTAGGTTCCTCTTGTTCCCACTCCCCAAGCTTTAACCATGATGCACTATTTTCTTCCAACCCATGAGCCAAAATAAATCCTTTATCTTTTAATCTTCTTCTTTGAAACACTTTATCCAATAGCAAACAAGGTAGCTAGCTACCATAAGTACCGTCCATTTAAGCTGGCAGCACATGACTACCCTGGACATAAGCATATCTTAACTGCAGACCTCAACTTAACAAAAGATCAGTAAAACAGAACTAGGCTCTTGGGGAAGTGGCAGCTTCTAGGATAACAAATAAGGAAGTGCTTTAAAAAGGATAATACGTTTTCAGTAGGACACAAACCATCTTGAAGGACCATCAAAATGATAAAAATGAATTCTTATATCTAAATAAAATAGTCTTCTGTGAATGTAAACTGATAAACATGTATAAATAAATAAGAGAATGTTATATGTTGATTGCTAATATCAAATTTGATGAGGAGCAAGATGAAAGATACACAGTTTCAAGGCTTATTGTAAATTATTATAAAATACAAAAATGAGCATTCTAGATTCACAGTGATGAGAGAAGAATACCCCTGTACATCCTGGGATGGTCCTGGCTTTCACCTGACATAGTATAATGGAGCCCCTTTTCAGTTTTGAAAGTGGATTGGTTAGATGGTAAATTGTGTGGTTGACTTTTTTATAGGTCTCTGTTAGGATTATTTTACAAAACTAGTAGATAAGCATATCTCATGGCAGTCTTTGTATCTTTTATAGTAACCAACTGCTTATTCTTTTTTGTAATAGTCCTTCTAAGTCAGATCCTTAATAACTGAGTCCACTATTTCCTAAACTTTGCATAGAACAGAATTTACAAGATAAAATTATATATAATTTTAATAATCAGAGAATTATAAAATGGGGACTTCTGTGCATCATTAATTTTCCCCTTATAGCTTGTATACCCCAGCAAAATCTTTCAAGCAGTATAAAAATTACAATGTGTTTACATTCTATTTTCAAGTGAATGATTACAATGAATATAAGTAAAAAACATGTTTCCCATTTCTCTTACATGATTAAACATTTTACATATCACAGGTGAAAAACAAACTATCCCCAAGAACCCATATACATTCATGTCCAATCAACTTGTTATAGATTAACAAAGTGTAAGCAAGCAAGATATTTTTCTCAGTCAGTTCTTTTACTGGGAGGCTGCATATTGTGATTACAAAGAAAGGGTCTATTATTTTATTATTTATCTCAAAAGGTAATCTTATGAAAAATCTTGAATGAATCACAATTCTAAACTTTTATATATGAAAAACAACCAGTCAGCTCTACTTTAAATCCTCATCAACAGTTTTTTTTTTTTTTTTTTAATATCAGGAAACTGAGAGCAGAAATAGTTGCAAGGAATTAATCATCACCTTTGATCTCCAACCCATTCTAGTAAGAAAAGTATTCCAGCCAGCAATAGCAAGGCTGCCATTGTTCCTGTTCCCTGACCTCAGTGAATCCCTGTTCAACTATTAAAAGTTTTTCTAAACTTTAAATTGTTCCTCAAGATTTTTTTCCTTAAAGCCATTAAATTTCTTTTTTACCGTAACCTTAAGTCATATTTAAAGCTTTGTTTTAACTACGATGCACACCAAAACCCCTGAACACAGCTCTCAACATTAAGGTTAAAAGAACTTGAACTAACAGCCGGGAGGTGGTGGCTTATACCTTTAATCCCAGCACTCGGGAGGCAGAGGCAGGTGGATCTCTTTCAGTTCGAGGCCAGCCTGGGCTACAGAGTGAGTTCCAGGAAAGGTACAAAGCAACACAGAGAAACCCTGTCTCAGAAAACCAAAAAAAAAAAAAAAAAGAACTTGAGCTAGCCTAGATTCTGGGACTCAATTGTTTTCCTTAATCATTAACCTAAGCCACGGTCTATATGGCTTTTCAAGAGAAACTCATAAGTCCGAGCTGTACAACACTTCCTTGTTCGTATTTTCTGTCCTCTGAAGCCCCTGATTTATCAGGGGCAGGGGCAACACCATATCCTGCCTTTACTTAGATTAATTTTCCCAGTAAACTAACCCCTATCATAATCTCTTACTATATTTATTGGAAACTCTCAATCATCAAAATTCTCTTTAAACCTTGTAGTGGTATTTGCTCTGTCCATAATCCTGGGTTATACAGCCCAAAAGAGGTGATGCTTCCTGTGGTGGTACTTGACCGGAGCTGGAGAAGGGTAACAGCCCCTTTTCCTGGCTCCTGGCTATGAGGTAGATTCACTTCTGGTCAGATCAGAGAATGACTTCTGCTGTCTACTCCCTCCGTTCTGTAATCATGACTGTATTTTCTCAATTTATATCTTAATAAATTCTGTTTCCCATTTAATAGACTCGTGTGGATTGATCTTAATAAAACAGTATGGCTTAAGAGGAAATCATCTTCATAATAATCTGCAGGTAAAAGAAATGCTCAGTAGAACAAGACATTTCCATGAGATAATCACACTCCATTAAAGGTAGTGGGGATCTCCCCACACCCATTCACACCATTTGAGACACCAGAGGAATAATGGCAGTGGTAAACACGTAAAGGCACAGCAGTAGCAAGAGACGTTCTGGAGCCGAAGCCTTTGGGGCCTTGTCTATTTGAGATTCACCCATCAGTGCTTACATTCTGGTGGGCCAATCTCCTGAAGTCAGTTTCCATCAGCTGTTTTAATTAATGAAAGTTGGTTAAAAGTAGTGGTTCTTATAGATTTAGAATCTATTAGAAAATTTCATCTGCATGGGAAACATATTTAGAAATATCTTGCTAAGTGTATTTTCCTAACCTTGTTTTAGAGAAATGTATCAAAAACTTTTTTAAAAGATTTATTATGTTTTTAATTGTTAAGGGAATTGGGGAGAGGGGAGGAACTTTGTGTACATATAAGTACAGTGCCCATCCAGAAGAGGGTTGTTGTGAGCTGCCTGATGTGGGCACAGAGAGCTGAACTCCAGTTCTTAGCAAGAGCAGAATATACTCTAAACGCTGAGCCATCTTTTCAGTACCCATTGTAAACATTCAATCATTAAAGTTTGCTGATATTATGTTAGAGCCTAAGATGTTAAGTTCATGTAGAATCATGATAAATGGATATGTCTGCTGTCTTGGGTTTTTACTTTTTTCTATTGAGATGAGGCACCCCAAGAACAGCAACTCAAGTGAGACAGGATCCACTTTGGCCCACAGTTGTAGATCAGAGTGGGAAATTAAAGGAACATGCCTCAAACAACTAGCTGCATCACATCCACCATCAGGAAATTGGAATGAGTGCTTGCTTACCAGTGCCCTGCATACAGTGCCACACATACAGTCCAGTTCCCAAGCAGTAGATGGTCTTACCCACTGAAGTTGGCTTCTCTGTATCAACTGGTGTGATCAAGATGACCCCTACCAGCATGCCCAGAGTTCACCTCTCAGATGATTCTAGTCTCTGTCAAATTACAACGAACGCATAACCATCACATCTGCTTACTCAAGAATTATGGAAAAAGAGAAAATTCCATCTGAGATGGCCACATCTATGGCTTATTGCTTTCCTTTTTCCTTTGGAACCAACATTTGCTATCAAATGAATAATATGGGTTTCATATACATCTTTTAAAGGAACTTAAAAGGATTATAAATATGGGGAACTCTAGGTTCGGACTTGTTTCTATAGCCCTGGTTTCAATTACTCTTTGTGTTGTTAGGATCTGAACTGTTATTTAGTAGCTATGGTGGACATTACCCTGCCTTGCTTAACCTTAGAGTCTGCTTTAGTTACTTTTCTCTTGATATGAAGAGACATTATGACCAAAGGAACTTAAGTAGGTCAGTATTTAATATGGGGACTCACAGTTCTAGAAGTTTAGAGTCCATGACCATTATGGTAGGGAACATAGCAACAAGCAGGCAGGTGTGGCACTGGAGTAATAGCTGAAAGCATCCATTCTGATACACAAGCATGAGGCAGAGAGAGCTAACTGGGAATTGTATGGGCTTTTTGAAACTTTAGAGCCTATGCCCAGTAACATACCTCCTCCAACAGGGTCATACTTCCTGATGCTTCCCAAAAGTCCCAACAACTGAGGACCAAGTATACAAATAAATGAACCTATAGGAGTCATTCTCATTCAAACCACCACAGTGTCCCTAAATCAATATCCAGTCTTACTTCTCATTCTGCTTGCCTCGCTAAGCACTTCTATGCAGTGGTCCAAGCTGTCTACCTCATGAATTTTATGATAGTATGGTGTAAGTCTGTTTATTTTGTAGTTTTATTTGTATGCCTTCTTAATTCAGCACTATAGTGAAACCAAGATGCATTTTTATTTTTCATTTCATATTATTTGAACCTTTAGCAACTAAAATAAATATATTTGCATTATTTTATTAAAATGTGTGCCGGTGAATGCTTGATGCTGATGGTAGGAGAGGTTAGGAGAGGGTGTTGGATCCCCTATAACTGGAGTTACAGATGATTATGAGCCACTTTGTGGTGCTTGGAACTGAATCCTAGTCATTTGGGAGAGCAGCCAGTGCTCTCAACCTGAACCATTTCCTAGTCCCCTTTAGAAACTTATTTAAAAGAACAATTTACATGAAAAGTAACCTTTATTTAAAGGATAGTATAATTTGTTTGATTAAAGATTTTCTTTTCCCTTTTGTAAATGCTTGAATTCTTTTTATTAGGCATATGTACACCTTTGGAAGCATAGTTACACCTTTAGAAACATAGTGTATGTGTGTTTGAGGAGTGGTGTATGAGCACAGGTGTCCCCACACATGTCCCCTTCCAGCATGTACATTTGATGAGTAGAGGAGACTATCGTGTGTGTTATTCTTTCTGAATCTGTTGCTTGCAATTTTGGCTAGGATTAATAATCCTAGGAATAATAATGGCTGGCTAGCAAGCTCCTGGGATCTGCCAGTTTCTGCCTCCCATTCTTTGGATTACAGGCATATGTGGCCATGCTTTTTTTATATTCATGTTGGATATTAGAACTCAGGCCTTCTTGCTTTTACAAGCACTGTTATTCACTGAGCAATCTCCCCAGCACAATTGATGACTTCAGCTTGATAACCACAAGTTCATATGAGTAACCTAGACAATTTGTAGTTAAATAACCTATCTCCTTTGAAAATATAGTACAAGAAATTATTTGAAGTTCATTCTTTGCTTTCTCCAGTGAAGGTTTATTGATTTCTAATGGCTACTTCATGTTTGGGAAAATGGTCACTTATTACACGTTGTCTTCCTTATATGGCATTTCAGATTTGTAGTGCCTACTCCTGCTATATTTTTGCAAAGTTTAGAATTATAAAAATTATTTAATGGGTCACAGGTAATGCAGCATCAACCTCCCTCATAAAGAATGTTATTAATGACACCCACAAGGCAGCTTTCTGTCTATTCTGGGCAGTATAAATTTAATGTGTTGTTTTCAAGTATGTCATGTGTCCAGATGCTACAACAATCTGTGCATTAAAAGGCATCAAAAGAAAAGTAAGCAAAGTATTTGTGGATATCTTTTGGTGGGGACTGAAGGATTTCTGATACAGTTATTTTGAAACAGCCAGTTCTGTTAGGTTTGAGAAAAATCAAGTCCATTGTTTCCTTGTGGTAGTTATACATTTTTTATCAGCGGGGTTTAAAACTCTCCCCACGGTCAGCACAGTATCCTTCTCCTATATTACTTATTTCTGTTGGTGGTGTTACCATCTGTGTAGCATAATATTTTGGCAAGCACAGTCCATGACTAGTTACATTTGAAAACTCTGGCAAGGAGTAGGTGCTTGTTGAATATACTTGGCCCCTCCCCCCAGCCTTACTGAGTATCTCTAAGGAGTGAGTGTGGCCTTGGACTCTGTATTTTAATGAGCTATACTCAAGGTTGAGAATTATTGCTGTTATCAGTTGTTCTGCCTCATAGACCCATCTAGGCTGTTTCCCAATTCTAAACAGCCAATTCATAAATATCACTTTGTTTCTGTGTGCTGCTCCTATGGTGGATTGCCTTTGGAATTTTCTTAGCTCTGTGCTACTTCTCAATTCTATTAATTATCTTCTAACTTCCCAGTCTAAGTAATGGTAGTAAAAAGGTAGTAAAAACCTATTGAATTTGGTTTCCTTACTGCACAAAAACCCTTTGATGAGTTCCTGTTGCATCAGAAAGCCTATCAAAATTAAAAGCCTTAATAATTTAGTCCTGCTGCCCAAGCAGCTTTCCATCCAACAAAGAGGCTGAAGGGCATCACAGTCCCCTGTCAAGCCTCATGCTTTCATCTAAGAGTTTTGCAAATGATAGCATGTAGAAGAATTTACCTGTGAGCTTGTTAAAGAAGAAGTAGTGGTCATCAGATTTGATGCTTACACCAATTACTTGGAGGTCTAAAAGTGATATAGCACTGAAGCTCTGTGAATCTTAGTCAGCGAGATTCTGCTTCATCAGGGCTGACTTAGTAGGAACTACTTCTTGATGGATAATAAATGAAGGATGGACAGACATTTTGATAATTGCTGACCTAGAGCCTTTAGTCTGTCCTGGTTTATGATGTCCCTGCTCCTGGATACCCAAGATTTCCTCTGAGGGGCTGACTTCTGTGTAGCTAACCTTTCCCAGGATTGGATTTCCCCATTTTCCCCAGCCCCCAGATAACTCTTGAAAGGTCCCAGTATTCTCTAGAGTCTTGAGATAAACCTAATTCAGGATGGGACACATTTGTTTATTTTACTCACTTTTCAGTATGACCCATTTGGTCATATGTCCTCCTATGAATATTCATGTCCCGTATAAAC
This sequence comes from Peromyscus californicus insignis, assembly GCF_007827085.1. Lineage (NCBI taxonomy): Eukaryota > Metazoa > Chordata > Mammalia > Rodentia > Cricetidae > Peromyscus > Peromyscus californicus. The sequence continues at coordinate 148,708,615 of NW_026294573.1, forward strand.
CCCTGATATTACATTCTTGAAATCGTTCCATCCTTAAGCATGTCATTTTCACCTATTTTCATTTAACCAGATTCTCATAGTCGATATCATTTTCACATAGACTTTTTGTTTTTGTTTGGGGCATTATTTTAGTAGCCTAGCCTGGCCTCAAGACTGACCTTGAATTCCTACTTCTAGAGTTTGGTTATTAAAGTCCTTTGTGCCACTAAGCTCATCTATAATTAACATGTGGATAATTCCATATTTTTACTCCTATATCATTTACTTTTTAATATAGATTAAAACAAGCAAGAAAAGTCAAACAAAAATTCCAGCTAATTTGTTTATTACACTTGACTGTTATTCTTTCAACCTTCCTTTTTATTATCTGTGGTCATCTCCATCCTTCTGTAGTCTTCTCAATTCAGAGTTTGTGTTCAAGCTTACATGTAGCTATATCCAGGCCCCTTCACTATTTACATTCATAATGAAACTTTATTCTGTCTCTCAGTTCCTCTATGTATTTGCCATATGTTGTCTACCACTTTGGCTACTATTGGCCATAGTTGACTCCATCTCAATAATCAGTCACCACACATTCTCAGATTTTCAGTTCTTCATTAATAAAAAGGACATTTAGTTCAAACATTTAGTTGCTTTTAACTCCAGAGATTGGCTTATCATCTCACAAGAGCTTTAGTGTCTACAGATGCATCTACCAATATATTCTGATTAACTCTGTACTCTACCAACAATCCTTCTGTAGCTAGACCCAGAGGGTGTCACTTGGCTCCTCTTTATGGTCCCTACACCTCTGTTTTCTTTGTTCTTTCTGCTGTGCCCATCCTGGAAAATCTGAACTCTACTCTATCACACTTTCTCTACATTAGCATTAAGCAGTTGAGAATGCCAAAAGAAATGTATTATGTGTCATAATATAGCCCAGTGACTTATGGTCACCAAATTCATGTTTTTTGGGGTACCACTCCCCAAGTCTGTTTTCTTCTCAAAAGTCTACAGTCCTCCAAAGCAACCAGTTTCTGACTCTCCAATTGCCTGAATCCCCACCTTCCTTTTCACAAGTAGCTTATAACATTCTTCATATTTCACAGTGAACATGGTCTACCAAACCCTCTTTCTTATTTGCTGTCAAACCTCACTTCTTGGATGTATTGTTGAGTATGTGATAACTTTTTAATCGATATTAGTTAAAGGGGTAGTTTATGATGATTATTATATCCAGTATCTTTCACCTCTTTTATTTTTGTCATACTGTTCACCTCTTTTTTTTTCTATCTTATATGGTTTATGCTATTTGTAACCTCTTTAAGCAGCATTGCTTCCATGGGTCATAAATAGAATCTCTTTTGGCCTGGTGCATTTATTGCTTTGGCTATTTCCTTTATGTCTATGATTGGCTTCAACTGAGTATGATGTGAAAGATCATACAACTTTTGCATTCTGTTTTGTCTTATTTCTCATAAGAAAACACAGTAGTTCTTATTCTACTCATTGGTACTGTATTTATTTTAGTTTTATAATTTAGTTGAAGAGTCCCACAACTAAGATACATTTCCTAGAACATGACTTCTTGGGTTTATAAAAATTGTTATTCTGTAGTTATTTTTCTTATAAGTTTCTGTATCAATGTTTGCAAGTGATTGGAATTTTAGAAATCATCTTTTCACATACTCAACATTTTGAGATATATTTTGTAATTGTAAGCTAAATCAGTTAGGGAAAAATAAGGTGAACTGATTATTCTGACTACTCTGATAATTAAAAGTACTATTATTCCAGAGCCTCCTTCTTATTCTAATGAATTGTATCAATGCAGCAAGCCCTCTGTATCCAAGTGTATAATATCCAAGGCTTATACATTCATAGTTTCAGCCAAAAGCACATAGAAATAGTTTCTGTACTGAACACACATAGACATTTTTCTTGTTATTATTTTTCTCAAAGTTCAATAAATATGTACATATAATTTACATTATTATAAAGATATGAACTAATCTCAAGATGATTTAAAGTATATGAGAGAATGTATAAGGATGTTATCAATTAATATTAACAAAATTTGTTAATTGATTAAGTCATTAACATTATTTAGCATAATACTAAATATAGGTCATAATAATGCACATTGTCTGCTTTACACTAATAGATTTTCAAATTGTGTATTTGTTATCATGTTTCTACATATGGAGAATCATCTCTAGAAACCTGAATCATAGATAGTGCCATTTAGGCAAGGTCTGAATGATTTTTTTTCAATGGAAATGACCCTGGTATTTATTATTAAAAACGAGTTTAACAAGTAAAGATGTATTGAAAATATTTTTAAAACAAATTTTAGAGCTTGAGTAGATCCATGAAAATGAATGAGCTAGTTGCCATCATGGAACTCAAAGGTAATGTGAGCCAGGCTTGGTCTAGCATGTCTCTAATCTCAACATGTGGAAGAAGAAATAGAAATGTCAAAGTTTCAAGGCCAGCCTTGACTACATAGTGAATTCATGGTCAGTCTAGGCTATGTGAATCACTGTTTTTATGTTGTTTTGTTTGTTCAAATAAAACCAAGTTTGGTAGCACAGTAGAATATAAATAGGAAACAAGTGATGAAATTGGATTTTTTTTCTTTACCTAAAAAAAGCCTTGTCATCATTCAGAAGACTCAGATATATTAACTGCATTGTCAAGTTTTTGAATACTCTGGAAAAAGTGAATGTGTCATACAATCAAGAAGAAATATCATCCATAATCACCATTGGATCCTGCATGATGCTCTATTTTTGTGACTTTTTAAAAAAATTATTTTAGATTTACTGTCTTTTCTGTTTAATTATAATTTGATGTCTAATGAAGAATTTTCATAGGTTAGGGTCTTTCTTTTAGTCACAAGCACTAAAATAATTATCTTTTCCCTGGCCAAAGGTTAAATATTTTACTAACCTATATTTTGATATGAATTTGAATGTTACAATCTGGATTTAATTTTTTTTTTCTGGAAGAAGAGGCATATACAAAGGCTTTGGGTTTCCTACTTTTACATTTATTCTTTCTGGGCTTTATAAAAATGTATAGTTGAGCAAAACAACATTGTTTCTATGTGATTGACCATATGAATACTTTCCTTTTTAAAGGTTCATTTTGTGTGAGTGAAAGTGAGAGTGGATATGTGCATGTGAAAGTGAGAGTGGATATGTGCATGTGAATGCCAGTGCCCAGGAAGGTCAGGAGCATCCGATGTCCCTGGAGCTGGAGGTACAGAAAGCTGTGAGCTGTACAGCATAGGTGCTAGAAACCAGACTGAGGTCCTCCGCAAGAGACTATGTCCCCTTAACCACTGAGCCATGTCTCCAACTCCACTAAATAACACAAAGTATGTTTAAACATACATAGGACAGAAATTGCTGTTTAGTGCAGGTTAAGAAAGCATTTCTAAAGAGTAATACCATCTTCGGGCTTAAAAGTTCTAGAATGTAAAGTTTAATTAACTAAAATTTTAATTATGAATTATTTCAATATGTAATCTAAATTTTGAATAATATTAGTATTCTTTCTTCCTTAAACATGTTATCAAGTTTCAGGAACGTTAAAAAGTTCTCTGATGACTTAATCTGAAATTGTTCCTACAGCAAAATACATAAATAATAAATAGCAGCTTATTAATCCATATTTTAGTTGAGTTGGGTGTCAGAGCAAGTTACCTCCTCAGGGAAAGCAGTGTTCTTTATAAAAGAAGGTGATGAGACATAGTCTCTATGGAATTAAATTGTGAATATGATGTTGGTATTGTACACGCTAATATAAATCTGTTATTCTCTATCACAACGCATTTTAAATTGTGGCTGATCTCATATGCAAATAGCTGCCTTATTCGAAGTCATGTCTGAATGTGCTAATGTCTCCCTGGATTTCTTAGGAGTTTGCTATCATGTCATCAAAGCAATAAAAATGAATGATGATTGCTGCAAAGCTTTGAAGAGCAAAGAATGTTTTCAAATTTCTAGATGATTGAAGCATTGACAGTTGGTGCCCTACAGACGAATGGGCATGTCTTTAGATCACATCAAACAGAATCAATGCACTTATTAGTAAAGTAAAATGCTTTTCACTATTTTCTGTTTGTTTCTCCTAACAAAATTAAGTCATGTTAAAAATGTTTTGTAGGTTTCTTTTATTTTTTTACTCACCATTTGGTAGAATACGTTTTTTCTTTTGCTGAAGGAATAGAACTATTTCAAACAAAAGAAGAATGTTGAATTTTTGAAATTCTCATCAAGTATTATTATCAATCACTGAAATAATTAGAAACATAATTGAAAGCCAATTTTTTGTCTTTTGTCCAGATCTTTGAAATTCCTTTGGTTTTTATCTAAAACAATTATATATATATATATATATATATATATATATATATATATGTACATATGCATATATCTACACACACACACACACACACACACACACACACACACATACACATATATATTTATCATATTTGTTTACAGCCTACAGACACTTATGACCATTTAGATTTTTAACTTTTTGGTATAATGTTATGAAAAAATGAATAAGGTTCAATTTCTTTTAATCAAAAGATACTGTTTTTTATTACTACAAGTAATGGATTGATATAATACTTGCCTTGTAAGTGTTACTTTTGTTAAATGACCAGGAAGAGAAGGGTAGTATAATGACAAGGAAGACAAGGTTAGTGTAAATAATAGCCATTTGGCACACAGACTTAGCAGTTGGCTGTGTTTTATGTGTTTAACTTAAACATATTCCATGAGGAAAAAAAAATCTATATTAAAGGAAGAATATTATCTTGTGTTTTATTCATGTAAACTGACTTCTCTCTTGATATGGATACATCTTCAAGCTCCACACAATTAAGATTAAAATAATGACTCCACTTTACTATTAATAAATGCAAACACGATGCAAAATAGAACTGCTATATGAATACATTATACCTATTGACATTATTTACAGCTTGTCTTGACAGAACTATTTTTAATGTTTTGATTTATAATAAGTCAGACTATATAGGATTAGGTGATATTTTAGTTTCATTTAGAAAACTTTAAGAATGTGTCATCTTAGATGTAATAACCCCATGGTTTATTAGAGGTAGAGACTTAATTCACTTGACTTTCTGTTGTCAGAGATATTTTACATTCTTAGATTTTGTTATACCATCAATCTGATATTATTATAAAAATAAGCTTTTAGATGAGCTTATAATTTTCTTACACCTGGGTAAGTTGTTACTTTGGGGATGTTTCGCTGTGTTGAATAAGATGATTGTTGGCTGTGAGGATATGTAAAGAATGTAGTTGAACTTGAACAGGCTTCAGATGTACTTGGTATCTGAGAACCCTTAATAAAGTTTGTTAGGAAAAACCCCATCAGTTTATTTAGAGCCTGAAAGAGCTCCCCTTTTATTAATCCAGTCCAAACCTGAGAAACTAGCAGAGATTGTCCTGTCTCAAATTCTGATCTGAGCTCCTTGAGGTTTCCAGACTATGAAACTTCTGTTACCACTGCCTTTTGTAGTATCACCCATAGAAATGTGTTGTTGAATCAATCATGATCGTTTTAGAGGAACTCCTCTGTGAGTTGCTCTCTGTGATTGCCGCCTCTGGATGTCTCCTCCTTCAGCACGAAGCAGACATCACAGTGCACACTAGCCGTCCGTGGTACAACATCAGCTCGTTCAGGGGGCGAAGACCTGGCATTGTTTTCATTCCCTACTCCTTTACATAAAATTTCTGCTTCCTTACAAAATAATTTCCTCATCTTTTGCTAACTTCCTTACCACTCACAGGTAGTTCCATGTGCCTGTAATTTTGCCAGTTTCTTTTCTCGATATAATTCCATATGCTTTTTGTCTATTCTTTGGGACTCTAGACTTCTGTTTGTCATCCACTCATTTCTACTCTGCAGTAACCTAAAGTGATTCGATTCAGGGCACCAGTATTGCTCATCCTCTGCTCTCTGATTCCACCCTCACCATCTCTGTATCCCTCTCTTCCCCCTTTTTCTCTCCCTGCTGTCTCTCAGGAGAGAAGTCTTAACTGAACTTTGCTCTTCAAATATTTTTGATTTTTTCTTCCTATATACATTTCAGAAGTTAGCTTTTCCAGCCTCTTTAACCCCAAGTTCTTAGAATTCCTGTCTTTATATATTTTTATTTATTATTTTTAATTAAAATCTAATTATATAACTTCTCTGCTTCCTCTCCTCCCTCCCCTCCACAAAGATCTACAGGCCCCTAATGACTGCTCAGGGAGGGAGGGTTAGCTTCTTCCAGGGATGCATCACCTAATTGGTACCTAGCACAAAGTAGGCAGTCCTGAAACCGAATATGCTCAAGCCACAGTAAACAGACAAGACAGATTGTATTTACATATTTGTGCATATATATGTAACAATAATAGGAGACCTTTATAGTTTTAATCCTAAACTGACGTCCTGCTTGACCATATGTTTTTCACATAGAACTACAGTAAAAGGAGTGGGGGACAACTTCCAGCAACCAATATTTGCATTATTAAACGTTTGTGACTTCAGTAAATACGGCCCACAAGTATCTAGTAACTCACAAGAGAATTTAATTCTTTTCTCAAGGATGACAAATTATTAAAAGTATTTCCTCTATCCCTTGGATGATCATGTTTCTACAAATGGGACCTCCCAAATTTGTCTGGGGGCTCATTTATATTCCAATACATTAGATGGAAAGGAAGAGAATACGTGGTCATGCTTGGCAGTTTTTCATACTTAATTTGAAAATGATACTTTCAGACTCCTAGATCAAGAACTTAATTACATATTTTTAATTCAAGCTAGGAAATATAGTCTAGCTGTGAAAATAAGAAACAGTGAGTGTAGATTTGATGAGAAGAGTATAGTTTCTGGTGCAATGGTTAAATTTAATAAAAATAGAATTTGAAAACTGATTTGAGGATTATATCAAGTAGCACATACTGAAAAAGCGAGAATAATAATACATGGAAGTGCTTTCTGCTGTTATATTACAAGGAGCAGAGCAGAGCCTAAACCCACCCATCTTGGCTACATTTGTGAGGCATTTCAACACAAAATTCCAACTGTCCAACTCACATACTTTTAGCCTTTCTGTTTTAATGTAACACAGTGGATAACTATAAAGAAATTTGCCATTTACAGATACTATTATCCAACACTCTGGTTTAACCAAGCTTAGTTCTTGATGAAATTAAAGTAACCTAGAATAAATATGTGGAGATTTTATCACCAGTAATTGTATATCTGATTGTTTATTTGAAAGTTTTGTTTTCTTTGTAGATATCTAATTGAAGTTAAGTCAGCAGCATTTTACCCACTGTTTAAAAAAATGATCTTAAGGAACTTTTGGGGGAGTTTTCAAGTAGTTTTTTAAAAAGTGTTTGATTATAATTGTTTTCTTTCTTTTTAGCAGATATTTTGGAGATCAAAGATGGGTAGAAAAGACTCTTCCACTACAAAACTTCCTGTCGATCAGTACAGAAAGCAAATTGGTAAGCCAGGTACTTTTGTGAATGGAAATAAAGGAAAAGACAGTCATGTATGTCGATTAAGGAATACATTTTCTGTAATATATGTGACTCACAAAAGTGTAAGACTAAAGAAATACCTTATAGGTTATTAGGAGGAAAAGCAAATATAACCCTGCCTCCTAGCAAATAATAGACTTCATGTTATTGGCTTTTTCCAGTGCTTTTGTGATTTTATCGATGGAATAAAACCAAAATTATTATTATTTTTAGGAATAGATGCTGTTTTATAGTATTTTACATATTATTATTTAATAAATTAGTCCTTTAAATTTAATTTAATTTTAATTTAATTCTGTTGCCTCACAATGACAGTGATTTAATTATTTCAGAATAGAACATTAAAATATACTGAATAAAATATAAATGCCATATGTAGAACTGAACTTAGAAAGACGAGGAAGATCTTTCCAGGAGGCATAAGTGAAGTCTTCTGAGAGAGGAGATGCAAGACTCTGGTGATAAGATCCCATGTGTATCTGTAGATCCTAGGACAGTGTCCCTGGGGAAGGTGGCCATGTAGAGAGAAGACAGCACAGAGACAGACAAGAAGCAGCCTGCTTTGATGCATGCTTTCTCTGTTAGTACACATGACGTGCTTGTCTACAGAATACACATGCACTGGTTAGGTAGAGCATGAAGGAAGACCTGAGATTTCAGAATGTTTGTAGCCTAGGGCCACAGTCTTTAAAGAAAGTGTAATAAAGTAGAAATTAGACACTAAATGAAAACTTCCACTTCTTAACATAACACTCTCTTCCTCTACTCTTTACCTCTATTCATTCTTTTTTAAAGAAAAAAGTAATTAATTAATAACTATTTAAAATCTACATATATTTATATGTACACATACACACGTCAATATATTTCACTATCAAAAAGTCAATTAAAATATACATTATTCCACATAATGGATAAATCCACCTAAAATCTACTCATCAATTTTCTGTTGTACATGGCACAATGTTATTAAATGTAGCTCATATTAGATCTTTAGATGCTGCAACTTGTTTCTGTTTGACTTACATATCCCCATTCCTGTCCTTCAACTTGTGTAGCAACCAAAGATACCCATTACTTCTTTTTTTTATTCTTTTCTTTTTTAGGTTATACTATAATTACATCTGTTGTGGAATATTAGTTGAAGATGTGTTGCATTTGTTTATGCTGTGGAACATTTGCAAAGATGTGTTGCATTCTTTTACTTTGCATTTTTTTAACTCTGTGAAGCTGTGTTATTGTGCCTGATTAAAATACCTGATTGGTCTAATAAAGAGCTGAATGGCCAATAGCGAGGCAGGAGAAAGGCTAGGCAGGGCTGGCGGGCAGAGGGAATAAATAGGAGGAGAAATCTGGGAATGAGAAGAGGAGGAGGAGGACATCAGGGGTCAACCACCCAGCTACCCAGCAAGGCATGGAGTAAGAAGTAGAGAAAGGTATACAGAATAGAGAAAGGTAAAAGCCCAGAGGCAAAAGGTAGATAGGATAATTTAAGTTAAGAAAAGCTGGTTAGAAATAAGCCAAGCTAAGGGAGGGCATTCATAAGGAAAAATAAGGCTCCTGTATTTATTTGGGAGCTGGATGGTGGGCCCCCAAAGTACAAAGCCAAAAGAACCAAATAGTGAAAAAAGAAAAAAAGCAAATAGCTACATACATAATTTCCTCCTTCCTTTGCCCCCTCTAAAATTTCCTATATATCCCCCCTTGCTGTATTTCAAATTCATGACTTTTTTTCATTTATTTTTGACATATATATATATATATATATATATATATATATATATATATATATATATACACATATGACTTCTTAGTTCAATTGACTCAAGTTATCAGGCTGTCGGCAGACTGCAGTAAGAATCTTTGCCAGAATGCAACTTGTGTGGCCTCTAGCCCATTCCAGACAGATCATTTGTTGTTTGAAACTTCATGAGCTGGCCTTCCACTAGCCACATTTCTCTAACATTCTGGTCTTCTGAGCTATACCCCAAAATTGTCAATTAAGCTCTACTACAATGTTATAGGGTTCTTCTTGCCTGCAGGTCCAAGCTCTTTCACATTCCTCCTACAAATTAGTTCCAAAGTCCCCCAAAACAAATGAACAGGTTTGCCACAACCAAAACCCCTCTCTTGGTAACAATTTTCTGTTACTTGCTCTCATCATTGCTGTGATGAAATACCTGACAGAGGCCACTTAAGGAAGGGTTTATTTTGAGTCACCCTTCAAAGGATATGGTCCATCATGTGTGAGAGGGCATATTAGTAGGGGTGTGTAGTAGCTGGTCACATTGCATCCACATTCAGGAAGCAAAGAGGGATGAATGGTGCTCAGGTCTCCTTTTATTCAGTCAAAAAGCTCAGCCAATGGATGCTCTTTTCTGAATTTCTGGTAGAATTCATCTGTAAAGGCATCCAGTATTGAGATGCTTTTAGTCAGGGAACTTCTGATTACTGATTCAGTATCTTTATTTGTTATTTGTCTCTTTAGTATTTCTATTTATATTTGATTTCTTCTTTGTGCCATGGGCTAACAACTCTTTCTAGGAATATATCCATGTTTATATAAATATTCTCATTCCTTCTAGTTATTCAGTTTGTTGGCATATCATTATCCACAGTAGCCTGTTATGATCTTCTTTGATTGAGTTTATTTTCTTGAATTTTTTCCCTGTCTTCATTTTGGTATTTGTTCACTTCCCTTAGTTTAGAAAACCCTTACTCTCTCTTGTTAATGATTCTCATATTGCATTTTAGTCTGTATTTCATGTGATTCTTATCTAGTATTTATTATTTTAATCTCTCTGCTTATTTTGGACTTAATTTACTGTTTGTATATTTTTGAGCTATTTTGAGTTGTTTAGTTGGGATGATTCTCTTTTTTTATTCAGAAATTTTTTATTCATTTTACATGCCAATCACAAATCTCCCTCTCCCCTCCTCCCACACCTCCAGCCTTCCCCCACCCATGCATCCCCATTCCCTCCTACAAGAAGGTAAGGCCTCACATTGGGAGTCAGCAGAGCCTGGTACATTCAGTAGGGACAGGGATGATTCTTATTAATGCAAGTAGTTATTATTTTAAACACTACTCCATGCAGTGTCAGTCCATTTCCTGCTGCTTTATCAGAACTAGACTAATCCTAATAGTATGTAAAGAAGAAAAGATTGAGAAGGTATGCACAGGCTGGCGGCTTGTGTGTGCCTCACTAATGTTTCTTAATATACCATCAGATATCGTGTGGAAACTGAGAGAAATCCTAAATCAGCTCAGTCTATGTTTCTGTTCTACAGTCACCAGTCAACCATGAATCCTTCTTGATCCTGCATAACCCTAACTACCTCCTACCTCCAAGTATTAGTACCATTTGGATTGTGAATTACATTTCAGTGTGAGTTTCTAGCTGTGGCACCTACTTTTGCTGCATGGAATTAATTTGTTCATTTTCATGTGTCACAAAATGTTTCTTTCAATCAGTGATTATTTAAGAGTTATTTACATTTACATCATATCTGTGAATTTTTCTATTTGGCTTGTGTTACTGATGTCTAATTTCTTTGTATTCAGAAAAGATACTTTGAGTGAGTTTAGTTTTCTCATATTTCTTAAAATTTGTTTTGTGCTCTAGCACATCCTGCAGAATGTTAGCATGTCCTCAAAATATGTGTAATCTGTTGCCACCAGATTGGATACTCTGTATTCATCTATGAGGTATATTATCTAAGTCCACTATTTACATTTTGTTGATCTATCGATAAATAAAGCTGCATACTATCAATATATTATTTCCTATTCTAGTGCTATTTCTGGTTTCATGAGCTGTTTGTATGTGTATCTATCTATCTATCTATCTATCTATCTATCTATCTATCTATCTATCTTGTATCTCTGTATCCATTCATCTTTCTATCTCTCTTACCTCCACACACATACATATATGCATGTGTATACTTATGCATATATGTATATACTTTGAAGTTTAGTACATATAAAATATGCCTGCTTAATCTGTAGGTTTAAAAATACATGGATTCAACTAAGCTCAGAATGAAAATTTATTAAAAATTGTCTCTGACCTTAACATGATGAGGGCATGTTTCTTATCATCATTTTGTAAATAATACAGTATTATAGGCTTTGTACTGCATTAGGGACTATACAAAATCTAGAGATGTTTTGAGTTCCACATCTTAGCTCTGTGCTAACAGCATGTGTAGACAGTATCTGAATTCCTGGATGTGAGCATCTACCGAGTGTCCTGGCACTACCCTCTGAAAACTACAGAACAACTACAAACATTTATAATAACTACATCCTTCTCTTGAATTGGTTCCCTTATAATTACATTATGATTTTTTCATTTGTCACTGTTTTTATAAAGTTTGTTTTTGTCAGATGTAAGCCTCGTCACTCCCGTGCTTGTCCTCTGGCTGGCTCAAGTGCCTTCTCTCGCTCTCTGTTGCTCTCGCTCTCCCTCTACAATATCCTTTCTGTTTCTGTAATGACACAGCTTATGTATCATTAAGTCTAAAGTGACTCATCTTGAAGTACTTCCTTTGTGTCTCTTTGTTTCTTTATCGATACATGTAATCCATTTACATTTAAAGTAATTGTCAATAGAACAGGAATTATGTTTGCCATTTGATTGTTTTCTATTTTTTCCATTTTTCCTCCCTTCCTGTTTCTTTGCATTTGATGATTTGTTTTTCATGCTATAAAGTCTTTATCTTTTTTTATATCTACTATTTATGTTTGTCTCTGGACACCCAGAAGCTTACATGGAACATAAAAGTCTAGCTCATGCTGGTAACAACTGAAATTCATACAAAAACTGTGAAGAGTGATTTCTGTGTCATCAGGTTTTGTAGAAGCCTTCTGTGTGGTCCATTTTGGTGGCTTATATTTAGATACAACACTAATACTGATTATGATTTTCAGACATACTTTATATGTTATATATATTTAAATGCCATTGTTTAAGAAAGAAGAATTAAACTGTTCTAAAATTATGACATTTTCTAGTCTATTTTTAATTAATTTCTATTATTTTGTTGCTTAACATTGAAAATTTAATATTTATTTTTATTTTATTATCCCATTTCTCTTATGAATTAAAAAAGTATTTGAAAAGTTTTTTTTTCCTGAGCTGTTTTTGTTTTAAAGTAGTATTGGAAATTCCCCTTCTAGCTTTTGTTTAATTCTCAAGTATTTTTCTCATTATTCATTTTTACATGGACTTTAATATTTTGATTTTATGCTTTTATGTATAGCCCTCAAAATCCTTCTTTTTGGGCAAACAAACTTACTTTATAGCATTTATGGTAAATAAAAGTTCATTATTTCTCCAGTTTCACTTTATATTTATTTAATATTAATTTTCTTCACTAGTTTGCACCCTATCTACATCTCTGAAATATTTGGATTACATCTGTTCATTCTTAAGTATTTAAAAACTTGATTTTCTTTCTTTCTTTCTCTCTCTCTTTTTTCTTTATTTTTTGTGATTTGTATTTATTCCCTGTTTTTATCTGTCACATTGGGTTTACTGAAATTTAATGTTAATCAAGGTTTTTACCATATAGAATATTCTTCTTATTTCTCATATATAATTATTTGTATGTATTACATTTTAGTATTCTTGAAGGCAGAAACTCTTATTTTTATTTGTATCTATTGTGATGTTCACAGAAGGTATTTAATAAAGATTTACTTATATAGCTTTAATTTTTTATTTTTGAGATTAATATAATTACAATATTTCTCCCTTCCCTTTTCTCCCTGCAAACTCTCCTGATAAACTCCACTTGCTTTCTTTCAAATTCATAACCTCTTTTTTCATCAATTATTATTACATGCACATATGTATATATGCACATACATATTTCTAAATGTAAGCTGCTCAGTCTGTATAATGTTACTCATTCACGTTTTCAGGGCTGAGCATTGGTACTGGATAACCTGCTGGTATTCCCTTTCCTAGAGAAGACTATCTCTCCTGTTTCCATCATTCTTTAGTATCCTGTTCTTTGTGAGGACTGGCGCCTTGTGGGCTCTCTTTTTCCACTTTGGCATGTTATTGTTGTTATCCATGTCAGTTTAAATATTTTTAACTTAGAAACTTTACTAAAGAGGTAGTTGTGTAACATTTGTGAAATTTTTGTTTTTTTCCTATGCTTAGTCATTTTTTTTTGTTTTCCTTTAGTATCATAAATCTTAGTGATTGCTTATTTTTATGCTTTTAAAATATGTTGTGGCCTTTGCAGTGTATGATTAATGTTACTATGTTCTTCCCAGCACTGAAAATTATTTGAATTAGCTCAAAGTTTGTTCTGAGATTTACATGTTTAGGGACTAATTTTCCAGGTTGTTTGTTATAATCCAGATATCTGTAGAATTTTGAAGAATTTCTTTTTGAAATTTTACTATTACAAGTATATTAGCTTTATATTTTAGGAAGCACGTGGTATCACTTTATGTGACTTGCAATGGCTCAAGTTGTATATGCTCACAGAGCAAGGTTTCTAATTGTTTCTTATTATGCAATAATATCACCAACTTGGTTACTATTTTAAATAGATATTTTCTTATGAGTATTTATAATTTTGTTTATCTTTAAGATACCAAAATGCAAATTGTTTGCTGATGTATCCACTAGAGTTTCTGATAGATACCCCTAAGAAAGCCTGTTGAGTTTTGGTTTCATAGTGAAATTTCTGTTTGTACATGTAAAATTCTACTGTACATACAGTAAAAATTCATATGGCAGGTCATATGACAGGAAATTATATAACAAATTTTCTTGCTCTTATGTTTAGTTCTGGTAGTACAAGAAAAGATTATAAAATATTTTTGACTTTTGAATAATGGAGGAGGGATTTGAAGCAGTTGAAAATTATCCTAAAAATGTTCAAGACAAGATAAACGTCTGTACTGTTGATTAGCAAATATTATTTGTCAGTACTTTTGGCATGCTGCAAATAACTCATCTTCCAATAATTCATTTGAGTAATTAAATTTAGATTGCAAATTTTCCTTTTCAAATATTTTGACTGTTATCTCTCTTCTTTTCTATTGTATCTTAATTGGTGTGGTCTATATAAATGGACAATAAATTATATATCTTTGTAATAGAGATCAGACAGTGAATAGAACTTGGTATTCATCCCAGACAGAATTATGATTGAATGTATTTGAAAGATTAAAGCACTGAATTTACTTTTTTCTAATTAAAGGCAATTAAAGATTTGCAGACACAAATAAAAGACAATGAATTGAGGAGGAAGTGTAGGAGCGAGTCCATTTGCAGGTGAAAGGATGTGCCTTTGAAGCAGAACCAGCTGCATTTCCATCTCGAGAATAACAGTTGAGGAAGCTTTTCTGCATGTGCTTGTTTGATAGCATAATGTAGTCATAAGCAGCTTATGCAGTATTCAGAAAATACAGAGCATTAATGTTTAAAGCAGCAGCAAAGGCAGAAGAGCAGGCTGCCACATAATGATAATGAACATGGCCAATATGTAGTTGAAAGAAAAACAGTTTGCTTCTAAAAAGATGACCATTTACAAAACAGTCACCAGATATTCACATGATAATGAACCTGAGCAACTGCCTCAACAAAGGGCAAAGATACAGTCTTCTTTCTGGCCAAGGGTAAAGAATTGAATAGGACAGAGCCAAAGGCAGTTGTCTTGTTTTTGTTTGTTTGTTTTTACTAAACTAGGGAATTCCTACTTAAAGCTATGTAATATTAAAAGCAAATACTACTTTAAATATGAAATAATTCCTTACAAATAAATGTTTATATTGATTTAGAGCATCATATAAATTACTGTATCCTTTCCTAAAACAATGTGGTGTGAGGAATGATTATTGATAATGAGTATAGTATTAAAATTTATGATTTTTTTTTTTTTTTTTTTTTTTTTTTTTTTTGGTTTTTCGAGACAGGGTTTCTCTGTGTAGCTTTGCGCCTTTCCTGGAACTCACTTGGTAGCCCAGGCTGGCCTCGAGCTCACAGAGATCCGCCTGGCTCTGCCTCCCGAGTGCTGGGATTAAAGGCGTGCGCCACCACCACCCGGCAAAATTTATGATTTTTACTAAAAATATTTAGAATATATATATATACATATATATGTGTATATATATTGTTTAAATATTTGTTTCCTTTAAAGGAAAGTGTTCTTAAATATATTTTAATGTTACTGAATATATAATATGAAATTTTAAATAATATTTTATTAATTCTTTGATAATTTCATACAATATATTTTTATCATACTTACCTCCTTAACTTTTCTTAGATCTACCCTCACCTCCCTACCTACCCAACTTCCAGTTTTCTTCTGTATCCACTTCTTATTCTCTGTACATTGACCAGTTGAGTTGGGGTCTTTATGTTAATTGTCATCTACTGCAAGAAGAAGCTTCTCTGATGAAGGTTGATAGATACACTGATTTATAAGCCATTAGGAGTTGTTTTAATACTATGTCCACTTAGCAGAATAATAGTATTGGCTTCTCTTCTCCCATGGGCCTTTAACCTGTTTAACAACAGGTTTTTGGTTGTATTAATAGTGCTAGATAAGGTTTCTGTCTAAAGGAGCTTGTTTTAGATCCTTTCAAAAGTTGTGGGTGACTTCCATACATTTATGCCACCATTGAACTCAGTGGGTATATCTTTAAACATAAAAAATGAAATTATGTCATTTGTAGAAAAAAGGACAGAGCTAAAGATTATTATGTTAAGCAAAATAATTACAACTTAGACAAAGATCATATTTTTTTGCCAAATACAGAATCTAAATTAATCCATGCACACACATACACATCCACACACATGATTTTTTAAAAACAGTGTCATGTGGCAGACAAGATGGCTCAGTGAGAAAGGTATTTACCACCTAGCCTAGTGACTTGAACTTGATCCCTGGGATCAACATTATGGAAGAAGAGAAGTGACTCCAGAGAACTGTCCTCTGACCTCCACACATGCACACCATAAATACATGAAGAAATCTTTTAAAAGAGTATCAGAATTCTATTGGAGAAATGAAGTATAAAACAATTAATAAGAGTAGGGAAGAAAATTATGATGTGATTTTTCTTGAGTATACAGAAATAATGCAGAGAGTGTGCTAGAATGCTTATGGTGTATTGAAATATCTGACAGTGTATCTTTGGAAGGAAGAATTTATTTTGCCTCATGGTTTCAAATGTCGTAGTCTATAGGCTTTTCATTCTAAGCCCATGATGAGCTTTCATGACAGCAGGAGCATGTGACAGAAATCAAAAGACAAGGGTCTGGGGACCAGTTCTAACCTTGGAGAGTTTGACTCCAGTGATCTACTTCCTCCAGGAATATCCAACTTCTTGAAGTGTCCATCACCTCCCAAAATTAGATGACCAGCCAAGAACCAAGCCTTCAGTACACTTCATGTCCAAATGGTAACAGAGCAGATGACTGAGGTCCCCAAATGGCTTCTTCCACAAACACGATAAATATGTTTATTATATATTTATGCATGATGTATATGTATATTTAACATATGAGCTGGCAACCTATACCTAAAAGAAGGAAAACTTGTGCTAACACAAAAATCAGTGTGATTATCTTCAGTGGCTGGAATATCAGTTTATTGTTCCCTATATAAAACTTAAGCAACTGTCTGAGAAATACTCTGGACATTTATTCACATTTATTTATTGTTATAGGTACTTGGAGATTGAATCCAGAGTCCTGTGCATACTAAACCACTAAACTACTTTATCTACCCTGATTGTATTATTGACATATCCAAAATCAAATGCAAGCTTAATACTTTTCATATAAAATCTAGATTAGCTAGTTTCAGTAACTAAGGACAAGTACTCTAAATACAAGGATGTAGGGACTTCTGTGTGTTACAGTTTTTACAGTCATGTGGGCATGTTTCTGTCTTGAAGCCATAAATATCTACTTTTTGTATACACATGAATACCACATCTGTAACTACAGAATTAGGAATGGAAATGCAAGAGGATTGTTGCAAGTTCAAGGCCAGCCTCATCTATATAACAAGGCAGTCAAAAATGTAAAAAAAATGCACTTGTTAAAAGTTTCCCTAGCCAATAAGCCTACCCTGCACCAATTGGGAACAGGTAAGGCCCCATCGCCAGACTGAGAAGACCAGGTCCCTGGCCACTAGCCCTGGGGTCACAATTCATGCCCCTCCTCCAAGCCATTATAGCGCCATGGACCAGACAGCTGCCTCTTCCCCTGCCCCCTCATCAAGAAATCCATCACCTGCAACACCAGCAACCACCAGAAACATAAGCCCACCCTGCACCGATTGGTAACAGCTGCTCCTTGAGACAGAGCCCACTAGTGCCCATTGGGCTAAGAGCTGCCCCCAGAGACACAGAATCCATCAGCACTGAATGAACCAAGAGCCCGGATTAGACCAAGAGCTCCCATTAGACCAAGAGTATCAGTCAGACCAAGAGAGGCTCCCTCAGACACAGACACCACTTGCATAGAGTTGGGGAAGAGATGTGCAAAAATACAGTCAACAACGTAAAGACCAATATGACACTATCAGAACCTAGTGGTTCTACCTCAGCAAGACCTGAACATCCCAACGCAGAAGAAGCAGAAGAAATCAACCTTAAAAATGACTTTAAGAAGATGATAGAGTCCTTTAAAGAGGAAATGGAAAATTCCCTTAAAGAAATGGAAGAAAAGACAAACAAAAAATTGGAAGAAATCAATAAAGAAGTTGAGGTAAAGACAAAAAAATTGGAAGAAATCAATAAATCCCTTAAAAAGGTCAAGAAAAAGCAATTAAACAGTTGAAGGAAAGAGTCCAAGATTTGAAAACTGAAATAGAGGCAATAAAGAAGACACAAACTGAGGGAATACTGGAAATGGAAAATCTGAGTAAATGATCAGGAACTACAGCTGCAAGCATAACCAACAGAATGCAAGAGATGAAAAAGGGAATCTCTAGTGTTGAAGATACGATAGAGGAAATAGATTCATCAGTCAAAGAAAACACTAAAGCCAAAAAAGTCATAACACAAAACATCCAGGAAATTTGGGACACCATGAAAGACCAAACCTAAGAGTAATAGGGATAGAAGATGGAGAAGAATACCAACTCAAAGGCACAGAAAATATATTCAATAAAATCATAGAAGAAAACTTTCCAACCTAAAGAAGGAAATGCCTATGAAGATACAAGAAGCTTAGAGAACACCAAATAGACTGGATCCCCCCCCCAAAAAAAAGTCCCCTCATCACATAATAATCAAATCATTAAACATACAGAATAAAGAAACAATATTAAGGGCTACAAAGGAAAAAAGGCCAAGTAACATATAAAGGCAGACCCATCAGAATAACACTTGACTTCTCAATGAAGATTCTGAAAGCCAGAAGTTCCTGGACAGATGAGATGCAGACACAAAGAGACCATGGATGCCAACTCAGACTATTATATCCAACAAAACTCTCAATCGACATAGATGGAGTAAACAAAATATTCCATGATAAAACCAGATTTAAACAATACCTATCCACAAATCCAACCCTACAGAAAGCACTAGAAGGAAAAATCCAACCTAAGGAAGTTAAATACCCTGAAAAAACATAGACAATAGATTATCCCACACCAACAAATACCAAAGAATCCAATTTAAAAAATGGGCTACAGAGCTAAACAGAGAACTCACAACAGAAGAATCTGAAATGGCTGAAAGACATTTAAGGAATTGCTCAACATCCTTCATCATCAGGGAAATGCAAATAATTCTGAAATACCTTCTTACACCTGTAGAATGGCTAAGACCAAAAACACTGCAGACAGCTTATGTTGGAGAGGATGTGGAGCAAGGGGAACACTCCTCCACTGTTGGTGGGAGTGCAAACTTGTACAGCCACTTTGGAAAACAGTATGACGGTTTCTCAGAAAATTGCGAATCCATCTTCCTCAAGACCCAGGTATACTACTCTTGTGCATATACCCAAGGAATGCTCAGTCATATCACAAAGACACATGTTCAACTATGTTCATAGCAGCATTATTCATAATAGCCAGAACCTGGAAACAGCCTAGATGACCCTCAACTGAAGAATGGATTAAGAAAATGTGGCATTGCCGGGTGGTGGTTGTACACACCTTTAATCCCAGCACTCAGGAGGCAGAGGCAGGCGGATCTCTGTGAGTTTGAGGCCAGCCTGGTCTACAGAGCGAGATGCAGGAAAGGCGCAAAGCTACACAGAGAAACCCTGTCTAGAAAAACCAAAAAAAAAAAAAAAAAAAAAAGAAAGAAAGAAAGAAAATGTGGCACATATACACAATGGAGTACTACTCAGGCAAATAGATTAAACTAGAAAAATACCATCTTGAGTGAGGTAATCCAGACTCAGAAGGATAAACGTGGTATGTATTCACTCATAAGTGGATACTAGATGTAAAGCAAAGGATAACCAGACTGCAACCCACAGCTCCAGGGAGGCTAGCTAGCAGGGAGGACCATAAGAAGGACACATGGATCACCCAGGGAAGGAGTAATAGATGAGAGCTACATGAGCAAACTGGGGGTGAAGAGGGTTAATGGAGGGCAAGGTATGGGGGATGAGAACATAGGGGAATGGAAGGTTCAAGCTGGAACAAGGTTAGAGTGGGAGAGCAAGGAAAGAGATACCATGATAAATGAAGACATCATGGGAGTAGGGAGAAACAAAGTGCTAGGGAAGTTCCCAGGAATCCACAAAGATGACCCCATCTTAGACTACTGGCAATGGTCAAGAGGGTGCCTGAGCTGGCCTACTCTGGTGATCAGATGGCTGAATTCCCTAACTGTCATCATAGAGCCCTCTCCAGTGACTGATGGAAGCAGATGCAGTGATCCACAGCCGGGTGCCAGTCCAAGCTCCAGGAGTCTAACTGATGAGAGAGAGGAGGGACTCTATGAGCAAGGGACATTGAGATGGGAAAATGTACAGAGATGACCAAGAAAACTAGTAGAAATGCATGAACTGTGGACTAATATATGAGGAGCCCCCATGATACTAGACTAAGCCCTCTGGATAAGTGAGACGGTTGTTTAGTTTGAACTGTTTAGGGGTCCCCCAGGCAGTGGGATTGGGACCCGGCCCTGGTGCATGAGCCGGCTTTTTGGCGCCTTTTGCCTATGGTGGGACACTTTGTGCAGCCTTGGTGCAGGGAGGAGGGGCTTGGACCTGATTCAACTGAATGTATCAGACTCTGCTGACTCCCCAGGGGAGACCTTGCCTTGGAGGAGGTGGGAATGGGGCGTGGGTTAGGGGGAAGGCTGAGAGGGCAGGAGGAGAGAGGAGAGGGAAATCTGTGGTTGGTATGTAAAATGAATAGAAAATCTCTTAATAGCAAAAAATAAATGAAAAAAAAAGTTTCTCTGGCCATGATAGAAAGATAGAGTTTGAGTTTCAAGAACTTAGTGGATGCCCTGTGAGTGCTCTCACTGTAAAATGCATTGTACAGTGTATGTTATTGCATGTCATGGACCAGAAGGGGAATGGGAAATTAATGCCAGATGTGTTGTTTGGAAATGTGCCAGATGCACACTAATTTTAATAACATCCATTTTAAATACACTTTTAGAAATTTGTATCCACCTCAGTGATAATCGAGGTTTGTTCTGTAAAAGACTATAGGTGGAATAGGGTTACTTAACTAATGGTTTTACGGCACCACAAGTTGAATGGCAAATTCTTACTGTCACATTGACTCTAATACCTATCTAGTTTATGTTATGATGGAGCATTATATAAAATAATGAAAATTACTTATTAATCATTTTAAAAATCATCATTCGTACTTACTTTTCTCCATTTTTCGTTAGGATTCTTATAAGGCAATGAATGAGAGTGTTTTCTTTCTGCTGATATCTGTGATCTTGACATTTATTTTCGTATTTTCGTTAGAAATGTGCTTGGTCGCCCTGAGCGGAGACGCCGTGTCACCGTTTTCATTCTTCTCAACCGTTTATGTCACAGTGGGACTAACATAAGAGTAACTCGACCATTGAGATGTGAAATCAGAAGGAAGCCTTGTCAAGTTTTTTCCTTGTTTTTTTTTTCAGCAAAATTAAATGTTACTAATTTAAAGTGGGTCAGAGTCATGTTTTTCTGCTAATTATTTAAATTTAGAACATTTGATATCCATTTTTTTTTACAATTGACTCTTTTATGCATCATTAAATCCCATTAACAAATAACACTTATTAATCTTCTGCTGGTAGATGAGAGTGACTACCCTGCACCAGTGTGAAAACAATCTCTTTTTAAGAACTAACACACAGCCCCTCAGCCAGAGAAACACTTGGATGTGTCTAATGAACTCAACTGGAGCACTTCTCCATCACTACTATCCATTTAGCTCACTTCTCTGCCATTTCTATTTCTAAAAATCTATATAGAAGTTCAAAGGTACTTTTGAATCATTAGCAGATACATTATGAAGCAGATGTATCACATTAATTTTTTATGACATATTTTAGTTTAAATCAACTGCTTTCAGATTTATTTGAATATGACTAGGATGTGGAAATTTGGAGTGAAACATTGTATCATTTATATAAGGTAACTGTGTGGATAAGCTCTGGAAACTGACCTCTGGGAGGAAAGCGGGTAAAGTGTGAGTCAGGGAGCAGAGCGAGGATATGAACTATGCTATACTGTCCTGTTAACTGTTGCTCAGAAAAGTATGTTATACTTTTGTACTTAAAACTACAGCCACTTGTTTCTTTAAGAGAATTTTTTTAAATATGTATTTTTCTTGGTAATACTTTTGTTGTGAAATCTACTTTTTTTTTTTTTCCTGAGGCTGAGCACTGCTTCATTTATAGCTTGTCAGTGGGGTCACCAGATGGTACACCAAAACCAGAAATTTTGTGACACTAACTCAATGTTGCTTCTTTTTGGCTGTGAAATGTGGTGAAGAAGATTGAGTGTCATATCTAAATGTCACTGTCCTCTGTCATATTAGTCATGTCTGTTCTGTCCTCTGGCGAAAGGAATGGAATTAGACATACTTTGTTCTAATGAATTTAGGGAGTTAAAAGCCAATTCCTTATAGATTCCTCTTTTAGTCTCAGAGAAAAATGACCAAATATTTCTTAATCATTTGAATAGTTAATGTATCCACAATATTATAAATTTAATGGGAGTTATTTTTAATTGCTAAAGCAATTTATTTCATAATTGATTATATATATGATTTTATAATATATATACATATATATTCATATAATTATATATATTCATGTGTTAGTGCCTTTATTTCAAAGGACACACTTACTGTGAATATATTATTCTCTAAAAAATAAAAATTATAATTTTGTTTTGACATCCTGTGCATCAAATCAAGATGTCTGTCAGGCTCTTCTTTTGAAGTCAAAGGGTATCAGTCTTTGAGTGACGTTTATGGTAGTCTCACCTGTGAGTATCCACACAGTTCTCTGTCCATGTTTTACTTTTTGTAAACATTCTTTGACATTTTATAGGTGATTGTGAAATTTGAATTATACAGAAACATAACTCATTGTCTGAAATTGTTTCTTTCTAGGTAAACAGGATTATAAAAAAACCAAACCTATTTTACGAGCAACCAAATTAAAAGCAGAAGCAAAGAAAACAGCACTAGGCATGAAGGTATACTTCCATTTGATCAGGGTATAATGTGATGTATTATGTATGTCAGTTCATTTTACACAACTGAATTGTGTAACTGTTGAATTCTGAACATCTTAAGCTAGTTCAGTCTCAATAATGTATCAAAAGTAGAGGTTTTTGTAAAATAATTTACTTATTGGAAAACATCATTTCTATCTTGAAATTTTGAGGACTCAAAATAAAAGTTACAATTAAAGTAATAGTATATACAGTACACAGAAAACAATTTTCTTCTAAAACTACTGTTCTAGCTATTATAACTATTGTTCAAACATTTCAACCATGTATGTGGGTTAGTCAGATCCTTTGACTCCTTGAATTTCACGATATAGTTGTATACATAGTTGTAATACAACTGTCTTTTTGTTGTCTCTAGAAGTCTGTATAATGAAATTCTAATGATACCCTCAGACTTGTCCTTTAGGCCACCCAGTGTTCATCTGCTTCGGAGAGAGAAGTGCCGCTGAGAATGATGGCAATGGATAGTAGTCCAGTGTGCTAACAAAACCAAAATGATTTTATTGGTGTTCATGTCAAATGTTCACCAAATATTTAGAATGAAGTAAACTAGGTAGGATAATCCATTTAGAACTAATACTATCGAATGTGTAAATTAAAAATGACCAATACAAATATTTTATGTAAATATTAAACTGCTAAAAGAAGATTTGGGTTTCATCTGGCAGATAAAAAATCAATTTTTCTAAGTTATAGCTTATAACAAATGCCAAGGTATTAGCAGCAAGCTGTAACAGCTGTTGAACTGCCAGATGATGTATTTGGTTATTGTCCAGAACTTGCTATTGTGATCATGAACACTGCCTGCCTTTTGCCTCTGATTGCTGATTTTGATCAAGCTTTACTGTGTGGTGTGCTGTTTTCACAACACAGTCTCCTCAGTTAGTGTTTCTGGCAGGTTTTAATGAAAAAAAAAGGTTTGTTTTTTTTTTTTATTTAAAAGAGTGATTTATCTTTTTAGTTTTTTATACTTCACATGTGATTGCATTCATGTAATTCATGTAAAAGACATTATATGGCATGGGGTTTTTAAAAAGCAATGCTTAGCTTTCATTTTCTGTTTGGCCACATGGTGATTGACTCTTATCATAGGAACAATTTTAATATTGTCCTCCAAGGAAACAGTTAATATTTGCTTTTATGTTTCACAACATACTAGGGATTTATAATGGAAATATTAGTGTAACAAAAATATATTTCTAGCATAGTTTAATGAATAGTTATATATTAAGATTATTGAAATAATGCAGCCTTTCATATATTTATATACTACATTTTTATGCATACCACCTATTTAATTTGCTATTACAATTTTGGTTTTGCTTTGAGGAAATAACTGTGTTCTGATTATAAGTTAAAATAGTGTACAGTGCTATTAGCTAATATCTGTTTTAAAAACTGTGAAGAATTACTTTTTCTTAGCTTTCTTTTACAATAAAAGTATACACTGAAAAGTGTCTAACATTAGAATATAGATCTATTTTAATAATTTAGCATATCATTCTGATTGGTGATCCTTGGAAACAAAGACTTTAACTACTATTTTCTTTTCATAAAACTGTGTGTTCAGAGGCCATTACCATTATATGAAACTTTTAAGAAGGAGAACCATGAAGGTGTCTTACATTTCAAATCTAGCATACTAATTAGTTTGCCCTGTCAGACTTTGATTGCCTTGTCATTTTGCCGTAGGATTTTAAATAACAGAGTTTCCTTCAGCAATTGTCTTTTAATGCTTTTTAATTTCCCTGGTGAGTGATTTTATCCATATTGATAATGTCAGAGAAGCAACTGAGAACTAATGAACATCAAACATGTTTGACTCTTATCTACTTGATACAGGATGACCATAATGTCATATTATGTTACTACTGTACTACTTTTGAGTGAGTCAAAGTTATACTCTTCAAATGATATTCAAATAATATGAATCTACAGGAAATATGAACAGGTGCATGGAAGATAAAAAGACACCAATGACCACAAAACTGAATATGTCATGACAGGCCTGAGATCATATCCTTGTGAACCTCACTGTTGGCATGAGTCATCTGACTAAATCTAAGAAGCTGTATTTGTAGTTGGAGACTATGTCCTTCACCTCAGAGCTGCCAGCAGATCTAAAGAGTAGACAGAATTGAACTTACCACATCTAAGGCATCTGTGACTATTAGGTGATAGGGAAAACCCAAAATCAGCTGTGGCTAGTTTGTATAAATTAGACCCATGAATATTTGTCAGGGCCTTCCTTACTTTGACTGTCCTTGCATTGTGTAGCCATTATGATACAAAGTGCTCTTGGATTTGCTGTGGGGTTAGTATTACAAGCATTAGTGATTTAAACCCCTTAAAACATCACATACTTTTTTTTTTTTTTTTTTTGGTTTTTCGAGACAGGGTTTCTCTGTAGTTTTGCGCCTTTCCTGGAACTCACTTTGTAGACCAGGCTGGCCTCGAACTCACAGAGATCCTCCTGCCTCTGCCTCCCAAGTGCTGGGATTAAAGGCATGCGCCACCATCACATACTTTTAATAAGCTTACTATGAAAGTTATATTGGTATTACTTGATCCAATTTTACTTACAAATCACTATAAGCTATTGCAATATTATAGAACCTCTAAAGAGATGAGTAAAATGTGATTGTCTTGTAAAGAGTGTACTGGAAATCACCCCCAGATTGAATTACCATATTAAACCAAGTGCACTGAGCCTTGAGATGACCAGTTGAGAAGTAGGCATTTGCCATTTAAGGCTTCTGGCACCTTGTTCTAAACATACAATTGAGTTATAGAGAATGTTTTTAGAGGAACGATGAATGGTTTCAGCTTAAAAATAAAATTAGTTTATTTTTCTTTTTTGGAAAATAATTTTTATACAATATATTCTGATTATGGTTTTCCCTCCCCCAACTCCTCCAAGATCCTCTCCCACCTTCCCTCCCATCCAAATCCACACCCTTTCTGTCTCTCTTTAGAAACCAAACAGGCTTCTAAAGAATAATAATAAAATAAAATAAAATAAACAAAACCAGACAAACAAACTGGAATAAGACAAAACAAACAAGCAGAAGAAAAAGAGTCAAAGAAAAAGCATGCGAAACACATACAGACGCAGAGACACAATTTGTTGTACATATCACTAAAATTCTCATAGAATGCAGATACCTGTGTTCCCTGACCTGTAGAAGGAAACAAATGTACATTTGCTTATTTTAAATGTCTATTAGAAAAACATAGTCATCACAAAGAATAAGAATAGAAAACTTAGCTTCTCCACATCAATAAAAAATTCAGTGTCAAGCAGATCCTGTCAGCATCCCTTTGGGATGAACAGCTTGAAATGTTGTTTGTTCTTTTTGTTATTTCTGGTTTAAATCTGAACAGCAGCCAAATCATGGAAAGGGCGTCATATGCCTACAGGTGTCTAAGGTTATAGGCACAGCCTCTGGCACCCTGAAAGCTTAATTTCGAGATTTGATCATGGCATGAAACTTCAAAACAGTCATCTTCCACGGTGTTTGCCTCCACCAAAAGGCATTTTGAAGAAAAGTGTTTGTGACATCCCTTTCAGTGATTTGAAGTCATTTGCATGCCATACACTGCCCAGACAGCATTGAAGTACAGGGGTTTTTCTATGCAAAATCTCAACTTTCTACCCTTAACATTCTTCTCAATACCTCTGAATATCCAGAATGCATTTAATGAGGGAATGACAGGTCATCGTAAGGATAGTGAATGGAAAAACAGCAATTAAGAGTGCTTATCAGTAAGATGAGAAACAGCCTTGAACCAGAATACAAATTTCATTCTCTCACTGAGCTTCTGGAAGTGATGACCGCTGTTGATCAGTTGTGTTGTCCACTCTACAAAGCAGATGGAGTTGGTGGTTGTGTCACTTGTTTATTACATCCTCTTAAAATTAGTAGCCGTTTAACCAGATGGGCCTGGGAGCCCAGCTGTGGCTGGGAGAAAATGAATGAAACCTGCCTGATGCTGCCATGCCCTTTGGAGATGCCAAAGTGTTCCAGCTGTAACAAAGAAAATTTCACTCTCACTTGACATTACATTGATATATTAGATTTTAAAAATCGAATCCCACAAAATTATTGACACAGTTTTTTACCCTGTAGTTTCTATCAATATTTATTTTCATAGTCTGGATATCTAAATAAATATAATCAAGAAACTGCAAATCTGTACATAATGTGTTTGTATTTTCAACATTCACCTGAAATTTCATGTTGATTATATATCAAAATCATTTTAATTTTTTTTAAAGTTTAATAGGTGGCACATGTTGAATTATTTATTTTACATTCATATGAAATGTGAAATATATTCATACAAATGCAAATGAATTGCTTCCCCGTGAAACAATGCCAGGTAAGGGATATAATACAAAAGTGAAATCAGCAGGGTTTTTTAGAGCATTTTGGATCCTGAACTGGACTCTGTTCTTTTGTCAGTGCAGTAAAATAGCATATTAATATTGAGAAAGATATTTTGCAATACAGACACACACTGATATTTTTGAAGGAAAATGAAGTTTTATCATATGTTAAGTTTTACCCATTACTTAATATAAATGATTGATATAATCAACATCAAAATACCAAAGGTAGAATATAATCCCTGTCTTCAGAGCTAAGAGGAGTTACACTAGCTTATACCTTATGAACTCAGAGTTCACTTTTTTACCCCACTGGGTAAATTACTGAGTTTAGAGTTATAAACAGTAGAATGCATAGCCAGGCATGTTGGCACTAACCTGTAATCCCAGCACTCTGGCTGGAGACTAAGGTTGGAAGTGAGGGAGCTGGAAGCCAGGCTCAGCCATGTAACACGTTAGAGGCCAACTTGACTCAAAAACGGAGGAGACAGAAGGAAACAGAGAAAAGAAAAAGGAAACCAAGCTCAATAACAATTAGTGGAAAAGGGGCCATGAATTGGAAGGAGAACAGGGAGAGACATATGGGAAAGTTTGGGAGCGGAAAGGAAAGGGTGACGTTTGGTAATTCTATTATAATCTCAATAAAATGAGTGTGAAGCTTATGTTTGTATAGGATTTATTTCCTGCAATCAATTATCAGGGCATTTCTTCCCAACAGGAAATTGAGTGATAATTTGTAAAAATATCTTCTGGTAAATCCTATCACTAATAAATAATATAATACTCAAAAAATAGTTACATGAGGTCAATTAGAGACCAGTTCAAATATATAAGCACAAACTACATTGATTTCACTTAAATTTTTGATGACAAAGTTAAGAAATATATTAAAACAATAAATTTAAATTTTACCACCAGAAAAATCTTAATAGAAATGCCTCACCCACTTATGTACTTGCTTTTGCAATATGTATTGTCTTATGAAAAATAGATTACTTATTAATAATAATTGAGTTGACATTATTTATCCTGCACCATGGAGTGATATTGTTATTGTATGTGATAAAACTAGTCTCTCTTCGTCAGCTCAAGTCTACTGTTTTCTCCTCCCCAGGAAGTCGGCCTCATGCTTGCAGCTATCCTGGCCCTCCTACTGGCTTTCTATGCTTTCTTTTATCTCCGGCTGTCCACAAATATTGACTCTGATCTGGACCCAGATGAAGATTAGCTGAACAGCAATCAATAAAGGAAAGGAAATAATTCTGATAAGAGCATCCTTGGGGACAAATACTTTGCCAGTTTCCCAAACTATAACATTTTGAATATTTTCTTCTTGGTACTGTCAGTTTGCAGAAATATCTTTGTACCTAGCGGCATAAGATATCTGGAGAACTTACCAAGCAATCTAGAGTCACGCATGCTACTCAATACTTTGTAAATCTTTCTGCACTGGCAGATCCTCTATTCATGATATAGTTGGATAACACGGTTTTCAAATGTCTTCCCAATTTACATGTATAACTCAATCAGTTACACATAACTAAATCTGTTTTATCCTATGTATATTGTAAAAAAAAGTATCCATTGTCATTTGCAGAAGCATACTCAAAATTATATTCAGAACCTAAGAATGAACAG
Organism: Peromyscus californicus insignis; assembly: GCF_007827085.1. Lineage (NCBI taxonomy): Eukaryota > Metazoa > Chordata > Mammalia > Rodentia > Cricetidae > Peromyscus > Peromyscus californicus. The sequence continues at coordinate 148,737,921 of NW_026294573.1, forward strand.
AAAGTAATGGAAATTTTTAGTTTACAAAGAAGCGTGCTTTCTTTGCAGACATATTTGATATCATTAGGGAGACTATCTGCACATACATCCACAGGAATCTTTTCCTTCCTTGCCAACTGTTAGTGCACATGCGCTGCCTCACAAATGGCACCTGGATGACAGAAGCTCAAAGAGTCACATATGTCCCTAAAATCGACTTCCTTTCCTTTTGGGCTGCCTGAACTGGTGTAAACAGAAAGTTCAGTTGATCTTGATTTTAATTAACTTATTACTCCATTAATATAACAGTGGAATTCTATATTAATTATGTTGTTCTGGCTGCCTGCAGTATCAGTTTGCCCCTCTTGTTAGGGAGCTATGTAACAATCTGCCATTTAATTGCACAGGGTTTTTCACACTGCAGAATTAGCAGGGGTGTACCTACACTGAATCATTTTATTGGGCTGTCTCTTTAAGCATTTCAAAGGCATTTTTTTAAACTTACATTTTGTCTCTTTAGAATTAATTCCCACACTGTAAAGAAAAATAAATAATAGAAAAATATATATCACATGTTACTTTCATCTGTACTTTTCTGTAAAATTTGTCAATATATTTTGTGTTATATATAGCATAAAGAATATTCAATACTTTATTGGCAATCAGAGTTTTAATAGAATTACATTTTGTCTCTTTAGAATTAATTCCCACACTGTAAAGAAAAATAAATAATAGAAAAATATATATCACATGTTACTTTCATCGGTACTTTTCTGTAGAATTTGTCAATATATTTTGTGTTATATATAGCATAAAGAATATTCAATACTTTATTGGCAATCAGAGTTTTAATAGAATTCTAAAACACATGAACACATAAAGCTTAGAAAGTTCTGTGGTATACACACACACACACACACACACACACACATATCCACAGAATTGATATTCACTCCTATCTGATATAAAGATGTATAGAAAATGGCTATCTTGAAATATATGCAGAGTTTTGGAGTGTATATTGACTTTCTGAAAAACAAATACAATTCTAAGAACATTTCCTTACTTGCCAAGAGACAGAAGCTCTAATAAATACTCTAGGAGTTCATCTGGCTTTATAGCATAGTTTCTAAAGAACAGATATTCTTTGGTACTTTTGAGTATGTCAGTGTAGCATTTGTTCTGTCGAATCTTTGAAGTAGCGTAATTCATTTCATCGGTGTGAACAGCCAAAGGTTCCAGGATCCTCACAGATTATTTATGCCAAACATCGGAGGGCAAAATGTAGCCAGTGTTCTTTGCTGGATCCTTCCTCTTGAATTCCCAGACTCAAGAGACAGAGGAAGAGTTTTGTATACTCACCACAGAGGACCCATCCAAGTGGCATTTGTAGGAAAGGTTGCAGCATTTTATGCCATGTGGTATATCTGTTCGCGAAGTGGGAGGCAAGGGAATATCCAAGCTGGCATTTTGGATTTGATGGGCCTTTTACTTTCCTGAGTGACATGCCACATGTCAAGAAATACTGCTTTCTTCCAGTCTCATCACATTTACGTGAGCAATTTTCATTTAGTTATTTCCCTCCCATATGGTGTTAAAAACAGTCACATCCAATAAAGCTTATTTCTGGTTTTCAGTGTAATTGAAGTGAGAGAATATGTAATAATTGCTTATCAGATACCTGTCCAGGTTAGATGGTAGCGCAGTTCACAGTATTCAAAATAGATGTGCACCTCCCGGAAATGTTTGACAAGTGGCTGTTCTGAGAAAAACTGCACCATTCTGTTCTATTCATGAGATGTGCTTTGGAGAGAAAATGTTTCTATAATAATAAATATCAGTTGAAATGTACTGTAATAATAAGCAAGTTTCACCACCTGAATTTCTGCCTGTCCTGCATCCGTTTGTGTAGCGGGTTGATTATGACATTCCCAGAAAACAAATCCCAGGCTAAAAGCTTTGATTTCAGTAAACAGCAGGTAAGCAAGATGATAATATTTTTACATAATACTATTTTATATAATAAAATGCAAATTTCTTGAACTCACATTAACAGGAAACAGCCAATCTCATAAACAAAGACACAAGGCTGAATGTCTAGTTTGAATATTTCAAGATAGAAAGATGTTAGCTTCCTACTGTTTCCGAGGACTACACTTTTGACTAGTGGGTAGTATTTGTTGTCAATGTGGGCTTAGAATCAGGTTCGACATGGCTATTTTCCCCACAATAACTTACTCTGCTCAGAGTGATGGATGACAAAATCGGAAAACATTATAGGTCTTTTAAAGAACTTTGGAATCCTTCAATGTGTGATGTCACATAGATTTCCAACCAAGGCCAGATAGCTAAGGTATAACCTGTGGAGAGTTGCAAATGAGGTGCAAAGCTTATGATTTCCCATGAAAGTTTAGATAAAAATCATTTAAATTTATTTGAGGAGAAATATTGTAAAAATATAACATCATTTAATATTTCTTTCTAAAAAAATCCCAAAGACCTATTTTTAGTGCAAATATAGGGTGGCCTGTTTTGCAAGTATAAAATATAAAGTGTTTATGAAGAACTTCTTCATAAACAGTGATGACATACTTGAACCCCAACCAATGATGGTAAGATCCTGAGAATATGAGTTTTCTTATTTCTGTCATTCCAGTGTGTGGTCATCTACCCATGAATTTAAATGCATGTAGGAATTTGGTTTAGTGTATTTTAGTTGCCTCAGAGTGATTTTTTTTTTATATAGTAGATGCTAAAAATTTTTTTGAATTTAATAAATATATCTAAGCCAATATTAACCCAGAATTTAGCATTTATGGTTGACTGGTATATTGGAAGATTATATATATATATATATATATATATATATATATATTAGATATTAGATATAATTAATTTCTTGCAGAATCAAACAACTAATACAAAGTCAATATGAAATAGGAACATCAGTCTTTTTAAGGAAATCAATGCATATTTATTTAAAAACATTCTTAGCATTTCATGTCAACTTACCATACATATGCATTTCAGATGAAAATAAAATTAAATTTTTATTATAATGTTTACGTGAATACTAAAACACTCAGTTTTTTATGCTCTAAAAGTATATAGTCAATAATAATCATTGGAGTGAATTGTACATTAGGTAGGCTTCATGAATAAATGCTTAGAAATTAAACATATTTCTATTTTAATGTACTACATCTGTAACACACTTCTGATCCAGAGACTACCAAAGCTGATTCTTTATTCTCGCTCTTAGCAACAGTGACGCTTCTTTACACTTACCTGAGGCTTCTCTCATGGGGGGGCCTTCCTACTTCTCCACTAGTAGCATTGCAGCCTGTTATTAGCACTACGCCAATGTTAGATGTTACTATGTGGTGTCCCACTGACACCGTATCTAGAATCACTACAACCTTCAGTAAAAACAAAGTTGTAGCAGATGAGTCCGACACTTACAGAAACATTCTCACCATTGGAGAGTCATGTGAAGAAGTGTACCACTGTGGAACAGTCATAGCAGATCAGACTCTTTGAAAACAATTGAACTGCATCCCCATTCTGCATAGTAATGCCTTGTTACACAATTTTTGTATCCTTAGCAACAGATATGGGATGCTTATTTCGAGAAAAATAAGTTACTTTACATGCCAGAAGATTTTTGATGACAGTGCCCCCTCCTATTTTTCATTTTTTAAAACAACAACCAAATTGGTGGGGAGGCAGCCAAAATTTGAGGTACCAATGTTTCTCGAACAGATGTCGCACCATTATTTTTTAGCTCGTTTGGATGAATAAACATGTGAAACTGTGAAGTATTACATTTTAGATTTTTTCATTAAAAAAAGAGACAATCTGTTTACTGTCCTAATTGAGACAACAATCCTCGTGGTTGCCAGTTTTGGCAGTCATAACAATGAACTATAAATATTTGGACCAATCAAGTAAATGGTGAGTATAAAGGCTATACATGTGTAAAGTTCTATTTTCACGGGCACCCATCTTAGTATGACTTTTATTTTTTTAACTTCATTAAATAAAATTGTTTGTGTGGAGCTAAAGTTTTTCTGGTACAGCTAAAAGAAGTGGATTTCAAGATCTAATTCCGTCCTAGTATGCCAACCTCTGCAATGTACAGCTGTCCGTCTGCTGCTAACAACTTGTGACTGCAGTTGCTCTGCTGAAGGTGGGGGGCAGCTTCACAGTGGCCCTTCCTGAGTAATGTGTCTGATGATAGCATCAAACTCAAATGGTATTTTTCTTTAATTTTCTCAGATTTATAAAAAAAAAAAACCCACACATTTTAAGTCTGAAGTTATAGCAATTGGTTTTATAGTTAAGTAAGGCTTTAGAGATAGAAAATGTTGTCTATAATTTTTGCTATAGTGACTAAAAAAAGGAAAGCATAACTCTCACTACTCCCATGATGCTTTACTTGAAACACCAAAGGAGGAAAATTAGTGGACTGGACAGCTAGCTGTGGTAGTGGTGGAATCATTTGTGATCCAAAGAGAGTTCTTCAAGGGACTCTTGTTTGAGTTCTCTATCTTCCTCCTCTGACTTCCCACCTTCAACGCTGTTTCCTTCATTCTTCATTTGAATAGTTGCTAACATCCTTTGGAGTGTTTCTTGCTTGTTTTGTTTGACCTTCACTTATATATAAATAGTGTGCCTTTCTTATAAGAATGTTGCCTTTTTGTTTGATTGGTTGGTTGATTATTTAATTGACTGCATATTACCAAGGCACCATTACTGCAGCTGATATAATTCAGCATTATTTCTTAGTATCATCTAATACCAAGTCAATACTCAAATGTTCCTAATTGTCTCCCAAGTCATCTACTTTTAATGGACACTGAATCAGGTCTGTAGTACTCTTGATTACTTTTTAAATTTCTTAGATAGCAAATAGTTTTGTTGTCATTGTTTTTGTCGTTGTTTTGTTTTGTTTTTTGCCATTGACTTACAGATTCTAGTGATATCCATTATTCCTGATTTGGGGTTTGTCATTGTTATTCATTTCACTATTCCATTTTTGATATTTTTATGAAATGTGATGGTTACATATTACATCTAAGCCAAGAGTATTCATAATAATTCGTGAGGAATGTATCTCATTATCTCACTTGATTAAGTATGATTTATCAATGGGCTCATATGCTACCATTGTGATTCCTTATGAAATAAAGCTTTCAAACAGTATTTTGTCTGTATCCCTTAGTATGTATTCAAATTGTTTATTAGATCCCTTATCTCTTTAGATACTGCAAGATGCAGTTTTCTGTCATTCCTTTGACCTTTTCTTAAGTGGAATTATTTAATCATCATCATCATCATAACCATTTTTATTATTGTTGTTGAGACTCTATGTATCTATATGGGATAGAATATAAAACTTTGATGCAAATAAATAATTTGTAGTGAACAAATTGATTTAAAAGCAGGTTTATCTCCTTAATTGTGTCTATGTGTAGGTAAGTTTTATAGTTTTAGGTTTTTTTTTAAATATAGCATTACAACCAATACACTATTGTGCTATCAAAAATCAGAACTAATTCTTCTGTGCTTTGGTGTTTTGTATGTGATTTCCTTCTGTTCTCCCTACTTTCTGTCTTTCACAATGTCTAAGAAATACTGTTCCATTTTCTCATGTAAAATTACCCATGTTTAATTATAATTAAAATATGTAGCCATTCTAACCTATAGCTCATCTAGGAAAGAAGAGATAAAGACATAAATCTTTCCCATTGTCAATGTCATAGCTGTGTGTTAGCACTCTCTAAAGGTTGGCCAGTGTAGATTTACTATTGCTGTTGCTGTCATTTGTTATTATCATTGTAAGTTATAGATTTTTATATATTTGACATATTTTAGCCTATTGCAATCATCTTTTTATTACCAAAATGAAAAATCTATCATGATGGACATTAGAAGTATTTTTATTAAAATAATGGATTATGTTCCTCTGCATTACTTTCTGAAAATGAAGCCCAATGTAATAAGAATGTGTATATGTATCTATGTGTGTATGTATGCATGTATGCTATATATTTGTTTATTTGAGATGGACTCATGTATCCCAGGAAGGCCTACAATTTACTATGTCTCTCAGCATGATTTTAAGTTTCTGATTCTACTGCCTTCACCTCCAGAGTACAGGGATCACAGACATGCATCACTATGTTCAATTTAAGATTTTTAATCTAGCAAAATATATAATATTATATATTATATTTCCCTTTAGAACAAATATATGATAATTAACAGCTTCTTTGATCTACATGTATATGAAAATAATTCAAAAGTTAGTAAATATAATCTGAGATGTATCTTTCCTAATGTCAGTTTAAAATATGGCACACACACAAAATTAGGAAGTATGATGAGATTTCACTAAAAAACAAAAACAACCAAAAATCTCTACAAAAGAACATATGGAAGCTTTAATACAAAATACACCCCCAGTCATCCTGGATGGAATGATTCAGTTGTGCTAATATAAATATTCTTTTAATTTGAATACAGAGAAAATTAATATATAAACTGTTAATACGTTATATAACATTATTTTAAAATATAGTGTATAATCATAATTAGGAAAAGCTAAACCATCAGGAGAAAAGATGCTTTATGTACTATGAGATCTAAACATAGATTTTTTTTAAATGAACTATATATAATGATGAAAAGTTAGTCATTAAATGTACTTTTAAAATTGAGTATCCTTTACAAATTAAAATATACCTGTATACCATAACTTACAACTAGATTAATTTCTGATGAAATTTGCAGTCTCTCTGAAAAAATGAAAGCATGTAAGTTATGAGGAGAAATAATAGACATTTTTAGAATTGTTTAGTGGAACATTATTTCAGGACATTCATTTATGAGTTAAAAATCATAAAGTCAATACTCTTAGATAAACACACATTAAACGCAGTCTAACATTGGAACCTTGAACTTAATTAAGGATCTGAAGAAACAATGTCTTTCACACACTGCTTGAGAGTGATAATTGTGCAGGTTTTCTGGAAAGCTCTTTTAAAGTGTACCTTCAAGCTCTAAATGCTATCCATACTTTATACATACAAGATGATGACAACAGTATTGTGCAAAAATAAGCACAGCATGTTAGCCACAGCACTGTTCGTAATGCTCAGAGTACTAAAAGCAATGTTAGTGCCTAGCCCAGGAGTACAAGTGACCCAAGTCAACTCATAAAGTAAGCATGGTATAGTCTTCAAGTGATGAGTATTCAACTTAGTGATCACAGAATGGAAAGTTGCTTATAAAATTAAATGGCATACAATTTTATTTTGTTTAAATGTGTGTCTCTCTGTATATATTTGTTTAAATGCACAGGAAGGACGTTTAGCCAGAAGTAAAGGGTATTAATCTCTGTGTACAAGTTAAGATTGATTTACATCATTATGGTGAACTGAATCCTTCATCTCTACTCTTCAGAGAAAGTTAGGTGGGAAATGTTTCATTGAGCTACTTAAGAGTCTAAACACCTACTATGAATGTTTCTGCTTTTTCGTTATCTTTCTTTTTCAGTCACTTAGTAGTCACTTAGCTCATCTCATGTCAAGTAACATCGACAGAAGCCAATGCTCTCATCAAACAGGAAGAGAAAAAATTAATAAAAGGGTAAGATGATATGAGAATGGTTGGAAAAAATCAACAAAAGGGTACAAAGGTATTTTGGTGCCTATTCCATTCCATCTGGAATCTAGAATTAACCATGTGAGTGGTGCTGAAGGCCTGAAAGGCTGTTAATGTCCCTTTGTGATCACTAGTTTTTCCTTTCTCTGCCTTAACACGACTTTCTCTTGTTTACTTTTGGAAATTCCTATATATCTATCATTTAAGACTAATCTGTTCCCAGGGTTCCTGGGGTTTCCTTACCCAAAGCCAAGCAAGTGGACTCGTATTGAAAAATTTCATAGAATACATTTCACACTAGTTAACTATTTTGTGACTGATTTTTTCACTCAAACCCAATGTTCTAAAGGGAATACAGTAACCTACTGTTTTATTTCTGGATCTTCAGTGCTGAGCTTGCTCCCGACCTCTCAGACACCCAATAAATGTCTTTGACTGCCTAAGCACCACCCTCCGTGCCTGAGAATGGGCCCTCAATAGTGGCATCTCTATTACAGAGGAGAAAGAGTGGCAGGTAATTCTTTGTGAAGATGTTTGCTCTGTGTGTCCTGATGCCCTGGATCAGCACAGTTCATCTTCTACTTTTCAGAACCAAAGCATTAAAACCTGTGAAAATCACAATCCTCATGACTTTTAAGTGGAAATTGGAAAGCATGGGATGACCCTTTTCAGTTTCTTTCTTTCATGAGAGGCATTTTGTTTAAGTATAAGCATTCCTAACTTTATATTGGTTACTGAACTTGACCCTGTAGTAAAGATGGCATACGTGGGTGGTGGGGCACTGAGAGTGTCATGTATAGAACATTGCTGTCCACAGTCTTAGGATGTCTACTTGTTTTGTTTTAGTCTCAAAGTAGGGGAGTGGGGAAACTAAAATACTCATTTTATCAATTAAATAAGCTAATGGTTTTTTTTTTTTCAAGAAATTTTAGATTCTTAAGACACATTTAAGAGCCTTAAAGTTTTCTTTAAGTAGCCATACATTCTGATATTCTGGGTTTTATTAACACCATATTGCTCACTATGAAGAATTTTTTTTATTTTAATTTATTTTGCAATACAATTCAGTTCTACAAATCAGCCACGGATTCCCTTGTTCTCCCCCCCCCCCCCGTCCCCCTCACCTTCCCCCCAACCCCCCCCCCCCATTCCCATCTCCTCCAGGGCAAAGCCTTCCCCACAGACTGAGGTCAACCTGGTAGACTCAGTCCAGGTAGGTCTAGTCCCCTCCTCCCAGGCCGAGCCAAACAATCCTGCATAGGCCCCAGGTTTCAAACAGCCAACTCATGCAATGAGCACAAGATCTGGTCCCACTGCCTGGATGCCTCCCAAACAGATCAAGCCAATCAACTGTCTCACCCATTCGGAGGGCCTGATCCAGTGGGGACCCCTCAGCCATTGGTTCATAGTTCATGTGTTTCCATTCATTTGGCTATTTGTCCCTGTGCTTTATCCAACCTTGGTCTCAACAATTCTCGCTCATATAAACCCTCCTTATTCTCGCTAATTGGACTCCCAGAGATCCACCCAGGGCCTAGTCATGGATCTCTGCATCCAGATCCCTCAGTAGTTGGATGAGGTTTCTAGCATGACAATTAGGGTGTTTGGCCATCCCATCACCAGAGTAGGTCAGTTCGGGCTGTCTCTCGACCATTGCCAGCAGTCTGTTGTGTGGGTATCTTTGTGGATTTCTGTGGGCCTCTCTAGCACTTTGCTTCTTCCTATTCTCATGTGGTCTTCATTTACCATGGTCTCCTATTCCTTGTTCTCCCTCTCTGTTGTTGATCCAGCTGGGATCTCCCACTCCCCCAAGCTCTCTTTCCCTCGACCCTCACCTTTCATTACCCCCACTCATGTCCAGGCTGTTCATGTAGATCTCATTCCATTTCTCTGTCATTGGGTGATCCCTGTGTCTTTCTTGGGGTCCTGTTTTCCAGGTAGCCTCCCTGGTGATGTGAGTAGCAGACAAGTCATCCTTGTTTCATGTCTAGTATCCTGCTATGAGTGAGTACATACCATGTTTGTCTTTCTGAGTCTGGGTTACCTCACTCAGGATGATTTTTTCTAGATCCATCCATCTGTCTGCAAATTTCATGATGTCATTGTTTTTCTCTGCTGAGTAGTATTCCATTGTGTATATGTACCACATTTTATTCATCCATTCTTCAGTTGAAGGGCATCTAGGTTGTTTCCATGTTCTGGCTATTACAAACAATGCTGATATGAACATAGCTGAACAAGTGCTCTTATGGTGTGGTTGAGCATTCCTTGGGTATATGCCCAAGAGTGGTATAGCTGGATCTTGGGGGAGATGGATTCCCAATTTTCTAAGAAAGCGCCATATTGATTTCCAAAGTGGTTGTACAAGCTTGCATTCCCACCAGCAGTGGAGGAGAGTTCCCCTAGCTCCACATCCTCTCCAGCATAATGTGTCTTCAGTGTTTTTGATCTTAGCCATTCTGACAGGCATAAGGTGGTATCTTAGAGTTGTTTTGATTTGCATTTCCCTGATGATTAGGGATGTTGAGCAATTCCTTAAATGTCTTTCGGCCATTTGAGTTTCCTCTGTTGAGAATTCTCTGTTTAGAAAGCATCTTCAACAAATGGTGCTGGCAAAACTGGATATCAACATGTAGAAGGCTGCAAATAGATCCATATCTATCACCATGCACAAAACTTAAGTCCAAGTGGATCAAGGACCTCAACATAAATCCAGCTACTCTGAACCTGCTAGAAGAGAAAGTAGGAAATAGTCTTGAACGCATTGGCATAGGAGACCACTTCCTAAATAGAACACCAGTAGCACAGACTCTGAGAGAAACAATCAATCAATGGGACCTCTTGAAACTGAGAAGCTTTTGTAGAGCAAAGGATACGGTCAACACGGCAAAGCGACAGCCTACAGAATGGGAAAAGATCTTCACCAACCCCACATCTGACAGAGGACTGATATCCAGAATATATAAGGAACTCAAGAAATTAGACATCAAAATGCCCAACAGTCCAATTAAGAAATGGGCTATAGAACTATGAAGAATTTTTATGGAACTGTAGTTTTAATGGTGAATCTTGACTGTTAGCTTAGTGGCACTTGGAATTACCAGTGGGACTGGAGCCTATAAGCCTGTGTGTGAGGGGTTTTCAGACTAGGTTAACTGTGACGGGGAAACACTGCACTGAATGGAGTGGGGCCTTGACTGAATAAAAAGGAGGAAGCCAGCTGAGCAGACACATTTCTCAGCGTGTTTCCTGATGTTTCAGTGTGACCAGACCCCTCCTCCTGACACCGCTCTGTCAGCACCTTCCTGCTAGGATAGCACCTCCGTTCTTGTGGCAGACTGCAGCCCTCACTTCTGTCGGGTACTTTGTTATAGCCATGCAACAACTAACTAACCCAGTAACCACATGATGAGTCTTAAAAATGTGCTTGATTCTTAGAAAGCCTTTGGGAGCTTCCTGTGTGTGCTCTTTATCACTAATATACTGATTATGTCTAATACTAATTTTTAATTTAATCTCAAATGATTACATTTTAAAAATTCATGTAGTACATATATACCCACATGATATTGAAAGAATTATTTAAAAAATTAAACTCGCCCATATACTTAATGACCAGCATGCTAATATATAGTATTTCCTATTTTAGTTTTTACCATTTGGAATATAAAACAGAACTTTTATAAATTTTACTTTACTGGTTGGCCTTGAAGTTAAACAACTTTTAGTATATATTTCTACTCATTTACATTTTATCTTTGTTTATGTTTTGTCAACTGAAAACTTTGGGGCCCAGGGAGACAGTTCAGCAGTTAAGAGCCTGTACTGCTCTTCCAGAGGACCTGAGTTCAGTTTCCAGCACCCACATCAAGTGGCTAACGACTGTCTAAAATTCCAGATCCAGGGGGGTGAATGCTCCTGACTTGTGCGGGCACCTGCATACATGTGCACACATTCACAAACAGACACATAATTTACAATGAATAGGAAGAAATCTTATAAACATGTTATTTCTAAAAATAGAATTTTTATGATTTACTAACAAATTTTATCAGCTATATGGGTACTTGCTTATATGTTTAAAATATATTGTTAGGATGTGTGTGTTACAGTCTCACTTTCTTTGACAAGTCTGTTGATTAAAAACAGTTTAATGGGATTAAATGATGAAACACATTTTTTAGCAATTATTGAGATCAGAGCAAGCCTCCTTCCTCCAGAGCCATGACAGAATTGATTTTTCAAAAACCTGGTGTAGTTTTAGGTGCCCCACCCAATTGGTTTAAATACTGCCTTCATATTCTCAGTGATGCCTGGATCATCTCACATGTCTGGGAAGTCCTTCCTTGCCCAGCTCTGTTTTCTCCCCAGCACATCACAGTCAGCCTTGCATGTATTGTCCCAATGTTATTCCTGGGCTGTGGTCTCCTTTCTGCCCCAGTATCCTGAGAGACCTCTGTGAGACATCCCAGATAATGCTAAGATTAGGACTGCAGTCTGCTTCAGTGGGCATCTGTCAATCCTGGGGTCCGTTCCTGAGCCATGACCATGCAGTCACCCTGAGAGCAGAGGGTTTGTATGCAAACATTGTCTGCAGAAGTGACTGTGGGACCGGTGGTCTTTTCAATGACTGGTCAACATTAGAAATGGTTGTTTTCTTTCTCTGATAAAATCTAATCATTTTTAATCTGATTCTATTAAATCAACATGAGAAAATTTGTCTGCTTTAATACAATCAAACCTAGCCCACAGAACATGCTATTTTTTTATTTATTTTGTTCATTTCATTAAAGCAGTTCCATAAGTTTTGGCCTAAAAAATTTGTAAGTGTTTTTGTTAGAGATATTCTTACATACATTTTAGTATTTATAGTATCCTGTCCATTTTAAATGAACTTATTCATTAGCATTTTTCACACATGTCTAATGCATTCTGGTCACATTCATCCTCTACCCTCCTTTATCCCCATCCCACAAAGCCCAACTAACTTTCTACCCTCCCACCAAGTCCCCATCCCATTTTCATGTAAACATTTTAAAATTATATTTTTATTACTATGTAGAAATACAAAGAATATTTGCATATTAATCCTGTTGATATGGTAGTAATACACAATACATTATTTCTAGTGTATAAATAATGTATATAAATATAATAAGTACTTTACAGACTCTGGAATTTAGACATGGCATTGTATTCAAGTAAATGGTATCTTTGTCCATTTACAACTTTAGTACCATTTAATTTTCCTTATCAGCTCAAGTTGAGTTAGACCCTTCAGTATTTTGCAGCATAGACTGTAACTGTAAGTCTTGACACAAGTGTTATCTGGTGAAGCCCACTATCAGATACACAATAAATGTCTTTGACTGCCTACACACTACCCTCTGTTCCAGAGATGGGCCCTCAATAGTGGCATCTCTGTTATAGAGGAGGTAGAGTGGCAGGTAATTCTTTGTGAAGATGTCTGCTCTGTGTGTACTGATGCCCTGGGTCAGCACAGTTCACCATCTACTTTTCAGAACCAAAGCACTACAATCCTTCCTCCCCATATAATCCTACCTCCCCATCTTTTGTAGGGTTCCCTGGGCTCTGCCTAATGTTTGGCTGTGGGTCTCTGAATCTGCTCCTATCACCTACTTGAGGAAGCCTCTCTGATGACGGTTGAACTAGGCACTTGTCTGAGTGTAGCAGAATATCGTTAGGAATCATTTCAATTACTTTTTTTTGCAGTCCTTTTTGGTTCCACTGTAGGTCTCTGAGTCAGCTAGCTTCTGGATCCTGGATATCCAGGCAGTGTCCAGCATGGACTTAGACCAGTCACTCATGGTTGGTCACTCCCACAAGCTCTGAGCCTCAATTGCCCCAGCACATCTTGCAGGCAGGACAGGTTGTGGGTTGTAGGTTTTGTGGCTCGGCTGGTGTCCCAGTCCCATCACTTGGAGCCTAGCCTAGTTTTTAAAGATGGCCTGTTCATATCTTCTGTTACTAGGAGTCCTTGCTAGGGTCACTCACATAGATCCCAAGAAGTTTCCACTGCACTGACTTTCCACATTGCCCTCCAGTGCCCCCCAATTTCAGTCATCTCTTCCAGTACTCTCTCCCTCTGTCCCTCCCTTCCCCAAGTGATTCCTCCTGTTTCCTTCCCTACCCACCCCCAGTCCACCTCAAAATCTATTCTATTTCCCTTTCCAGGGAGATACATTCATTTTCCCCCTAAACCTAACCTCTCTGGCTGGGTCTGTATATTGTAGCATGATTACCATTTACTTAAAAGCAAATATCCACTTTAAGTGAGCACATACCATGTTTATCTTTCTTGGTCTGAGTTGCCCCATTCAGGATGAATTCTTCTAGTTGCACCCATTTGCCTGCAAATTTCATGATGCCATTGTTTCTGACAGCTGAGTAATACTCCATTGTGTAAGTATACTACATTTTCTTTATCCATTTTTTGGTTGAGGGGCCTCTAGGTTGTTTCAAGTTTCTGACTGTTACGCATAAAGCTTCTCTAAACAAGTTGAGCAAGTGTCCTTGGGGCAGGATGGAGTATCTTTTGGCTGTATGTCCAAGAGTGATAGAGCTGGATCTTGAGGTAGTTGGATTCCCAGTTTTCTGAGGAACAGTCGTATTGATTTCCATAGTGATTGTACAAGTTTACATTCCCACCAGCAGTGGAGGAGTGTTCCCTTTGCATCACATCCTAGCCAGCATGAACTGTCATTTGTGTTATTCATCTTAGCTATTCTTTCAGGTGCAGGATGGAGTCATCCTTATTTCTAGCATTACTAAATCATTCTATTACATTATCATGTAAATGTTCTATTGAATATAAGCGTGATCTATCCATTCATCATCATCTATCTTCTACCTATGTATCTATCTATTATCTGTTTTTAATATCTCTATCTCTTCCCTATTACAATTTGAGCATACTTTCTCCAAAATGTTCAGAACCTAGCCTTCTTTAATCACTTTGTATCAGATGAGGATGTAGTGGGGAGCCATTCCAGCTTTGACCTGGAAATACTACCCCCTTTGAGGCTTCGGTAGCTGTCACGCCTACAAGGCGGGGTCGAGAGAGGACCCCTGAAGACCCGAGATCCAGATGTGCTGGCTCTCTTGGTTCCTGGACCCTGGATGCTGGAGGTAGACTGAGCAGAGTTCTCCAGAGAACACCGCTGGACTGCGTCACACCTTTTCCAGACCCTGTTACCTATCCCTTCACTTGTAAGTTACCCCACAAAATAAACCTCCCTTTTAACTACGTGGAGTGGCCTTAATTTAATCAATGAATCCTTCATATAGACCATGGTCTTGAGATTTACCATTTGAGCTAATGTGAAATTTTTCCTGAAACAAATGAGTTAAAGCCACTTACACTTTGAAAATGGCTAGCATTTGAAAACAGTTAGTTTCAGTTCTTCATATTGTTTATGTTAGGAGTTGATGTCTATTTGTGCCAAATAATGTTTCTCCTGTAAAACAAATCACTAAACGGTCTTATTAATAAAAACACGGATCCAGATATTGGGGTAAAAGCTGAGAGATCAGGGAATAGGACAAGCCACAGCCAATCTCACCTCATCAACTCCTCAGCTTCGAATGACAACTGCTTCCTGTATACCTGTGCCTATATTCCTTTCTGTTCTGCATCTCACTTCATCGCTCCACCCAGATGCATCACTTCCTGTCTATCTGTGCAGACCTCCAGACTTCTATAGCTAGTGCTGGGATTAAAGGCATGTGTCACCATGCCTGGCTCTGTTCCGCAGTGTAGCCTTGAACTCACAGAGATCCAAATGGATCTCTACCTCCCGAATGCTAGGATTAAAGGCATGTGCCACCATTGTCTGACTTCTATGTTTAATATAGTGGCTGGCTTTTTCCTCTGATTCTCAGATAAGCTTTATTAGGGTGCTCAATATTTGGGGGGACACAATATATAACCACATTCTCTATTTGTTGATGCTTTACTATTTAGTAAGGTTTTTAGAATTCCTACCCTGGCTTCTACCAGGCTTGCCTCAATATTGGACTGTGATCAAGATGTGTAAACCAAATAAAGCCTTGCCTCTCTCTACTAGTTGCTTTTGGATAGTATTTTATTATTGCAACACAAAGCAGGTGAAGACAAAAGAATATGGTTTTTATCTCACTTGTATTATCTTGATTATTTTCTTCAAAGTTCTCCCATTGAATTTTCACTGAATTCATTAAACCTTGGTTATATTTTAACTTCCTCCTAAGATGGACTTAGCCATCTGTTTGCTTCAGTTTCTGTAGTTATATATTTTTTTCTTACTCTATTATGCTTTTTATTCTACTTATGTTCTCTTGCTTACAATTTTATCCTGGTTTATGCCAACATTCATCTATCTACTTACCTACCTTCTTATTATATATCTATATCTGTAGCTAATCTTCAAATGCTTTTTGAGACATTTTAAGTTAATACTCTGAATATGTTTGAGACTCTGTTTTAGTCCCTTTTGTGTTTGTTCTTTTTGTAGACCAGACGCCTGAGGTATTTTCTGTTTTCTTATTCTGTTACCTTTGTAAAGGATTGTTGTTTAAAATTTTTCAAAGCTGCTAACTTAGATTCTTCTCATTTTTTTCCTTCTTCCCAGTAGCCAGTGTTAAGAAATACCAAGTATCAGACCCACCCTTACTATTTATCCCTGCAGTCTGTGGCTTGAGCATATATACTCTACCATTTCCCTGGACTTCTTGAGCTTCCTATGCACAGGCTTCAGGAGTTTGTCCCAATGTGGCATTATCTATCGCTTAATAATAAGTTGATAGCTGTGGCATTTTCTTTTTCTCAGTAATGAGAATGGGCTCCCTCTGAGGCCTTTGTGGCACACTGGGACACAGAGCCTTTGAGGCTATACCTTACCTTAGCTGCTGCTCACAGCCCTGGCTATGGGGTTCTCTCCCCTGTCTCCCACTGTGTGTGGGTTGCAGTCTGCATTGTCTCCTGAACTGTTAGATTCACCCCAGCCTCATTGCTGGTCATGTCAAAACAGGCTGTCAGCTTTGAAGGGGTTTTTGGTTCCTGTTGGCCAGTTACACTTGCTCTGAAGGTCAAGTCAGCTGTCAGGCACCAGTCGCATGCTAAGAAGAGTAAGCTTTAGGCCAGGGCTGGCCTGGCCCAGTACTGCTACTCAAGGCATCACCCCGAGATTACATCCAGGACCCACCACAAACAGAACTATGGGTTCTAAAATTGTGCCCACATAGTTGAATCATTTCTAATTTTACTTGTCCTTTTTTTTAGTTTTGGAACAGGGTCTTGCTATGTAGGTCAGGCTGACTTGGAACCCATGACTCTTTTGCTTTTGCCTGCCAGATACTGGGATGGCAAATACCACCATCCCTAGTTCAGTCTATTTTATAGTATTAGTGTGGGGCAGGAGTGGGATTTGAGAAGAGATTCAGATTCAAAAGAGCACTGTTATCCTCAGTCCCAGAATTCCATTGGAAACAGAGATTTTAACTTATCATTTCCAGGAATAACTATATACAATAAAATTACCTTGTAATTTCCCCCCATAGGTTTGTTATGTTTTGAATTTTAAAGTTTTTCATAGGTTTGAGTTACTGCACTCACTACTTTGAGGAACAGGTCTTGCAGTATTGATTTTCATGATATTATTTGACATAATATCTCACATGTAGCTTTCTCAGTAAATTAATTATGAAGACTATTACTGCTATAAGAGAACTATTCTAAAGAAATTATATATATATATATATATATATATATATATATATATATATATATATATATATAAAACATATTTGGCTCACTTATATTACATGCCCTCTTAAAAGTTTCTTAAATAGATAAATACTGAGAAATATTTTATGAAACAAATGCAATATAATCCAATTTCTTTAAAAGTTCTTTAAAATAATCTTTAAGGAAAATAATGCATATAAGTTCATATTCTTCTGACAAAACAGGAAATAATGAAAACTAATTTCTCCAATTAATATTTTCTCAGTGCTTTTTCAGTTAATAAAATAATAATAATAAAAATAAAAGCCCATGCATTTTATTTCTTATTGTAGTTCCTATGAAAATTAAGGCAGCAAACAATAAGAAAATATGATACATTATTTTAATCTCTAGTATTTATTAATTCATTTAATTTAAATGCAAATTATATGTTTTAATAATCATAAATTGCCTGGCATCAGGTTGGTCCTCATAATGAGCAGTGTGGAAGATGGTACTTTTTGAAATTCTAATAAAGCATTCTATGAACCCTCGCTCCTTTGTGAGCACTGCTGTTCCTTGAAACATTCTGAAATGTGCAGCTGAAATGACTGACAACCAGAGAAGGTGTTTAAGGTTGGAACAGGAACCACCCTGGCTTCATGGCTCAATCTGAACACTGAGTTAAGAAGCAATTTCACATCAATCTGTGGAAAGATTTTACTTGTGATCATGAACGAGCAGAGGCCCTCTCGCCAGTAGGTGTCAGAAGTCATGTGATGGACACTAATGATGTCTGCTGCCTTTCATCATCTGTCAGAGATGAGTCACAGTCTTTTCCACACCAACAGTTGAGAACATTTAATGAAACAAAACAGCGTTATTGAGCTCCAGGTTCCTTGTCTTCTTTGGCCCTAGAAATGAGGCTCCAGGTTCATTAAATTGTGGCTTGTGGAGGTACACCACAATTAGAGTCTGTCGACCGAAGCAAAAATGATAATAAGATCCCAAGGCGAGTCTTTCATGTATACTGGCCATCCTGTCCCCCTCTCAAAAGTTTAGAGAAATTCAGCAAATATCACAGACTGAGGTCATGTGCATGTGTATATTTACCTTTCTTTAGTATATAATAATATGTTCTTTATTTAAAAATATAAAAAGAAAAAAGTTAAGGCAAATCCTTTTATCCAGATAGGATCTGTGATGTTATTTGATAATTTTTATTTTGATATGTATCTTTCCATAGTATAGGAAGTATTCAGAAGCATACGAAATCTGCAGTTTATTTGTTCCTTGTCCTCTGTCTGTGATTACAGGAATATCCAGAATTTTTTTTTTGTCTTAAACCAAAAGATGTACAAATGTAGGCAGAAATTGGTGCAGGATATTGCTGTATTTCTTAATTCATTAACTCTGCAAACACTGGGTTTCTGTGAAGAACAAGGCACTTTTTAGTGACTAGAAATGTAGCAGTGAGTGAAAACTATGAGTCCCTCTCTCACAGAGTCTGTGGGCTGCCTGCTCCTATTCTGCATTCTCAGATTTCCCTAACATTTGTTCAAATAGCACCTTCTCAACCAGGTGCACACAAACTGCTCTATTAAATAATAACCTGATGCCTCATCCTTCCTCTGAAACCCTCAAATCTTTTGTCATGGTCATTTATTTCTTCACCCCTTAACAATATCACTTTTGAATATTATACATATTTTAGTAATTAAGCATCTGTCTATTGCCAGTTTTCCCCACTTGAAAGTATGTGGACTAGTCCCATACTTCTATTTATGGACTGTATCGTCTCCCCTAAGGATAGATTCTATTGACTGAGAGTTAAAGAAAAGGTCTAGGGAGGGAGAGACTGGGATAAACATTCTGGGCATTTGGCTCTGGCTCTACAGATAGCAAAGGTTACCAGGTCATTAGCAACACTCGTACCCAGCTTTCTGGGAGGAAAACAGGTGTTTATTTCCTCCATTGAGACCATACCCCTGAGTGATTAAAATTCCTGGTTTCCCTAGTGATCTGTGGGTGCAAGGACCTTTGTGCTCCCTACACAAAATAGCATATTGGTCTTTGGTGGTAATAATATTTTATTGTTAATTCCCATCTCGTTAAAAAGTATTGTAAGTTTTTTTTTAATTTTGTAAAATTAGTCACATACATTACAATGCATAAACTGTAGTGTAATCCAACAAATGAAGAGAAAGTAGTTTGAATACTTTAAGATGCATAAATTTCACTTTAGAAATCACTGATGTAACTTTCCTACTCCTCTCTCCCAGGCTCCTGTCCACCTACCCTTATCATAGCTCTATTTAAATGGACTCACGTTGATGTTCCAAACTAGACCCTACACATTCTCCCTCCAGCTGCCTTTATTTTCATCTAGCTGGACTTCATCAGCCATGAGGAGCTATTATCCAACATCTCCAAAACCCAGGGTGGTTGCCGATGGGCTGGGTGTTGAGGTGGCAGGGAAAATGGTAGGACACAGGGTACCATTGATGATTGGCTCATTGATAGTAATTCCTCTACTGAAGGCCCAGACATTTAGACACCTAAACTACAGCATGGACTGGTGTTGATGTTGTCGCGAAGCATCACTTGCAAGAAAGCAGCCCCATAGAAGAGGCTTACTACCTCAAATATTACTGAAAACACTGAAAGGCAAATTTGGAGAAATAGAAACAAAGAAGTAAATCCCTTTGTGACAGGGGCTGCAAAGCAAATCTAGCATCCTTGCTAAACTTAAGTAACTATGGATTTGTTATTGGTTGGTGGAAGCATGAATCAAGATGCCCAGTAGCTCTCCTGGACCACTCCAAGGAAGGTGCGACTCCAGGTAGGATTTTCTTTAAGAGAAAATATTAACAAAATGGGCAGTTGCTTTGGATATGTCCCCTGTCACTTTGGCTGCTGCTTATCACCCATACAAAACACGGATGGAAGACAAATGGAACTGAAGCCACTATGAGCTTGTGTGTGTGTGTGTGTGTGTGTGTGTGTGTGTGTGTGTGTGTGTGTGTGTGTAATTTGCTTGGACTGGAGACATTGTTTTTTGTTTGTTTTAAAGAAAAATATCATGTATATTATCTAAAAATAAGTTGCATTTAAACCAAACCAAACCAAACCAAACCAAACAAAACAAAAACATGGATCTAGAAAAAAAGATTCGGTCTCAGCTCAAGATCAGGCACAGAATCCATTGGCATTCTGTTCATTTCTCTCCTGTTTCCATTCACCAATGACACAGGTCCTGTGACTGCCTAGCTCTTCTGCTAGATTCCTCATCCGTCCACCAAATGCTGAGTCCTCTGGACCACACATCCTGGCTCTCACATCTGTGTCCCCACACTAGCTTTCTCTGTTTTCCTGCACACATCTTCTATCAGGTGTTCAGTACTAGCTTTTCTTAATAACCAAGTGAGATGGGAAGAAGCATTTGATCTAGGATTCAGCCAAGTGTATGCTTTGTCTTTTTCATGTGCATTCACTCTTCCCTTGCCTTGCCTTTCTGTCAGCACGTCTCCTCCACATCCGCTCTACCTGAGATCAATTATAATCTGTGCGATGTCTGGTTTAACTGACTGGTTCTGGCAGGTTTTACCACCTTTTCACTCACCTTCCTGATTCTTGCCTTGCCTGTTTGTGGCATTTTACACAGTGGAAACCATCTTCTGCATGATGCCCTCGTCTTTGTAACTCCTGCCTCACTATGCTTATCCTGACTCTTTCTTGATTCTCTATAGTTTTCCGTGTTATTCTTTGTCTTTGCATCTAAATCACAAGAGCCCTCAAAGTCAAGTCTGAGATACTCCTTCCATTTCCACAATCATTTAATCTGCGTGAACTACTTATTCCAATCCACTTGAATTCTCCAAAGTTCATCTACGCATTTCCTCTCTTCTCTGCCATCATTCTGTCTCTACTTTCTAGTGCTTTCCCATTCTCACCACTAGCCCACTAACAGTGTTTTTTTTTTTCTTTCTCCCCAGGGCATGCACCTTTCCTAAAGTAAAATTATCCAGCAACTATTGGACTCATGTATGCAGATTTCTACCTCCCTGTAGGCTTGCTTCATATCTAAGTCATCTTTTCCTATATTGCAGTGTCTATAGCCCATATATGTTTATATTAATTAGAAGTCCAATGAGCTACCTGTTGTGCAAGGACGCCATCTATATATTTATTTATAAATAATATACAATAACCAAATAGAAATAGCTAATATTACAATATCAGAGTAAGTCACTAGGCAAAGACAATTTGTATCCAAAATTGTATAATGAACTCCCAAATTAAGGTCAAAGAAAACTATTTTCACAATAACCTCAATGAGCAGTAGACATCACCCAGATTTACAGGGAAGTATATATTTTTTCATAATTCTAAATAGCTGTCCACTAAAATGTAAAAACACAATTAAAGCATTCACCTATTAGTTGCTGTCTTCCATTACTTTCAGCAAGCCATTTATATGTGCATTAATACATGTTTTTACAATGTTTTAGACATTTATTATGTATGATTTCACTGTTCTCTGACTACCTTGGCAGAGCTCACCCCGAAATAAAATTAACATTAATGATTATTAATAACATTTTAATGGAGCATTATATTAACATGTGAGATTAGGACTTTCTCATATGATAATTTCTCTTAACAGTTTAAAATTTATTATGCCATTACACTAGCCCCCTTTTCCTTGAGCATTGTGTGGGCTTGCCACTTCCAAAACCACCAAATTTAATTAGCAAAGAATGATAATAGCAACAACAGCTATCATTCACTGAGTGCTCTGCCACCCTAGGCCAATCAGAAAACACTTTAAGTGCATTGCATTCTTTGAGCCTTGAGAATTCCCATGATTAGTATTATCATTATTCCCATTTTACACTGAGAAACTGAAGCTTAGATATGCAAAGGAACCTTTTCAGTGTCATAATGAAGAAGTTATGATTCCAAGTTTCCAAAATGAAAGTGTCTGAGTTCAGAATGAGCCGTTCACGGCTGCTTCTTCAGCTTTTGTTTCTCTCTGCTTTCTGTGAATGGCGGATTTGAGACTGTCCGTCTACTCTACCTATTCTTGTATTTAACATCTAAGGATATGTTATAGTCAGTGTTCTAGTAGGAAAAACCCTAAATATTAATTACCTAATAGGGAAATTATAAATACCCCGTGGTGTGCAGTGTTTACTGCATTCCCATGGCACATTAATTGAGAACAATTAGCTTAAAAAATTAACCTGGAATAGGTTTTTAGTGTATAGTGCCAGCTACATTTGCATAAACATGCTCTCATTCATATGTGTGGGTGTGTACCTGTACATGGGCTATGGAGGCCAGAGGGTGATGTCAGGTTTCTTCCTCTATAATTCTACATGCATTTTTTTCTTGTTTGTTTGTTTGTTGTTATTTTTTTAAGATCAGGTCTATCACTTGAAACAGGAGCTCACTGACTGCATGGAAGTCTGGTTAGTGAACACTTGTGATCCTCCTGACTCGCCTTCTCAGTGTTGGATCTTTGGTGTACATGAACACATGTGACTTTCTATGTGGGTGGTGTGGATTTGAACCTAAGCATTCTTCTTCAGCAGGCAGGGTACTCACTGAGTCACTTCCTAAGCTCCATGTTGTCTTTGCTTTAAGTCTTCCCCAAATAGTTAAACAGGATGGGTGTGAAATATGTATGAGACCCTACAATAAAAATTATTAAAAATAAATTATTTATTTTAATTAAATTGCCTTAATAAAATTTTCATTATCATAATGAGGATGAAAATGGAAAAATCTTTAGCAATGGTGTTTTAATTGGAATTTGGTCCAGAAGCGTCCATGATTGAAAATTCTTGGTTTTTAGGCTTTGACATTGGGAGAGTACAAGCCAGACTCTCACTTGGAGTCAGTTTTCTAATATGCTTTTGAGTATCAGGCACATTTGCCTTCCTGTACTCTCATAAAACTTTGAAATAAAAACTACAGTTCTTCATGATTTCCTTAAAGATATCCAAGTAGAGTGACGAACAGAAGAAGCAGAGTTTCCATAAATCCTAAGAAAGGACTATTGGAAGTACTAGGAGATATAAGTGCAGCTGAGATATATCAGTTCTGTCTCTCTGTGGAATTTTTACTTCAGTTTTCTCTTCTTAATCTTCACCCTGCATTTTCTGTCTGAAGATCATTTTTCTTTATGGGGAAACCAGAGAAGTCACAGGACCCCACACTGACAGCAGGCAAACCTGCCCTCCTCTGCCCTTCCTCTTATTTTGCTGTAAATTAGACTCTTTGATATTTATCCTTAGCAATTTTTAGCCACCTCAATTCACTCCAGGCCCTGTGTTCTCTGATGGTATTCTCTAGAAGTCCCTGATTCCTTATTTCGGGGTAGTATGTGTTCTTTAATTTATACTTGTACTTTGAAATCTACTATAAAGTTCCCTCCAGAGTTATGTGGTATCTAAATAGATGATTCTGGGTTATTTTAAATTAGCAAATGTCTGTAAAATCTCTGGATATTCACCTCCATGCAATGATGCCTCTGAAGGCCAGATAAGCCAGGAGTTTACAAACGGGGAACTTTCATTCACAGTTCTTTCTGGACCAAATTCCAATTAAAACCCCATTGCTAGAGATATTTACATTTCCATCCTCATTAGAATACTGAAATTTTTATTAAGGTGAATTAATATGAATAATTTAATTTTAGAATATTTTTATGTTCTCATACATAGTTCACACCATCCTCACTGAGCAAAGAGGAGACTGCTCTCATATGGATTAGTTACAGCCTACATTTTTAAGCTGAAACTGTTTTGGCATTATCTGTTCATTTAAGGAAATGTGTATGATTTAAAATTTGTGGATACTTTAAAACATGTTTTTCAGAGGGTGAAAAGATTACTCGGTAGTTAAGAGCACATACTGCTCTTCCAGGGGACCTGAGCTGGATTCCCAGAACCTATGTTAGATGGTTCACAATTGCCTGCAGGTACCCACACTCCTGTGCACACACACATGCATACACATGCTGCAGAATATTACTTTAACTGTATAAAGGTGTGCTACATTTGTTTCTGCTGCATTTGTTTAATGATGTAAGGATGTGTGATTACTTATGTAAAAATGTGTTGCGTTTGTTTCACCTTTCCTGCCTAATTGATTGGTCTCATTGGTCTAATAAAGAGTTGAATGGCCAATAACTAGGCAGAGACAGGATAGTCAGGGCTGGAAGTAGATAGAATAAATAGGAGAGGAAATCTAGGCTTGAGAGAGAAGAATAAGGGAAGGAAGAAGATGGGGAAGAGAATGAGGAGAAATTTGGGTCACCCCCAGGGCCAGAAGCCAGGCAGACATAGAGGCCACAGGAAAGGAAGATACACAGAAAGAAAAGAAGGTAAAAAGCCCCGAGGCAAATCGTAGATAAAGAGAAACAGGTTAATTTAAGTTAAAAGAGCTAGTCAGAAATGAGTGTAAGCTAGGCAGAACATTCAAAACTAAATAAATCTCCATGTCACAATTTGGGAGCTGATTAGTAGCTCTAAAAGAAAAAAACCTGGTACATTAGTGTGTGTGTGTGTGTATGTGTGTGTGTGTGTGTGTGTGTGTGTGAGAGAGAGAGAGAGAGAGAGAGAGAGAGAGAGAGAGAGAGAGAGAGAGAGAGGAGTGAACTAATACTGGAGAGTAAGTGACTAAGAATGAATGATAGTGTGAGTGTAGTCAAAAGTTTCTGGGGTCTTGCCCAGCCCCGCAGTTCGGCAGTCCAGACAAGTCTCTCTCATCCATGGTCCCACAGCTGCTCCAGCACAAGTAAACACATAGAGGATATATATTAATTATACCTGCTCAGTCATTAGCTCAGGCTTATTACTGACTAGCTCTTACACTTAAATTAAC
This sequence comes from Peromyscus californicus insignis, assembly GCF_007827085.1. NCBI lineage: Eukaryota > Metazoa > Chordata > Mammalia > Rodentia > Cricetidae > Peromyscus > Peromyscus californicus. The sequence goes on from NW_026294573.1 coordinate 148,763,185, forward strand.
CCATAATTCTTATCTATGTTTAGCCACATGACGTGGTACCTTTTCTCAGTTCTGCCTTGTCATCTTGCTTCTTCTTTGTCTAGCTGGTGACTCCTGACTCTCTCCCTTCTTCTTCCTGTCTCTCTCTTTAATTTCACACCTAGCTATAATCTGACTAGCCGTAGGCCAAATGACTTTATTTATCAACCAACCAGAGCAACATGTATTCACAGCATACAGAAGGACATCCCACAGCACTTACCAATTTCTGTCTAGTCAAAAAGGAAGGTTTTAACTTTAACATAGTAAAATTACATATAATAGAACAGTTATCAAGCAAGAATTACAGTATAATATATAGTCTATTTGTATTTCGCAAAATTAAAGAAATTATTCTATATATCCTATATCTGTGAGTCTAAAGTTTCATATCTAATTTATCTTTTATCATGACTAAGGAAAACTTTAATTATAACTATCTAGTCTTTAACTACATCAAAGACCCCAGAAGGACACACTATTACCTAAGTAAACAGGAAATGCATTGTAAGCAACTTCCAGATCTCTAGAATGTAGAGACAGCTGGCTGCCTGGACAGTCACCCAAAGTTCCTCTGCAATGTTGGGGCATCCATCTTTTGCCAAAACAAGGTGAGATGATCCTTTAGATTCCTTCTTTACAGAGGAGACTGCCAGACATTCTACAAAACAGGGAAAAGTGACTGAGAGACTCAAGGCCTATAGGCTGAAGAATGTATGCCCCAATGTTGCAGAGGAACCTCAGGTGCCTGTCCAGTCAGACAGCTGTTTCTGTCATATACTGGTAAGCCATGTGGCAACTTATAGAGTAATAGAAATAGATCAAGTTATAAGAGCTAGCTAGCAAGAAGGCTATGCAATTGGTAATTAATATTAAGCCTCTGAATGATTATTTTATAAGCAGCTATGGGATGTTGGGGCTGTGAGAGACCAGAGAAACCTTCCGGCTACATTTGGCTGCCCAATGTGTTGGCTTTCCATCTAAAACTTGAGAGAACCTAAAAATAAATTCTAAAATTGAGCTAAGAACAGCTTTCTACTTCATATCTCATACAGGCTGAGATATAGAGACGCTAAGGTACAAAGACACCGTGGCGTGCGGGTTCACAGTATGTGAGCTTGAGTGCAGCATGGTAGATTCCTGCCACAGTACACAGAGGTGTCTCCAAGTCATGCAGTGCACTGCGTGGTGGATTTAGCATTTACTCATATAGACAAAAAGGGTTTATGGGCCAGCTGAACAATCTCTCATGGCAGCATGGACCCCAGAATTAGTGGGGTAAGTGTGACTTTCCTGGGTACCCCTGCCATGTTGAAAAGCTGAGGTGGGCAGTAAGAGCAGCCAAGGCTGCCGATCCTAGCCACAGTTTAAAATCTCTCCTGGTCAGAGAAGGATTATAGATTCACAATGAGACAGATTCAGATGGCAGAAAACTCTAAACTATTTACAATGTGTGTGAAAATGTACATAGGCTTAGAATAGAGAAAAAAGAATATATGCAGTTATGTAAAGATATGCATAGTTTTAAAAATAAAGTCTTTAATGAGACAGTAAAAGTAATATAAAAATTAAGTCACATAAAGATGGAAATCATGTGCAGAGTCTGAATTATATTGTCTTTGGGATGTTTAAGTGCAGAAAGACATTCGATTGTAGAGGATGCTGAGTTAGGCCAATATATGTATATGTATATGTATATGTATATGTATGTGTATGTGTATGTGTATGTGTATGTGTATGTGTATGTGTATGTGTATGTGTATATGTATATGTATATATAGTATATATGTATATATAGTGTGTATATATATATATATATATATATATATATATATATTATCTTGACTTCAAAATTTGGCCTGTGGCAAGTCAGGTTATAGCTAGGTGGGAAACTGAAGAGAGAGACAGGAAGAAGAAAGGCAGAGGTGAGGTAGACCCCAGCACTGACAGGAGAAGCAAGATGTGAAAATACCACTAAGCCATGGCCACATGGCAACATATAGATTAATAGAAATGGGTCAAGTTATAAGAGCTAGCTAGCAAGAAGCCTGCCATGGGCCATGCCGTTAGTAATAAATATTAAGCCTCTGAATGATTATTTTATAAGTGGCTGTGGGACCTTGGGGCTGGGCAAGACTGGAGAAACCTTCCAGCTACATATGAGAGAGAGATAATTTGATTATTAAAGAGAGAGAGAAAGAAAGAATGTGGAATTGTGTGGGTACAGAGTTGGGGAGAATAAGGGAGAAATTGTGAGGGGGAAGCATGATCAGATATACTATATGAAAACAAATCTCTTACAATAAAAATGGAAGGATAGTATTGGTATTAACTCTTCTTTGAAGATCTGGTAGAATTCTGTGCTCTGAACCTGCTAGAAGAGAAAGTAGGAAGTAGTCTTGAACGCATTGGCATAGGAGATCACTTCCAGTAGCTCAGACACTGAGAGAAACCATCAATCAATGGGACCTCTTGAAAATGAGAAGCTTTTGTAGAGCAAAGGATATGGTCAACAAGGCAAAGCGACAGCCTACAGAATGGGAAAAGGTCTTCACCAACCCCACATCTGACAGAGGACTGATATCCAGAATATATAAGGAACTCAAGAAATTAGACATCAAAATGCCCAACAGTCCAATTAAGAAATGGGCTATAGAACTAAACAGAGAATTCTCAGCAGAGGAAACTCAAATGGCTGGAAGACATTTAAGGAATTACACAACATCCCTACTTATCAGGGAGATGCAAATCAAAACAACTCTGAGATACCACCTTACGCCTGTCAGAATAGCTAAGATCAAAAACACTGAAAACACCTTATGCTGGAGAGGATGTGGAGCAAGGGGAACTCTCCTCCACTGCTGGTGGGAATGCAAGCTTGTACAACCACTTTGGAAATCAATATTGTGCTTTCTTAGAAAATTGGGAAGATCCAGCTTTACCACTCTTGGGCATATACCTAAGGAATGTTTAATCATACCACAAGGGTACTTGCTCAGCTATGTTCATATCAGCATTGTTTGTAATAGCCAGAACATGGAAACAACCTAGATGCCCTTCAACTGAAGAATGGATAAATAAAATGTGGTACATATATACAATGGAATACTACTCAGCAGAGAAAAACAATGACATCATGAGATTTGCAGTCAAATGGATGGATCTAGAAAAAATCATCCTGAGTGAAGTAACCCAGACTCAGAAAGACAAACATGGTATGTACTCACTCATAGGAGGATACTAGATGTGGAACAAGGATGATTGGACTGCTACTCACAACACCAGGGAGGCTACCTGGAAAACAGGACCCCAAGAAAGACACAGGGATCGCCTAATGACAGAGAAATGGATGAGATCTACATGATCAGCCTGGACGTTAGTGGGGGTAATGAAGGACGAGGGTCGAGGGAAAGAGAGCTTGGGGGAGTGGGAGATCCCAGCTGGATCAACAACAGAGAGGGAGAACAAGGAATAGGAGATCATGGTAAATGAAGACCACATGAGAATAGAAAGAAGCAAAGTGCTAGAGAGGCCCACAGAAATCCACAAAGATGCCCCCACAATAGACTGCTGGCAATGGTCGAGAGACAGCCCGAACTGACCTACTCTGGTGATAGGATGGCCAAACACCCTAATTGTCATGCTAGAAACCCCATCCAATGACTGTGGGAACTGGATGCAGGCCCTGGGTGGAGCTCCAGGAGTCCAATTGGTGAGAAAGAGGAGGGTTTATATGAGCGAGAATTGTTGAGACCAAGGTTGGATAAAACACAGGGACAAATAGCCAAACGAATGAAAACACATGAACTATGAACCAATGGCTGAGGGGTCACCATCTGGATCAGGCCCTCTGAATAGGTGAGACAGTTGATTGGCTTGATCTGTTTGGGAGGCATCCGGGCAGTGGGACCGGGTCCTGTGCTCAGTGCATGAGTTGACTGTTTGAAACCTGGGGCTTATGCAGGGACATTTGGCTCAGCCTGGGAGGAGGGGACTGGACCTGCCTGGACTGAGTCTACCAGGTTGATCTCAATCCTCGGGGCAGTTTTGCCCTGAAGGAGATGGGAATGGGGGATGGGCTGGAGTGGGGAGAACAAGGGAATCCATGGCTGATATGTAGAATTAAATTATATTGTAAAATAAAATAAAATAAAATTTTAAAAAAATGGAAGGACATACATAAAAGAGAAAGCTGGATGCTAAGAACAATGGAAGACTACAGTGAAGATCAGTTAACAGAAATGACCTAACTGTATTCTTTTCCAAGACAATCAAATTATTTAAAAACATACTCTCCTACTGAATTGGTGATAAGAATCTTCCTACAGGAATGAAGTATTCAGAGTTTATTTCTCTGCCTGTGTTTGACCACTAAATTACTGGTAAAAAGTGCCTGAGGCTCCCTTGGAGTTACACAAAGACTTCATGTTATTTAATAGTTTTAATGGTCCGATGTTAGCCTGGCTGGACTTAGAATGAAATAGCAGACATACTTTGGGATGTGTCTGGGAAAGAGTTTTCAGAGGAAGTGAAATGAAAATGGCAAACCTATCTGCACAGTAGTTGGCACCTTCCAATAGATTGCTCAGGTACATGAAGGTCTGCAGAGAAAACAGAGTGACTATACTGCTTTTACTTCTTTATGGCAACCCCATCCATCAGAACTGCTGCCATCCTCTGCTGATGCCAAACTCCAGCATGGTCAGATTCACAATGTGCACTCAACTCTCTCTAACTTATGAGTATTACTGAGACATCCAAGCTCTTGGACCAAACAAATGCTGGATTCTCTGCTGGTCCAACATGGAGATGGACAAAATTAGAATATTTAGTTCTTTTATAAGCCAGTCAAATAAATTCTTTTTAGAATATATTTCCATCACAATGGTTCTGTTCCTCTAGATAACCATGCCTCATTCAGATTTGTTACCAGAAGTGAGGTAGTTCTTGAAAAACAGAATTTTAAGGACTTAGTTCTCCTGGTTTTGGAGTTGCATACCTGGTTAATTATACCTACTAAAGACACCCCATATAGTATGGAGAGCTGTGACAAAGATGCAAAGTAAATATATTTGATACTGCTGCCTTGCCACTTGTGAAAGGCAGAGAGTTTAATGGATCTAGATGTAATCCATTTGAACATTGCTGGAAAAAAATCACCAAATATAATGATATTGACTCATTTCTTTAAGCATCTCTGTATAAAGCAACAAATGAAAAGTATTCAAAGATGCAACTTTTCAACAATGTATGTGCATAAAGAACTATAAAGGCTTCCAAGTGTGTCCTGACATAGAATCCTCACCATGCAACTGTAGAGCTGACCTTACTGAAGACTAAACACAATCCATCACTGTGTAATTGGTGCAGTAGGCCATAGATTAAGTTTCAGTCTCAAGTGTGTCTGAAATTAAAGTGAGACCACTGATTGGAAAAGAGCAACTCATGCAACATGCTCAGTAGTGTGTGGGAGGACTCTGATGTGGTTAGGACACTGAACTTCTCCCCTTCCTGACATCTGTATCCCCATGATACCTCTGTACTGTTTGTCTTTCCACTCTAGCTTGAGGAAATTAATCCTTCATTCTCAATGGACACAACAATGACCTTCTCTTAATGAGATGCCAAGCAAGACAACATTGATGCCCTTCAGTGCCAACCCTCATAAGCAACCTTTGCCCCTGCACTGATAAGGAGACTCACATCTCATCACTCTACAGGATGAGAAGTTCTATACTCACACACAACTCCTGGAGCTTTCTAAAACATACAAGCAGAAATCTGGGGAATATGTATGTAAATGGATTTTAAGGGTAAAAGATAACTGGTGGAAGAAATATGAAATGCATCATATTGAATTTAGTTAGGTCCAGTCATCAGAGATTCTGATGTAATGTTACAGCTTTCACTGCTTAAAAAGTGCTAATAGCTCATTTAATTTGTTGACTGAAAAGGTAGTCTATTATGAAGGAGTTAGACAAGCCTGACATCCCTTGGCTTAACATTGATGAAGAGATTTGAAGACTCAGAAAAACGGGAGTGCTGGAGTAGATTTGCCATTTAAAATCTACTCCCTTGTAATGGGAGGGTCCAGAAGATATACCTGTCACTAAAAACAATCATGAAAGGAATACTGCCATTTCCCATTCTCTATTTCCAGGTCAACTGGGTTGTAAGGAATCCCAGCCTCATATCCCTGCTGCCCTGAACTCTTTTGTGTCTTTATCACTATGATTCACTAGACTGTCTGATCATGACACAAAATAAATTCTTTCTCTCTTACATTTCTTTGTATCAGGTATGTGGTCTCAGCTAGGAGAAAAGCAAATAATATACTAACATAATTTAATATAAAGGTATGTTCTAAGTATCAAAAACTCTGGGATTCATGTAATGCTTTCCCCCTTAGTCTGCTGATACTCAGCATCTATTTGCCTGACAGCATTACGCATTTTCTGTGAAGAATGCCAAGGAACGGCCACAGGTGTCTGGCACGTTCTGACTATGGTCAGGAGACCCATATCATTAGGATAATGACCAAGAGTCATCCTGTTTGGCTATGTGTTTGAAATCAAAACAAGAGGCAAAACCAACATAAGTGCAGTTAATTTAAGGCACTTTTGCTCTATTTATTAAGGCTAATTGCAAGTCTGGCTTACAATTAACAATTGCCTGAAGGATTAAAGTGCCCCTGGCACTTGACAGAACAGAGTGTCCATGGCACTGCCCCTAGATTTAATATTTCCAAGAATGGATTTCTGCCTGTGATGTTATGGCTACAAATAGCCTGCTGCATAATAAATATCAACACTATTTTGGCAATGCCATAACATTTGATGATTTTTTTTGTGACAGTCTAGACTAGTGTCTAGTAGCAAAGCAATACAGCTGGAGGCTAATTAATGGATGCAGGTAGGATGTTCCATCCTGTAAGGGGGAGGCTGCCTGTTCTCTCACCGGCTGCTGGCTGTAGCTCCCATACTGACAGTATGTTGTTGCCAGTGTTACAACCTCATTAGAAAATTAGCTTTTAATTAACTTTGGAAGCTACTGCATGGGTTTCGATGGGAGGCATACATTTGTACACATCTTGTTGCAGAATTAAACCTCCCCTTCATGTTTCTAATGGGCCTCTCCTGCCTTACAGAAAAGCAGCAGTCTAGCTGCATGTAGGCAGCTGCTCCAGAGGTAGTGGTGGCCATGCAGCTTCAGCTTGTTCTGAATTACAAAGAGATGTCCTTTAGTGCCCTCATGAGCATCCTCTTACTCTAAGGCCACTTGAGACATAAAACAGCAACAGAGGGGACCACAATCAGATGCTCCCCTTTCATGCTCCTCACCCCCAACCTGGCATTAATGGCATATAGTCTGAGAAGAATGTGCCTTACCTCATTTTTATGCTTAAACATTTCTGCCTGAGCACAGTGGTGATAAACCTACAACAAGATAAATGGCTAGATCATCACTCTTCTCCCCAGGGAAAGCAGTGCTGTCAATTAGTCTAATGGGGGGGTTTGGGGACAGCTTTGGCATGCCCTAACACCAGGGAAGACTTCTGTCCTGGGTAGCTAGAAAGCCCAAAGATGGATTTGAAACGTGGCTGCAACACTGGGGTGGCCAGCTAGCAAAGAGGGAAGTCAAGGAGCTTCGTGATTAATCATCAAACATGACAATGGGAGGTCGAAGAAGAGGCCCAGGAGAGCAGATCTTTTGAGCTTCGTTATAATTAGACATTGCCTCTTTCAATTCTACTCGGTGGCTTAAAAGGAGATATGGGTGCGCTTGGTTTAAGAAGTGAGGCGCCATCATTTACCAAGAATAAGTGTTCTTTTGTTATGCTTTTGCAAAGCACTGACTGTGACATCTCATTTGACCTTATTACCAGTCTCAGAGGGATAGAGGGCAGCTGGCATTTTTCTAGTTTTGCAGATGATAGAGCTCTTGTGACACAGTAGAGATTGGTAATTTCCCTGTGATCACACAGTCAGCTGCTGGTGGTACCAGACTAGAGTCCAAATAATCCAACTACCCTTACTCCTTATTCCCAATTCTCTACTCTATTATTCCTTACCTTCCTTCCACAGAAACTAAATTACCATCTGCTAAGATGGTATTCTTATATTTTTCTCCATTATGTTGTTATGCAAATGAGAAAAATGGAAAAAGAAACATATCCTGGAAAATACAGCCCAGTAAACATGAAATAATGTAATACAAAATTGGACAGCATCATTTTAGACCTGATTTTTTTCCCCTACAGCTGGGGGGCGGGATAGAAAGAGGATTTATTTTTAATATCAGCAGAAAGGAACAGACTTTGCAATGTTGATATTTTTTATTTAGAAACAGGTTCTTTGCAGAATGGAGATTGAATTGTAAATTGTCTTCTCACATATTCTATCCTGCCTGCACGCATCTCAAATTTATGATGCTGTCCAAAGACTCCAATGGTTTTAGAATTTGCCCTGAAAAATAATGTCACTCCAAATTTCAACCAAAATTTTCGCTTCTAACTTCATTATCTCTTTGAGGAATCCAACAGAAATACCTTAGCATTCGTGACCATCTAGGGCTTGTCTGAGAGGAGATGATGGTGGCAATAAAGACGGTGACACACACCAGACGTTCTGCTGAAGTCTTTGCTGCTCTTGTCTTCCGTAACCACCTCAGTCCTGTAAGATGGTGCTGCTATTGCCAATAGCTTGAGCTGAGGCTCATGGCGATAACAACCTGCTCAAGAGACAGCATCTAGGAAGTGGCAAAGCCAGTGTTTGAACTCGTTTTCAGGTTTCAAAGCCTAGAATCTCAATAGATACGACTTTCTGAGAATTGCCAAAGTCTCAGCTGAACCCCCGGGCTACAGTCCCAAGGATTTCTTCTTAGGAACTGTGACAGGCCACAGTAAAGCCTCACTCTCCCAGGCTGTTCACCAGCTTCATTTGAATGCATGCCTCTCATAAAACACGTATTACTTTACCCTTTTTGAAAGTCTGACTTAGCAGAACCTAGGAAATTGTCATCTAATTTGTCAAGTGATTCTAAAGCTAGGGGTTTCACAACTATGCTTTGAGAAACACTGATGGATCTCCCTTCCTTCTTTCTTTCTTTCTTTCCTTCCTTCCTCCCTCCCTCCCTCTCCCCCTCCCTTCCTCCCTCCCTCCTTCCCTCCCTTCCTCCTTCCTTCCTCCTTCTTTCCTTCCTCCTTCTTTTTTCCTTCCTTCCTCCCTTCCCTCCCTTCCTCTCCCCTCTCCTTCCTTCCTTCTTTCTTTCCTTCTTTCTTGTTTTAATTTTAGTTTTTAATAGGCAGAAATAATACATTTATTAGATATGAACACATTACCAAAAATAACAAATTAGGGGGGCCCTGTTACCCCAAACTCATGTTCGGGATACTGCCAGGAGATTCAGGTTTAAATAAAGGAAGAATTGCATAAAGTTCAAGAGATATACTTAACTAATCAATAGTGACTACCTGTGGTCACACTGAGCACTTGGTCCTTCAAGGTGCTCTGGAAAAGTCCTATTACTTGAGCAGACAAACTGGCTCTCAGTTATGACTTCTACTCCAAGTGCAGCATCACCCTTATGGATAAACGCCCTCACCCAGGGTGGGGAAGAGATGCTCTGTCCTGAAAGGTTCTACACTAAGTGCCTGTGCATGGATACAAAATTTCATAGGCACATTTCATATTTACTCATATAGATGAAAATAAAGAAATTAATGATTGCTATATAGACTGCATTTACATTCTTATAGTTTTATTTCCTTCTTTCAAATAGCAGTACTTTCATAATTACCTCTGATCAGATGTTATTTTATAGTAAGATAGGATAGCAGCAGCACAACAGTGTTATCTGATTCTCAGGCTCTCCATGACCTTCCTCTAAAATGACAATCTGATGTCTGGTATTGGGGTTTTTGTTAGGTGTTGTGGGATATTTGTATACTATGTGAAAATGTATTGCTCTGATTGATGTAATAAAAAGCTGAATGACTAATATCTAGGAAGAGGTTAGGTGGGACTTCTGGGGACAGAGAAGACTCTGGAAAGAAGAAAGGCAGAAATGCCATGAGACATGGAGAGGAAACAGGAAGTACAAGATGGAAGAGAGGTAATGTCACGTCATACAACATAGATTAATATAAATGGATTAACTTAAGTTATGAGAGCTAGTTAGGAGCAAGCCTAAGCTATAGAAGTCTCTGTGTCATTATTTGAGAGCTAGCTAGAAGGACAGAGAAAGACTCATTATATTTAGGTGATCTTTGGCTCTTGGATGGAGCACAGTTGGCTCAGAGGAGAAAATTTCATTAAAACTATATATGTATGTTTATAGACTGACATACAAAATAACAATGTGAGCACAAATAGGTCATCTGGGAAGTACCCACAAGATACATTGGTAGGAACTGATGATCACATAGGCTGAGTGATATTCAGTCTTACTAGGGATCTATTTAGAACTATTTAGAGTACAATTTAAAGGTAAATTGAGATGAAAGTTGAGACATTTGGGAAATTTATCTTCAAATATCATGTATTTGTCTCTTCATCATATCTAACCTTCCTTATCCATTAGATTAAAACGTTTTCTTGATGAGATAATGCCCTTTTGTTTGGAGATACAGATTTATTGTAATAAATACAGTCAACTGGATTTCAGGGTAGAGATACTGCTGAATGTAAGAGACTTTACTTGATAGCTTAACTAACTAGTATGTTTTGTAACAGAGTTATAGCATTACGTTTTTAAGATGTTTAAGATGAGTATGGTGGTCTACACTTGTAATTCTAGCACAGGGAAGGCTGAGAAAGGAGTATTATGAGTTCATGGTCATCTGGGTTATGTACTGAGACTCTGTCTCAAAAATAAAAACAAAAACAAAAAATACAGAAAACCCAGATATCATAGTCTTATTTCTTCCTGATTAATTATTATACATTTCCAATTAGTCTATATTAGACTTTGAGTTATATCCAAATTATATTCCATGTATAGGTCTTACTTTTTTCTGCTATATTTTTAGCTTCAGTCTTGTTTAAAAAGCATAAATTTGTCCATTTGGTTATTGTTTTAAAATTACTAGTATATGGACATGGGCATTGCACTTTTCACTTTCAGGGTGCAAGGTAAACATTGGAAATATCTTTGGCTTTTAAGGTAAGGAAACAAGAGTAGTCACGAATGTTTAAGAAAATGGAGTAGGGAAGATCTGGGCTGCATTCATTGTTCTGGCTTTCCATGGGAGAGCATAATCTTCCTGATACAAGGAATGAACATGTAAGAACTAACGGTCACCATCCTTCACAGTCTACATGAGCTGAAAAGTTGACATTGTTTACTGAAGAGCAGCAGCCAGCAGGTGGGCTTCCCACTGTCTCTAGCAAGGAAACCACCTTTGTAAATTGAATTCTCCAGGGAAAATTGACATTGTTTTCTTCTAAAAGTACCTGTCCCCTATACTCCCTCTGGAAAGAAACAAAATATATAGGTATGAAAACAAACAAATATTAGGTCACCTTCATGTGCCTACTTGTATATATGACGCACATGAATCCATATCAAAGAAGAGTAAACTCTAGCCTGTCCAGAGAGGGAGGATGTTTCCTCCCCCTCCTCCTCCTCCTCCTCCTCCTCCTCCTCCTCCTCCTCTTCTTCTTGCTACCAGGAGTCCCCAAATAGCCCACCAGTTGTTTAGGTACCCATGGGTATGAAGCAGGTATCCTCACAAAGCTCATGTCACCTAAAATGTCACAACAGGAAGTGTCCTCTTCTTTCCTCCGTGCAACATTTTGCCAAGGACATTGCAGTATGGGAACAGGCCTCTCTATTAAGAGCAGATGTGTCTTCCCTTTGAGATCAGTAAGATCTTTAGTTAAATTTCTTTTCCTGCAGTATTCTCTCTGCTCCAAAATCTCTGCACTAATCTGCAACGTGGGAAAATTCAGGAGTCTACAAGATAAGATAGACATGCCCTAAGTATGTATAAATGCATAGAGACCAATAAATCCTAGCCATGGAGGAAACATCCAAAGAGAGGAGAAGAGTATCTCCACTCAGGGCTTCCCATTTGTTCTGTAATCTCAAGGTCCCTCACCCTCTCATTCCGGGCCATACCCTGGAGCAGTGTCATTATTGCTTCTGATGGATTCTGAAGTTTTGAAGAGATGCCTTCTTTCCTCATGCTATGTTTAACTCCACTCATGAGGAGGTTTCTCTTCTAACCGTTTTTCTTTCTTTGTGAAGAAGAATCCTTCCAACTTGTGCCTTGTAAACCTTCTTCCTTCATACTGCACCTTCCTGTACTTTTTCCTCGAACTCGCACTCCAACACAGCCACTGAGAGCTTATCCCTCATGAAAATATCTAGAGTCATTATTAACCTTGTAATCTCAAGCAACTATGTATCTTGCTAAATCATTTTTTTCACTAATTTATGAAATTAGTAAGTGTACTGCCCCTTTATAATTTCCATTTAAATGATTATTCAGTGAAACCCAGAACCTCTTATCTGATGCTCAGTGTGCTGGGTGGTGCGTCCTTCACATCCCCACGGGCCCTTTCTCTACTCAATCATGCATCATCACTCACCAGCCTCCTTTCTTTGTGCCACGATCACTGCAATTTTCAATGTTGTTTCCATAATCTGTTCCTCACACAGTGCTTGGATTTTCTTTCTAAAGTACAATGTGAGGATTGCATTGCCTTGTTCCAAAATATTTCCTAAAAATAAAAGGCTAGGCATATAAAAAGATCTTATGCAAGTTCTGTGACCCTAGAGGAGGCAAAGGGCAACCTGGGGATTAATAGTGCCAAGCTGACTGATGGTACTTCGTTGAGGTAAACAGGATAACAAAAGCTGACAAGATTCACTGTCCAGAAGTACATATGGTAGTTTCATGAGGTAGAAAAAAGTCAATGAAGTGATTCCCAGATGCCTATGGAGACCAATTTGCTGGCTGGAGTATCAGGGTGGGCAGAAAATAGTTATCATTCAGGACTTAGTAGTACTTAGGTTACTGGTGCATGTTTATGTGAGGACTCCTGGTTGAAAGTTATTTTGAAGAATCATGTTTACTTCGGCAGGAAGAACTGTTTTTTCCCCACAACACAGGCGAGGTCACAGGAGTAGTTAAACATGCAGAGGCAAAGGAGAGCTTTGAGCTCCAGTCTTCCATTTTACCCATTTCTCTTCTCTCTATTCTTCTTTTCTCCCTAATCCTCTTCATTTTCTCCCTTCTCTGCCTCTTTTGCTTTCTTCTCTTTCCTCTTCTTCCTCCTGCTTCTCCCCCTTTCCTTACTGTACTTTTTTTGTCAGGACATTTCTATTCATATACACTCCTTTAACAAAATCTATCCCCGCTGGGCGGTGGTGGCACACGCCTTTAATCCCAGCACTTGGGAGGCACAGCCAGGCAGATCTCTGTGAGTTCAAGGCCAGCCTGGTCTACAGAGTGAGATCCAAGACAGGCACCAAAACTACACAGAGAAACTTTGTCTCGAAAACACAACAACAACAACAAGCCAAATAAAATCTATCCCCTTCTTTCAAAGATGAAAACCGAAAGGGCTTATTTCTTTTCCTATTGTATCAAAAGGTGCTATGAGCTTCTGACATTGTCCTGACTTCACAGTTCAATTGTAAACTAAAATTTCTGAGGAGCATATGGAAGGGCACTTCATTGGCAAGCTCCTCAGTAGCTTATGGCTGCAGGTGAGGAACAAGAGGCCTCTCTGAAATAAGTGGATGCTGAGTCTGCGAGAGAGTTGGGTTCCCAAACTAAAGGAAACTTGTTCTATTTAAGAGGAAAAGGCAAAAGTAAACACAGCCAATGCTAAATATATTTAATTGAGGCATGTTATGGATGAAATATAAACACATACCACAGGCTAATGTGTTCAAATACTTGTTCGCCAGACGGTTCTCCTGCCATGAGACTGTGAAGCCTAAAGGAGGTGGAGCTAGCTGACCAGCATGGGCTAAAGCTGGACCATAGAGTGCTTCAGTTCAGCTGTGCTTTAAATCCCTCTCTGCCTCCTGGTACACAGAGCCTCTTTCCCTACAAATTGTTCTTTTAACAGTAATATTGACTCGTATAAATATGGAGGCATGTTAAATTTTTATCAAGACATCAACAACTGGGTTGTCTATTTTCAATCCTGTAAATAACCTCTGAAACCTGATATCTGATAGGTTGCTTCTTCAGATAAATGAGAATGAGTTTTGAGATTATTATTACACCATTGCCCACTTTCCTTTCCTCCCTCCAGAGCCTCCCATATATCTCTGTTGCACTTTTCCAAATTCATGGCTTCTTTTTTCATTAATTGTTGTGACATGTATTTATGTATATGTATACACAAACATATTCCTAAATATAACCTGCTCAGTCTATATAATGTTAATTGTATGTGTTTTCAGAGCTGACCATTTGGTTTTGGATAAACAATAGGTATACTCCTCCCTGGAGAAGACTGTTTCTTCCACTCTGAATTCCTTAGTTGCTTGTAGATATTTGTGTAGAGGCCTCATTGGCTCTCCCCCATCTCCCTTGGCATATCTATTTGGCATTTGGTGAGACTTTATGAGTGTTGCTTCTGTCATTACTAGGAGACACAAGCTCACAGAAAAATCCCCTATCCTCTGGCTCCTACATTCCTTCCATGGGCCAAAAGCTCAATATCTGTCATCTAAAGTACCAAGTGCCAAACTGATTTTAACACCAAAGCAACTGAAAAAAAATGAGAAAACTTTAATATAAGTATGGCCAAAGAACACACATCTCTAAAATAACCAACTGACTTCCAGAAAAAGTGTTTGCATAAAGTCAGGTGTAGCAATGCCAGCATGTAACCCTACAATTCTGAAAGTGTCAGGAGGATTGTTAGGTCAAGACTAGCCTAGCCGGCCTTGCACAGAAAGATCCTGTTTCAACAGACAAATGAACCAATCAACAAATAAGCAAAGTTTGCTTAAAACATTAAGATCAACAACAAAAGAAGTATCATTAGATCATACAATCTGTGGCTTATAAGGAACATGTATGTACATATAATCGATATAGGAAAAGAGAAAGATGAGCATGGTAGAAGAATGCTAACAGTCTACTGTTAAGTGTGGGAGAATTAGTTCCCCCAGGGAAGAGGTCCTCTGTTGGTTATACAGTACCAAGTGGTCAGCCCTGAAGACATCTACATACAAGTCCATCTATACTGACTGAACAGATTGTCTTCTTATGTTTAGGGATGAAACACACACACACACACACACACACACACACACACACACACACACACACACTTAAATTAAAAGACCATGAACTTGAAAGACAGCAAGAAATGAATATCTGGGAGGAGTTGTAGAGAGGAAAGGGAAAATGATTTAACTAAATTTTCACTTCCAAAAATAAATAAAAATAAACAATAAATGATAATGGAAGTAATTCTTTCTTTTGAATGTCAGAATTTGGTGTTGGGTAAACTAAACTATCATGTTCTAATTATGTAAGAGATGATGTCTAAAGAACTTGAAAATTTATAAAAGAAGATTGACTGACAAAATTAAAGACAAGTTAAATTTTGATGTTAGATAACCAATGAATATTTCTAATTTATGGTTGTTTCATGGGACAAACTAATATATTGAATCTTAAAGCTAAAATAATTTTAATCTAGCTATTTTAAATAAAAATGGTTCACTTTTGAAATTTTTTTCAATAGATACATATAGCAGAAGCCATATAGTAACTGATACATCATACTTCATCAAAAATTTAAAATAAAATCATGATAAAATAAGTCACTACAAAGTGAAAACACAATACATAGGTTGGAAGAAGGTATTTTAAGCTGATAGAACAGGTAAAGGGTTAAAATCAAGAATTTATAAATTGCTTATATAAATAGGACGGGAAAAAGAGAGGGGAACATGAAGAGACAGGGAGAGAAGGAGGGAAGAGAGAGATCAACTCATTAGAAAACAGATCAAAATGCATAAAGAGGCCATTTCAAATGGAAAATCAGATAGTCCACATTATAAGATAACAAACTCCATTTGTTAGGAAAATTAAAATTAAACTATCCAAGAGCTACCATTATTGGTCATCTAACAGTTAAAGATTAAAATCTGACAAACCAAGTATTGGAAAGGCAAATGATGAGAACTTGATCAGTTTTGGGTACTAATCACTGATCAGTGTTGGGCACTAACTCCTGAAAGCTAATCTGGCAATATGTTTGAATCTGTCTACAAAGAAGCACACAGATGTGATAGTCTTTGAATCTGATCCTCTGTGTGAGGTATGTTCCTAGAACTATGCTGTCCAGTACAGTACATATTGATACTTAATTCAAATTAAATAAAATATAAATTTTGATCCTTGTACCAGCTTTCCAAGTGCTGAACAGCCACATGTGGCTAATGCCTGCACTTTAGGGTTGAGAATTATAAAGTACATCCATTGTCACTGTGGACAATGACCCTGATTACTTAATATAATTTCTATGAGGATATGTTTGTTTTTCTGACTGTTTTCTCTCACAACCTGGCAGAACTGTTTGTATCTTAAGCAGCAATTACCATTCTAAGACAATTCGCCTCATAGACATACTCCCTGTAATTTAGCTCAATAACACTTAGCAACATTAGAGAAATGTCTTACTCCTGTAGAAGTATATAAAGAAATGAATGTAAATATAGAGTTTGGGGAGAGGAGATGAAAATGGCCCATCTACCTAAAACAAATTACCAAATTGTTTGACGTGAGCCTGAGGATTTGTTTTGCCAATAGTTTGTTTTTGCTTTTTAATTGAATTTGTGCACAAATTTATAGATTTTCCTCTTCAAAATGATTTCTTTTTTAAAAAGTAGAACAATTTACAAAACCGAGTCTTCCTCTGTTGAGAGAAAACCTTTGACAGTGTTTGTAGAGGATGCTTTATATTGGTTTATCCCATGCCTCGCTGTTTCCTTCATAACAGCGTCTGCCTGGACTACAGAGTCTATGAGGCCTGCTATCAATCTAGAAAAATAATTGTGTTGCATTTTAGATTCCTCAGGCACTCAAATATCCTAGCTATGTTGTAGTTGTGTGTGGCTGACCACATGAGATGGCATGAAACTTAAGATAACACACACTTGAAAAGGAAGAACATCACTTGATTGAGTTAAGGAATTTAGTATGAGCTTATGATTCTCTGCACCTTTTATTTCTGGGGTTTTATTTATACAGACATGTCTGTATTTATGTATCTGAAAACTGTTATTTTGAGGAAATGAAGGAGAGGTGAAGGTCCAGGCATTCTTGGTTGCTAAGACTTACTGCAATTTTCACAAACGCGCTAGGAAAGGCCAACGCTCTGTCATTTGCTTCACACCTGAGTGGGGTGGGGAAAGCACCATGTAAATAAAGAAGCACAATATTATATTTTCAAGGAACAGAAATGCCCAAATCAAGGGCCTTATTGCCTTTTTGTGGAAAGTGAGTGGCTGGCTGTTTACTACTGAGCTGCATTGCTTCTTTTAATTAATTAGGCAGCAAAAGCTGGGATAGCAGCTGCCCAGTAGAGGTTAAATAGCCATTCTTCGGGGATGGTGTAAGAAGAATTGCTAGTTTATTTTAGTTTGGGCATGATTTAGCTTAATGACTTACTTTCTTGCAGTCCTGGAATAAGAGAAATAAAGTTAGTAGAATGGTTTGGGCAATTGCAGATAAATTCAGAGGGACTGAATTCAGGGTTCAGATACAAGTATGGAGACACATGTCAGTCTTCCTGTGGTTTAACAGGAACCTCACATCTATTAAACAACTACTTCCCACTTCTCTTCTTCCAACTCTTCTAAGAATTTGGACATTTTCAGATACATCACATTATTGGAGCCATGCAATGTTTGTTGTTTAGGTTTAGCTTCTTTCACTTAAAAGAAAGGCCTCCAGGCTCATCTATAGTCTTATCATGGCAGGACATTTTTTTTCCTTAAGTTTGGGTACTATTCTGTGGCATCTATATCCTATATTTTCTTTATCAACTTGTCCGTTTATAGATATCTAGGATGTTTACATATTGTAACTCTTACAATAATGCGATAGTGGGCATTAGAAGACAGAAATCCTTTTGAGATTCTGGTATCTATCCTTAAGTATGGTTACTGTATTATACGTTAGTTCAAATTACTTTGTTGAGGGAACTCCATACCTCTTTCAGTAATAACTGCTGAAATTTATAATCCTACAAACATTATTCAAGGATTCTAATTCCTCCATATTGTTTCTGTGTGTTATTTTTCATGTTGTTCTGACTCACTATTGGACAGAAACTTAAGGGAAGGATTTATTTTGGCTCATTCTTTAAGAGGGTACAGAGTATGGGGATGGGAATGCATGGTTGTGGGAGTAGCCTTGGCAGACACAGTGGAGACATGAGGCAAATGGTTACATGGCACTGGTGGTCAAGAGGCATGGAGAACTAGAGCTGAGACTGGGATTGGTGTAAGATTCACAGGCTTGCCTCCAGCCAACCACATCCTTCAGTGAGGCCCCAGTTCCCTACTATCTTGTCACCTCCCAAATCAGAGAATACCATCTGGAGATGAGGTATTCAGACACACGCACATGTGAAATTATGTTTCCTATCCAAACTATATATTCTCTAACACTTATCTTTATCTTTATTTATTTTATTTTTGGGTAATAATCTTAACAGTAGTGTCAATACTGTATTGTGGTTTTGATCTTAATATGTGTGATGAGCAGTAATGTTGAACATTTTCTCTGGAAACCTTTTATATAGTTTCCTTTGGAGAAGATCTACTGAATTCTGTTGCCCATTTTAAAGGAGTTTGTTTTGTTTTTATGTTTGTATTTCCACTGACTGTGGAGACTTTTACACATTTTGGATGCTAACCCCTTACCAAAGGCACTAAATATATTTTCTGTTTTTTTTGTTTTTGTTTTAGCTTTTTTCTGTAGCTAGAGTTTTCCTGCCTGGCCCACAGTCAGGACAAATCTCTGTCATCTGCCAGTCCCACAACTGCTCAGACCGGACCAAGTAAACACAGAGACTTATATTGGTTACAAACTGTATGGCCATGGCAGGCTTCTTGCTAACTGTTCTTACAGCTTAAATTAATCCATTTCCATTAATCTATACCTTGCCACATGGCTCGTGACTTACCGGCATCTTCACATGCTGTTTGTCATCGTGGCGGCTGGCAGTGTCTCTCTCTCAGCCTTCCACTTCCCAGCTTTATTCTCCTCCTTGTCCCGCCTATACGTCCTGCCTGGCCACGGGCCAATCAGTGATTTATTTATTGACCAATCAGCAACACACTTGACATACAGACCACCCCACAGCATTTTTCCCCTTTATTTAATTTTTTTTCATTTTACATACCAACAACAGGTCCCTCTCCCATCCCTTCTCCCACTCCCCCACCCCATCCACTACTCCAAAAGTGTAAGGCCTCCCATGGAGAGTCAACAAAGCCTTGTACATTCAGTTGAGGCAGACCAAGTCTCCTCCCCCCCCTGCATCAAAGCTAAGCAAGGCATCCCACCATAGGGAATAGGATCCAAAAAGCCAGCTCATGCACCAGGGATAGATCCTGATCCCATTGCCAGGGGCCCCTCAAACAGACCAAACTCTACAACTGTCTCCCACATGCAGAGTGCTTAGTTCAGTCCCATGCAGGCTCTTTTGCTGTCTTTTGCTTTACATCTAGTATTCACTTATAAGTGAGTACATACCATGTTTGTCCTTCTGAGTCTGGGTTATTTCACTCAGGATGATATTTCCAGTTCCATCCATTTGACTGCAAATTTCACGATGTCATTGGTTTTTACCACTGATTACTGATTAATACTTCTTTGTGTAAATGTACCACATTTTTTTATCCATTCTTTGGTTGAGGGGCATCTAGGTTGTTTCCAGGTTCTAGCTATTACAAATAATGCTTCTATGAACATACTTGAGCAAGTCTCCTTGTGGTATGATTGAGTATCCCTAGAATATATGCCCAACAGTGGTATCCTTGGGTCTTGAGGTAGATTGATTCCCAATTTTCTGAGAAGTCACCATACTGATTTCCAAAGTGGCTGTACAAGTTTACACTACCAGCAGCAGTGGAAGAGTGTTCCCCTTACTTCACATCCTCTCCAACATAGGCTATCATTTGGGTTTTTGATCTTAGCCATTCTGACAGGTGTAAGGTGGTATCTCAGAATTGTTTCGATTTGCATTACCCTGATGACTAAGGATGGTGAGCAATTCCTTAAATGTCTTTTGGCCATTTGAGAGTCTTATGTTGAGAATTCTCTGTTTAGATCTCTACTCCATTTTTTAAATTTGATTATTTGGTATTTTGATGTCTAGTTTCTGTATTTTAGAGATCAGCCCTCTGTCAGATATGGTGTTGGTGAAGATCTTCTCCCATTTTGTAGGCTGTTGTTTTGTCTTATTGAATGTGTCCTTTGCCTTAGAGAAGCTTTTCATTTTCAGGAGGCCCCGTTTATTGATTTTTGCTCTTAGTATCTGTGCTACTGGTGTTATATGTAGGAAATGGTCTCCGACCTCAAAAGAACAATAGCCAAGTTCATATGGAGAAGCAAAACCCCAGGATAGCTAAAAATAAACCAGTACAATTAAGGAATTTCTGGAGGCATCACCTTCCCTGACTTCAAGCTCTACTATAGAGCTATAGAAATAAAAACAGCTTGGTATTGGCATAAAAACAGACATGTGGACCAATGGAATTTAATTGAAGACCTTGACATTAATCCACACACCTATGATCACCCGATTTTTTGACAAAGAAACCAAAACTATACAATGGAAGAAAGAAAGCACTTTTAACAAATGGTGCTGGCATAACTGGATGTCAACACATAAAAGATTGCAAATAGATCCATACCACAGATCTGTCACCATGCACAAAACTCAAGTCCAGGTGGCTCAAAGACCTCAACATAAATCCAATTACACTGAACCTGATAGAAGAGAAAGTGAGAAATGCTGTGGGATGTTCTGTATGCTGTGAATGTGTTACTCTGATTGGTTGATAAATAAAAAGCTGATTGGCCAGTAGCCAGACAGGAAGTATAGGCAGGATAAGAAACAAGGAGAATTCTGGGAAGAAAAAGGCTGAATCGGGAGATGTCAGCCTGCCGTCTAGGGAGCAGCATGTAATGACACACAGGTAAAGCCACAGAAAATGTGCAACATATAGATTAAGAGAAATGGACTGAGTTTAAGTGTAGGAGATAGTCAGTGGTAGGCCTGAGCTAACGGCCGAGCAGTTTTAATTAATATAAGCTTCTGAGTGATAATTTTATAAGCAGCTACAGGGTCTGTGGGGCTGGGCAGGACCAGAGAAAACTTCAGCTACAGAGAAATATTTTCTCACATTTGGTAGAATGTCATAAATCTCTTGTTGTTCTCATTTGGTATACAGAAGGGTTTTTATAAACTTCTTTTTTAATTAATTAATTAAATGTTTTTATATGTATGGGTGATATATATATATATATATATATATATATATATATATATATATATATTGCTATGGTGTCCACCAAGTTCAGAAGATGGCCTCAGACTCCCTGAGAATGTAAGAAAGGACAGTTGTGAGCTGCCATATGGTACTGATTAATAAACCCCAATCTACTGAGCCATCTCTCCAGCCCCAATGTATAGAAACATTAAAGTTTGATGTAACCTCATTGTTTATGTTTGCTTTTACTACTTGATTTCATTTTATGATGCATAAAAAAAATTGCCAGGACCAATGCCTGGCTATCTCTTTATGTTTTCTTTTAAGAGTTTAACTTGTATAAATTTTATATTTAAGTATTTAATCCCTTTAGAGATGGGTTTTTGTGCATAGGATAAAATAGAGGCATAGTTTAATTATTGTACAAGTGAATTTCCAACAATATTATTGACAGGATCTATATTTTCTTCATTGTATATTTGTGGTAATATTTTCTAAAAACAGTTGATCACATGTATATGAACTTATTTCTGGACTCCCTATTCAGTTCCAGTGAACAATATGTGTGATTTTAGGAGTGCATACTATTTTGCTCATTGTAGCTTTGAGATGTATTTTGGAATGACTAAATGTGATGTCTATGACTTCCTTATTTTTCGAGATATTTTGACTATTCAGAGTACACTGATGCTCAATATGAACTTCAGGATTTCTTTTTCTGTTTTTGTAAAAATTCCTTTGGGATATCAATGGAGATTATATTGAATCTGAAGATAACTGTGGGTAGAATGGGTGTTTTAACATCTATTTTCTGACCAATAAAGAGCATTTATTTGTATGAAAGTTATATTATGCAAGATGAATAAACTCTAGAGAACTACTCTACAAATACTTCTGTGATTAAATAAAGCTGATCCTCTAATTTTTCCAATCCATCCAGTTTATCATTTCAGAATACAACATAATACATACAATTTGCAATATATTATGCATACTAAATAT
The DNA here is from genome assembly GCF_007827085.1 of Peromyscus californicus insignis. Taxonomy (NCBI): domain Eukaryota; kingdom Metazoa; phylum Chordata; class Mammalia; order Rodentia; family Cricetidae; genus Peromyscus; species Peromyscus californicus. The sequence goes on from NW_026294573.1 coordinate 148,785,694, forward strand.
ATTCAGAATATATCTCATGTCAAGCATTCTTACCAAAAACAAATAAACAAATATGAAGAAGCAAAATAGCAGGACATTTTTTTCCCATTGTAATGAGAGGGAGTTACTATTCAAACATGGTGGAGGAAATAGACCACCATCTCCCAAGAACCAAGTTTTTTTTTTCCATTTGACCTGGTCTCTGGCATTTCTCTCTTTCTGTGTGTTTTAAGCTACTAACCATAACTATCACACATTATTCCCTGAACATTTTATTTCTCACTAGTCACATGACAAAGAGAAGAGGCAATATGTGTAGAAAAAATTAGCTTCCATCCTATCACACCTGCTACTGCTGTAGTGTTTTCAATTCCAGATGACGTTTTTCTTGCCAGACTTCTTGCATCTAAAGAAGACTCCAAACATACTATACTCTGGTGAGCAAATAATAGGTATGTACATTTTTTTTGAACTGCTAAGACTAAAATATTAAGGAATCCGACATGAGTCAGTGTTCTCTAGAGGAGCAGAATTGAAAAAATGAATAGATACATAGATAGATATAATACACACAAATCTATCTGTCTATCTATCTATCTATCTAAATAATACACACACATATATATTCTAATAGAAATATATATAACCAAGCCCAATAATCCAGATCCAGTAGTTGTTCAGTCCAGAAGTAAGATTTCTCAGCTGGCCTTCAATATGAGCTGGTCTTTAGTATGTATATGGGAATCCCAGAAAAGTAGCTTCTGATGTTAGTGAAGAATAAACTTACCAGTGAGGGCTACACCAAGCAGTTAGAGAGGAAACCCTCCTTCTTCCATGTTCTTTATATAGACTGCCAGCAAATAGGTGTGGCCCAGACTGAAGGGGAGTCTTCACAACTCAAATGATTTACTTAAGAACAATTCTTCAGATGTGTGCTCAGCCACATGCTAATGTGTTAGTTAATTCCAGATGAAATCAAGAAAGCATGGTATCACGATAAATTTGGTAGCAGAGAACTAGGTATTTAAATTTCAACAGAGGTAATACATGATATTAGAGGGGTCACAAAACCTTTTGGAGAACTGAGGAAATGGCTTCTTGATTGAACTTTCAAAGGCTACACCAGGAATAGTTATAACAAACATATTATTTTGTGTTATCCTTGTATTTGGTCAAAATGTGTCATGGTTATGGTTATAAGCATTGCCAGAAGGGAACTTTATCCTACCACTTGGCACTGGAGATGCCTAGACCACTATCTTTATTTCCCGTTGACTGAGATAACCTCTGTGAGTTTTTAATCTCTTTTCTATAAAAATGGACCTATGTATTCTCCATTTTCATGAAGAAACTTTTACCAAGACAACAAGCTTTGGGAGAAGAGTTGGCACACAAATGGTAATCTCCTTCATTATTAAAACTTGTATGTGCACACAACACCTCATGTAGCAATGTTTTATTCTGAAATGATAAACTGTGTGGATTGGGAAAATGGGAGGATCAGCTTTATTTAATCACAGAAGTACTTGTAATCATAGGTCCAAAGCTTTGAGTCAGTATAATTGAACTCAAATTAGTTCATTTCCTCCCCACAGAAACATTGCAGGTGAATGGCACTGGACCAAAGTCCAAACAGTTGAGACATTCCACACACATTAAACACCATCGGTGTGATGATTTGTCTTTCTTCTTGGTGGAATCAGTATGGTCTTGAGTTGGCCTCAGTCCTTGATCCTTGATTTATAAACTAAATGATCAATTGGATTTGATCTCTTTGAGCTTCAGTATTTCCTATAAAATAAATAAAGAAATAAATTTAGAGAAGGCCAGTAAAACTCTTGACACAATAGTAGGCATGGAACAACTGACAGGCACATTACTACTGCTATTGTTGATTGCATGTTTATTTTAGTATTAGAATATTTTTAACTGGCACATATCATAGGTACAATTGAAGAGGCCTAACTTAACATTGGTGCAGCCATGACAGGCTGCAAACTAACAGTACTGAGACTAGGCCTCACCCTTACAATAATCAGGAAAAGTCACAAACTGTACCCTGCAGGGACCAATCAGTATTAAGACAAACAAGTACTAAATGCTCTAGAACATTAAGGATAATTTACATAATCTGTATATAGATTGCCACTTTCCTCACAGCAATGCCAGTACCAATAACTGTTTGCCAAAACTTCTGTAACCTCACTCCTGCCCAATCAGGAGTTCAACCCCTATCTGAATCCAGAATTCCTCTACCTGCCCCCCCATTCTTTACTCCTTAAAAACTTTGCCTCAACTGAGCTTGAGGTTCTCCCTGGTCCAACCCCTGTGTTGGAATGGATGGAGAGCCCAAGCTCGAGCTTGCAATAAAGGCTCTTTGCTTTTGCAGATGAACTCGGACTCCTGGTGGTCTCTGGGGGGCCTATGATGCAGGTATAACACAATAAATGCTAGCACAGACTGAAAGAAAAGAGTAAGCTGTATAATACACTCATTTTCATTTCAGACAACCTTTCATTTTATATATTCACTATCCTATTTCCTTCCTCAGACTCTGAGGTAGAGTCAAAGGCCCTTGAATATTACAGTCTCATCTGTGCAATTTTCATTCGTAGTCTTAAAAGTAATAAATAGCACTGACTCTTTCCAATCCAAATCTTTATCTTTGGCTATTTATGAGCCAAAGTTGATACATTACACAGTGCTTGAAAGTCAATATATTAATCTTCACTATAATTTAGGTTGAATTATGTATGTGTATGTTCATATGTGCATATGTGGGAGTATAAACACATTTTATTAGGTGAATTGTAGAGAGTCCTGAAGTCACCTCAGGTGTCATTCCTTAATGCCAATCCATCCTGTCTTTAAAACATAGTTTTTCACTGGCCTGGAGCTCACCATGTAGGTTCATCTGGTTGACCAGCAATACCCAGGGATCTGCTTTTCTCCACATCCCCAGTGCTGGCTTTTTTTTTTTTTTTGTAGATACTGGGGGTTGGATTCAGTGTGTCATGCTTACCCAGAAAGCCCTTTACCTATTGAACCATTTCCCCAGTTTGACCTTCACTATTATCATTTTAATAGTTGAATGAACTATTAGAATCCCTCAAGAAAAGAAATGCTTTAAAACTGTAGGCAAAACATTAATTGAAATAATGGAGTCAGAATCCATTTGTTCTAAATATGTGTAGAAGAACTGATGAATTTGCTTCTGATTGCTTTGAAAGTAAATTTAATACCTGGCAGCCAGTTTGATCTCAATTATAAATCACATCATCATCATCATCATCATCATCATCTTATATAGTGTATGAACCATTATATCTTAGGAAAAACAGTCATCCCTAACAGATTTCCACTTAGCTCCATGTTATGCAGCAAAAAGAATAAGACTTTTCAAGTTACCATTTGGGTTGAAATGAAACAAATTCTGGAAAGTTATTCTATTGTGTAAAACAGACTATGTTATGTCATTTACTAATGATAGATCATTTAGGTACTTCACATACTAAATAGAATCTTATAGCATATAGCAATTACAAAATTAGGCTTTGCTTGCTTTTAGTTGGCAAAAATCCCTTTTCATCATGTAAGTATTGTAACACAAATCTGTGGGTGTAGTAAGTGCTTGGGTATCAGTGATCCTGAACTATCAAGCACATAAAAGATATACAGCCTATATTTTCTCCTGGAGCGATCAGTGCCAAACATAAATATTACAGCACTGAACATAAAACACCCTTTGCAAAAATACAGACTTTGTTTGTTGGATTCCTCTAATGCTTTAAAAAAAAGCTTACATCAAGGGTACTGTAAGTGCTATATTTAACAATGTAATTCAACTTAAGGGGTTCTACACTGCATATACATTTTTCTATTGAATTACTGCCTATTTTCAATTCAAGGAAGCACATTGTTCTATGTCAACAAACCTTGTTAGGTACTTAATAATACCAGTAATATATAAAGAGTGACTAAGGCACATGTTGGAAAAGTGGCCATTATTAGCAATTACCTGCAACATATTACCATCATAATTCAAATAATTAGTTCAAAGACTGTTAGAATTTTTAAAACTAATTTTTTAGAACACCTATTATGTACATAGTCCTGGTTAGGAGCTTTCTACAGGTACTTTATGTCATTTTACCAGTTTTGCAGGTGTTGAAGTTTCAGTGAGAATGGCTGACACAGACTCACAGATTTGAATGCTTAGTCATCAGGGCGTGGCATTATTTGAAAGGATGTGGAGGTGTGGCCTTGTTGGAGAAAGTGTGTCACTAGGGGTGAACTTTGAAGTTTTAAAACCCCCATTCCAAGCCCAGAGTCTCTCTTTTCCTGTTGCCTGCAGACCCAGATGTAGAACTCTCAGCTACTTCTCCAGTACCATGTTTGCCCATGTGCCGCCATGCTCCCAGCCATGGTGACAATGTACTAAACCTCTGAAACTGTGAGCAAGCCCCAATTAAATGTTTTCCTTTGTAAGAGTTGCCATCATCATGGAATCTCTTCACAGCAACAGAAAACTGATGAGGACAGCTAGGTAGGTGTTTAAGGGAGTCATTGTTATCCTCTCTCTTTCTATTTCTATAACAGGGCTTTTTAAACGATCTCTCAATTTTAAAGAGAACATTTCTGGATTTATCCTCTCTACTTCCTACTTCTTCCTCCCCAAGACAGGAAGATTAAGTACAATGAACTATGAAAACATCACCTGCCAGAAGGTGCCATCACTCATGTCCCATACACTGTTGGCCCTCAGCAGTGGGACACAAGCCCATCTTGGCTTATGCACCATGCTGCTTCTGTCTGAGGAAAATGAGTCACTTTCTTGATGTACTCTCTCCTGGCAGTTACAGATCCATGGAAAATTCTAGAAGCCAATGTATAACTTGAGCTCTTTACCTTCATTAACAATTATGAACTTCATTGCAAGTAACTATGAGACATGTTCTCCAAACACCAGGTGCAGGTTGCATATTAGTATGCCATACAAATCCTGCTCTTTAGGATTGGGAAGCAGGATGAGCTAGTCTGGAGAAGGAAGCCGGAGACAGCCAGTTTGATCTCAATTAACAATTAAATCACCATCCCATCTAATGCAAAAATCATTATATAGCTTAAGAGTAACAAGTCTTCGCTTAGCTCTATGTTATGCTCCCTTCCTTTTTAGGTGTTGAAAGAAAGGAGGAATATTTATCCAAAGCATTAGCAAGAGTGAGCTATCTTTATTTTTACGTTATTACTCAGAAACAGAAAGATGAACATGGTGCCCTAGCATACCATCTGTGTGACACAGAAAGATATGATTCAGAACCATAATCCAGAACCATGGCTGTCAATGTGATTGTGCAAGATGGTCATTTGAGCATACCAAGGAAATACTATAATATATATATTATATATATATAATATATATAATATTTATGTTAAGATAACACATTGTGTTGTGCTGTACTAACTTTTAACAAAGGACTGAGTAACACACTTATATTAGGGTATATATAAGGTATATTCATCACATACAACACACAGAATTGTTCCTTAGTGCTGAGTGATTTACAGCCTTACCTCACCTTCTCATTCACTTCAGGATATTTCAGTGTATTGAATTCTGCTATACCTCAGTAAATTGATCTAAAGATAGGTTACCTGTTTCTAAGTAAATGAACATTTACACAAAATAAATAAAGATGTCTAGTAAGAGTTTAGAAATCAAACATAATATTGAGAATATGAACACAAGAGAACAAGAAAATAATGAAGGCAAAATGCTAGTATTTGTCACCTAAGTCTAAGAAAAAGAAAAACTAAATCTATTCAGAGATCCCTTCCCCAATTAATCACAAGTTCATGTACTCTGCTCTGAAATTCAAATTTAGATAGTGTAGTTGGAAAACCTACAAACATCCTAAACTTGAAAGTATATTTATTTAAGATACATGGTTAGGACATTTTGTTAAAGCAATGGACTCCACATAACTGTAGCACATTTTTGAGAGACATGTCTAGTGCTTTTCTTAGATTATGAACATTTAGCTCTTCAACTCTAGGATGGGTAAGCATTTATTATATGGAAAGAAACAACTTAAAGGTTTGTCAAGGAGAGGATGGATGTTAAGCCACTGAAAACAGTGCAGGCTCTACCCCAGGAACAGAAGCACTTCCTATTTTAAAATTTTGACTAATCCAACAATACCTTAGGCATGAAGTCAGGTCAGAAGAGCCTCTGAAAGTACGTAAAGAAATAGAAGAGCAATCAAAGGAGTCATGGACCAAAAGATCCAGTCTTAGTTGTTTAAACATTGTCAGAGACACCCTCCTGAAAGGATGACTATGTGAAAATAGAATTCAAATTTGTCAGATCTCTAAGGTGAGGTCCTGTGCCTTCTTTGATTCATTTAATCTCACTTCCTCATCACTCCATACCACAAATGTTCCCACCTTGCCAAGTTACAGGAACATACTAGAGTCTACACTGAGGCTTGGGTTCAAATGGCCCTCAACAATGAAGAGGGTGGACCTGCTCTTGAGAACTCACTGCTCACTGTCCCCACATCAGTTTTCCAATGTGGAACTTAAACCTACTATCTCTAATGGCTATTGAAGGACACCTATTGCAATCTGAAGATTAAGGGGATAGTGCTACCTGGGAAATCCTTGACCAAAGAAAGAGTATGTGGAAGGTGAAAAATAAAAAACCCTTTCCTGGGTCATGTGACATCGCATCATATGTCTGCTTCATTTTCTCTTTTACTCAATCCTAGACTTGGACCTGGCATTAAGCATTGTTCTTCAAAAGACCTAGTCAAGCATAACTCATTTCAGAAAATTATTAACTGGAGAAATGACAATAATAAAAATATTTTGTGTTTAAGTTCATTTGGAAATTTTGTATTATAACAATAAATTTATCTATTGTACAAATTCTTAAGTGAGAATATTCAGTGGTTGTTTTCAAATAAAACAATACAAACAGTACAATAAATGCTCAACCCTAAAAACATGCACATACAAATAATATTATAGAGACTAAAAGGTTGTATTTATGTTTTTAGAGACATGCATACACACTCAACAACATTAATTAAAAAATTTTAAAAGGCCATGAATTTAAAAGAGAGCACAGATGGTATATGTATGGGAGGGTTTGGAGAGAGGAAAGGTAATGAGGAAATGATATAATTATATTATTATATCAAGAAATAAAATAAATAATAAAAAAAGGAAAATGTTTTTTTTTTTAATCAGGGCTTAGATCTACACTTATCTATGAGTATAAGGTCAACTATTTAGAATGAAGTTTGGAATTAAAGTGGTGGTTATTGTAACTTCTCATCCAAGATCTATGACCTTATTAGGCCTGGCAAGTTGGCTAGGATTCTGATATCAGGCATGATTTGCATCTTTTTGGGTGGATTGTAAGTCTAATTACAGAGGCATTGGTTACTACCAGGAAGTATTGCCACTCTTGCACCCTTAAGGTTATCCTGTCATGCTGGTCATTGGGAGTGCATAAGTGTCCTGACTGGGTGGGACTTTCAGTGTTTCCCTCCTTTGGAGGCTTACATGGCACCTTCTCGGGGAGGAAGCTTTCAGGTCAGATTCAGTTTGGGAGCCTCTGGGCCCTGTGTCCAAAGTGGTGTCCTCAGCAATAGGAACTTGCCTTTCACATCTGGCAGGCAAACAAGGGCAACAGTGATAGCCTATACTGTTTTGGGAATCTCTTGACATTCCCTGACCAACAATTAGAAATGGGGCTTTTCATGCCAAATATTGAAGTTTTGGTTAGAAAATCTGTGGTTTTGGGGGAGTGAATTATCATTCCAGATGGGAAATTTTTATTTAAACTATACATGCATGTATACATACAGAATTAGATACATTATACATAATTCTAAGTAAAATTATAATGATATGATTCTTTATGACTTTTTCAGATATTCTTATTGCTATTTTACCCTCCTCCCCTCTTCTCTGTATTGACCTTCACTCCCAGTTTCCAAGCAAAGCCCCACCCCCATTTTCCCCATTTTCTCCTTCTTAGAAATACCTTTCCAGAGAGCACGTATATTGTTAGACCAGTAGCGACAGAAGTTTGGAATGCAATTGTGATAGAATGAGGATTTTGACTTAAGGGACTATCATAATGATTCAAGGCAGGATAAAGGAGCCTTTGGAGAGTGTTACCTCCCTGTTACTATGTCAAGTAGCCTAGGAAATGCACATGACAAGAACATAACAAAGGAGACACAAGTCATCAGTGATCTCGGTGGCAGACTGTAGCATTTAGAGTCTTCTGTTTACTTGATTTTCCAATACAATTTTTTGAAGACTGTACTATTTTGTCAGATCATATGCATCTTCAATATTTTGTTTGGGAATTTCATTGACATTGTTGTCCACTTCTCTGTTCTGGACTTACCCATCTTAGAGCACTCACTGCAAGACTATTACATACACACACACACACACACACACACACACACACACACACACACAAAGCTTCAACCTTCTGATATATAATTGTTCACAAATAAATAATGGTTTTCTTTTTAAACTTGGTGACTTTTTTTAACCAAGTTTGGCAATTCTATAAAGCAGGAATTAAGAGAAGATCACCAAAGTAAACTTCATTCTCAATATCCACTTATTGACAACTACTGCAATGGACATAACATTCTGTCTCTCACTTCCCTTCTTTATAAAAACTCTCTCTCCTGTTTCTAATTCTGTCTTCCTGTGTGCTATGAAAATAAGTATATTTTATGTGTCAGTACAAAAGTGTACCACTCTCTAACTCCCTCATTTTTCTCCTGTAATGCTCCTAACATGTTTGTATCAGACACAGGCTTAGACAATTCACTCTAGTCTAGATAGTTCAAAGACGTAAATTGCAGTCATGTGCCACAGAACACAGTATTTGGTTCACTATATACCATGGATATAAGTGGTCTCATAAGAGTGTATCATGTAGTAACATCATAACTGTCTTAGTGTGTGTATGGATACTCTTGTATTTGCACAATGAAGTCCCCTTGCACTATTTACCTCAGAACATACTCTTGTTATGAGGTGGCCTATGATTGTATTTACAAAAGACAAACATCCAATGTTAATGCATTCAAAGAGTAGAAATGATATTCCAAATCTAGGGATAAAAAAGGAAGGTTATGAAAACAGAGTATGTTTCTGTCCTGGTGGAACTCAGATATTGTTTGAGACATGTGCCTAATCTGGGTCTCAGTAGCAAAAATAAATAGGAAGTATGAATGATGAAGCCTTCATGAATCTGCCTGCTTTCCATGTAGAGGAAGGCTAATACAGAAGAAGAGGATACAAAAGAATAAGTTTAATATTGGCATTTATCTCACAAAGTTTACTTTCTTTGTAAGTCTATCTTATCTGTCTTTGAACAGATAAAAGTGTGTTTTAAAACTATATTCCCTTTGAACAAAAAGTACTTCAATGCATATCAGTTGTAGAAAAGGAAGAAAAGAACAAAGAAATGAAGGACAGAGGGAAGGTCTCCATTGGAACTTTTTGGCAGAGAACCATACCATCCCTGAACTGGTGGGTCTTTGCCACATCACCTGATCCACCAACCAGTCAATTCTCACCTCCTTTAAAGATGACTGCTCCATTAATCATGAGTCAGTGCCTGTGAACTTATGTTCTGAGCCAATTAGACTCATCCAACCACAGAAGACAACCTCAAACCTAGAGCACTGTTTTGGACCACTTTCTGGATTCTCACCCTGATACATGTAGCCAATTTTCAACTTCTAAATACACTTTTCTTGCTTTCCCCTCTTCTGTTTTCTTAGCTTATCATCATTGCAATCATGAGAAAATGGACTTGGAAGTGAGTGGCTCTAGGTGTCTTTGGTGACCAACCATTTGGTCACCCTAGCCCAAGCTAAGCTCAGCAAGACTGGAGAAAGTTTTGGTTGCTCTCTAAGAATCATGCAGTACTCGCAGTTGGAGCCCAGGAAGGTACTCTTAGAGGCAACAAGCAGTAGAAGCTTGAACTTAAGCAGAACAAGAGCAGAAAGGTGTATCATTTGCTTGGTGTGCTCCCAATCAGCAGCCCTTTTGTGATTTGGGCTATAGATTTTGTTCTTCTGTATTAGATTTAAGCTTCAACTCATAGTAATTGCTCAAAATTTCATCAACATAGTTCAATGTCTGTTTATCTTTCTATCTATCTATCTATCTATCTATCTATCTATCTATCTATCTATCCATCAGTCTTATTTAGAATTTTATTGCTGTGGAGAAGCACCATGGCCACAACAAGTCTTATAAAGGAAAACATTAATTGGGGTTGGCTTACAGTTTCAGAGGTTTAGTCTATTATTGTCATGGCAAGAAGCATGGCAGCATGCAGGCAGACATGATGCTGGAGAAGGAGTTGAGAGTTCTACATCTGGATCTGCAGGCAGCAGAGGAAGACTGTGTGCCACACTGGGCATAGGTTGATCATATGAGCCCTCAAAGTCTGCCCCCACAGTTGACACACTTCCTCCAACAAGGCCATATCTCCTAATAGTGCCACTCCCTATGGGCCAAGGATTCAAAGATATGAGTCTATGGGGGCTATTCCTATTCAAACCACCACACCATCCATCCATCTGTCCATCCGTCCATCCATCTGTCTGTCTGTCTGTCAGCATCTTTTATAAACAAAAATGAATTCACAATCTTGCTTAAGCTGTTTAGATGTCAGAATTACAGGTTGTGGACCATTGCACTTGGCAGATCAAAAATTAATTTTTGAGGTATATGTCTTTGAACTCAAATCTCTTGATATTTTATAGATGAGTCATGCTCTTTCAATACTATATATATAGTAAACATTCTGAGCATTTTAAGTTATTCACTGTCATCTTCAAAACCTCTCAATCTTTTTGTCAACAGATGCTACTTTAAATGATATTAGATTGTGTTCCAAATGCTAAAGGTGAATAAAAGTTTTCTTATAAAGTCTCAATGATAGTGATAAACTTGATGTTTCTAAATAAATTTCAACATACAGTGCAAATACTGAACACTTATATAGGTAGTTTTGACAAGAACTTTCTACTGCTTAGAAAATGGCCTCAGCTATTTGAAAGGAAGAAACTGTGGAGAGTGGGTGGGCTTGAAAAATATTTAATTTGTTACTTGCTTCAAGACGTTAACAAATACTGATACCATAAGAAAAAATTTTAAATGCTTAAACTTGTACTTTTGGGGAGAAGGAAAACCAACCAGTGCTATTCTGTGTAACATGTGTGGTCTTCCTTATTCAAGAATCTTCAATGATTTTTCTGTTTTCCTTGGCTTAAGGAAATGGTCTCAATGACTTTCCCCGTCCTTTTTGGTCTCACTTTGCCTCCTGATCCATCTTTATGTTCCACAATTACTTGTCAGTTTGGCTTGGCTTCTGTCACTGTTACTCCCATATCCCCATCTCAAATGTCAGTGCACCAAATATCGTTGCCTAGTGGTACACAGGATAGATGGAAAAGACCGAAGAGCCAAACAGCCCTGCCAGATCAATCATGATGAACTTTTTGCAGAAAGACAAGTAACATCAGCTAATTGCCATGCAGTCCAGCAAGTGCTAAAGTGGAGGACTGTTTGGAACACACAGAGAAACCAATAAGAAGTGGGATTTACATCAGGCTGGAAGAGTTGTGTAGTCTGTGTATTAAAGAAATAAATGATGGCCAAAAGTATAATCAGGGTATTTAAAAAAAGATATAAGTATATCGATGCAATTAGGAATTGTAAAAAGAGTTATCCACAGTATTTTATTTTCTAATTTGATTTATTGAGACCCACTCCACAGTTATTTTTTAGGGAAGCTCCTGGAATATGTTTATAAGCTTTATTGTGTAAAATGTGGAAGTTTTAGAAGTTATGCAAGTCAGAGTGTCTGGTATTGGAAGTAATGGCTTTGCCCTGGAATGTTTTAATTCTCAGGAAATTTGAGTAGCTCTAAGCTTTCCTAAAGTGAATCAGAGACATTTCTTATAGACCTTCAGTTTTCAGACAACTAGACAGTGATTTTTACTCCCAAGAAGAAAATATAAATATTTTGAGACACAAATCAAACAATCAACTCTCAAAAGTAATGTATTCAATTATTACTTGGCTAACTTAATTCTGTTATTGAGAAGAAAGAATTTTAAGCATTATTGTTTAATTTATTTTTCTTGTCATTATTGGCTAATAGAAACCAGGTTCATCATGCTGACACCTGATTCACCAAAACAAACAAACAAACAAACAAAAAATAGACAAAACACACAATATTATTACCCTGAAGGCTAGCAGGCAATATGAGCAACACTAAACAGACTCATTGGGTTAGACTTTTATATTTATATGTATGTATATAGGTAGTGACAGTAACTAAATAAGACAAAACAATAGAGAATATATAAATCTAGAAGGAGGGCTTAGAGATAGAGGGAGGGGAACAGTGGGAGGTGGGGGCAGGATATGGTAATAAGGTAGTGAAATTATCTAAGTATGTTATGTACATGTATCATAATGAAGCCCAATTAATTATTAATTTTTAATTAATGTTAATAAGAATGAAAAAATAAATAAAAAAATGGTGTTGGTGAAAAGCATCTGAGGATTATCTTAGCTATTGCTGGAAAAGAGCTTCCTATACCTCATTAAAGAGAAAGAAAATTCAGCTGAAGCTCACAGATGCCCTAAGTTGAGGAGACAGACATTACTCAAGACAGTTTTCAGAAGAGCTCCTGAAGAGAGAGCTGTATAGATAGGAAACAGCAGGAAAAGAATCACTTGGATTTATAGGTGGGGACAGCCCATATGACTCACTCAGGTAAGAAAACAGTGCTCATTTTCAGTAGCCAAATTAGAAGATAACTTTCACAAGTCTACTTTGGTCCTATCTACAAGTAGTAAAGGCAACACCAAAATAATCATAGTACATTCAAGTAAATTTATTTATCATAAAATAACACTAAAATGATTGTAACAAGACTAAGCCTAAGGTAAGCTTGTATTCCTAACATAGGTAGCAAGACAAAATTACCCAACATAACATTGAATCAAAAATGATAAGATAAAGAAGCAAAAAATTATAACCCATAATATGCAGAACATTAATTGAAATTTATATATAGCTGACAGAATTGTTGGAATTATAGCAGTATTTAATTTTCAAAATTTTAGAGTTAATAAATAATAAAAGTTTTCTTATAAAGGTTAAGATTATAATGTGAATAGGGTAAAAGGGCCAGTCAAAGAAACCCACCCTATCCTTGAAACCAGAGCCAATGAAAGAAATACACACTGACCCTGAAATCAAAGCCAGTGAAACACACTTTGGCCCTGAAACCAGAACCAAAGAAACCCACCCTGACCCTGAAACCAGAGCCAATGAAAGAAATACACACTGACCCTGAAATCAAAGCCAGTGAAACACACTTTGGCCCTGAAACCAGAACCAAAGAAACACACCCTGACCCTGAAACCAGAGCCAAAGAAACACACTTTGGCCCTGGAACCACAGCCAGTGAAAAAAACACACCTTGTCCCTAAAACTAGAGCCAAAAGGCTAAAATAGACCAGTGAAGGAAACACGTTTGGCCCTGAAACCAAAGCCAAAGATACACACTCTGCTGCTGACCAACTGAGCAGGAAACCAACCAATCCCTGAGCATGAAATCTAGCCAATCTCTGAGCTTGTCAAGCTCAGGGGATTGAAATTTGACCAATTTTCACCCTGAAAATCTTCTCCCTGGAAAAACTCTGCCCCTAAGAAGCCTTATATAAGCCTGTGCCTGTTCAGTTGGCTGCTGCCCTTTTTCACCCCGGCAGAAGCAGCCACTGTCCTGGATTCATCTCTCCAAAATAAATCTCTTGAAAGAGTCTTGAGGGAAGACCTTCTTTTGCCAGAGTGGAATAGTATCTCTGCTGGGAAACTATTTGCAGAGTGGAGCAGAGAAGCAATGAATACCTCTGTGGGGAAACTCCCTTAGGAAGGAGAGCCCATGTAACAACTTTTTGAGAGAGCAGGAGCAGATTGCTACATTTCTGCTCGGGTTTCTCACTTAACAGAGTGAAGCAGAGAAGTAACAACTTGGAGAAGAGCTGAGAAGAAACCAACATCTCTGCTTGGAAACTACCATGTGGAGCAGAACTGAGATGCAAAGGATACCTCTGCTGGGAAACTTCCTTAGGGGAGAGCAGCAGAGCTCAGCTTAATGGCAGCTCTTTCTTGGAGAGGAGCAGGATTGCCACATCCTGTAGGGAGACCATTCCCCAGGGAGACCATCCCCCAGGGAACCTAACTTCACATATACCCTGGCTTCCAGACAAGTCAGGATTTCTCCTCACAGCTGTAGGTATCCAGGATACCTCCCCTTCACAGATGGAGGTATTGCTTGACTTCTGACAGTAAGGGTTCCCTTCCCTCTAGAGCTATAGCAGTTGCAATGTGTGAGATGAAAAATCAAACTTGATGGGATTTACAGTGGATAAAGCATCAATGAAGAGGCTAGAGAATTAAAGACACAGCAGTAAAAATTTCTCCATATGAAACACAGAAATGAGACCAATATACATGAATATAGTATTTATAAACTTTGGAGCAACTTCAAATGGCATAGTAATAAATTTATAATGCTTAGAAGGCAGAAAAAGAGTTCAAAAAATAATAACTTTGAACTCAAGTTTGGCAAAAGACAAACTCATACGTCTAAGAATCACAACAAACTCAATACATTAGGAAGGAACATGGTTGCTGTGGGATGGTCTGTATGTCAAATGTGTTGATGATTGGTCAATAAATAAAACACTGATTGGCCAGTGGCCAGACAGGAAGTATAGGTGGGACTGACAGAGAGGAGAATTGAGAGAACAGGAAGGCAGAGGGAGACACTGCCAACCACTGCCATGACAAGCAGCATGTGAAGATGCCAGTAAGCCACGAGCCACATGGCAAGGTATAAATTTATAGAAATGGATTAATTTAAGATATAAGAACAGTTAGCAAGAAGCCTGCCATGGCCATACAGTTTGTAAACAATATAAGTCTCTGTGTTTACTTGGTTGGGTCTGAGTGGCTGTGGGACTGGTGGGTGAGAGAGATTTGTCCTGACTGTGGGCCAGGCAGGAAAACTCTAGATACACACGGTTAAAAGGAAACCCATCATAGTAACAAAGCTACTATTCATAGAACCAGTAAGTATAGAGTACGGAACTATGAGGGACAGAGAGATCTCACTAGGAAAGGAAAATAGGGTAGTTGTGGAATGATGGAGGGGCCAGAATGGGAGGATCAAATAGGGTTAGGGAGGGGGACAAGAGAGGGACTACAGGAGAGACAGGTAAAATTACGGGCCATTTGAGGGGTAGTATAGAAACCTAATACAGTAGAAACTTCCTAAAACATATACATATATGAAGGTCATCTAAATGAAATCATCCAATAGTGGGGGACACAGAGCTCGAGCTGGCCATCTCTTGATACCACATGAAGCATCCATTACATGGATTGGTTTACAGTCAATTGAATTGTTGGTCAAGGCAGTCCCATGGGAATCCCCAAACAACCCAGGCTGTTGTCAAGACTATAGGTTGCTCTCCACAAATTGATGGCAAAGCCCCATTGCTAAAGACAATACCCACACAACTCATTGAACATGTACAAATCAAATTGGTGCTTACACAGAGTCTTCATGCCTGTGTTCTTGTGTCTTTGGTATAGGAAGGTACTTGACATACTACCAAAAGAGAAACATAAACATCAAGCCAGGTACAAAAGCTTCAAGCTACAACGGTGTCCTGCCTACAAGATATGCTATTCCAATGGTAGCACAAAGCTTGTTGGAGTAACCAACCATTATCTTATTTGACTTAAGGCCCACTCCATGAGATGGAACTCATACCTAACATTGCTTAGGTGACCAAGAACCAGTGAAACCAAATACTACGGATCAAAAATAAAGTAGCAATGAATTGACTCCTAAAGGCATTCTGCTATATTCACTGACCCGTGTCTTGCTCAGCCCTCATCAGAGAAGCTTCCTCCTGCAGCATATAGGAACACATACAGACCCACAGTTGGGCATCATGGATAAGTCAGAGACCTTGGAATACTCAGTCCTAAATGGAATGCCTCCATCAAATGCCTCCTCTCAAGGCTCAAAGAACCCTGGGAAAATTAAGGCAGAAAAAACTTAAGAACCACAGGGAATGAAGGACACCAGGAAAACAAGGCCCTCATATGAATGCACAGAGACTGAAGCAGCATGCACAGGGCCTGCATGGGTCTGCAACAGGTCCCCTGCATATATATTATGGCTTTCAGCTTGGTGTTTTTATGGGATTCCTGGGTATGTGAACAAGTAGGTCATTGTTTCTTGTGCCTTCTCCTGGGCTCTTTTCCTTCTTTTTGTTTATTTTGTCCAATTCTGACTAGCTAGTTTTTTTAAATATCTTATTATATTTATTTTATTATTTAAAAAAAGAACAAAAAAGATAAAGGATGCTGAGACTATGTCTATGTCAAGGGACTAAAAATTCAAAAGGAGTGAATGAAGCATGAAGATTGTCAACTGTGAAGACATTAGACAGTGTTAGTTGTTAATGTAGATACTTACAACTTGACATTCAACATCAGGTCATTGTAGATATTACCATGGAAAAATTCTTATCATCTAAAGACTATGTGCATAAACTATTTATTTAGATATAATAAATCAAATTGAAATATTTATACATGATTTTATTTAATTTTTTAAAAATAAATTAATAATGTCAAGTAAGAAAAAATAAGAAAACCTATCATAGTTGACCATTTGAAATCTCTGATGATGGTGATTTTAAAGAAAAAAAATCCTAAAAGATGTCAGAGTAAAACAAACAAAACAAAACAAAAAATCCAAGACAATGATAATAGCAGAGTGCTCACCAGAAAACATGCAGGTGAGAACAGATGAGAAACATCTTCAGGGAACCAAAATGGGGCAGGGAGGTAATGAAATTACAGTCACTGATCTAGTTGGGGAAATGAAGGTTTATAAAAGGCTTTCTGATAAGCAAATGGTGAAAGATGCCTTCAGGATCTCCAAGGCAAACTGTGGTAAATATAAAGGAAGTCATAGGATGGAGAGTGGCCGCCAGATTAAATGCAGATGAACACAAAGGAATGAACAACAAAGGAAAGAGAAAGGTGGGTATATTGGGTTAATGCATGATTATTTAATACCCTTTGAAAGAAAATTAACAAAACAAAAATAGTATAAGGGTGTTGTAATACATGTAAACAGGAAACTACCTGGCAATAGCCAACAGCCAAAGAGGAAGAATGGATGTACAGTGCTTTGAGGTTCTGTCACAGTGTGGCTGTATCATTTGAAGATGGACTAAGGAAATAATGAATACTGTAAACCCCAAAGTAACCAGCAATGAAGTAGAGAGTTACATAGACCAACCAAGATCAAATGGAACTGTAAAATATAAGCATATCTTAAAGTAGGACTTTTTTGTTTAATTTACTTACTACTTATTTGGTCCTGGAGATGAAACTTGGGGCCTCTGGCATGCTAGGCAAATACTCTACTTATAGAGCTAAGAAACCACACACACAAATTCATCATTATTTAAAAGACAATAATTGTTGTAATACATGTTGTAATACATGTAACAGGAAAATACCTGGCAATAGCCAACAGCCAAAGAGGAAGAATGGATGTACAGTGCTTTGAGGTTCTGTCACAGTGTGGCTGTATCATTTGAAGATGGACAGCAATTGTTGTCTTTTAAAAGCAAAAATATCTCACAAAGAAAGATAATGAAATTCATATTATTTCCCTGTCTCTTTGACATCTCACTCTGATAAAGGATAAAACCCAAAATATTTTTCTTAGATTAGGAAACCTTGGCAGCTTTTGCCAGAGTCCTCATGAAGGATGCCTTCAGGCAGGATTGATACATCCTTGCTGAGGTAGAAATGTTTATGTAGTTATTGCTGAAACACCCTGCCTTTCTGTTATGCAAGAATCTTCAACTTCATGAGGATGAGACTGAGAATATCCACCACCAATGTTCTTCAACATATACCAAAAAGTGGGGTTTCTACAATGTAGTGTGGATTGTCTGTGATCTGCGGTATACCTCACAACTTGTCTGGAATTCATCTGCTTATAGATGACTTCAACCTATGTCTTTAGGCACATCCGACACCATCAATGAAACTCTTGCTTATTTGATGGTTGCTTCTCTTCTCATTTCAGAGTCACATGGTCTCTTCACTGCTTATTCCTTAAATTACTGTTTCTAGTTCAGAAATTCCTCAAAGCTTAGCAGTCTACAGTATAATTCAATCATGGAAACTCTGCCATAGATACTGATTTTGAACATGAATTACCTTGACTATAATTTTAATGGCAGTTGGATGGTAGTCGAAACAGTAGGGCGGTGAGCGCTCTTAATCTCTGAGTCCATTTCAGCTTCTAGATGGTCTTGGGCCCAAAGAGACCCTTTTCAAAGGAGTGAAAATACACTGAAGGACTTCCTGTAGCATGCCACTGGAAGATTTTTGGCAACAGACAACGGCAGGCTCTGGTGAAGGTTCAGTACCATAGAAGGAAAACGGTAATTGGTAAATCTGTGTTCTCTCTGGAAAGGGCTAAAATGGAATCCTTAAATATCCCCCTTTACACTACTATAATTTTAAATTTTTAAGGTCACAATAGCTGTTACTCTAAAAGTTATGTAAGGCAGTTACTTTTGTCTCTTCTGATTGTATTACTCTGGCACTTTTGCGGTTTTAATATTATTCCCAGGCTCAGTTAGTAAACAGAGATTCCTAATTTTAGAAAGTTGGTATTTGAAAGGCTTTTTCTGAGTGTAGATTGTTTTTCACCCAAAATGAAAAGGATGTGTGTGTGTGTGTGTGTGTGTGTGTGTGTGTGTGTGTGTGTGTATGTGTGTATGTGAAAGAGAGAGAGGGAGAGAGAGAAGGATCTGTATCTGAATTAGAGAAGACATTTAATTGTTGTGTGTCTAATAGATGACAGTGTCAGAGGAATTAAGATGATGCTTATGCTTACAGGAGGAAAATAGAACAGGTTATAGCTCTTTAACGATATGTACTGTGTTTTTATATTGATGGTATCTTTTGATTGAATGCTCAGGGCGGACCACTGATTTTACACAGCTCTTTATTTCATGTTTAAAACCAGGTCTCTACAATCAGAAAGACTGGCTGAAATCCCAAATAACAGGTGGCACTCACCATGTTGCCAGGCAGCCATACCCTGAGTCTGGCCTGTCACCTGACAGGTGGCTCTGCTGATGAAGTCGAGCCCTTTTCAGGACCAAACTTCACTTAATCAGCTAGATGGTCAGCCTCAAAGCTTTCAGGTGTGACCCTACAGTATTACGGGAGGATCCCTTTGTAAGCACACCCCCAGAGAACAGACCAGGTCTATGAAACACTACACGCAGCCTAATAATCATACAGCCATCATTCAGATTGCTACTGCCCTGAATAGGGTTCACCTTTCCTGGAGTGAGGCAATGTAAGAGTAGCTATGACAGCTGACAGAGGAAGGGGTTCACTTGCAGTCCAAGCAAGCTTTCTGATCTTGGGCCAGGGGGCCTCACCTGTCAGCAATTGTGACAGCACAGGCTTAGTGCCAAGAGCAGGAGCCCTGTGACTTTGCCACAGCAGATGGGAGTCAGGTGTAATCTTCGTATGAGATATAGAAAACCCTGAGAACATGTCCTGCATTTTCTAGGGATACTGTCTGTATAAAATCCTGTGACCACTGGCTAGACCAACTTCCACAGCTGCGACAAGGACAACAAAGCCAGGGACTGACGTTTTCAGATCTTTGTAAGGACTTAGGGCCCATTACACAGTGGAGATTTGCAAATATTGTCCTTTCCTATCAAGTCTCCACGATGATGACCATGCTTTTATAGGCAAGGAAGTGGGTATCCCTGGACAAGAATCTCAGCCTTACTTAGGTAGCAGCTAGGGCAGTGGAACAACACAGATCTTCCTAGCTTCTGTGACTATGCACTTTCTCAGAAATTTCTGTTTGTACTTTGTTTATTATTTCTATTTCACTATTAGATTAGAATTGAGGGACTTATAACTAGAAAGAGCCGAGAAGCTGAAAAATTAAAAAAAACAAAAACCGATTAGACTGTTGATGCTCCTTTTTGCTGTGGATAGTAGTTTGCTTAGTGAAAGCTCAGGTAACAAAAGTAATAATAAGTCCACATGCCCAGCAACTGGTGAAGGGTGTTTAAATTACCATACATGAACGGGAACAGTACGAGTTTAGGAAGTTCCTTGGAAACCGAATCTACAGTTCTCACAGAACATGAATATAATTAGACAAAAGTCTGTGGTGTCCTCTAAGGAAAGCTACAGTGGCTTTTCACACTCTGGGGTGGGGATAAGTCTTTCTTAGGAGGAAATTGCTCCTTCATTTTGAAAATAGTTTACCATGTTGACCTGAAGATGAGACCAAGAGTATGTAAACAATGCAGGTATTAAGGCAAATGCAAAGTGAGTGACAAAAAAGGAAGGGAGAAGGTGGCTTTTTGAGGACTAGGGTGAAAGGAGCTGAGAAGGAAAAGAGAAAGAACTGCCAGATAAAGCCCAGCTGAGAGTGGCCAGCAGAAAACAGTGTCTGCTGCCTGAGCTTGGGTGGGAGATCGTCATACAAGCCGTTGAGTTGGAAAAACTATCTTGGATACTATTAATAAGTTCCCCCTTCAGGCACATGATCCCCCGGGGATGAGCACCTATTTTAGTCATTTCATCTGTCCTATCATGTCTTAGCTAATAGTGAAGCAAAGAGGTTGGGTGCGTATTTAGACAAGAGCAGCAAAGAGAGAGAGCATAGCAGCCCGTAGAGATGCTAGCATGGTCTTAGCTGCATCCATGCAAGAGCTATTTGTGAATTCTAGAAGACACCAATGTTGTCAGAAACACAGCAGAGTGGAGCTGAAAGTGTCAAGTACAAGCCAAAGTTCCATTGAGAAAACATGTCTTGACAATAAAGTATCTTCTGTATGCAAATTACTCCCTTGATTACCTCAACCCGTGTCACGGCTTTAAATATAGTCTATATACTGCTGCTTGAAGATGATGCCCAAGTAGGGCTGGGTGGATCATGCATGCTTACCCATAACTCAGAATGCTAAGCAAGGAAAAATTTAAGACTAAGGCTAGCTAGCTTGAACTACAAAGGCTGTTCAAGACCAGCCTGAACTACAAGTAGTTGAGTTAGAAAAACTATAACAAGTCCCTGTCTTAATTAACACCTTAATACCTAATGTCATGTCCCTTATCTACCAAACAACTTCACTTGTCTTTTAGGCATCTCAAACTGAAAGATAGGTTCAGTTTTAATTGGTAAATTTGTCAGTGCCTCCCAGCATGTGTTCTTAAAGTTTCCCATCTCAGTTAATGACTTTACCAATCATCATCAGACTGGCCCAAAACAAAACAAAAACAAAAACAAAAAACTGTGTTGCCATCCTTGAATCCCTCCAAACAATATTCCCCATAATATTTACTTCATATAGCTGGTTGATCACACTCTAGCATAGGTTCTGCCTCTATGCTGTCCCAATAGCCTCCTGACAGGCCTCTCTGAGCTTAATCCTGTGCCCATTCCCACCTCTGTTTTACCTACCCTATGCCTCTCAGTACAGTATCTGTAGAGCAGGGAGAGTGAGCAGTCTGCCTTTGCTCATTGCCCTTCAGTAACCTCCAGGAGAAAACTGGCTTCTATCTCTCCCAAGCATATGTGCAGCTCAGTAGCAAGCACAGTGCCTGGCACAGGATGAGTGTTTAATAATATGTTTGTTCACTGACTAGATAAGTATAATATTTTTCTGTTTGTACAGGAAGGCAGTAGGCATGGGGAGGTGTGTATTACTAAAGGTGCTATGTGCTCTTCAGCAGCTTTCTTTTCAAGGCTAATTTCACAGCAAACATAGGATTATGTTTTAACAGTTTCTGAGAAATGATAGCAAATGGCAGGAAATCTGTACATTAGCAACATAGACAACTTCATGGCTCAGGAAATGAGAAAATGCAAAATTGTGATAGCATAAATAGGGGTTTATGTATATATAACTTCCTCATAGCCCAATCTTGTGTTTATTGAATATTCATTGGGGTATGTTAGAACAGTGAACAATATTTTATGAGTTTGGCAAGAGGATAAAGATATGAATGGTTTATGTTTTTGCTACCAAGAAAGCTCCATAAAATGGGCTCAAAGTGGGTCTTCACTATACACCCATCAAAGATGTTTGAAAGGTAAGTCTGTTTCACTGCCTCTATTAGTTAGCCTCTTCCATTGAGTGAATGGACTCCTATGTTGTGCTTTTCATTGACTACTGACAAATGTTTTATAAAAGTCTTTCCTGTTCTAGGTGTCCATCAATCTTGTCCTTTACTTATGCACCAAAATACACACCAAGAACTAAATTTCTTTTTTACACACCTTATCATTGGAACAATTTTCTCCAGAGGCAATATGCAATGATAGTCTCAGTTAGTCAGGATATTGTGAGAAAAGGCTATATGACATAATTATTACATTATTATAGTTAGTAGTAGTACCTATTACTAAAATCTCTATCTCTGATTTTTTCATTACTCTGTTAGTCTAATTTCTGATGCCATAATGGAATGCTATAGACAGTATACTTTGCAGAGAGTAGAAGTTTAACTGTCTTATGGTTTGCAAGACTGGAGAATCAAGAGTGCGAAATGAACTTTCCCTCACACATGAGAAAAGGACAAATGGACACTGGAGACAGAGAGAGGAAACGAGGAGAACTTCTTTTTATTAGATGTTCACTCTTAGAATAATCAACTCAGTCTCAGGATCACAACATTAATTTCTTCAGGAGGGCAGAGACCTTAGGACCTAATTATGTGTTAAAGGGTCCACAGCTCACACAGTCTCCAGGCTAGCTAAATATTTTGGAGGGAAGCATAAAGCATTCTTTAAGTTTTAATTTAGAACAACTGACTTCTGAATTACAATTTGAGGAGCACTTCTTGTCAATTGTTATTAATTTAGTGGAAATTTTGTGCTGTAATAAAAGATTAAACCATAGCTTTGCAACTCTTTGTTTGTTTGTTTGTTTGTTTTGGTTTTTCGAGACAGGGTTTCTCTGTGTAGTTTTGGTGCCTGTCCTGAATCTGGGTCTGTAAACCAGACTGGCCTCCAACTCACAGAGATCCATCAGGCTCTGCCTCCGGAGTGCTGAGATTAAAGGTGTGCGCCACCCCCAGCTTCTTAAGGCATTGTGTGTGTGTGTGTGTGTGTGTGTGTGTGTGTGTGTGTGTGTGTACATTTTTGCATATTTGCTGATACTTATGCAAGTGTGGGAGCCAGACAGCAACTCCAGATGTTGTTTCTGAGACAGTAACCTTTAAAAACATTTATTTTTGATGAAGATGTAACACTGGCCTGGAAATTGCAAAGTAGGCTAGGTTGCCTGCCTACAGAGTTCCAAGGAACTATCTGTCTCCACCACACTAGTGCTGGGATTACATGCACATGCATCATGTATGGATTTTTGTATGTGGGAGAGGATGTGGGGTCAGGACTCAGTTCTTCATGTGCATGTCCTATAAAGCTACCTCCCCAGCTTTAGTAACATATTTTAAGGAGGACTTTACTCATTGTAGTAACACTCAGGAAAACACCGGAGTTAAGTTTCTGGTACCTAGCAGACACTCATCAAACTGAGTGAACAAAGGAGCAGTTGATGTGGTGAATGAAAGCAGGATTTAGTGTGTTTTAGTAGAATTGAGAGTTGACATGCTAGTTTATAGACAAGTGTAAAATTTGAATGTTACTTGAATATAATTTGTTAAGCAGCCAATAATTTTATGATTATAATGCATGCTAGGATGGTTTATGGGGAAGAATATAATCCTGTCATGAAGCATGTGATCATTACCTAATATAGTGTTTGAAATCTGGCCAGCTAAAATTATCAACAAGAAGTGATTTTTATTCTAATTAAAAGCTAAGTTTGCTTTATAACCATCTTATCTTAATTGCCTTTATAGAGTTGTTAACAGATTTAATCTTTTTTCTAACAATATTATCTTATATTTCTTAGGTTAATACAATCAAGACCTTAGTATTTTATATTTATCAAACACAAACTGTAAAAATTCACATGTAGGGCTAAATGCCCTGGCAAAATTTGAGTCAACTTAGTTTGCATAGAATTATTGTTTTTCTCTGTTAGTTCTCTGTGACTTGAAGCCTTTTATTTTCCAGGAGCTAGGAAGATGGGCAAAGTGGGTAAATTTCTTGCTTTCCTAGCATGAGGACCTGGGTTGAGATTCCCCAGTACCTGCCAAGAAAGCTTGGCATAGTAGTCCACATCTGTAATTCCAATATTTAGAGACAAAGACAGGTGCATCGTTGGTGCTTGTTGGCCAGCTGGTTAACACATAGCAGTAAGTTCCAAATTCAGTGACAGAGTATGTCTCAAAAAATAAGGTTGGCAGCAATAGAAACCACACACACACACACAGAGACACTCAAACATGCACACACACACACACACACACACACACACACACACACACACACACACACCCTCCAAAGTGCTTCTACTTTTGTTTCCTTATCCCTTTCTCTCTGGTTTTTCATTTCCTCTAGTCCTCTGCTTCACTCTCCATCTCTCAGCAGTTTATGCTCATTATTTGTCTGGCTTTGCTTCTTTTTGCTGCGGTCATAAACAAGACAATGCTATGCAGTTGTCTTGGTAGGTTCTTTATTTATCTCCGGTCTTCACTCCTCTTTGCCTGTACACACAGGACTCGATGTTACTTGTTGAGTCTAGTGTAAACTGAAACTATAGAGTTACTCATTTAAGAAATATTACAAATTTCAAGCTTGCTGCAAGTAAAATATTAATCCACAAGCATAGCTGGCATGTGTTAGCATTTCCTGTGTCATTTCAGTATCTTCTCTGTATGTGAAGTGTGCACCCCTGTCCAGCTGATATTGAACTTGAGCATGGCATTGACTTTGGCTATTGAACTATGTGTGCAACTGGAATAGAACAGCTCTGTTCTGATCTTGCAAGCATCAGGTGCCTCTTTTTGATCCTCTTTTCTGCCATATCTATATAAAGTTCATACCCATATCTCAGTTTATCCATGGGACCACGGAAGCTTCAAGCAGGAATGCACAGTTAACTGGAGTTGAGGCCAGTGCACATCAGCTAGTTGTAGGCAAGTTTCAGAATCATGACTGAAAAACAAATGATTGGTGTTTGAGCTTTGGAGTGTCTTCTGAAATAGCAGAAGTCAAGAAACACACTAAATTAAATGATAGTTTATCTAAGAGACTGTAGCAGCCAACATCTCTCTGACCAGCCAGATCACAGCTTCATTACTTATATTAAGATCCTGATTTGTCACTTGTCTGCCATCCTGGCTCCTTCAACCACACTTTAATGCTGCACAATGCCTGCTTTTCTCCTTGCACCCCTGTTTAGGACAAAGCTTGTTTTTTTCTATTACTAATGATATCATATGAGAGAAAAAATTTCTCTGAGAATTGAGGTATAGTTTGTTATTTTAGTTTTTAACTAGTCTTCTGGTCTCTACTTTGGGTGAATTTTGGACTGTCTTCCATCAAGAAGTCAAAATAAACTTTGAAAAGCATCATCAGCTCTTATCACTCTGATTTGCATTTGTATGTCCTCACTGATAACTAAAGTGACTCCAAAGGCCTACTGGGAATGACTTTTGTCTGAATTTGGACAGAATGGATTCTGTGGGAGGTAGGGTCTATTGACCGGTTTTTCAGTCATTGGAGGTGTGTTCTTTAAGGGGAATGTGGGACTCTTGTCTCTTTTGTAAGATAAATATTTGCATTTTATAATTAATTACCTCAGGCATTTCATTACAGTAATGGAAAGGTGACCAAATATTAAACAAAATCTAATCTCTCTCCTTAAAGTTGCTGCATTTTTAACCCTTCCTTTTTTTCCCTATAATCCAGTCACACAAACCCTTCATCACTATTACCCTCCCCAATGATGAATATACATGCTCTACCTCATCTTCATGGTATCCTTGACTGCATGGTATCTTCTCTAGTCTACTTCCTTTACTGTCCTGCTGCATGTGGCAGATACCAAGGCTGAAGAGACATTGAAAGTTGAGGGAACCAAGAATAGCCATAAATGTACCTAGTGGCCATTTGACAATAAATGGAGACAGTGAAGAAAGGGGACTGGTTATCTGACTTGGGGTGCTGTGTGTTCTGATCTTTGAACCAAGGTATCTGACTGCAAATTCCTCCCTGCACACCTTCTGAGTTCTGCTTCTCTTTATGAGGTAAAGTAGAAATGGCTATTCAAATGTGTTTCATCACCCTCTTCCTCATCACTGACAAAATGTTCTATTTATTGAGATATGTTTGACAGACAAAAATGTATATATTTAATTGATATATTTGGAGAAAAAGCTGTAATTGTAAAGTGATTGATTTAATTTATACCAAGAGCTTGGCCATCACTTTGAATATTCCTCCTGCCTTCCTACTATTTTTTGTACGCAGTGACAACATGTAACACAAGATTTATTCTCTCAGCAAATTGAGAGTAGACAATAAACTGTTGTTTCACTTAGGTACAACATTGTACGGTAGTTCTCTACATTATTTGTCTTCTTTTACTGCAGGTGTGTGCTCTTTAGCCAAGACTTGCCTGCTAGCCTTTCCAAAGCCTCTGGAACTACCACTGGATTCTCTGTCTACAAATTTGACTATCGTCAGCTCATCAAAGCAGTGACTTTATGCAGTTCTTCTGTATGCAGTTTAGGTTAATCATGATGTCCTTGAGGTTCATTCATTTTGTCACCCATGACAGGATATCATTCTTTAAAAGTCTGAATAACATCCCATTACACTTACATTACTTGCCATTTATCAATTCACCTGATCATATGCATTTAGTATGCTTCCCTGCCTTAGCTATATTAAGTAAGTGCTACCATAAGCATTGGAGATAGAACATCCCTTTGAGATCCGGGTTTCAGTTGTTTTGAATATATCTGGAAGTAAGATTGCTGGATTATATTACAGATCTACTCAAATATGTGTGATGATTTTTGAAGTTGATAGTCATTCCCACAAGTCTAAGGTGACATTTTACTGTGGTTTTTCTCTGTATTCTATTAGCTTTAGAGATACTGAACAGCTTTCCATGTACCTAGTGGTCAAGTGTATGTTTTACTATAGGGAATGTCTACTCAGATCCCTTGTCCATTTTAAATATCAGGTTGTTTCTTGTTGGGCTATTGAATACTAAAGGTTTTGTGTATTTTTTCATTTTAACCATATATCAGATAGATGGTCTGTGGATATTTTCCCCTATTTTAAAGGGTGCTTCTAAATAGTATAGATTATTTATTTAGCTATAAATATATATCTAGGGGCTGGAGAGATAACTCAGCAGTTAAGAACATTGGGTGATCTTTATCAAACCTGTTTTGATGTCTAGAACTCACATGATACCTCATACCCATTTGTAACTCCATCTCTAGAGGATTCAATGCCCTCTTCTGGCCTCCACAGGCACCAGGCATGCACATGGTGCACAGGCATACATGCAAGCAACATATGCATACACATAAAATAACATAAAATTTTTAACATGTTTTATTTATTTTACATCCTGACAGCAGCCTTCTGTCCCTCTTCTTCTCCCACTTGCTCTCCACATCTCCTCCCCTCCCCACCCCTCAACCTACACCCCCTCCACATCCACTCAGAAAGGGACAGGCCTCCCACGGGCATCAGCAAAGCATGGCATATCAAGCTACTGTCGACCAGGCACCTTCCCCTGTATTCAGTCTGGACAAAGCAAACCAGCATGAGGACTAGGTTCCCAAGAGCCAGCCAAAGCACTAGGGACAGCCCCTACTCCCATGCCACGTGTCCCAAAAATAGACCAAACTACACAACTGTCATGTATAGGAAAAGGGTTCATCCTATGCAGGCTCCCTGGTTGTTGGTTCAGACTCTGTGAACTCCCATGAGCCAGCCTTTTCTGTGTTTTTTTTTTTTTTTTCTGTGATGTCTCCGACCCTCCTATTCGCTACAATCCCTTTTCCCTCTCCCTTTCCTCAGCAGGAGTCCATGAGTTAGGCCCAATACTTGGTTGTGGGTCTCTGAATCTGCCGCCATCAGTCACTGGATGAAGACTCTTCACTGACAACTGGGGTAGTCACCAATCTGATCGCAGGGGATGGCCAGTTCAGACTATGTATGCACTACTACCAGAAGTCTTAGCTGGGGCCATCCTTGTAGACTCCTGGGAATTTCCCTTGCATCAGGCTTCTGCCTGACTTGAAAAGTCTCACTTCCCAGTCATCTCTCTTAGCACTCTCCCCCTCCACCCACCCCCAACCCAATCGTTAAGTTCTCATGCCCACCTACCCCCAGTCCACTCAGGAGAGTAAGGGTTTGGAAAAAGGTTTTCCAATGAAATGAATCTAAGAAGCAAGCTGGTGTACCTATCCTCATATCTAACAAAATAGACTGCAAACCAAAATTAATCAAAAGAGATAGAGAAGGACATTTCACATTCATCAACTGACAAACCCACCAAGATGATATCTCAATTCTGAATATCTATGACCCAAATCCAAGGGGACCCACATTTGTAAAAGAAATGTTACAAAAGCTTAAATCACATATCAAACTCCATAAATTAATAATGAGAAACTTCAACATCCCACTCACCAATGGACAGGTTTGCCAGGCAGAAACTAAACAGAGAAATAATGGAACTAACAGATTTTATGACTTAAATAGACATAACAGATATCTGCATAAGATTTCACCCAAACGCCAAAGAATATATCTTCTTCTCAGCACCTCATGGAACCTTCTCCAAAACTGAACACTTACTTGGTCACAATGCAAGTCTTAACAGATACAAATAATTTGGAATAACCCCCCATATCTTATCAGATCACCATGGACTAAAGTTGGAGTTCAAAAAAAACACAAACACAGAAAGCCTACAAACTCATAGAAATTGAACAACTCTCAACTGAATTACCACTGTGTCAAGGAAGAAATAAAGACAGAAATAAATGACTTCCTACAATTCAATGAAAATGAATTAACAACATACTGAAACTTATGGGACACAATGAAAGCAGTGCTAAGAGGAAAGTCCATAGCACTGAGTGCCTTCATAAGGATTTGAAAAAATTTCATACTAGCGACTTAACATCACACCTGAAAGCTCTATAACAAAAGGAAGCAAACTCACCCAAACAGGGAATAATCAAACTGAGGGCTGAAACCAAGAAAACAATACAAAGAATCAATGAAACAATGAGTTGGTTCTAGAGAAAAAAAAAACAAGATAGACAAACCCTTATCCAAACTAAGTAAAAGGCAGAGGAAGAACATCCAAATTAACAAAATCAGAAGCAAAAAGGGGAAAAAACAACAGACACTGAGGAAATCCAGATAATCATTAAGTGTAGTCAGAAGATTTCCTGTGGCCCACCTGGCCCACAGTCAGGACAAACCTCTCACCCACAGTCCCATAGTCTTTTATAAAATAATCACACAGAGGATTATACTATTTATAATTGCTTGGCCATTAGCTCAACTTATTACTAACTAGCTCTTACACTTAAATTAACCCATAATTCTTATCTATGTTTAGCCACATGTCTTGGTACCTTTGCTCAGTTCTGCCTTCACATCTTGCTTCCTCTGTGTCTGGCTGGTGACTCTTAACTCAGCCTTCCTCTTCCAAGAATTCTCTTTGTCTGCTTATCCTGCCTATACTTCCTGCCTGGCTACTGACCAATGAGCATTTTATTTTTCAGTCAATCAGAGCAACACATATTCACAACATAGAGAACATCCCACAGCACCTCCCCTTTCCTGTCTAATCAAAAAGGAAGGGTTTAACTTTAAAATAGCAAAATTACATATAATAGAACAGTTATCAAGCAAGAATTACAGTTATAATATCTAGTCTATTTGTATTTGGCAAAATTAAAGAAGATATCCTATCTATCCTAAATTTGTGAGTCTCAGGTTTCATATCTACCTTATCTCTTATAACAAAGGAAAACCATAATTATAACTATTTAGTCTTCAACTACATCAAAGACCTCAGAAGGATATAATATTTAACTTTAATTTGTATCAATAAACTAAAATCCATAGCAATGTAAGACATTTTAAGCAAGTTGTTGCTCTTTAAAAGTAGATTCAATAATCTATCCTTTCACCTTATCATTTCTATATTCTCTTTCCATATTTTCTTTTAGAAAGAATTGACTATGACCAATAACAATTTATAACCAGTCTCTAACAAAGACAAATATACATAAGCCAGTTTTTGTGAATGTGGGTGCAGTGTTTTAGGCTACTTCCTGGTGACTGAAGGCGCTGTATTCTTATGGGGATCCTGAGAAAATTAAGAATTATGGTCAAGTCTTGACTAGAGGACTCTGTGAGGCTGTATTCTCTGAGTCAGTTGCCTTGAAGTTGATTTTGGATGTTGGAAGATCTGGACCACGGTGTCATTGGAGACTTTTCAGGGGGGTCTTGGCTGGTTAAACCATGTTAGCTTGGAAGCAATCCACAGGTTCTCATCTTCTGTGAAAACAAAAGCACAACCTCTTTTCCAAAGCAACATATCCTTAGATCCAAATTTTGAAGTCAAGATACCTTTAAAGTATACATATTGGTTTAACTGAGCAACCTTTACAATCAAATGTCTCTCTGTGGTTAAAAATACCAAAGAAAACATAATCCAGAATCTCTGTGAGTTCTATCTTTATGTGGCTTATTTTTATATTACTTTTACTGTCTCTTTAAAGACTTTATTTTTTAAAACTATCTCTTTATTTAACTGTCTATCCTCCTTACCTCTTTCTTTTAAGCCTAAGTACATTTTCATACACACTGTAAACCAGTTAAAGTCTTTTTCCATCTGAATCTGCCTTATTGTGAATCTATTGCTTTAAACTGCAGCATTACTAGGACTGAAATGGCTGCTTTGGCTGCTGACTCCACCCACCTGTTTTCCAACATGGAGGTGGTATGTTTACAGCTAGCTCTCACTCTGAGAGCCATGTATATCACCAACTCTCAGAACCAATGTGTCTATGCCTCCATTAAAGCAGTGTGCAGCCCAGAAACCTCTTTTTTTTTTTTTTTGGCTGTATTAGCACAGGCTAAATCCACCACGCACCACACTGCGTGGTTTGGAGATGCCTCTGTGTGAGGAGTCTGTGCTGCTGCTGGCATGAGACTGAGACTAGGAAGCCCAGTATGGCTCTGTTTCTGTGCATTCAGAATCTTTAAACTTTCTTAGGTCTATATGGCTCAGGAAAAGGTTAGGATATAGATATGATAGGATGAAAGGATAGACTATTAAACCTACTTTTAAAGAACAACAACTTGCTTAAAATGTTTTACATTGCTATGGATTTTAGTTTATTGATACAAATTTAAAGTTAAATATTATATCCTTCTGAGGTCTTTGATGTAGTTGAAGACTAGATAGTTATAATTATGGTTTTCTTTGGTTATGATAAGAGCTATGGTAGATATGAAATGCTATACTCATTTACTAATGTCTAGCCCAATTGTTATGAGAGCAGCTTCATCCAGCACTGGTGGGAGCAGATGCAGAGACCCACAGCCAAACATTCGGTGTAGCTCAGGGAACCTCACAGATCAGGAGTTAGAGGGGTTAAAGACATGAGGAGAATACGACCCACAGAATCAATTAAGCAGGGCTCACAGGGGCACAAAGAAACTGTAGCAGCAATCACGAGCCTGAGTGGGTCTGCACTAGGTCCTCTGCACACATCCTACGGTTGTTTAGCTTGGGTTGTTTTTGTGGGACTCCAAGCAGTAGAATGGGGGCTCTGATTCTTTTGCCTACTTTGGAGACCCCTTTTCTCCTACTGAGTTGCCTTGTCCAGCCTTGGTATAAAGGTTTGTGCTTAGTCTTAATGTAACTTCTTATGCCACGTTTGGCTGATACTCCTACGAGGCCTGCTCTTTTCTGAAGGGAAGTGGAGGAGCAGTGGATCTCGGGAAGCCGGACTGGAAGGAGTGGAGGGAATGGAGACTATAGTCAGGATATACTGTATGAGAGAAAGGAATTTATTAAAAAAGGAAGTTGTTTCATTGTCTTCTGACATCAAGTATCGTGGAGAAACAGGAGGCCGACCTTATTTGTCTCCATTGACATCTGAGCTCTATTTTTCCTCTAGACTACTTTCAGGAATCTTGATTATGCAAATTTATTTTTCATTTGGCTTTATCTTAATATTTATATCTTCACATTAGCTTGCTTTTACCCTCACTAATATGGTTTTGAAATCATTTTCTCAAAAGATTCAGTTACTAAAAAGATGACTATTGATGATGTCTTTCTCAGAAAAGGAGTATGTTTAACAGATTAAATCATGGTACATGTCATTGGGGAGACTCAAATTCATCATACTTTCCAGTGTTTGATATTTTTATTTAATAAAACTTTACCACAATCTTATGGCTGGTGGGATGCTATGTAAAGAAAATAAAGGAATGAAAAAATACCACCCTTGTTCTAGGTAGATTTATGAACATTTTTGAATGATGTAGCCATAGTAATCATGGAAGCAAGGACAAGAAAGTATGAAAGTATTTGGATCAATCTTCGAAGAAGAGAAGCTAATCTTTGTTTATTTTCACACCACCAGATACAAGAGTGCCACGTAAGAGTTTGTCAAGATTTGGACAACCAATAATCAATCACAGAATTAATAAAGGCTACATGAAAATTTTAAATCACAAATAAGCCTGATAATTTGCATTTAAATAGAAAATCCATTTATGTTTTTAGGAAATGTATTGTGAAAATTATCCAGTACTTACTCTGGTGTAATTTACACAGAAAATAAGTAGAAGAGGAAAAAAATCTAAGTAGCCTCTATCAGTCCTCAATAATAGATACTATGACACAATAGCTTTAAAGATTTGCCAAAGATATTTCTCATAAGGATAATCTACCTAAAATAATTCTTTCACTTACAAAATACTAAGTACGGATATTTGCCTGAATATATTTTCTGCTAAAAAATGTAATAGCCACTCCAGAAAGGTAAAATACATAGAAAATACATCAAACATCAGTGTTCTCATTATTCCATCACCCTAGATCACATCTGCTGACATTTTTATGATATTCAAATTCACTAAACACCTAACACAGTGGAGGAGCCTGACATGAATCATTAGCAATGAGTTAAAAAATGTGATTATTGTCTGGCTCCTTCCCACAAAGGGAAAAAATGTATTTGAAGTGCAATGTAGATTATTTGTTTTTAGCCAAGGCTTTTCTGAATATCCTTTGTAGTTTGAAACATAAGTCATGTAAGTAGCATTATAGAATATAACTTACAATGGTTCTGCCAAGGCATTGGAAGTAAAAATAATTAAAATCAAAAGCAGATAAGTCAGCATTTTTATTATGATATAAAAATTGTATATAAAATACACGATATATTATTTTTACCACAGAATCTTAGTAAATTTAAAAACCAGTTTGCAAAGAATTTAGGCCAGCACCAAGATTCCCACACTTCTAACTTCAGACACATCATATGATTCCTTTATGGGGGTTTCAGTCAGACAACAAAAGTCTGATTGTTTAGTTGGAAACTGCTCCACACAGTTTACCTAGCTTCATATTCATGAACAACAAAGGATGGACTTGGAAGCCGAGGGTGGGGCTGGAGGGAGGCTGATGGCACATGGCTTGGGGCATGAGAACCATGCCCAGTCCAGAAAGTTCTGCAATGGGGGCAGGGTAGAGCTCTAAGGAGATAATTGATGGCGGGAGCCACAGCGGTTCTTCCTTTCCCTTTTGGCCTTGTTCTCACAGTAAAGACACCACTTATAGCCCTGAGGAAGGGTTCCACTTTAAAGATCATTCTCTTCTGAAACTTTTGGTCTTTTTGTGGTTTATTGAGCTAGTTCTAAAGTTCAAGGGGGGTCACAACAGATTGTATCTTCTCTAAGACATTAAGCAGACATTAAAGGAACGAGGTCAGTCTAAAGGGTTTCCACAGGGGCTTCTTCAAAGGTATCATCTACAAAAGAGGCCTTGTTTCTGCACAGTAGATGTTTACTCAATGACTTTAAGAGTATTAATTGATATTGTTTTTCCTTTCAGTAAAATTTTAAAACCAATCACATTAAAACAAATATTAACAGTTTATATAACCATAAATCAAGTTTGAGAGTAAGAGATGGCTTATGATAGATTTTTTTTTCTTGATTCTCTTCACATTTTTATTGAAAATTGCATATTTACTTGGATTTTATGAAATCATTAACAATCACTATTTAAAAATACGACAAAGGAATTGTGACTATAGTGATTCCAGCTGTCAAGTTAATGCAAGCATGTAAGTTTCCTTTTTTTGGTTATTTAAAATAGCAATGTTCCATTTTACTCAGCCCTTTGGGCATATAGTAACAAAAAAACCTACATAGGCATGATTTATCAAAGCATTTCTCTATTGATGTGATGGCAATAAGTATATACAGCCAGATATAGAACAGATATGTCTCAATAATAGTAAAATGTACATTGAATAATGTTAGTCAGTTCAGTCAATAAGTTGCTATTAAAACACCGTAATGTAAGAGTAATCATCTCTATACGCTTTTACAGCTAGACCTATTATATGAATTGAAGCAATCTTCACATCATCTGAACAATGATGCCTTGTACTTTGACTTATGAAATAAACAATTGTAGAGGATCGGCTTTTGACTGCATATGTGTATATGTTCACACACATGCACACAGATCATGTGTCTTCATTTAAAATCTGTAGCTTCTATAAAATTTAATTACATCTCCCTGCAGCTTTAAATTGTGAGTGGCTTTAAATCAAGTGTGTCTTGCAAGCAGGGGCAGCGTCTATTATATGTAATTATGTTTCCCTGTGTAGTGCACAGTAGAAGTGTGGTTGCTGGAGGGGCATCTTCTGGGAGCTGCACAGCGAAGATGGCAGAGTGGGGTGGAAGGCCCTCCTGCCTCCTGGAAATGACAAACGGTGCTGCTGCTCGCATAGTCAGTGTGCTCTGAGAAAGCCTTAGTGATGTAAGACAAAGCCAGGGAAATTGAATTTCATGCCATTTTCATGTATGATATGTATTTCTTTGGAAGCAGTCCATTTATTCTAATTCTTCAATACATTAAATTTGAATTCAAATGATTGAGATGTAGAAAGTCTTTTGCATTATATTTGAATTTCAGAACCATATGCATCACTAATTTCTAGCTATACAAAAGGGATTACAGAGGCAAAGCAGCTTTGAACTATACTTTCATTTGTTAAAAAACAAACAAAGAACTCTGGAATTTTTTATAATCTCTCAAAGTGAACATTTTCATTTTTCTTTTTTTAAAAATAAAAATGTCTTATTATTCAGTTCCCCTCCTACTTTGCCACATAGGTTAATTTTTGTGAGAGTATGTGTGTGATTACACATGTTAAATACTAAAAATTGGATTTTGAAAACTCTAGTTAAAGAAAACTAATGAATGGATCACCTACAACAGGAGATTGATTTAAATTATGTTGTTACATGGTTACTGATGGCTGAAACTATAAATCCTTGTTACATGACTTAAACAAAAATTTCTACAGGTGTAAGTTAAGTAAAATGGGCGGTTTTTCATTTTTGTTTTACAATATTGAATAATATATTATGCTATAATTTGTTATTATTATAACTATTATTTCTTTTCAAATGGTAGGAAGATGTTGATTATTCCAATGTCTATCTCCTCCAAATATGTGGACTTCTGAATAAAATATTACTTAAGAGCTACAATACATAGATAACTACACCAATATTACAATGAATATTGCAGAAGTTCACGTTTCCCAAACTTACTCAATAGAGTGGTCTTTTCCTTTATATATATGTATATACACACACATATATATATACACACACACACACATATATATATGTATATACACACACACACACACACACACACACACACACACACACACACACATATATATATATATATATATATATATATATATATATATATATATATATATATATATTTGGTAAGCCTAGCTCTTTTTCCTAGAATGTAAGCAAAAATAGACCTTTAGTCATAAGCGAAGTAATTCTGGCTAAATGTTTTCCTAACTTGTCTGGAAATGAAATCACCTCATACAATTGGCATTTCTGTTGACACACAGAGGTCTGCAGTGGATGTTCTGGCATTGAGAATTGCCATGCTCTGGTGAGACATGTTTACATTGAGAATAAGCAAACTTGTGATAAGACAGGCAGGGTAATTGCCCCTCTTCTCTTTAGGGGGAACATATGGGAATGTATTGAAAATGGGTATTTGTTTTTAGTACACTTTTATCCTAAAGTGAAACCTTTTGACTTTTGACTACATGATGTGCATGTAAATTTTTAATTTTCTTTAAAATAATAATTTTAGAAATTTTTTTCAAATTCTATCTATGTATTTACAAAATCATGCAGAAGTCATCCTTCAAAACCACAATCTCTTAATTTAGCAGCATACTTCTATAAGTAAAAGAATCAATCTTCAAGGATCATGTTTTTATTAGAGCCCTATCTACACTTCTGAAAATAAAAGTGGAATTTTCAACTGGAGGGATTATATTTCCCACATTAAGCTCAGGGTGAGGGTTTGCTGAAGATTTTTTTTCAGACCGTGGTGCATTGTTCTCAGGGCCCTCACATGTCAGCATATTTTCTGTTAAATTTATCAACACATCACAACTTAACAAGCATATCTTGTAAAAATAATCTGTAGATTATTTGTTTAAATTATGGTCACTGGATTGATTGTTGACTGTTCTAAAGTCAGTGTGCCCAAATAAATAACAAACCACGATGTTCATTAGTAAATTGGGGATGTGAGAGTAGACGAGGTAAAGCAGCTGAGTGCACAGAGCTTAGCTGAGTCCTGCGATCCTTGGACACTAACATCTGTTACCTGCTCAGCAGTCTTTAATGAGTCATTTTTTTCTTCACTGAATAGTAATAGAGAGATTTTTTTTCACTAAATAGCAGCAGGGCATTTTTATTGCATGGTATAGTGTGCTGTATATATGAAGTACTTATATGCATATATGTGCATTAAATTGTAAAGCTTTCTGCATTCCATTTCCACGATTTCTAAATACTGTATAAAACAAAATGATTAAAATGTCACCAGATCCACATGCATTCCATTTTTGCAATAAGCAT
Source organism: Peromyscus californicus insignis (assembly GCF_007827085.1). Classification (NCBI taxonomy): domain Eukaryota; kingdom Metazoa; phylum Chordata; class Mammalia; order Rodentia; family Cricetidae; genus Peromyscus; species Peromyscus californicus. Next base: position 148,823,043 of record NW_026294573.1, read on the forward strand.
TTCTTTCTGCAGAATAGAAATGCTGTTTAATTCCAGTGCGATTGTGAATTTGGTAAAATGAGGATGTAATAACATTTTTACTTAAACTTATAGCATCTTCTGCTCATATTGCGTTTCACAATAGTTCCTTCATAATTAAAGTGTCAAAAAACACATTTGTAACCAGAATGATGAAATCCATTCTGAATAATCCGTTAGCAAATAATACCCTGCACTTCCTGCTCTCAAACAGCATCAGTTAATACCTTTCAATCATCCGCTTCTTCCCTCTTGCTTTTTCTTGCTCCTCTTAGAAAATAACTTCCTGTAACAGCTTAAAATATTGCATGGGTTTAATGGGAGTTTTTCTTTCACTGGAATGGTATATGGTTAGAAAATGTTTCAATGAACATGTAAAATGCTCTTTCCATGTCTCCCATGGGCTGCTTCCCAGTACTGAGTATTTTCAATACAATAAACAAAGACATCTTTAAACTAATCAGAACTCCTCACTTTCCCCAAATATCATCTATCCATTTTTCTATTTACTGATGGAAACAGCAATCATATTGTGAAGCAGTCTTTCTACCCTGAGATGAAGTCAGATCGGCATTTAGATGCCGTAACATAGCATGCTTCTGCAATATTAAAGGAATAACATCATTCTTGTGGGAATTTTTCTCCTAAGATTTTGTTTTTTATTGTTTTGTGTTAGTAGTCACATTCATTTTATGTCGAAGTCTTTTAAAATTAACTTAGAAAACATAAGATATACATATCTACATATATGCCTGACAGAGATTATAATAACATGGAAGTCAGAGTAAACAAGAAATGCATGTGTAAATAATTTAGCCTGTAGTATGAGGCTTGGTGTTCTAGTTGGCTTGATATTTTCTTCTCTATATGCTCAAAACTTAGCTTTTTGGGAATTATTGAATCCGACACTCTGTTAGAGTGATAAACACATTTATGTGGGACATACACGGTTAGTTTTCATCTCTTGGACACATCTAGTTTAGTGCAGCATTCAGATGATAAGAGCAGGGGTAGAAGTTGCTTTTGGAATCTGTCTTAAGATTTTGCTCTGACACAAGTCAAGCATAATTGTAAGAGGGAACAAGAAAGTCTTTTTCAAATAATTTACTCCTTTTCAAATGCTTGCACCAACGGCCACAGCTGCAGAACCATGATGCTTTCATTAAGGACCACATCTGGGCTACATTAAAACAGGAGCCTTTCCAGTCCCGGAGAGCTTGTCAGGTTGAAAGTTTTTCTCATAGCTCCTGCAGCTTGTCCAGAAATCAAGAGCCAAGACGGAGAGCAGACCTGGTCACGAGCTGGTACGGGGTTTAAGTACATTCCTGCTCCATTATTCAGAGTCTGGCTCTAATTCCAAGGCACATCTCCCCTGTGTTCACTTTATTAACTTATATGTGACTAGCTCTTTTGTTTAATATGGAAATAAAGAAAACAGAGTTTGCTGGTGAGTGCTGCTGTAGACTGAGAATTTTATTTTTCCATGTTTGGATTTTACACTCCTAAGTATTGACTCCTCAACGCGGTGTCTCTGTACTTGAGCTGCTTGGAAAGCTTTAAAGATAGACAATACACGTGACTGCCAGGAGACCTTGTTTCCTAGTCAAGTTTAGGATTGGGGATGCTCCACAAGTACTAATTCATCTTATTGCTTCATATATTGATACCAATTAATTGAATGAAGGAGCTCAAAGAAAAAAGTGGGTTATAAACAGACAAGTAATATAAAAGTAACCTAAATTTCAGAAAAATTATTTCAGCAGCTTATTTCAAAGTTGAGTAAAATGTCAACAAACTATTAGGATGCCAAGACATAAAATAAAGAATGGGGATTGTTTTATAAAACTTGAAAAATGTTAATGTATATTAGAATGAAATAAACCACTGACCAAAAGGGAAGAAAGCTTTAAAGATTAATTTAGACTGTTGTTCAGATGTCTGCGGTTCCATGAATTGTGAAGATCTACAATCTTCATTGATCTCTGCAGAATACATACATGTCTTAAAATCTTACTGTGTTCCAAAGCTTGGAGCCAAAGGAAAACACAAACTCAGAAAGTCTGAAACTCAAAGTACCATAAAAGAACCAGCAAAGGAAGCAATTATATTTCAACTTGATATGAACTGAAATGCAGTTAGATACACATTGTAGCCAGTGATTTACTCAGACAGAGGAGGTCATCTTTGAGCTGGCCTTTAAAGGGTGAATAGAAGTTCACTGTACCAAAATGTTCATTGATTTTAGTAAAGTTTTAAAATTCATTCTTTGAGATATTGTTTTAAGTTGTAAAATAATCTGATTATTGGCTTAATTAGTTTCCATTGTTTCTACTTATTTATTCTAAGACTACCATTATATGCTAACAGGATTTGTCCTGCTTGCATGAAAGCAGTAAATATGTTCAGTACACAACAGTGAGAAAAGAAACTTTAAAAAAAATAAAAAGCAACAAAATCAAAACAGGTGGAGTCAGATCCCTCTGGCTGGTGTATAAGAGCAGTAACTTCACTAATCTCTCTGGGTTAGAGCTTTCAGGTTAGAAAAGGTGGAAATAATACCTAATAATCTCTACATTACACAATGGTGAAATAATGTGTTCTGAGCATATTCCTTTATATGGTGAAGGATTGGCTTAAACTCACTTTTCTAGTTTACTTTCAGAACATCGTGTAACACACACACACACACACACATATATATATATATATGCAGTGGGTATTAAGGTTCACATACTTTTAAGAAAAAAATATTTGATAATTAACTTTGGCATTAAATAGATTAATGAAAGAAATGGATACGTAATAAAACCTATTCTCATTTAACCACCTCCATACTAATGTCTTGATGGACATGAGAACACATTTCTGTGATTTATATCTCTCTGAAAAAATATGTATAGGCTTCCTAAATGAGGAGGTGGCATCTCTCTTGGCTTTAATCATCAACCTCTTAGTACCTAGTAAAATCACTGCCAACAGCATTCAAGAATTGTTTACTTAACTGCTTCTCAAAGTTCAGATTCAGAATTTCCCAGACAACTTTCACACACTTCTGTCTAGCAAGAAAGAAGGAAACCACAGAGCAGCAAAATGCTCAGTGGTTATAAGACTCTGCTCTCAAGTCGGTTGACCTGAGTTCAGGCCCCTGTTCCACCTGGTAGAAGGAGAGAACCAACTCCAACAGATTGTCCTCTAGTATCTCTGACCTCTACATGTGTGGGTACATCATGTATATTCCCTCACTTCACATGCCTGTGCACACCTGTGCATGCGCGCGCGCGCGCACGCGCGCGCACACACACACACACACACACACACACGTATATTTTAAGTTACAAAGATGAAAACCACATCCTCCAAGCTGAGTCAAGTCATCTGAGTCTGTATGTAAAATACATCCTTTAGTATATAATTTTTATACTTAGAAAATGTTGATCAAAATTTTCTAATGTAAAGTGAATAACATGCCACAGCATATGATCAAACTCATCCTTACTTCATTTATCCACATATAAGGGAATGTGGGTTGGGAATCAGGCCTTTTCCTGCTCAGTAGTTGTTGACTAGTCACACTTTATTGGACTGTGCAGGTAAAAGGACCTGTTTTACTTAACAAAGTCAGCTCCCTGTTTTTATGGAAATTCCCTTTCCATTTCTAACTTATGTGAACATCAATGTCAAACTAACAGCTGCATCAATGGGATGAAATAGATAGACTCCTGGTCAGAAGAGGCTCTCTGTCCATTAAGGTTTGCCCTTCATGTTTCCCATTAACTACTGTCAGCTAAGCTTCTCTCTCCATCGAGAATGGCCAACTGACAGATGCATGCATGCTGCACGGGGCGGCACAGGGACATGCTTCTATTACTATGCACTTGTAAGACCTGTGAATGGAAAGTAAATCTTGCTGGTATTTCCAGGCAACACCATATATGAACTGTGAATGATTTCAATTATTGAGCACTATGGGAATTTTGATGCTGTGTACATGTGTGTATATATCAATAACAATAGCTTAATCTTTCCAATCTTTGATTTGTTCATAGATGAGAATATGATGCTTCATTCAGCTTTGTCTAAAGTATTTGATGGACATGAATGAACAAATATCATCGATCCAGACTTCAGCCACATTTTAAAGGTGGGATTGGAAATTAAATAAGTGAGTTCATAATTTAAAAGTTTTATAATGTTTGCTTCAGATTTATTTCCAACAGCAAATATTTATTACTTAGAATGAATACTAAAAGTGAGCCCAAAGTTACTTTCTAGAAAATTAATTGCCTTTAGGGTAATAACAAGAGGCCTGTGGTTCCCATCATCTTCAGAACTCTTAATCAAGTTCCAGAGAGACCTTTAGATAACACAATTCTAATATAATTAAAAGTGAGAAAAAACCATTAATTATATTGACCACAGTATATTCAGAAGCATTAAATGTACCTTTAATTCAGTTCTGTTGGCTTACATAGCAAAGTTAATGTACTATACTTAATAAAATTTCAAGATGCTAGGAAGTTAGCAAAGAATTTTCTCCCTTCAAATTTTACTAGGATAAATATTTCTATACTTAAATTATATTTTATTCTAAAGTAAAATCAATAAGGGAGCTAATTTACTCAATCAAGCAATATAGAGGATGGCCCAGAATAAGGTTAATATAGTTAAGTTGCCTCAGAAAGGTAGGAGCTGGAAAAGATAAAGGAGCATGTGGAATATCTTAAAGAAAATAAATCACTGAACTGTGATACATTAGATTTGATCAGGTGAGGAATCAGTGCGACAACAATACTTGCAGCATTTGATTCCTAGAAAACATTTTACTGTGCGTGGGGACATTAGTTGGATACAGAGCAAGCACCTCTGATTAAGATTTCTCTTTCTACGTGTATTAAGAAAGTCATCAAAACCAAACAGACTCATATATACCAATATCCTTCTTAAATCTGTCCTGAGTCTTCTGCCTTTACAATTGCCACCACACATGGCCTTCTAGTGACTTTCTGCACTTCTAGGCAGATTCAAGATAAAGAACTACAGTATTTCTGAAATTATTACAAATCAGACACTCTAGGTAGGTCTTTTAACTTCTCTGTAGCTTCCTATGAATGTCAGGACAAGCTCAGTTTCTTTCTCTTGGTTTAACTATTTAACTTCCCTGGGTTCGTACAAGGGATTTCCTTGTGTCTTTAGGCTTTGATTCAAACATTCAAGCACCATTTTCCTGGTGGCCCTTTTCCAGGCTGGTCTGTACATCTTTAACATTGAGGAAGTTGACTTTACACAGGAGGACACAGACAAGGTAATGAGGTAATGAGTGCCTCAAAACAAACCTAAGACGAAGCCAAAAGTGAGTATTTGAAATACACACATAGGGACTGTCAGTGTAGCTCACTTGGTAGCATACTCATCCAGCATGCACAATGCCTTGGGTTTGACACTCAGCACTGCATAAAACCAGACATGATAATGCATGACAGCAATCCCAGTACTCCAGAAGTAAAAGCAGGAAGACCATCAGTTCAAGGTCATCTTTGATTACATAGCAAATTAGATGTTAACTTGACCTACAAAAGAACCTGTCTCAAAAATAAAAAAAGAAAGTATACAATGCAATATCTAATAAATGGGTGGCTTATTACTAGATTGTGATTAAAGTTTACATTAGGCAGAATGTGCTGATTTTTTTCCTCATGGACCGTACTGGCAATGCAAAGTCTGTAAAAAGAAAGTATAGTTCAAAGACCCAAGTTAGGTCTACTAGGTACTTTGAGTTTGAACATTTGGCTTTCTTACAAGAAAAACAAATGTTGTCAAGTTGTGTCATGGGTGACTATTGACTCATGATATTTCAAATATTCTTGGGAAAGTATGCTAGTAATTCCAGATTTGTTTCCTTTAACTAGTACAATTAAATAAACATAGAGTGTGAATTTCTAAAAATGAAGTTTGTATCTCTTCATATATTTTATATAGAGGATACTTTCATATAGAACTAAATAGCTAATCATTAATTTTAATTTTGTCTAATCTTAGCTGTCTACCAGAAATTCCCATTGAGAACTGTTTTCCAGTGTTTCCCACTAAGTAAAGAGCACTATCAGGCACCATGTTTCTCTTCCAAAATCAATAATATTGTTCTATTCTTCTATATTTTATTTTATTTGTTCAGCTAGTCAAGTCCATCCATACTCCTATACCATCATCAGCTCCCTAGTTCAAACACAGTCCTCAGCTGGACTCATCTGTTAAACTTCTCATTCACATTCCTGTGCTATGCTCTTCACTAGAATACTCTGAAAATTCTCATCAGGATTGTTTCCCAATGGTTGTATCTCATTGTATCTTTCCTCTACTCAAGCCATTCATGAGTGAGATGATGGATGGTGGGTAGACTGCTTGCTGTGCAAACATGAGACCCTGAGTTCAGATGTCATATCTATGTAAAGCTGGAACATGATAGTAGGTGTCTACAGCCTCAGTGCTGGGGACCAGGGACAGGAAGAGTTCAACCAATCAATGAGAGACCGTGTCTTAAACATTAAGTTGGCGGGGGGTGGGGGTGGGTGTAAACAGGAAAACACTTTATCTTGACCTCTGGCCTCTCCACATCCATGAGTGAGCTTATCTCTCCAAGTCACAGGTATACATACATCATACACACGTGTACATGCGCGCGAGCGTGCGCGCGCGCGCACACACACACACACACACACACACACACACACAGAAAGGGAGGGAGGGAGGGAGGGAGGGAGGGAAAGAGGGAGGGAGGGGGAGAGAGAGAGAGAGAGAGAGAGAGAGAGAGAGAGAGAGCGAGAGAGAGAGAGAGAGAGAAGAGAGAGAAGAGAGAGAAGGAGAAGCAATACTATTCAATGAAGTTAATTGCTTCTATTTATTTATTTATTTATTTTTTACATCCTGACTGCAGGAAGTTGCGATCGCTTCTAATTTTTAATAGAATGTATCTCCAACAATTGAAGTATATGCCCACCTCTAACAGCTTACCTTATACTCTTAGCTAGGCAAAGCTTCCCTTTGTTCCTTTCCTTTTCCGTTCTCTCCAGAAAGTGGATTCGGACAAATATTGTTTCAGCACATCCTTTCTTCTCTGGCACAGTTTTCATTGGATCGACTTCTATTTATCTCTTTCCTGGGAATATAAACAGATTTGTGTACCATTATCTAATAAATATCAGAGAATGTAATTTGTCTCATTTTTAACAATTAGCACACCTTGGACTATGAGCACAAGGTTCTTTGTCCAGTACCTTAGCAAGATACCTGATCCTGGAGTTTCTCAATATACATTTATAAAATATGGTGTCTTTATTCTACTTACACAGAATAATAAGTGTAATTAATAAGTCAATTTAAATAGTTTCAGATAATGTAATTCACTTGAAATTAAGGAAAATGAAAATATTATTAAGTCTTTGCAAAGTATGGTTTCCTGTTGAAAATAAAATAGAAAAGTATAGCCTAATAAAAAATTCTTGAGTCCCTGTTGTTTAAGATTACAAATAATAAAAAAGATATTTAAGGAAGCTAAATATAAAGTCACAAATATTAGTTCAACTAATTAAAATTGATCTAATCTGCATATAATGCAGGATTTAATTTATAGACAAAATGGTTAACCCTCTATCATTAAGAATGGCCAGTACTTTTTTAACATAGTATTCTAAAGGCAGTAGCTTTGTTTTCTTTTTCTAATTGAGTTTCACTTAAGATGAATGCAAACGCTGAATTACAGTGTGGAACTCAAATGCATTCAATCATGTTGCAATTCCTTTGACTGGAGTAACTGTAAATTACAGTTTGAAATCAACTGACCTCCCTTCCCTGCTAATATGGTTAGAATGAAGATGAAACGGCACCTATCAACATAACCAAATTAGAGTCATTCACATAAGGCAGACTCACATATAAATGCACTTATGTAATAGATATATCCCTTAACAGGAAGATGACATAAAATGTTTTTATTATTTACTTTCAACAGGTTTCTATAGCAGTGGCATGACTACTGTTTTGAATCATTTCAATAATTTTGTTATAAAGCTGGTAATAAAAGAAAAAGCACTTCAGAGAGAAATGACCTGCCTTCTGATATCTTCCAAGGATTGCATGACAGTGATGTGTAGATTACTTTCCTGTTCAAACAAATGGGACCATTGCCTGACCTTTTAAAACCTTTGAGTTTATATACTCAAAGGGCTAAATAGGCTTGACAAGGAAGACAACAGTCTATCTGGCTATTGAGGCACTGCCAGTAGGGGGAGCAGCTGGTGCAGCTTGACATGTTAGGTGGAAGATGGAGATGTCCATGGTAGCTTTATAGCTACCACAAGACATAATGGCTTCTGTACAGTCCATATCTCTTATGTATAAACAAGCAGAGATGAAGAATGATGCCTGGATACATAAAAGGATTTTGACCTTATTAAATTAACCAGGGGTGGACACCTCACAATTTAGGTGTGTGCTTTGTTTTTCAAAGCCCAGAGTGTAAGGCATATGTAAATATTTTATCCTATAGTAATAGCTAAAAGACAGTTGTTTCTTTGACATTATCACCTATTCTTCCAGAAGAAATTTCTGAAAAATTAGCCAATCCCAACGTTTACAAATTATGCTGTCTTTTTTCCCTCTCCTGTGGGTCCATTATTGCTGAGATAGTCTTGATATCTGAGGAAGAGAGAAGCATTTCATGTTCTCCCTACATCATCTTTGTTTTTTCAGTAATATTAATGAGACATCATTATATTCAAATTTTTGATGTAAAGGGTCATCAAGGATGAAAAGCTTGTATGTCTTGGAAAGAAAGAAAGGAAGAACTGGGACTGGAGAGATGGCTCAGAGGTTAAGAGCACTAGCTGCTCTTGCGGAGGACTCAGGCTCAAGGCCAAGCACTCACATGGTAGCTCTCAGGAAATCAGATGACCTCTCTTGGCCTCCAGTAGGCATCAGTTATGCATGTGCTACACAAACATGCTCGCCGCAAAACACCCATACACATATTTTTTAAAAAGGAAAGAAAAATTATAATTAAAACAGAAAATGATTCATGGCTGAGAGGTAGATCAGTGGTGGATCATTTGCATAGTATGGGTTCTACCCTCCAAACTTCTAAACACTAAGCCAGTGGTTTTAAGTTCATATAACCATGTGTCTGTTTCTTCACATTATATGTATTGTGGGAGACCAGCTCCCACCTTTTGAATGGTTCTTAGATGGAGGAGAGAGGAATTAAGAAATGATAGATAGAAAGAGACCTGGAAGACGTGAAGAAACGCAGAAACACAGGATAGCTTCAGGAGGGCCTGGATCGATACCCAATAGCCTCATCCTTTATTGAAAAGGGATTTTTATGACATGCCAAGGGGAGGACCAAAAGACTTCCCTCTTGCAAGATCAAAGCACACTGTACAGCCAAGTGTAGACCCTTTCAAACACCTGGTAAACACACACGTGGTCAAAGCATCCCATTATGCAGCCCTTCTGGGTATAAAGCAAGCCCAGATTCTCTGGCCCTGAGTAAGTCCTCACTAGGAAACCTTGATGGGATTCCACAATGTGTGCACATGGGCACATGTGTATTATGATGTGTATGGCAATCAGAGCACATCTAAAAGTCAGTTTTCTTCAACATGGGATTGCAAGGATCAAACTCATATCATCATGCTTGGAGACTGGAGCCTTCACCTGCTGAGTTGTCTTGTTGGCCCTGTTTTTTTCACTTTTTAAAACATAATGGTAATCAACTCACAATGTTTTTTTTTTTTTTATCTTAAGTGGCCCTTGAATTGGTCCTTCAGTGTTTATGCTGTTTTAGGATCTATTCTTCTCTCTATACATAAACAGGGAATTGACACTTGGCAAATTGGTAGCAATCTCCCAAGACCCTTCTTCCCTGAACCCGTGTCTGCCTAGAAAGTGAATTAGCTGAAAATGTCCTTTTCCAATGCTGAATGTACTACTAGGTAAGCATGACTTTAAGATGGAAACGTACATAGTAACATAAGTGCGAGGCAACAGGCCCAGTCAGCTAAGAATTCAGCAGGCAGCCCTCTTATTTGCAAAGAACTTCTTACTTTTTATATCATAACAACATATTTTATAATAAATATTTCATTTTTAATATGAGCCCTTTCCCTAAGTCTGAGATTTTGAGGCATCTTATCAATAAGATAAGTTCAGTGGAAGAATTGGAGTCCAGAACCATGCTATGAATCAGAAGACTTGGTTCAAATACCATATCTAAAGTTGACTAGCAATCTTACACAGGCCACTGTAGGGTTTTAGAGGCCTGATAGTTTTTAATAGTAACATGAAGACAACCAAATGTTTGTGAGCATTAAATGTTACCATCAAGCTAATTGCATCATGTTATATAAATTGTGTTTTTTAATATTTCTGAAATTACTATGCCAATATTAGATCTGGATACATCAAAACTATTTGTTGCAAATAAACTCCTCCTAATGAGATTTGTGGTTTGGAAAAGACTGAGATGAGAATTACGATCTAGCAAGAACTTCATTGTTCTGTAAAACTGTGGGAGTTACTTCAGTTCTTAAGTATTTCTCATTAGCTTTGTAGATTTCATATGTCTGGTTTTCTTGTTTTGTTCTTATTTGTAAAGTGAAAAACATTGGTCTGGAGTATGCTGCTGCCTTTTTAGTTTTAGAGGCTGTACACGGTAGAGTTACATTTTGGTCTCAAAATGTCCATTATACCATTCTAAATTCTAGCCATTCACATCCTATAAAGTAGAAGGAAAAGAAGTGGAATTAAGCAGAGTGGGTACACAAATAATCTTTGCTATAATACTGATAGACATATCCATGATGAGTTAGACTCTTTCTCATTCAATAGTAGAGAACTAGAAAGCTTACAATGCATGAGGCTGTTTAGAAATATGTTGTGTGATAGTGGTCAGCTTAGAATAGAACATTTGTTCCAACCATGTGATCATGTGTGATGTATGTGTTTGACTACAATACTCAATGCATTTAGTATAGCATGAAAATCTGTCTGTTATGTGTTTATGCTACTAATGACTGTACACATCATTTACTATAACTAGATTATAGTAGAACTGAAGCAAGTGATATTTTAAATTTCTTCTTGTTATCCCCTATACCTTGAAGTGAACTCATGGTGAAATGGGAAAATATGTAAGAAAAACAAGCTATCATTTTTTAAAGCTAGGAACATCTGAGTGAATGGTGGAGAAACAGGGGCTTTGAGAAGATGGTGGGGCTCATGGCAATTTTCTTGGAAGGTACGGTTGTGGTTTTACAGTTGAACAACAAGGAAATTCATCACATTCGTATCCTGACAACATAAGTCTTTCTTTATGGAGATAATATCTTATAAGAACCCTAACTAGGTGAGTACTTTCATATCCACAGGGTCAACATAACTACAACATTGTGCAAACTATTTTCTGAGACACTCATATGAAGATACCTCAAGTAGCCATCTGTTTATGAGGTGAACTGCTGTGTGGAGGCTCCAGTTCCCTTTGTCATAAGGCAAGAGATCTGTGTATGGCATTACAAACTGAAGGGCATCTTTTATTTCTTTTGAGTTCTCTCTGCTCACTGTCATTTCTCAGACCCTTTTATAACTAGACTGTTTGGCCACACTAAATGGTATCACTTGAGTTTTCCAACCTTGGTGTTAAGGACCAGCCAGTGGAATGAAATCATGGGTTTTAGACTTGGTCATTATGCTCCTTTACTGCTTCCACTTCCTTCTCTTTGTGTAGAGACTTTCCTTCCACCAGGAACTCATGCCCTGTATTACAGAGATAGCCAAGGGTGCTTGCTGCAACTGAGTTATAGAAGCAGCATGCTGAAATGGAAATTCCTAATACATACGCTCTCTCTCTCTCTCTCTCTCTCTCTATATATATATATATATATATATATATATATATGTATGTATGTATCTTTTCTCATGAGCTCAGTTTTAAATATAGTAAAAAGTATAGTTTAAAATTTGAAATATATTTATTGTGCATGTGCTTAAAGGGTTCCAAATTTCTGTACATTCACTTGTCTAATCCTGACCACAGTAATCCACAGTGCAGATACTTGCATTATTAGAATGCAAGAAATATTGCTGATATTTTACTCCTTTTGACTCAAAAAGTTGTCAATTTTACATGTATAATGCAAATATTAGCCTTATTTGACAGAAAAGATCAGAAGCATAAAGAAACTAACTTCCTGTAGTCACATTTAGTAAATGGCAAACCACACAATGAAATGTATAATGCTTCTACCTTTGTCTTCACATTTACCCCATGATTTCACACCACATCAGCCTGTGAACCTTATAAATAGGTTCTACTAATTATAAATTTCTTTTTTGATCAACTCCTTGGGGCCAACTATCACCTGTCAGACACATAATTTTTTCCACACAAGCAATTTCTCTCTGATTGGAATAATTTATGTGAGAAAGAACAACATGAAATCGTGCAGTGGGACAACTTAATCAACTCAACGATAAACAAGCCACACATTGCTACATTTATTGGTCAAAATTATTTCAAATATTCAGTATGTGGGCCATAAATGTAACACTCCAAAAACTGAAGCATGGTATAGATTAGTCAAGTTAGACCATCTCTAATGAGAGAACGGAAATGGCTTTCAGCTATTTCTACATGTTTGCAGCACAGTAGAAAGCATTTCCCTTTGTGGACAACTTTGAGCATGTATTTTCCTGTCAGGTTTCCTGACTGTTAGCTGGAGGTAGGGTCTGACTGAGAATTCTGAGGCAGTGTAATTAGCATGGGGAGGCACTGTGGAATCTCTACAGAACTGCCAATTAGCACTTAAGAAATAATTTGCTTCTGGTACAAAGACAAAGTGATAGACAGTGCATTTGAAAAACCCTAACTGCACTCGAGAGTCTGGGGGTGCTGTTTTTATTACAAATGGAATGTTTTCTGGCTCTCTGTGCTGGCCATATTAATGTGTATGAATTCAGTCAAGCCAACTGCATATCTTTGGGTGGAATTTATCTAATGAAAGATGTAATTTTGCTTTTAAAAATTGTTTTAAAAATCTCATTTACTAGGCTAATCTTGATTTCCACAATCTGCAGTTTATAAGACAGAGCTTTTTCTTTTTTGGTATGAATATTAGTTGTTTTGGTCACTGCTATTACACTTTCTTCCATGGATACATACTATTTTACTTTCTCTTGAGAAAGTCCTGAAAGTTGAAGTCATTGATTATATTGGCTGAAATGTAGAAATAATAAATTATAAGGACTACATCATTTTTTTTCTTTATTTTTTTTTTTTGGTTTTTTTTTTTTCTAGACAGGGTTTCTCTGTGTAGTTTTGCGCCTTTCCTAGAACTCACTTGGTAGTCCAGGTTGGCCTCGAACTCACAGAGATCCGCCTGGCTCTGCCTCCCGAGTGCTGGGATTAAAGGCGTGCGCTACCGGCCATTTTTTTTTTTTAACAAGAAAACTTTTTTTTGACCTTCACATAGGACATCTTTGATGATTCCTATTGGAGGAAGAAGTTCATTGTGACTTTATTTATGGATTTGAAAACAAAACTAGTAAGAGTCCCAGACTTGCTCTCACCTGAGGGCTTGTTACTTTGTTTAGCGATAGCTTTATTCATCCAAAAGCCTTAGAAACCAAATCTGCCATTTGGAAGTGTATGCTGCTTGATTTTGGAACAGCATGAAAAAGAATTCATCCCATCTGAAACTATAGTCAACACAGAACAAAAAAAAAAAGACAAAAACAACAACAATAACAAAAACATTAAAAACTGCTGTATTCTTGGGGGAGATGTGCAGACATCATAATCTTCCAATTACAGTGTCTCCTTTGCACAATTATAAGCTCACTTGGGGCTGATCAGAATACATGAGGATATGGTATAGTTAAGGTAAATGATGGATTTTATGAAGCCTGTATTTTTTTTTAATGATCCAATACTACATTCAACTTGAAGGATATTCTCCCCAAACCCCCAAGGATCTATAAGTGCTTCAAGATTGCTCTGGTGTATTTTCTTTTACTAAAGAGGCAAACAAACAAATACACAAAAACAATAAAAGTTGCTCTTTCTTCAATCCCAAAAGCCTGTATTTTAAAATAAAGCACACCTTTAATCCCAGCACTCGGGAGGCAGAGCCAGGCGGATCTCTGTGAGTTCAAGGCCAGCCTGGGCTACCAAGTGAGTTCCAGGAAAGGTGCAAAGCTACACAGAAAAACCCTGTCTCGAAAAAACAAAACAAAACAAAACAAAAAAAACCTCTGTTTGAAACTTTTAGTAGAAATTAGTTCAAACAACACAAAAGTTTTTATTTAACATATTTCTTGGAATTCTCAAACAATGGCATTGAAATCAGAGTACTGTGTAATTATTAAATTAAAGCTTTGCCCAAAATACTGACAGCCCCATAAGGTTGATTCTCTGTATTGCAACCTAGAAGTTTGACAAGGCAAACCAATCAGAATTATGAGCAATGACGTCTAATGCATGTTGTACGTCAAAATACAGGTCAACACTTCAGGATATTTATTTATTCTTTCAGCCAATAAATGACCTATTATAATCTATATTTGGACGAAATCCAAGTGTTTCTCAGATCTACTGCAGTTGATTGTGAGGACAGGAAACCTATAGACGTTAGAGAATTAAAATGCTAATGAAGTGATCATTTCCCAAAGCAAGCCACTTTGAAATGGAGCATGGAATCATATGTGGTGATGTACATCTATTATATATACCTGGTGAGAAAGGTAGGAGGATTAAAAGTTAAGGCCATCCCAGGCCTCAGCAAGATCTTGTTTAGATAACAAAAATCTGTCACCACTACCATTATCAAAATAAAATTACCACAGTCTGGGTGGCTGAAAGCAGAGCAAAGAATTCATTTACAGTTCTGGAGGAAAGTAGCCTAAGGTGAAGAGACTGGTAGGGTTCCACTCTCCCTGGGGGCTCTGCAAGAATTGTTACGTTGCTTCTCCTAGCTCCTGGTGGCTGCTGCATCCCTGATGTTCCTTCGTTCTTGGTTGTTCCACTCTCTGCCTCTTGGTTCTATTATCTCCTTTGAGAGTGTGTCTCAAAAATCTTCTGCCTCTCACATGCATGTGGCTGAATTGTGCTTATAGAATAATGAAGCACAACTTCTTCTCAAGCTTCTCAACTTAATTGCTTTTTACACTGTGTTTTTGTCATTTAGGATATATGCTACAGGATGCTGACATGTATTTTGGGGTAGTAAATCTCAAGTGATGGTAACTAGGTTTAAAAATTTGTGAAAAATAAACCCCAAAGCCTACGGTTCAGTTTAATAAACATGACAGAACCATTACAGAATCACTCTATGTAGTATGAATTTTTAATATCCTCTTGTAGCCAAATAACACACACATCTCTCTTCTGTCACTCTGTGTCTCTCTGTCTTTTTCTCTCTCCTTTGTCTTTCTGTCTGTCTCTCTCTGTGTGTCTCTGTCTCTGTCTCTCTCTGTCTCTCACACACACACATGTTTTTAGTCATCCTTCACAACCACATGTTGGAATAGAAGGTCACGTCAGAGATTAAGCAAGAGAAAACAGAATTGATTCTGTGTCCTCAGGGCTGTTTCTCACATCTAAGCCTTAGCAATGGCTATGAGAAGCATGAATCTTTGAGAACTGTTTTGGTTTTTTAATGGGCTCTATATTAACCCATGTGGACAGCATGTGTGCATGTGGGAAGCTTGTGGATCTATGAGTAGAATCCCTTGAACACATGAACTACTGGAACCCGATCATCCATTACACATGTTCTTGACACTCAACTGTAAATCAAAGGAAAGACAAAAAGAAAAGAAAGAAAGAAAACCACTAGATTTACTCATTCTCTTATGAGTGTGTAACAAAAAACAAAGATTTCTTTTTTGTATTTTTTTTATTTCCCAGAAGAAAGACAGGAAAACTGGCAAGGAAACAGCAGTGTAATGGAGACGATTTCTAGGCCACCCAGCTGCCTAATTACTGGCAGCATCTTTGGAATTTTACAACAGGCCCCTTGAGACACCATTCTTTGAACAGCAAGAGTCCTGCATTGTAACAAAAACAAAAACAAAAATACATACACCATTGCAAATAAGCAAGCCTGGGCCTTCTAAGTCGACTAATGCAGCAGAAGAAGATTCTATGCCATAAAAGACAAAGCAAAGGAATAAATAATTACTTTGCAATTTCCACCTCTACTGTAGTGCTTTGAGCATCCCATCCCTTATGTTAAGTCAAAACAAAACTTTTTAAAATTTAAACTTCTTACAATTTAATCCAGCAAGACGAAAGCTTTGAACATCCCATTTCTTTCAGCATTTTACTCAGAAGGACAACACTGGTGATAGTCACATTGTTCCATACAAACCAACAGTAATGAGAAAACAAAACATGAGCAAAGCAGAAGTCTCATGCACCCTAGCACTTCAGGTGCTGACGTATGACTATGTGGAGTTATTTGTGCAATTCTCTGAAGTGTTCTCAGCGATTTCTTATAACAGATCCCTTAACAATGTTATTCAAACTTGCGAGGTGGTAAATGAGCTATGGCTGTGCTCCTTGGGAAGTCTGACAAGACACAGCAACAGTCTGTGCAGCTTAGGAACAGTGTGAGTAGCTTGTTGTTCATTGGATGCTAACCCTCACCAATAAAGGTAACGCACATATGGAATAAATGCAACAAACATTTGATTAAAAAATAATCTTTCTGAAAAGTTTTGATTTGTTTTTAGAATTGTTCATTACTGTTTTTTCCCTTTGGGGAGGGGGTAACAATCTGGAACCACCAGCAGAGAAAGTCTTTATGTATGCATCCATTTAGGCATTCGGCCATTTGTGGAACATTCAAGCACTTCCCATGGTGGGACCTCTGAAGATTATAGAAATATGAGGTCAGGGAGACTGGTTTCCTCTCCACGAGGAACTTCCAACCCAGAGAAAGAGATAAATTCAAGATCAATGATTGCCACCCAGTGTTATCCCCAACACACTAGCAGGAAGGTGGGGGAAAATTAGAAGCTTGCAGGGAATAGAGAGCATCGCTATAGGTGTGGAAAGAAAGGCTGAAGTGGAGTTTGGAAACACATCCACATTCTTCTAGACAGAAAGAGATGTAGCTTTGATGATGCATTCTGTTTGATAATAGACATGCAGAATGTGGTTCTCTTTCCTATTCCTTTCAAACTTCCATTCTGTGTTGCTTTTTTAAATAGCCAAGTTTCTTAATGTCTCACTTTAAATACTACATATAGATTACTCCTAGATACATACTATGAGAGCATGAAGAGAAGGGGCAACAAACGTTTTATACCTCATGGGATGGATGGTAGAACAAATTGCCCAAAGATAGCGAGTCTGATGGAAGATCACTGTGTTTGCCTTCCGGATCCAGTATCCACCAGTGGAACCCTTGGGCAATCACACACCTGTTACATAGCTCCGCTTCTTTAACTAGAAAGCAGGATGTTAATTATTTTCTTTTTCATAGGGCTGTTGATGAATAATGTTTGGCCTACCCATCCTAGGCCTTTAAAGTTTCTTTGACCCTTAAAACTTTAAATGCTGCTAAATGATTTTTATTTTACTAATTATTAAATAGGATGAGAGGTTTCAATTGTCCCTTCCCATTGAAATAATAATGGCATATTATATTTAATCAGTTTCTATAAAAAATCAACTAAAACAATTCTAAACTAAAACAATGTGCTTTTCTGACATAATATCTTTTAAAATAATTTATATTTGCCAGTCTAGCACAATGGGTTGTAGAAGTCAGAGGGCAACCTCGGGTACTGGTTCTTGCCTTCCACCTTGCTTGAGACAGGGTCCCTTGTGTGCTTGTTTTGATTCTGCATATCAGGCCAGCTGACCTGACCCATGAACTTCTGAGGGACTCATTTGTTCTACCTTCCATCTCCCCACAGGAACACTGGGACTTTAGATGTGATGTCTCACATCTGACTTTGTGTGGATCCTGCGGGCAACTAAGGTACTCATACACATCCCAACGCAACCCCTCCCACATTCACATCTTTTTAAAACAGATCACTAAATTGAATTGGGCATGCCTGAATGTCCATGGTCATGTGGTGTTTATTGGGTATGGGCAACTTACCAGTTGCTGCTTCACTGAAGGAAAATGATTCCCCATTCTCTAACAGCAATTGCCTCTCAGTAGCTTCTCAATTATGGGTAGGTTTTGTGAGCCCCTTCTCATCCATGATGGCAGACCTAATCTTGTGCAAAGCTGATTCTTATTTTTAATATATAATACTAATGCTAAATCCTTTGGTATGTGGTCTCTACTAGCTTAATTATACTAACACTAATCAAGAGAAAGCTGTGGTGCCTATCTTGATTTCAGGAAAAATTGATTTCAAAGTAAGGAATATTAATTGAGTCTCTCTTAGATCTGAAATGTTCCCCAAATTTGAATGTTGATAGCTTGGTCCTCAGTGCAGCAGTATTCTGGGGTGGTGCTCACAGGAGGTGACTGCACCATGAGGACTATAACCATAATTAATGAATTAATCTATTGATGAACCCAAATCTCAGTGGGCTATGGGAGGATATAAAGTCAGAGGGCAAGGCATAGTATAGACAGTTGATCAAGAACACTAAGACAATCGTGTGGAAGGGTACACATTACAGTTCCTTTTCTATGTCTCACTTTATCTCCTCTCTCCCTCCCCTCTCCCTCCTTCTTTCCTTTCCATCTCCCTCTGCTCCATGGTTGACACAAGGTGAGCAGCATTTTATACCATGACACATTGCCTCACAAGAAGCACCAACATGTATGAAATGGTGAGCAAAACTGAACCCTTCCCCCACTCAGTTATTCATCTTGAGCATTTTGTCACAGCCTGGGGAAGCTAACACCAAAAAGGTAATCCAGACAACACAATAACCTCAGCTATTTATCCACTTAATGTGAGAGTTTCAAAACACAAAGAGGAAATCAAAATGGAGTTTTACATAACAGACCAAAAACTGTAAAACTTCTAGGAGAAACAGTACAAAAATCTTTTGCTCAGGAGTCTGGAAAAGGCTTTAGAAACACCACAATGGCTAGGTACATAAGTGAAAAGTACTTGTTCAATTTTCATGAAAAGTGAAACTTTTCATTTTTAAAATAAACTGTCAAAATAATAAAAGGATGAGAAACAGACCATCTTTGAATACTTACATATCTCAAATCTGGCAAAGATATGATATTCATCTATAATATGTAAAGAAAAACACTTCAGAATTCAGTAAAAGTAATGCCTTGGTTCTTTAAGAAAAAACATGTATATTTGGTGAATTATCTTTTAAAATATCTCTATCTATCTATCTATAGATAGAAATATGAGTATTACTTGAGTTTGGCTTAGATCTGAAATTTTCCCAAAAAGTATATTGATAGCTTGGTCCTCAATGCAGCAGTGTTCAGAGAAAGTGCTCGTAGGAGGTGATTATACCATGAGAGTTATAGCCATAATTAATGAATTAATAGATTAATGAATACATATACATATATATATACTTAAAGGCATAAATATATACATATACATATAGTGTGAATGATAATGGCCTCCCATTGGCTGATATATGTGAATACTTGATTCCCAGTTGGTGGAACTGTTTGGGAAGTATTAGGTGTGGCCTTGTTGGAGAGGGTGTGTCATTGGGAGAAGGCTTTGAGGTTTCATTCTCTCTCCTCTCTCTCTCTCTCTCTCTCTCTCTCTCTCTCTCTCTCTCTCCTCTTTTTCTCATGCTTGCGGATTAGATGTCACTTCTCAGTTACTCTACTGCTCCAGCACCATGCCTACATACTGCTGTGCTCCACATCATGATGGTCACGGACTCTATACTCACTTTTGACATTGTAAGCCTCTGTTAAAGACTTTCTTCTACAAGTTGCCTTAGTCATGGTTTTTGTCAATGCAGTAGAAAAGTAACTAAGATATATATATATATATATATATATATATATATATATATATATATATATATAAAAGATTTATATGCATGTTACATATGTGTATTATGTATTGTGTGTAGCAAATAAAGACATGGATCAATGCTATTTTGCTCTCTGGTAATAGAATTTGCAAAAAATTATAATTAATATGTCAATGCATAACTTTTGGAATGGCTAGAGCAGAGGTTCTCGACCTTCCTAGAGCTGTAACCCTTTTTACAGTTCTTCATGTGATGACCTCAACCATAGAATTATTTTTGTTGTAGTTTCATAACTGTAATTTTGCTACTGCTATGAATCATAATGTAAATATCTGTGTTTCTCGATGGTCTTAAGCATCCCCTGGGAAAGGATTATTTGATTCCCTCCTCCAAAGGGGTCATGACCCACAGGTTAAGAACCTTTGGGATACAGTGACAAAGATACAATAAAGCGAGTGTTGGCAGGGATAGAAATTAAAATCCTTACACTCTGCAAGTAGAAATATGACATAAAACAGACCTGTAGAAAGAAAAACTATCTATCACAGGATTCAAATATTTTGTTTCAGGATAAATAACCAGGAGGTGTGGAATGTAAATGCCCAGTAATACTTGCACATGCGCAGCAGTAACCGCTTTATTTGTAATAGCCCACAATGGAAAGAGTAAAAATATTCATCATTATACAAGAACAAAAAATCATAGTTGTAATCTACACATGCAGTAGACGACTACTAAGGAATACATTATTGATGTGGCTAAATATATAGAAAAAACATGGGCACCTCTCAAACAAATGAAAGAGTACACACAACAAATAGATACACATTATGTGATTTCATTTATTAAAGTTTCTAGAAAACACAAACTAAAGGCAGCAGAAAACAGACCAATTGATTCTAAGTATGATAGATTAGATTAGAGAGAGGAGATGTTAGTCTAAATTATATGAGATGTTTCTGGTGATAAATATGTTTATGACTTTTCTATGGTTATGGATTCATGGACTTCTCATGTGATCAACATCTACTTATACTGTAGAGACATGGAGCTTAGTATCATACCTCAGTGAAGCAGTTAAGCACATGTGAAAAAATAAAATCAAATGCTTGCCTGAAACAAATTTAAAATTTAATTTCAATAAACTCTAAAATCAGTTAGTTGGACAGAGAAGAATAGAATCTTGCTGATATCCCTAGGAATAGAAGGGAGTTGGGGTAGAAATTTACCTGGAAAGCTGGTTGTATTTTCTTAAGAAATTTATTTGCATCTTAAAAATAGTTTTACAATCAGATGATACAGTAGTTGCTATGGAGACTGTGCATTTGAGACAGAATGACAGTGTATAAAAGCTCTAAGTTTAAAACTCTCATATTATGAGGCTCTTTGTCTCTGTCACCCATGGGCCTGCTAAGAGAAGAAAAAGTCATTTCTTAATGAATTTAAGAATCCTTTTTAAATACCCTTTCAAAAAGTATCTGTTTGGTAATTGCTAAAATTAAACACCCTGGGTGCATAAGAGAAAGGTGACATTTTAACTGACAAGAATCAGAGTTCTAGAATTATGAATTATTTACAAGGAATTGGTATGGGAAACTGTGGTGACTATTAGATCAGCCCCACAAGTAAAAAGTGCTGTATGTGGTGGGTTAATGGAGCCCAGTAAACAGGAAGAACATGACACAGTATTTGAAGACTCAATGAGTTTTCCTGTCATTTCCAATCCTGGCTTTGATTTTTTCCCACCAAATGTGTGATATTCTTTTCTTTTAGGTACTTCACAGCATAAACCTAGGAGGCACACAAATTTGAGGCAGTGAAGAAATTGATCTTCTGCCATACCAGAAGAAATTGTTACATTTTTCCTGGATCCATGTTTGAAGCCATATATTTACTTCAGACTCCAGAACTTCAAAATCTGTAGTCTTTTTGGCTAGACATCAACCATGGCCTCAATCAAAGATATTTTTACCACTTGGTTCACTTATTTTAATTACACCAGGTGGTTGGGATATTTGATTTTATTGAATCCACTAGATTTTCTCAAACCCACATAAAAAGGCCATAAAATTGAACTTAAACATGAGCTCATTTCTGATTCTAATGATTTGAAATTGTTTCTGTTTTGCTACTTACATTTGTTTCATTTTTCAAAGGGCAATGAAATTAGAAATGTGTTTGGAGTACTCTGTCTTCAAGTTATTGCTTGTGATTATGGCAGCATGAGTTAATATCTTTTTTTTTGTTTCCTCTAAGGAAGATTCATCCTTATCTTTCTAGTGTTTAATTCATAGTCTGGAAGCAAATTTCACCCTGGGAAAAACATGCTTCTGTTCACAGACCTCATTCCCTCCCAAGGATCATTCTAAACCTTCAGCTTATCCCAACTCTCCCATGCCTCATGGGGTAAAACATGTCTACCAACAGCCAGTCCTCTTTAGTCATGTGGCTTCTCTACTTCAGTGTCAGTGATGGCTGGGCTTCACAGTCTATTCAAGGAAATGGCATGATTTCAACTGTCCACAGTCACCCTGTTCTTTAAGCTTTCTTAAATTTTGCACAAACCTTCTTTGAGAAGACTGGTGCTCTTTCTTGACTCCCAAGTTGTACCAAGTTTTCTGACTTCCTTAACAAGAGTTATTTGCACCCTTTTCCTCCCCTGGCTGTACACACTGTGCTGCACAAGTCACATCCTACTTTAGTAGATTGCCTGCTCTGACAAAGTTATTGAACTTCTATACTCCTCTTTAGCCAGACTCAGCTAAATTCATCTACCATTTGTAGCCTGCCTTGCACCATGTAGACACTATGTCAGGAACACAACTGTGAATTTTCTACTTTGAAAGGTATTGCAGACAAGGCTCTGGAGACTCTAGAATCATGCCCTGTCGTTTTCCCAAGTTATCCTGAATTATGCAGAATATTAGAGACCCTCAAGTGCTGTACCATCTCCTGACACAAAAAGGAAAAGTCACATCAAGCCTGTGTCAATGCATGGTCACACTTAGAGTATGAGTGACTTCACTTCCTCACCAAAACTCCTCTGGGTATTCAAGCTGGAAGAAAGTAGTTTAAGGGAGCAGAAAATGACCATGCAATATGCCCATCCCAATTTAGATGCATGCAGTGAACGACAATTCTACTAGAGTAAATTACCAAGGTATTTGTGGATTCAAAACAATCAACACCTTCCTTTTAGAAAACAGGAAGGTCTGGACAGGTAAAGTGCAGGAATTTGGAAAATTGACTAGCACTACTCTGAGTGTATTGTAGTTAACAACAGTGTTCAGTTTTCTTGTACTAGCTTCTCAAGCTATAACAGTTGAATTCATAGGACTCCATGAAAGATCCTTGCAGTCAATTTGTTGATGGCTTGAGAGTATCATGAATACAATACAAATAATTGTCCATTGAAAATGAGAGTTGATATTTAGAAAGTCTTATTGCCTGATTTTTATTTTACACACTTTGTAAATACTAATTCATTTAATTCTCACAATAATTATATAACCAAATTTCCACAAGTAGTAAGTAACAGAACACAAGAGGTTTGCTCTGGAGTCCTTAGCCACAATGTGCCCATGGCTAAAAACAGGACAGCAACAGCTCCTAGTTAGCTCATTTCCTTGGTTCCTGCAGCATAACAGTGTATTCCTTTTCAATTAATAATCTCTAGAGAAAGTATACTTCAGATAACTGGGCTGTTTAAGCACTGTTGTCGCCTAACCTTTCCTAGGAAAGGGAGTTGAACACTAATTTGAGATATATAGTTTGAGTGCTTGGTGATGGATTTAGTCGGTGTAACATAGAATATCTGTGACTTGAGAAATTGCAATGGTAAGAATCCAATTCATAGCATATGTCTAAGTTTTTTCTTAAGACTCAGAGATTTGGCTATTTTACTTGTAACAGAGTAGTTTTGTTGGAAAAGTTTGGCACATCTTTATAAATGTAATTAAATTATTGTAAATTAGGATGATATATAGGTAGTTTGCATGGACTCTTTGGGACTTCAAATTAAGCTACCCATTGTTTTGCCCACATATTAATTTTCCCAACTGAAGTTTCCTTCCATTGCTTTTAAAACGAAAAAGAACTAGTGCAGGAACACAGACTGGACTTACAACCATGAAAATTTGGTCACCACTTAATTAGGAAATTATATTTCAGGCAAATATCTGCTCATTGGAAATTATCCAAAGAAACAATAACCCTGGCTTGAAAGGCCAGACCTTGTACTTTTTATTGTTATTATATACTGATAATTACATTAAGCATATGTGCATGGTAAGCTTCTGAAGTAGGAATCAATGTTCTCATTTTACACTGAAGACCAGAGCTCAGTTAGCTAGTTGTGTGGCAAAATCTTATCACTTGCAGGGCTAGTGTGGTATGTCTGCTTGAGAAGTAATCTTAAATACAAAACTGAAGTAAGCCCACCTGGTCTTGAGATAGGACTTAACAGTTTTCAGGAACTGTAACACTGCTGTGATCAAGTGGTCTCATCAAATAAACATTCTTTTTTGTCTCCTGTACACAAAACAAATAGCTGTTCTGATGTTCCATGAAGTCATGCCAGCACTCAACTTCAATCTCATTAGGGTACTTCTGCCCCATGTCTAAATTTCCAGGAAATAAAAAAAGTTGTAGTGACTAAGTTATAGAATTTGGATAATGAGTTGGAGCCCGAGATTCTATGTATGTGGCCTGATGTCTGTGCCAAATGAGACTTTAGGACAGACTATATGAGCAGGAAATTTGATATTGAAAGGAAATGTGTTCAGGGATGTTAGCTAGTCAACTTTATGATGGATTCGAGTTCAAAATAATCTCATCAGTGCTGTTTGGAAGTGCAAATTATAGACCACCATGGTCACACTCATGGTTTTCTTTCTGCGATGACTGAGTAAGGATGGTATGCTCTGTTTCCAGTTAGAGCTGTGGAGCAGGAGGCCACAGACACATAGCTAAACAATGATATCTTCTACTGTCATCACGCACACATAGAGTTGAAATGGTGGAGCGCAATAGAGCACCCCACCCTTAACATTTCTATAAGATTGACACTTAGAGAGATCAAAGGACCCAGTCTGGCAATTGCCTTCTGGATACAGGAAGTATATCAATGACCTGCAAAGCATTCTCAGTTACTGTTCTATTGCTCTGAAGAGATCCCATGACCAAGGCAACTCCCACAAAGGAAATCATTTGATTGGGAGCTTGCTTACAGTTTCAGAGGGTCAGTCCATAATCATCATGTCAGGAAACAAACAGGCATGGTACTGGAGCAGTAGCTAAGATCTTTGCATTTTGATCTGCAGGCAGTAGGATGGGAGAAAGAGAGAAAAAGAGAGAGAGAGAGAGAGAGAGAGAGAGAGAGAGAGAGAGAGAGAGAGAGACAGATAGACAGACAGACTTGACCTAGTGTGGGCTTTTAAAACCTCAAAGCCCACCCCCAGCAACATATTTCCTCCAATAAGGCCACACTTCCTCATCCTTTTCAAACAGTTCCACTTCCTGGTGGCTGAACATTCAAATATATGAGCCTATGAGGGTCATTTTTATTCAAACCACCAGAATTCTCAAAGACCAAATTAAAGCAGGACCTTGGTGTGTTGGCACAGCCTGTGTCCAAAGAGTGCTGCCAAACCAAGTCAATTGTCTCCACTTATTAGGATGGTGCAAAGGAAGAGATGGAAGAAAGTGTCTCTCTCCCACCCAAGGACTCTAACAGCAGAGCTCAGCCTAGAAAGTACCAAAAGAGTTGGCACTGTCAACTGATGTTTCCTGATGGATGGAAGAGGACTACCAATCTTTGTACTTTGTGCTAATAAGGGGCAAGGAAAGAAAATTGTGTATTTTAACATTTTTCTGAATGGAAAGAAAACAATTACCTCTTAAGCAGTTGTGACTAAAAATCAACCTCCACCAAGTTCAAAGGAATCCAACCAGTTGTGCCAACTAAAAAGTATCTTCTTCCTCAAGTTCCCATTTCTTGTGTGACTCTGGGACTTGTCATTCATCACTCCATCTACATACAGCTCCTGTGTTTTGATCTCATTGCTTCTTTTATTAGTAAGACTCCTCATTTTTCAGTATCATGGCCTCCAATAGTTGTCTAAAATGTGAGCATTGAAAGTATATTTTGGAGTCTTTTTGTGGAAAAGACCCCAAACAGTCCCACAGCACACTCCTTTCTAAGCACACGATTACAATTCCTTATTCTCATGAAATTTAGTCATTACCAGTGGAAGGTAAGATGAGACATCTTCCTGTTCCAGACTTGCATGTGAAACCTTCCATTGTACTTCTGGAAGGTAAAAGGTCATCCTTAGCCTATCTTCCCTGGGT
Source organism: Peromyscus californicus insignis (assembly GCF_007827085.1). Lineage (NCBI taxonomy): Eukaryota > Metazoa > Chordata > Mammalia > Rodentia > Cricetidae > Peromyscus > Peromyscus californicus. Next base: position 148,849,408 of record NW_026294573.1, read on the forward strand.
GACTGCATTAAGAGCCAGCTTAGTCATACTAATGGCTAATAGCTCCTAATGTCCTTTAAAAGAACAAGGGATTCTTTATATTTTATGTTACATGTATATATAAGTTTTATTGTCAACTCTTTTACCATAGGGTATTTCTTTTCATTCTTTTAACATAGGGAATTATTCTAATAGAGTATAATTTCTGCACTAGCAAATCTTCACCTTGCTTTTGTGTTCGTTAACTTTATGTCCTTTTAAGGAAATATCAGAAATGTCCAATTTACAGAGAGAAGGTTTATTTCACTTCATGGTTTCAGGAGCTCCAGTCCATGAGTAAGAAGGTCCATTGCTTTTTAAGTGGTGAATAGTACGTCACAACCAGAGAATATGGCAGAGCAAAATCAGGCATCTGAAAGCCAGGGAACAAGAGAAAAGGGATGAGTCAAGGATCCCACAATCCCCTTGAAGGGACATACCTCAGTGACCAAAAGACACTCATTAGGCTTCTCCTCTTCAGGTTTTACTTCCTGCCCCATGGGAGACCATGTTGTTTCCATGTGGATTTGGGGGGTACACTTAAATACAAACTGCCAAACATTCGTATTTAAGTAGTATTTTGTATTGAGTTTGATGATAATTTTTTTTCTTTAGAATTTTGAAGAAATGACTCAGTGGCCTTTTATGATGAACAAGCATTATTGAAGACTCTGTGATATTCTGGACCATTTCTGTTTTTAGAGGCTTCTTTGTGTTTCCTAAAAGATTTTACTTTCATTCATAAAATTCTGGGATTTTAAGACAGTGTGTTTGGGGATCATCTTTCTGACCAGGTCCAGTATATAACATAATCTGGGCTGAAACTTGATGTAGATCCCAGGTTGGCTTTAAATTAGTGATCCTTCCCCCTCAGCCTCCTCACTCCTGAGATGGTAGGTATGAGTACTGTACCTTGCTCCATGAACACTGTACTTAGGCAAGTGTACCTTTCAGTTTTAAAAGGATCTGTTGAATTCTATATTTGAGGATTTCCCTTCTTCTTCTCAGTTCATTTCCTAAGAGTGTTACTACATAGACACTGAAAATCTTGTTACTGTTTTTATATGTTCCATAGTTTGGTCATATTGTTATATATTCAGTGAGATTTCTTTAACTTTTTATTACAAATATAATTTTATATATCAAATGTTTTCCTTATCAAAATTTTAAAGACACTCTATTCTTCTGTTTTTCTTTCAAGGCATCCTTTCCTGTTGCTCCTCTCCTGTCTGATTGTCCTTGTACATTAATACCACTTTAAACACATTTACTATTCTGTGTTAGCAGGGTTTTGATGGGAGGAAGAAATGAATACATAATCAACCTGACAGTTCTAGTAATGGGATCTTTCTGGGCAAAGTTTATGGTAAAATACAACTGGAAATTGAATGTCACAAAAACCTAGTGACAAATTATGTTTACATTTATTTAATTTCAGTATTTATATTACTTCATGTCATTCAATGAAACAACTCCAAGGCTGTGGAAGAGCCCCAGGAAAGCTGTAGACAATTTCTCTTTGTGTTTTCTAGGATATCTGATGTCATAGTCTTTCTGGCTGACAATATAGATGCACACAAATAATGCTTAACAAGAGAATCAAGCACCAATGTAGTCTGGCTTTTAAAAAATGTAGCTTCCACAGTCATGGAGAATTGAATTCAAACACCATCCCAGAATTTATTAACAAGGAGACTTTTCTAAGGTTCTCAGATTCTCAGACCTTCTAAATCTTCCTCTGTAAAATGGGAATTAATTATTGTGTGCACTTTGTGAGCCTGTTGTGAAGATTAACTGAGATAATGTAACTAATGTACTTAGCTCAGCATCAGGTGTGGAAGATAGTGAGTAAGTGACAGCTGTTATTATTTTAATGGTGCATAATTATACTTTAACAAAAGCTGTAACACCTTATAAAGTAGCGGATTGTCTAAAACAAATCAAAGCATGCATATGCTCCTCAAATGAAGAAATGTAAATGTATAAGGTATTACTTGCTCATAATAACTATTTAATATGAAGTAAAAGAATTCATCAGAAAAATAAAACCTCCAAAGATTCATCAAACGTATAGATGTACCAAGGGTCCTGGTGAGAAGTCTAAAGGTTCTTTACTAATATATACATTGTATAAATGTTAGTATATATACACACATATGTGAATATATATATATATATATATTTATATATGTATGTATGTATCTCAAAGTCAAATAAGTAAATAAAATTTGTATCTTAAAGGCTAAGGCATGAAAGCAATGGAACATAGAATGTAGTTGATTTGACTGGCCTCATGGTCTCACTCTTGGGTCCACATAGGATGGATGTTTTAAAATATTTCTCTAGAATGTGAATAGGCTCTTTGAGTATTGGAAACTAAGTGTATATGTTGAAGGAATAAAATGATGCTGTAATAGGATGAGTGGTTATTGTGTTGTGTGTGAATGTGTTCATATGTGTTCAAATTTTATCCATATATGTTTGTGTGTGTAAATATTTTATGTAGTATGAAGGCTTAAACCTACCATAAATAAATAATACATTTGGGTAAACATTTTCATTTGTTTCTCTTTTATTTAATTTCCATTAATCCAGGTTTAATTTTCTTAACTTGTACAAGTGAGCAAACGTTTTCCTCTAACTGAGATTTTTAAAACAAAATTTGAAAATAAATGTGACTTTATGAAATGACTCTTATTTTAGAGAACTAAATTGATTCCTTATAGCAAAGACTTCACTGCAAAAGAAATGAGTGGAATGGATTATGGTATGATCATGCCTTGACAATGTTCTTCCCCACTTTAATCTGAAATCAAAAACAAATAAGTAAATTAAATTTGTATTTTTATAGATACATAAGAGCAATGAAAACATAGAATGCAGTTGATTTCACTGGCCTTATGGTCTCACTCTTGGGGCCACATAAGATGGATATTTTAAAATATTTCTCCAGAATCTGAATAGGCTGTTTCAGTATTGAAACTCTGTGTATGTGTTGAAGCAACAGAATGACGCTGTAATATGTTGAGTGTTTACTATGATTTTTTTGTGTGAGTGTGTTTGTATGTGTTCAAACTTTATCCTTTTATTTATAGAGCCATTTAGAGAGAATAAATGTGTTTTCTCTTGGCTAAATATTCTTATCTTGAACATGACATCATCGTCATTCATTGAAAGTGAATGATGCCCTCTCAGTGAGCATTCAAGGTTTTAAAAATGTAGACATTCTTTACATGCTTTACTAACTTTATTTACTAGTATTCTATGTTTATATTTGCTACATTATATTTATATTTGTTAAATTTGCTTTGTGCATTTATTTCCAATGATGATATGTAAAAATAAAGGTGACTTTTAAAGAGAGTTATTATTTTTTATTATAGCACATTGCAATTTTTTTTTATTTTGCAATACAATTCAGTTCTACATATCAGCCATGGATTCCCTTGTTCTCCCCCCTCCCGTCCCCCGCACCTTCCCCCCAGCCCCCCCATTCCCATCTCCTCCAGGGCAAAGCCTTCCCCACAGACTGAGATCAACCTGGTAGACTCAGTCCAGGTAGGTCCAGTCCCCTCCTCCCAGGCCGAGCCAAGCAATCCTGCATAGGCCCCAGGTTTCAAACAGCCAACTCATGCAATGAACACAGGACCCAGTCCCACTGCCTGGATGCCTCCCAAACAGATCAAGCCAATCAACTGTCTCACCCATTTGGAGGGCCTGATCCAGTGGGGACCCCTCAGCCATTGGTTCATAGTTCATGTGTTTCCATTCATTTGGCTATTTGTCCCTGTGCTTTATCCAACCTTGGTCTCAACAATTCTTGCTCATATAAACCCTCCTCATTCTCGCTAATTGGACTACCAGAAATCCACCCAGGGCCTAGTCATGGATCTCTGCATCCAGATCCCTCAGTAGTTGGATGAGTTTCCTAGCACGAAAATTAGGGTGTTTGGCCATTCCATCACCAGAGTAGGTCAGTTCGGGCTGTATCTCGACCATTCTCGACCATTGCCAGCAGTCTATTGTGGGGGTATCTTTGTGGATTTCTATGGGCCTCTCTAGCACTTTGCTTCTTCCTATTCTCATGTGGTCTTCATTTACCATGGTCTCCTATTCCTTGTTCTCCCTCTCTGTTGTTGATCCAGCTGGGATCTCCTACTCCCCCAAGCTCTCTTTCCCTCGACCCTTGCCTTTCACTACCCCCACTCATGTCCAGGCTGTTCATGTAGATCTCATTCCATTTCTCTGTCATTGGGCGATCCCTGTGTCTTTCTTGGGGTCCTGTTTTCCAGGTAGCCTCCCTGGTGATGTGAGTAGCAGTCAAGTCATCCTTGTTTCATGTCTAGTATCCTGCTATGAGTGAGTACATACCATGTTTGTCTTTCTGAGTCTGGGTTACCTCACTCAGGATGATTTTTTCTAGATCCATCCATTTGTCTGCAAACCTCATGATGTCATTGTTTTTCTCTGCTGAGTAGTATTCCATTGTGTATATGTACCACATTTTATTCATCCATTCTTCAGTTGAAGGGCATCTAGGTTGTTTCCATGTTCTGGCTATTACAAACAATGCTGATATGAACATAGCTGAACAAGTGCTCTTATGGTGTGGTTGAGCATTCCTTGGGTATATGCCCAAGAGTGGTATAGCTGGATCTTGGGGGAGATGGATTCCCAATTTTCTAAGAAAGCGCCATATTGATTTCCAAAGTGGTTGTACAAGCTTGCATTCCCACCAGCAGTGGAGGAGAGTTCCCCTAGCTCCACATCCTCTCCAGCATTCTCTAAAATAATTCTGCTAAGTATTCTTCCAGATATTTTGTCTTGATAATGAAGAGATAGATTTTTTCTTTCTTATTCTTCATCTGTTTATAATTCTTTTTCTTTATTTATTGTACTGCCTAGGGTTTTAGTATGAAAAACAGGCTTTACTGGTCCTATAATCAGATACCTCAATTGTATGTGTTCACATTTTATCCTTTTGTTTATAGAACCATTCAGAAAGAATAAATGAATCCACTTTGCTAAATTTTCTATGATCCTTCATAAAACTTAGAAAAGAAAACCATGGTTCTTTCCATGGATCAGCTGATCTGGCCCTCCAACACTTTTCAACTTTCCCAAACCAGAAGTGGGTAGACCCTAATCACTCTGGTCTGTGATCTGGACACAGCCTGAACTTCTTTTGAGGCAAGTCCTTTCCTCAGATTTTTACCTCTTCCTCCATCTTTTGGGGTGGCTGGGGTTTTATTATCTCCTGTGACTGATCAGAAACCCTCTATTAACGATCCTATCTAACTTGCCACCCACACTTACTTACCCAGGGCATGCTTATTTTCTACAGAACATATCTCAGTTTGTAATTGGTGTGGGATGGTCTGTATGTCAAGTGTGTTGCTGATTGGTCAATAAATAAATCACTGATTGGCCAGTGGCTAGGCAGGAAGTATAGGCGGGACAAGGAGGAGAAGAATTCTGGGAAGTGGAAGGCTGAGTGAGAGAGACACTGCCAGCCGCCAAGATGACAAACAGCATGTGAAGATGCCTGTAAGCCACGAGCCATGTGGCAAGGTATAGATTTATAGAAATGGATTAATTTAAGCTGTTAGAACAGTTAGCAAGAAGCCTGCCACAGCCATACAGTTTGTAATCAATGTAAGTCTCTATGTTTACTTGGTCGGGTCTGAGCGGCTGTGGGACTGGAAGGTGAGAGAGATTTGTCCTGATTGTGGGTCAGGCAGGAAAACTCTAGCTACATGTAATTATATATGTGATTACTTTTTTATTTAACTTACACACAGGGCATTCAGAAAACAATCTGCTACTGTCTTTTCACAGGTTACTCAATTAGCTTTTACCTTGTTTCTGGGCCCCAAAACAGAAAAAGAAAATGACCGCACCTGACTACTCCCAGAAGGAATGGATTGGTGATTGTGTTGTAAAATGAAGACGAAAGACAGTAGCCCAATACAGCTTATTTTGCTACTACTAGGCTAAGGGACATCAGTCATTTCCGTGGGCCATTGCAAGATTTGAATACGTTCCCCAAAAGTTTATGTGTAGAAGACCTAATGACAAAATTCATATAGTGTTGACATTTTTAGGTGTAATGATTGGGAGATGATTTTGAATAAAGGAGATCATGATGTTGGGATCCCATGTGACATTTGTGACTTTCTAAGAGTTTAAAAAAGTCTTGAGCTAGCACTCTTGCCTTTCTTGCCTCACGATGAACTCTCAAATGTCTGGATGCAGCAAGAGAGACTTCCCCAGAGGCCAAGCAGACAACACTATGCTCTTATGCCTCCAAGGATTCCAGTACTATAACATACACACTTTTTAAAAATTACCTAGTTTCTGCTACTCTCTTGCATTCACAGCAAACAGACTAAGACAGCCTGGTATGTGTTTAATGTTGACTCTTTCTTCAGTTCTATTTTCTCCTTAGGATATTTTTCTGCCTAACTGGGAGTAAGTTAAGGCACATAAAGTAGAGATATCTATGTTCTGGGTTGGACCCTACTTAAAAAATTTTTGACACTTTCCTTAAATGTCAAAGTATTGAGATAAATGATATATAAACTAAGTCTCCTGATTTATTTATTTTTCTAGGAGAGTCACAACAACCTTATTTACAGGATCTCTCCCTAGGTATCTTCTCCTTATCTCTAAGCCATGGTCTTTGTTAAGAATGAAATCTTTTGAGAGTGAGGAAAATGGTTAAGTCACTTTCTTTTTAAAAAATAGAAATAAGCTTTAGCCATTATTAATTAGGAAAATGTAGATGAAAACCAATTAGCTACCATGTTAAAATTATCAGACTAGCAAAATTTTCATCTTGCAATGTTAAGTGTTGGCACAGCTGTGTTCTTGTTTTAACTCTTACGTTCTGATATTGAAAATATAAAGTGGCACATTTTTAAAGATGATTTGAGAATATATACTAAATTTGAAGGTTTGCATATGTTACTACCAAGAGTATTTCAATGTGTGTGTGTGTGTGTGTGTGTGTGTGTGTGTGTGTGTGTGTGTGTGTGTGTGTGTACCTGTCTGTTCTCTCTTTTTCTAGACTGGATTTCATGTAGATGAAACTAGCCTCAAACCTGCCATGTAACTAGAGCTGGCCTTAAATTGCTGATTCTATTACTTCAACCACTCAAGTGATGTATCTGTAGCCAAGAATGACCTTGAAATCCTGATCCTCCTGCCTCCACCTTCCTAGTGCTGAGATGAAAAGAGTATGGACTAATGCCAAGCATTTCCATGTTTCTATTCTTAGGATATTATTTTAGAATAGTACCCTCATACATAGGCACAGAGAAATGTGTATTAAAGAGTTCTTTCAACAGCACTGTAATAGGAAATACTTAGGGGAAAATGCTGACCATTTACAGGATGACTAACCCATAGCATACTCATCAAACAATACTGAGGCTGCCAGGTAGTATGAGCTCAAGAAATTTTCATTCTGTGCTGCCCATTTTGTTTTAACATATGGCTCTAATCACTGATTAATTCAGCTTGTGATCTAATGTCTTCTGAGGAATTCAATATTTGCTATACATTGGTACTGTGGTTAAAATTCCAGTACAATATCTGGTTATCATCTGTTTCCCTGTTGAACCATGAACTGCATGAATGTAGTGGTCATTTTTTATCCTCTACACTCGGCAAGTTGCCTGGAAATTTTCAGACGCTCCATAAAATTTTGTTGATGGAATAGCTTAGTAAATAAATGAACTGTATTTCTAACACTGTTGTAAAGATGTGTAAAAATAATAATCATGTGATTTGTTTCATTATTTTCCAGTGACAATATATATATATTATTAGCTTGTAATTCTGATGATAGTCATGAAGTGCAGAGTTGATGTGAAAAACGTTGGGCAAATGTAAGGCAAATGTGATTCATCGAAGTTCAGCTAGAGATGTTTCATGGGGAAGGGAAGCCTTACTTGTATTTTTCAAGTCAGAATATTAAACTTCAGGAAACCACAAGCAAGGGCTACTGGCAGGTTTTCATATATTCTATAATAGCCTCTGCACCTCTCCATCCCAAAACGATAAACCTATTCTCTGTGGATTTACCTGGACGAAAACCAATCAGGCAACTGTACAAATACACAAACACCTGCACATCAGAAAATTTAACAGTGCCTGCACAGAATAGTTCTTTTAGTTTATCTCAAAGAATGTTCCCAGCTAATCCTCTCTTGGGGACATAGATAAACACTCTGAAGCTAATACAGTCTTAACATAAATTAAAAAATAATGCAGAAAAGACATTTTAGAGCATACAGTATTTTGTTACCTTTAGATTTCTACTTTCATTTTGTAAGTCCCATTGTTGAAAAGAAAACATTCTCAAATTATTGTTCTGAAGAGGCCAGTAACCTCAGCACTACCAAATGGGGTAGATTTCCCCCTTTTCTTCCCTTGGTAACAACTTTGAAAACCCAGATGCTAAGCGATGGAAGAGAGTCCCACATAGAGCCTGGCTTCTTGACAGACGGCTCAGGTGGCTGGGCTGCTAACTGCTTTCCCATCTGAAGGTTGGTTTCAGATCCAAGATTTATTCCTAAATTTAAAATATCTAGATTCTTGACATATTGTCGTTTAAAAAAATGGGATGGTAAAGAAATGGTATTCAAGAAAATGTTATATGTTACATATAATATATATTATGCTATTTTATAATGTAATGTGAATATTATTATTTGCTTTTTCATATAACCTTATTTCTGGAAATGAGTATCATTGTAAATATAAAAATTCCAGCATTCCATAGTAATATATCTTTTTATTCTTAGAACAGTCAAAAATATCCATCTCTTTCTGATATTTCCCTCTGCTTCTAAGAGTACTGATGCAATCCACAGAACATCTTTGTAACAGGCCATTTGTTCTAATAGATGTTATTTGAGGGGACAGAAAGATTGTAAGGTCCAGAGGACCTGGGGAGTTTCTGTGATACAGTCCCATCTAGACTTGACAGGGATGCTGCACCATGGACTCTCACAATATGACTGGCTGCATAAAGTCTTCATAATACTAACCCAGTTGATTTGCTAACATGGATGTGGGAAAATTTTCACAAGGCCCTCCTTAGATGAAGAGAGAAGGGCAGTCAGTAGCTGCTGAGGGACTGAGAATCAGTGTTCTCCAAGGACAAGCTCCATAATTGGCTAACCAGTCCTAAGTGTTCAGCCTAAATACATGTACTTACTGCCAACATTAACTGGAATTTGGAATTAGTAGTGTGTGTGTGTGTGTGTGTGTGTGTGTGTGTGTGTGTGTGTGTGTGTGTGTATTTGTCAGTAATAACTATAAAAATAGTGGTGGATGCATCTGAGGGGGAGTTAGAGAAGAACACAGGAAAATTACAGCATGGAGAAGTATAAAAATGATATATATACAGAGTACATGTGTATGAAATTCTTAAAAACTATCAATTTAAATTTAATAAAATTATATCTTAATTAATTATTGAACTGATACTACTTAATCTAGAAATTAATAAAAGGATGCAGTTTATAGATTATTTTTATGTAGTCTTCTTTCCTCATGTGACAGCATTTTCTTTCTTTTATGATTTCTACTTTTCACTGTTCAGTTCTAAAACCGTGCAAAAACAATGAGTAGAGTTTAGACAAAGGCTTTGTCTTGATATTTTCAGTCCAATTTTTGGCAGTGTTTCCTGTTGTGTTTAATGTACACTGAAGTTTTAAGTCTCTTCCTGTTATTTCATGTGAGATATATTTTCTTATTTCTCAGTCTCCATCAGGGTTCAGTAAGCCTACTTGCTAAAACTACCAAGCTGTTGGGTGAACCTGTGTTTCAAAAAAAAAAAAAAACTTCACAAAGAAAAATACTTCCCAGAGCCTGGCAGCATATTCCCAGTATATTTCTGAATCTAGTATTTCAGATACCCTGATTCTAAAGGACTAAATTACATTAATATATTTGGTTAGGTGCAAGAAATAAGAGAGTTCTTAACTGTATAAAGTTGGAATGAGAATCTAAAATCTAAAGATGAATTTAAATGTCTGTTTAACTTCACTACCTTACTCTGCTTTTTCTCATTATTATATACTATTATCGTAATATTGGTTTCCTATTTAACATAAATGCATAGTGACCACTATTTGAAAGCTGAGTAATATGTTGATAGAAAAAAAGTCTTATCTTCTGGAAGTACATAAGCAAGAAAGAATATTTCTTTAACTGATGGAATCACGTGTGGGAAGAGTGGATCCCAGGCAGACATGGGAGTAAGTACTAATAGTAATAACAGTAAGATGCTGACAGATTGTCTGAGAACTTTTCATAATGAATTTCTTGAGTCACACAACCTCTACTCACACTTACCTTCAAGGAGTTCAAGGTTTACTGGGTGGATGGGTGGATTTGTTGCTGTTACTAGAAGGATCATATGGTATACTTCACATAATTCATCTTTAACTTGGTATATCTTCTTTCCTAAAGTATGCCCTGACACTCAGAAAATCAGACAATGGCAACAGTGGTGAGTTTCAGCTAAGCAGCACAGACTATGGCTGCTGTTTGGTGTCTTTCCCCTGACTGAGCTCAGTGACCACCTTGTCTACTTTTCTTCTGTACAAATTAGCTTTCTGTTTTTCTTTCCCCTGCTTTCTTCAAGGTGAAGCTCTTGCTTGACAGAGAAGAAATAAGTAATTCAACAAGAATGCTGTATGTGACATAGACATGTGATTTTGGCAAAAGTAACTGGGATGTGTGATTTGGATCAATGCTTATTCCAGAATCTTGGGGCATTCAGAGACCAACCAAATCAGAATCATCAGAATCGTGAGAGTCAACTACCTGTAATGCTGCCTTCTGGGTTGGAGATCAATGTGTTTACTGTGGTGTGACTTAAATCAGATACCTTAGCACCTTCATTGATTCTTAAAACACCTGAGCCATTTTAGACAATCAGATACCAACAGGATAACCACGAAGAAATGTGCAGATACACAGTAGATAGAGGTCTATGACCTGACCCTGAGAATATTCGTTCAGTACCTTCTCTTTCTAATGTCTACCTGGACTAGTTGTGTTCCAAGATTGAATGGGATCGGCTTCTTATAAAAAAGGGAGACAGTGACATGGTATCCTTGTTTTATGCCAACTTTACATAAACTAGAGTCATCTGGGAAGAGGGACTCTGAAATGAGAAAATGACCCCGTAATACCTGCCTGTAAGCAAGTCTGTAGTTCTCTTGACTAATGATTGATGATTGTGAGTGTAACTTACTGGGTGCTGGATCACACCTGGGTAGGTTGTACTGGATGGTACAAGCAGGCAAGCTGAAAAAGTCATGGAGAGCAAACCAGTGAGCCCCACACCTCTGGAGCTTCTGTTCCTGGTCTCAGGTTCCTGCCCTGAGTCCCTACTCTGTCTTCCTTTGATGATGGAGTGTGATGTGGAACTGTAAGCTGAAATAAGCCATTTCCTCTGGTAAGTTTTCTGGTCATGGTGTTTTATTACAGCAATAGAGATATAGGGATTGGATAAATTATTTAGTTTGTAAGTATAGATATAAACAACTGTCATAAAAGATGTTGAAAATAAATGAGGAGCTAAGCTGCAATAATTCAACTTGGATCATTAACCACTAAGATCCATAGAAACATATCGTTTCCTTGTTACATTTATTTCCCTGGCAAATGCCCTTGTTTACTTCCCTTGGGCTTTATCTTCTTCTGTTCGTTTTATTTCTAACATCTCATGTTTTCCATTGTCTGGCCTCTTTAAGTCCATATATTTTTTTCCATCACATTGATAAAAATGATCCTTAGCTCAACTTACTTATATCAATGTTATATTGTATTCATTTGAATTATTTATATAATAGTAATGAGATAATTTCCATTGCTTGAAAATAAATGCATAATAAATGCTTTTCACATCTCATATTCGTTCTAAAGCTTACCTTGTCTCTCTTTACCAAGATGTGTTTCACATACCTAAAATTCATCTGCTCAAAACATACAGTTCAATAGTTGCTTTAGTATATTTACAGAACTGAGAAAACATCAATAGGGCCTAAATTTAAACAAACTCTACAAAAGAAAATCAATACCACTAGGAGTCACACCCAATTGTTTTTAAAGAAAATTCTAATACTTTTGACAATTTCATGAATGAATGCAACGTGTTTTGATCATATAAACACCCATATCTTACCTCAAACTCTCCCTGCTTGCTTGCTAACTCCTTCTAACATGTTCGTCTCCTACCTTCATGCTCTCTTCTTTTTTTGTTATAACCCACCAAGTCCAGTTAGTGATACCCTCGTGTATGCAGGGGTTGGGCCATCCACTGGAGCGTTGCTACCTCTCAGAAGCCATACTCTCAAAGAAAACAAAACTTTCCCTAGCTCCTTACCAGAGGTTATCACTGCCAGTAACTCCTCAGGGGGTGGACCTCGTGAGACCACCCCCCCCATGCATGCTGAAATATTGACTGACATGATCTTTTTTTAATTTTATTTTATAATTATTTTAATTTAACATATCAGCCATGGATTCCCTTGTTCTCCCCCCTCCCCCACCCCCACCTTCCCCCAGCCCACTCCCCATTCCCATCTCCTCCAGGGCAAAGACTCCCCTGGGGATTGAGTTCAACCTGGTAGATTCAGTCCAGGCAGGTCCAGTCCCCTCCTCCCAGGCTGAGCCAAGCGTCCCTGTATAAGCCCCAGGTTCCAAACAGCCAGCTCATGTACTGAGGACAGGTCCCAGTCCCCCTGCCTGGATGCCTTCCAAACAGATCAAGCTAATCAACTGTCTCACTTATCCAGAGGGCCTGATCCAGTTGGGGGCGCACGCCTTTAATCCCAGCACTCAGGAGGCAGAGCCAGGCGGATCTCTGTGAGTTCAAGGCCAGCCTGGTCTACAAACTGACATGATCTTGAGCAAGGACCATATCTGCTGTGACTGTCTGAATACAGAGGCCATGCTATGTCCAGAAGACAGCATCCATAGTGCTTTCCACTTCCCCATCCTCTTGCTCATGGAGTCTTTCTACCTTTTCATCATCTATAACATCACACCCCATCCTTCCATTAAAAAAATTCTTTAATTTTCTGAAATTATAATATAATTACATCACTGGCCCCTTCCCATCCTTCTCTCTAAACCCTCCTGTCTACTCCTACTTACTCTCTTTCAAATTAATGGCGTCTCTCTTTTTTTGTTTTAATAATTGTTGTTACATCCATCTATGTATACATTCCTAAACACAACCTGCTAATATTCCTAAACACATTCTGTATAGTGTTCCTAGGATATATTTTGGGGGAATGACCATTTGGTATTGGATAACCAATTAGTGTGTTCTTTCTTGGGGAGACTTTCTCCCTCTCTCAGTGCCCCTCAGTGTCCTGTGGTTCTTTATGTACATTTTAAGACAGTCTCACTATATAGTCCTGGCTTACCTGGTTGCTGTACAAACCAGAGTGGCCTTGAAGTAGATTTAGCTGACTCTGAACTCGTGGATATTTCCTGCCTTCAGAGTGCTGGGATTAAAGATATGTGCCTTCACACCTGACTACATCCCATTCTTCTCTATTCTCACTGGAAAACCTGAATCCTTCTACGAATACAGATTTGTTGATTATTGATATTTTTAATGATCAAGTTATATAGCTTGTAGTATTTCATAATTGAACCATTTCATTTTATGTAGTGTTTTCAGGTTGCATGACAGCTCTCCCAGGAGCAATCAAATACCAATAGGGCTCCAGCTAGTGATGGAATACTGTGACAACTTGCCCTCCTCCACGCTAGGATTTTGTCTGGCATGTGCTTGTGTGGATCCTGTGCATGCTGTCGTAGCTGCTGTGAATTTGCCCTGCTTTGTCTGGAAAACACTGTTTCCTTGAAGTCATCCTCCACCTCTGACTCTTAAAATCACTCCACCCCTTCTTCTGCATAGTTTCCCAAGATTTCAGGTGCGGAACATGTTATAGATATGATATTTAGAGAGCAAGGACCATACCTGCTGTGACTGTCTGAATACAGAGGCCATGCCATGTCCAGAAGACAGCAGTCCAAATCTGTTATTCTCTATACATTGCACATTTGTGAGTCTCTGTATTGATTGCAATCTACTGCAAGGAAAAGCTTCTCTGAGGAGGGTTCAGAGATGAACTCATTGAAGGTTGAAACAAGTACTTTGAAGTTGTTTTCATGCTATGTCCTTCCAGAGGAACACTACTAGTAGGTTTTTCCATGAAGCTCATTACCTATCTAGCCATAAGTTCTTGGCCTCATTGACAATGTTAGGTATGGGTTCTATCTCATGGTGTGGGTCTTTAAACAAATAAAAAGTGATTGATTACTTCCAAAACATTTATGCCATCATTGTACCAGTGGCCACATCTTTACAGATAGGTTGTTAATGTAGTTTGTAGAGTTCATAGCTGGATGAGAATTAACATTTCTTTTCTCCTCTGATAGCATGCATAGAATATTCTACCATTATAAAAGCTGGTCAGTGGGGATGAAGCTTCCAGTTGATTACCAACTATATTTCTTCATGTTCTATGACTCAAGAATATGGTGTCTTACCATCAAATTCCAGAGGGTAACCAATAACATTGACAATGCCTTTTTGAGGGGGTATTTGGTCAGTACTCTATGGCTAAGAAGAGACACCAAAACCATAGCAACTCTTAAAAAGAAAGCATTTAGTTGGGGCTTGTTTACTACAGTTTTAGAGATTTAGTCTAGTCTATTATCATCATGGTAGAAAGGATGGCAGCATGCAGACAGACAAGATGCTGGAGAGGTAGCCGAGAATTCCACAACCATATCCACAGGCAGCAGGAAAAGAGAAATAAACATTTAACTCTGAAGCTAGAACCATGTGGCTGAAGCCACCAAGTTCTGCTGCTTAATGGGGCTAGAACTTGGCCCTCTCATTCAAATACATTTTCATTAGCTTTCTGTCTTCAATGGTTTCCCTCACTTCTTAAGCTTTTCCTTAATTCCTTTTAACAAGTCAGAAGCTTATCTGGGTAGGGTCTGGCCCTGAGGTTACTACTCTCTTTATTCCTAGCTTTAGGCTTTTCTTTAGACTTTTATCCCCTTGGGCCCTGGACTTAGCTACACTATACTTCCTAGTGAACTTTCTCCTCAAACTGTACATTTTGTATTTTTCCTTTCTCATCTTGCTCCTTTTTCTTATTAGAGATCCATGTAAGAGTGACCATTAATAACCATGTAACACAGTCAATACTAGGCTGTCTTGAAATTTCCTCTGCCATTGCTGTTAATCCAAAACTACTCAATCAAGTCTCAGGAAGACAAGGACAGAAAGCAGCCACCTTATTTGCTAAAATGTCAGAAGAATGGTCTCTAGATCACTTAATATTCTCCTCTTAAACCTCTTGAGCCAGGACATCATAATCTATATTGCACTCAGCACAACTGTTTTCTACACTCCTACTAGTACGCCCCACTAATTCCTGCTTAAAGCATTCAACAGCTTTTCTAATCCAAAGTCTATATTCTGCCTACATGCAGCATGGCCAGGCCTATCACAGTAATACCCTGCTCTTTGGTACCAACTTCTGTCCTAATCAATTGTCCTATTGCTGTGAAGAAACACCAGAACCACAGCAACTCTTACAAAAGCAAGTTTTTAACTGGAGCTTGCTTACAGTTTCAGAGTTTTAGTCCATTATCATCATGACAGCATACAGGCAGACATAGTGTGGAGAAGCAGATGAGAGTTCTATATCCAGATCTGCGGGCAGCAGGAAGTTGAAAGACATTGTGCCTGGCTTGGGCCTTTGAAACCTCAAAGCCTATCCCCAGTGACACACTTCCTTTGATAAGGCCATACCTCCTAATAATGCTTCTCTTGGTGACTAAGCATTCTAATTCATGAGAATATGGGGGCAATTCCTATTCAAATCACCACAGGGGATCTATGGGACTTCTTTGACTAACATTCAACAAAACGGCAACCTATTCCTGGTAGTTTTTGTTTTGTGGTGTTTTGGTTGAATTGAATAGTGTATAGTATCTAGTTTGGTTACTGGCCATTCATTACAAGGTAAGTCCATTTTTAGTCTTTTTGTATGTGTATATGTTTATGTATATATTTTAGAAAGCAGTGACACCACTAGATTTCTACATGCATAAATAATTAGATTTTTACCAATGATATATATCAATTCATCTGTCATTCCAAATGATTAAATAGAGCCTTCACTTTTCATGAGGAAACACAATATATTTGATGTGTGTCTTCTAACTGTAAAACAGTATCACTTTACTATCTCATTAAACAAGGCTTTAACAGTCTTTTACTTTTTTGTTGTTGATTTTTTAATCTAGTGTTTTCCTCAAACTTCTTATTTTAATGAAACTTTCCAGATAAGACATACACTTGTGAGTAGAATCATTGATATCCCTTTATATTTTTTTGTCTCTCCATAATAGCAATTATTTGGTGGTTGGAAAAGATGGTTGTCTATTCTGTCAGGGTGAATTAGAAGACATAGAAATTTCTACTATTAATTTGTTGTAGCATATAATTCAAATATCAATTGATTAAATCCAGCATTTAGCTAGTCTGTGAACATTTATCCATCATGATTCTCTCATAGAATTAGTTTCATATGAAATTATCTTTGTGTTGGATGACAAAATGCAAGCTTAAACATGAACCATAACAAAGAATCATTACAAAATACCAGATGCTCTTTCAATTTTGAATTCTGAACGAATATATGTCAGCCAAGGCCTTCTCCCTCCATGTCAGATTTGCTGAGCTACTCTCTGTAGATGCTTTTTCTACACTGCTCTTTCACATTTGCATACAATTGTTCTTGTTGTTTTATTTTGGATTCTTCCTATGATAGAGAATTATAATGACAAATAGCATATGCCCTTTCCCCAAGTATAATGGATTCACAAATGTATTAGAATAATCATTGTGTTAATTGTAAGACCATTTCGGGAATCCCAAAAATAAAGTCTAAAAGCACAAAAGGCCTGGTACTGTTCTCTATACCATGGGAAACAATTTCATTAAAAGCCGATCCATCATTGCTCTGTGGAGTCATGCCACTGCTCTGCAACTGTAGTGTCTCATTGTGCTTTGGTATGTGGTTGTATGGTTTTGACCAAGGAGTGATAGGAATATGATCTATGCAGTCTTTATAAAAAAAAAAAAAAAAGGATTTGAACATTTCTGTTCTTTTCTTTCAGCCATCATAGGGACCCGACTGCATGATCAGGGGTCTGTTGGAGAAAGAGGGTCATTACTTACAAAGCCAAGCATTCACAAGCCTCACTGCTGGGATAGTATGTGACAGCTCACTAAATTCAGATTTCTGGCCAGACCTGCCCGAATTTCTGACCCACAAATGAAGGAGCATCACAAATGTTTATTATTACTACTAAGTTTTTGAAGTCTTATGCAATGTATTTTCATAACGATGACTAACTGCTAACTCTTTGAATTTTCAAGTAAATTCATTCATGGTCCCAAGGATGGCATTGCCAGAATGCCTTCTCATCTACATAGTAATGCTAGTAGCAGTTAATGTAATTAATACCTGTCTGTTATTATTGGTGAATCCCTTGATAATTTGGTAAGGATTTCTCAGACAATGAAAACTTGCCATTTTAAGCAGAATAGAATGCTTAATGCTTACTACCTCAACTGTTCAGACACAAACATTTAGTGCAATAGCCAAGTCTTTACCTAGATTTCATCAGCAGGACTCTTTAAAATATGTATAATGATTCTGTTGGTTATGAAAGTAATATATTAGCATTATGGGAAATGTAATACATTTGGTAAGTCAAAATAAAGGTAACTGTCTATAGTTTGAGTACTCAGAGATGATGGGCAATTACTAATATTTAGTATACTTTAAGGAAGCATATTTTATCTATTTCTTTGCTTATAAATTTGTTTAACACAGCTCTATTTTGATTAAGAATTTTTGTTCTTTTGACTTATTAAAATCGTAAGTAAATATTATTGTGATAGCTCTTCATCACAGCCCAGAAGTAGATCTACCATGAATTATGCAAGTATTCATTTTCATTCTTATTCATTTTCATGTTTTTTCTTATATATTTATTTTATTCCATTGCTAGTATAAATAATGTATTAGTGAATGTTGATGAATTCATTTCTACATATGGATAGCTAATGTAACACAGAATTCCAGAAGTGTAATTACTGAGTCATAGGACATAATGCTGAAGGTTCAGTCTATGTAAGGATTGTTTTTTAAGGGGTTAAAACAATTTTATTTCTCGTTAACTCTTTATGATTTCTAAAGCAGTTATCAAAACATTAATTAATTTGGCTTGATCATTCCCAATTGTTCATGCCAGTCAGTGCACTATACCCAGAGACAACTTTGCCCGATTGTTCATGCCAGTCAGTGCACTATACCCAGAGACAACTTTGCCTGATTGTTCACGTCAGTCAGTGCACTCTATACCCAGAGACAACTTTGCCTGATTGTTCATGTCAGTCAGTGCACTATACCCAGAGACAACTTTGGAAGTCATTCAGGATTTTGATTCTGTGTTCCCTTTCTGCAATGCCATTGTCAGCTCTCACCATAGTTTTGGTTTCTTTCTATTGTTTTCTATATTTTTTTGTCCTGGCTGAAATCCAAATGGAATATCCAGTTGGGGAGAGATAGTTCTGGGATAGGGATAGGGGATGTGAAATCACATTTGTTAGTTACTGGTATATAAATTGATAAACTTAGGGGAACTCTTTCTAAATTTTCTAAGTTTGAAAATGTACCTATCAGTTGAATCTACAGCCCCGTCACTTAGTGCATTGTAAAGTTGAAATGCATGCATTATACTAAGAAAATATCAGAGATACACAGGGCAATTTTATCTTAAAGAATATTTACCAAATAATTTTCAGAACAATATAATTAAAAAATAAATTGCTCAAAGGAATGATATAGTCATTAAAAACATTTGGAAGAAACTTAGTAACGGGGGAGATTGAGATGTATTAATTAAAAATAATTTTTACAAAAGATCATTTGTACTTTTCAGACAGCATGGTACTAGTATTATGTGTTAAGATTAGTATGCAGTTATCTAAAGTTAAGGAGGCTCTATAGTGCACTAAGAATACCATTCTGTGTTGCAGGATTATTACGGCTTATTGTAGAATCTCTGTTGTCATTCTAGGCTTTCTACTTCTGCAATGACATTGTCTGTCAGCTCGCACCATAGTTTTGGTTTCTTTCTACTGTTTTCTATATTTTTGTCCTGGCTGAAATCCAAATGGAATATCCAGTTTGGGAGAAATAGTTCTGGGATGGGGTGGAAGATGTGATTCAATAAAAAATATGCATATTGAATGTTAAACGAAAGTCTAGGTTTATGGGTAAAGTACATTTATTCTTTGATGCCATGTCTTTAGACTACTCAAGAACTTACTTCCTGTTCTGATCCTAGGTGTTTATTGAGGCTGACAGGTAAATTACCACCAAATGGTTTGACCATTGCTCCTGGGTGGTTACGTACTGAGCGGTTCCCTTGATGTTCACCCTTCTCCTGTGTCTTTGTTTTAATACATAGCTCATTAGGATTTATCAATTGATCTGTGAACTATCTGAGTTATGAAATATATTAAGTGTCACAGAGCTTTTTCAAAATAAATAAAACAGATTGGCAACTGACTGTGTGAGAATGGAAGAGCTTTAATCACTGCCAACTGTTAACTGACTATGGAAAGAAGGACCGTTGGCCTTGTGTTACCAGCTGTAATGTTTTTTCTAGAAAGAATAGAAACCTGATGCTGTCACTTTGGTTTTATATCCTAACTATACAGTTAGACCATAGACACATGGCTTCACATCACCTTTGTCCTGTCATCAGACACTTTGTGATTTTTAATGTTTAGAAATGTCAACATGTCAAAGTTGAGGCACCTATAAGCAAGAATCCTTAAAAAAAATCCATAATTTTGCAGTGAATAATCAATTAATTTATAAAATAGACATCTAAGCACAATGTGATTGAAGGTTGTCAAAGAGAATAAAATAACAAATAAGTGAGCCAATATTTTTTCATTTTTGTATTCATAATCTTCATATGAACAATTTTAATATTCTTATATTGTATCTAATATGTAATATATGTCCTTTACATAGGAACAGAATAAAATTATAATCCTCAATGTGTGTAACTCTCTACTACTACAATAAATAGGTGTTCTAAGTGTCTTTGAGAAGTGAAATATGGTCATGTCCAGGGCAGAGGAAGGACTGACTGGGATTATTGGATGTGAGGCTGTGTATACTGTGATTCTGATGGATGGCTGTGTTATTTCCTCTCATAAATGTTGTAGTTTAAGGGAAGCTGGGATGGCTACAAAACTGCTGAGACATCAGGCAGCAAAGGATGACTGTGACCAAATAACTTAACAGGGGTAGCTAAGGGAAGGAGTTGTGTTTTGGCTCATGGTATCCAAAGGGTTTCAGTCCATCATGAGAAGAAAAGCAAATGGCATCCACAGCAACCAATATGCAGTGGACGTGCCATACATCAGGGCAGGCCAGGAAGCAGAGAGGATTAGACCAAACCAGGCTGTGTGCCACTTTCAGTAGCTCTTCCGAAAGTCATCTTCTTTACCAGTGGGTCCCCACCAGCAAAAAGATTCACAATCTTCCAAAGAAGCTGGAGAAAAAATCAAATTCTAACAGTGGCTGATACCTACAAATTTTGATGCTTTTGGGAAAATTACAACTCCTCCTGTCAGGAGAGAGAGGCAGGTATCTCTATGGAAGCTGAATTTGGGTGTAGCCTCTACTATGGTTTTTGTGTGGGCTGGCAATTCTATTTAGAGTCCTCAGGAAGACAGAGGGGTGTGATAAGGATGATCCAATTATTTAGGTAGCTCAGTCTGAGCTTCCAGGGTCACTCACTTGGAAACATTTCTCATTACCTCCAGAGACGTTGCTGGGGAGGGGTAATACTAGATGCTATTGTCACTTAATGAAAACAAAAACCAAAGCATCACTGAGTGTGGTTAGCATGTCAACTAAAGAATGTCAGCTAGCAGTCACATGATTCTGATATGGAGAAGACTGGATAATGAGAGACATTGTCGTGTTTGAGAAAGACAGGGGAGGGCAGGGAGGGGGAAGGGCAAGACAGAAAGAGAGGGTCTTTTTGTTTATCTGTTCTTTGGGCTTTGTTGTTGTTGTTGGTGGTGGTGGTTTTGGTTTTGGCTTTTCTAGAGAGGGTTTCTCTGTGTAACAGCTCTGGCTGTCCTGGAACTCACTTTGTAGACCAGGCTGGCCTCAAACTCATAGAGATCTGCCTGCCTGTGCTGAGACTAAAGGAGTGTACCACCACCGCCCAGGGTTTGCACAAATATTCACAAATCCTTTCTTGGAGGCAGAGTCTTATTTTCTCTTGATGGCGAATGGGATTTAAGTTGGTACTTACAGTCAGTTCAGGTGTGATGCATCCAAGGAGAAGATAAAAGAGACTTTGACACACAAAACATTGGGGGATTCTTCTACATAGTTAAAAGGGGAAAGGGAAAGAGAATAAATACAGAGAATGTTCAGGTCACAATGCAAACCTATCAGAGGAGAGGGGCAGGGATTTTGTGGAGTTCAAAGAGCCTTGTACTGCAGTGTAGTTCTGGTAAAATCTTTGCAAATATTACCCATTAGAAAAACGTGTTTGATAAAACGTCAGGATTCTAGTACCCTCACTGTGCTCAGTCAGTGGCTGGGGACAGTCACAGGATGGAATGACCTTGAAGTGAATGCTGCTTAGCTTCCCCAGTGCATGGCAGCTGGAAGTGGTCAGTGACTGCTGGCCACGCTCATCAGGGTGTCTTCTGAAAGGGGATGTAAGCAAAGCACATGGCTATTGTGCATAGTCATCATGTGACCAGTTATTGCACTTACAAAATGGCTTAGTGTTTGGAATGTATTTAAAACAGTACTTTATACTTACAAATATTCAAAATGGTACTTCAACCATCACATATTAAAAATAAATTACAGGGAGTCACTTAAATGTTTACATTAAGTGTGTTAACCAATTATATCAGACCACATCAAATCTTTACTTTAACCACATACCTTGAAGATGAGGTGAATTCTTAACCCATGAAAAAATTTTTGCAAAATATAGTTTCATAAATTCTAGGTACTGTACTAGGCACTACACTGTGTAATATCCACAGCCTCATGGTATTCTCTTAACATTTCTATAACATATAAGTCCCTAAAGAGACAAATCTGCTAGTACTGTGTGCTGCCTGCCTGCCTGCCTGCTTTTCTTCTTCCTCCTTTCTCTTTCTTCTTCTCCTACTCCTCCTTCATACCTTCTTCCTCCCCCCCCCCCTTTGTCCCTCTCCCTCTCTTCCAGCATCTGTTACAATGACTGTTTTGGCAAAAATACCTTACATGCTAGAAGTAATAACCTCATCTTCTATCAAACACAGCTCATTGATCATTTAGTATCCCACCTGCAGGAGTTTAGATCTAAGAGTGATATTCTGACATAGAGACAGAATTGTATTTATTCTTTCTGGGATCTCATTTACCACCAGAGAAGGATAAGTACCATACAAACTATTATTTAAAGCAAAGCAATTTGTCTAGCCAGGCCAGGTATGGTAGGTACATCCTGCAGCCCCAGCACTCAAGACATGGGGGCAAGGGGATTATGATTTTGAGGCCAGCTTGAGCTTCATAGTGAGACCTTAGCCAAATAATAATAATAATAATAATAATAATAATAATAATAATAATGGTAATCATATAAAAACAACCTAAGGGCAGAAATGAAGACTTGAATAGAAATAAGATACTTAAATTCAGAGTCTTTCAGACATATAAGAGATATATCACACCTGATCTGATTGCTAGTACTGTTGTGCCTAGTGAAGCATCCTGCTCAGATTCAATATGTACTGAAAGACTGAGAAGTAACTTAGTTTACTTAAATGATTTCATCACACATGGCTCTAGTTGTAAAACTGTTATTATCAGTAGCTGTGGAACTTCTAAAATCCACTAGTGCCTTGGATGGATTAAGACCAATTAAATCAAAATCGTAGTGAGTGAAGTCCACAAAAAAAGTATTTATAAAAAGGCAGGCATGGTGCTAATGTGTGGGCAGCTTTGAGAGCCATTGTCTATAGAGGAGTTTGGATGTGTGTGTCATAGTTCCTTGTGGAATTCATGGTTTGTTCTCATCCTCTTGGGTCAATTCCAATGGCAGAGGGGGGTTTGAGCAAAGCTCTCATGGCAAGATAGCTGTGACAAGCAAAGTTACTTGAATTCCTTTTAAAATTGAAATTTCATGTCTTCACAACTTTCTACTCCATGTCATATCCTAATTATTTTAATATACTCACCCACCCACCCCTAAAAACAACACCCTTCAATTAAATAATTGTTACTTAGTACACCATGGTAAATCCCTGACTTCTTGTCTTCCAACAATACAAAACCCTCTCCCACACATACTGTACCAGCATTGAACTTAAGTGTTAATACTATGTAAACCCAGATTTTTAATTCTGTCTGTTCTGTTTACATTTGTGTATTCCAAATAAGTCTCCAGATGTTCCCAACTTTCCAGTGAATTTTCCAGTGGAGTGTATATGAAGAGTAAATACAATAAGATGCTTAGTGTTTGGGAAGGAAATGTTTAATTGTTAATGTTGTGGTGGTTTTATGAATGAATAAGTGTTTTAATTCTGTATTATCTCTGCAACTGGAAAAGCTGCCACCATTTCTTGCCTAATTTTGTGAAGAGTCAAAAAGAGTGGGACATGGGAGCTTCAAGTTCAGAAAAGGGAAAGAGGAGCCGTTACCGGACAAACTAGCACCTCTGCACCGCCTTCCAGAGTGCTCTTCTGTTTGTGGCCCTGTGGTCTTTAGGAGGCGGAGCTGCAGTGGGAAGGCAAGGCTGTGCCTCTGAACATGGCAATGCTGCAGTCCTAGCACCTTGGGAGCTTCCCCCTCAGCGGCTCCCTATGAATAGCTGACAAGGGGATTTCCCATTGAGACTGCAACTTTGAAGGGATCTAAATTGTAAAGCATCCTGGAATGCAAATGAAGATTGTGGTCATTGGGTCC
This sequence comes from Peromyscus californicus insignis, assembly GCF_007827085.1. Taxonomy (NCBI): domain Eukaryota; kingdom Metazoa; phylum Chordata; class Mammalia; order Rodentia; family Cricetidae; genus Peromyscus; species Peromyscus californicus. The sequence continues at coordinate 148,873,569 of NW_026294573.1, forward strand.
CAAAATGTGCTGACTTAGGCTTCTGAAGCTCCAGTCCATTGACCTGGCAGCTCTGGTGTGAGATGAGGTGGAATTTAAATGTGCAAAGTGGTCATTTTCCAGACATCTGCCATTTGGTCTCCAATTTTTTTGAGGATGTGAATCTTGTCCATCTCTTCTGTGGGCAAACATGTTTGGATCATCCCTGGCAAATAAGAAACTACAATGATGCTTACACAAAGTCACCTTACATTTGTGTCACATGCTACATCAAACAACATATCCATTATCATGTTTGATCTTTGAAACAACTCAGTGAACTAGAAAAATTACTGCAGCTTGAGATTAGGCAATGCTTGGGGGACACATGGTCACTACCATTCATGTGAGTGTGTGCTCTCCTGCCTGTACAGACAGTGACCTCCTTCTGCTCTCAGTGTATATGCTCTGCTCTTTAAACTTTAATTTTTTATAATCCATTTGACTTTTTAAAAATCTTGCTATCCTCTGACCTTTCCATCTTGTTCTAATAGCTCTGTAGCATTAGTAAAACCAATTACTGCGAAGCAATGCACATTAAGACTGGGCTTTTGGCTGAGTTTCCCCCAGATATGTTCCCCATAGCTAGTGTTAACATTAGGCTCACTTTCTTTCTCTTTCCTTCCCTTCTTCGTCCCATCTCGTCTCTCTTTTCTTCTTTCCTTGCTTTATTATGAGAGAAAATCCTTGGCGTATATGAACTGGAGGAGGGTAAGCATGAAGGACAGGTAAGAAGATGACCCTGTACTAATCAAAGAGAAGGACATCAGCCAAGTATTCAAATATAATTCTTAATTGTTAATGACAGAATGAACACATTTGTGAATTCACTGGGACATTATGGAACATGCTTCCTTTAGGTGAAGAAATGCTATCTGACTAATTCTGCTTCTTAAATTATTCTGCTAGCCACAATGACAAGTAATATCAGTGGTAGTGAATAATTTTAATACAACTTTCACTCAGGAAATACATTCTCTCCTGGTTTACATCATTAATGTTTATCAGGTGAACAAACATTCTCAAATGTGTGCAATAAACACAGCACAACAATTATCATGATCCTTTTCGTAAATGAGTCTGTCTTATATTTCAAGATCGTGATTTTGCCAGATGGCATTGAGATCACTACTGCTGCAGCCAGGAGTTCCCATACCGGCAGAAATGTACCCATCGCAAGTGGGTGTTAAGAGAGTGAGAACTATACTTTTTTGTGCTTGAGAATTTTAGGTCCTTAATGAGACACAAATGTTCTATATATACAGGAACATGACAGTCTTTGAAATAAATATGTTAAGTTAAATGCATGCTTGCCACAATCCTATCCTTAGTATTAATAAAATAATAGTTTTTCAACTAGAAAAAGTTAAGAACAAAACCTAACATATGGTAGAAGTATGCACCTATTTGTCTGACACATTTTTTCATTTGATTTAGGTTGAAGTTACCAAATATTTTGATAGAGCAGACATGGCTTAATGTTGTAATTAAGATCTGAGGCACTAGAGTCATAACGAGCTAGATTTGACTACTAGTTAACCCTACTCATGCTGGCCTTGACTAATTTCTGTACAATGGTGCATGTGGCAGGACACATCGGTAATTAACATGGTTGCTGACATGACCAAGTAAGATAAAGAATGTGAGGTGCTTAGCAAAGTGTGTATCACAGAATTAGTATACAGCAAACAGTACTAGTTGTGGATTAATTCAATTGTAGTGACTGATATGTGTTGTATCTCATATTTTCTGGAATACATTTTTTCTACCATCAAGCTATCTAAAAATAAAATTTTCTCCATGCTTATAAATACACTTATTTTTTATTTACTTGTTGAGTAAATGGTCTTAGATTCCTTCCTAGAAAATAGAGACTAATGAGGTAAGCAAAATTTGTCTTTTCATGGAACTTACAGTCAGTATGGGAAATGGATAAGGAAGGGGAAAACTAGCAAAACTCCATGTGTTTGTGTGTTTAGCAACAGAGCACTGGTCAACATTTTTAAGTCCTCTGGAAGGTGAACTGAGAGTGTGTATCTGGGGATCAATAAGAAAGGAAGTAGTTACCAATAGACATGAATCAAGAAAGTGTTCCATCACTCAGAAGCCATGGGCTCCGAGGAAATTGGCTGTGCACCAATATCCTCGGTCTTTATAACCATTCTAAAATATAGGTGTGTGTGTGTGTGTGTGTGTGTGAGAGAGAGAGAGAGAGAGAGAGAGAGAGAGAGAGAGAGAGAGAGAGAGAGAGAGAGAGAGAGAGAGAGTTTACCTTACTAATGCCCAGCAAATAATAGAAGATGTTAAGCCGATGACAGGTCATTCTTCATAAGGGACACTGTTCAGAACTGTACAGCATCTCTAAGATATGTGGAATGTAGGCATTGATAAGCAAATGTATTCTCTTATCTTCCTTCATTTTCCAGAAAGTCAAGATAACTCCCTGCTCATATCTATTTGAATCTCTGTATTTGAAATCTTAAGGGAAGTAAGAAAGGACTCTTCAAAGACAGTCTCCTGTAGTGTGGGTTCAGGAATGAAGGGGGCCTTGATGTCTCTTTTGTATGTCTGTGAAGAATTTGGGGTGTGAGGTTTACAAAGCCTTCCTGGGGTTCTTAGCCTCTGAGCTAAGGTCAAATCTCTTACAGTGCTTCAGGTGTTCTGGTCAAGAGATCCCAAATAAAAGCAGCCAGAAGGAAGGGAAAAGTTTCTTCCTGGCTCTCTGTAGTGAATTACAAACTGGCATTCTCTCCTCCCATTCTTAAAACTCGAAGGGTGGTACAGGCAGCGATGCTGACAGTGTGCATTCGCAGATGCCACCATATGGGTCTCAAAAAACTAGTTGCACTGATGATTCCCTGCACATGTAGGAGACAGTTTGCATTGTTGGCATCGTCCCCGCACAGAAACATGCACAGCTTAGCGAGGCTGAGCAGATGGCACTAGATCTGGTGCCAGGGAAGCAGTGAATTAAAGGTTATACCCACCAGGTTTGATACGGTGCCAGTTTGAATTGGTGCAGAAGCTTCGGCCCACCTGCTTATTGGCCTCATGACATCTGGCATCTTTTTATTTATTTTTTTTTTAATTTGGGTTGAATTAAAGGCAGCAAGGAAAAATGTCATTTTAAAAGCCAGTTACAAGTCAATAGATTTAAACTCTTAACCAAAAAATGGGGGAGGTGTACTACAAGCTCTCCACATTAATGTTTTATATTAATGATTTTTATAAAACCTTGGGGAAATTATACACTGATGTTCTGAATTGTGTTGCAATTTATAGCATCATACAATGGAGAGGGTGGGCTGTTAAAAACTGGCTCAAAGTTGCTAAATAGTAACAACAGCAAAGGGCTATTATCTGCAGCCTGTACATTGTAATTAGGAAACAGGCGAGGAAATACATTTGCTTCTGTTTGCTCTAATGATTTTCACATTGTAATAATTAGAAAACACTGTGGCGGGTCATATAAAAGCATGCTCTGAAAAGGTGTTTTGCACCTTTAGTTTGCTCTGATAAAGTCTATTTTTGGTGGTAGTGGATTGAGTTCTGCTGTATTTCAGCTGCAATCCCCACTTGCTCTGCATATACAATATGTACACAAATATGCATCATACCCAGCCCCAGGGTAGCAGTGTGTGCATACTGAAGTCTGTTTGTGTATCTCCTCCATTTGGGATCTCCCTGACTGCACCCTGGGTGTGAAACAACAGCATGCAGCAGGGATAAATTTCTTAGATGATTAGCTTTGCAACTAAGTCTTTGCATTCAGACTTTGTAAGCCTGGCTTAAAAAGAACACCCACAATTGAAGTTTGCAAGTAGGCTTTTAATGCTTTGGTACCAAGCCCCACAAGAAGTCATTAAGGAAATACATTAAGTATCTAAAGTAGCCTCCAGTTTTTAATCATATAATTCTGACATGAATCATATTGACTATCCCCTGCTGACACTGGCTTGATATTTGTTGCCTGTTTTATAGAAGTATAACAGCTATCAAATTTTGTGCTAGTTAGAAGGAAGAAAGAACCAAGAAGTTCTTCTAAACTGTGCTCAAAGGAAAAAACTAAGGGAAATGTATAGATAACTTCAATGTAAACAACAATATCAAAGGGGATTGGAAAGCCAGTGATTCATTTTTGTATCAAGACAGAGATAGTGAAGAATCAGCAATGTGTAAACAGTTGTTACAATGCAAAAAAGAAACAAAAAATGCTAAGTCTGCTGGGAAGACTACACCCAGTTCAGTCTTTCCTGATGTGATCTGGAAACCAACCCTGTTTTGAAGTCTTTAATTGTGCAACAGAATGACTTTTTAATATGAAAAATATTATTAATGATAAAATTAAAGCACTTTAAAATAATACTTTTAAATATTAAGATGTTGTCAACTATAAATGTTGAAACATTAATTGGTGTCTTGTTCTGAATTGCACAAACTACAATTATGTTTTAGTAATGTAAAAACAAGGCAAATTAAGTACTTCTAAAACAGAAGAGATTATTATAAAAATAGTAATGTAAAAAATGGAATCCAAAAAACTAGAAATGATAGTATTACAGATCTATTTATCGCTACCTAAATCCTTGACTTTCGGTTAAATGCAAGAAGGGAAAGTATCTTAAGATTCATGGGATGGAATTTAAAGGTTACCTTGACCAGCATTGCAACATCAGAGCAGTGTAGTAAGAGAGAACAGAACACCCACACTGCCAGACTCTCTGGTGTGTGAGCCCCTTCCAGCTTCCTCCTGCTCATGTAACCAACTCATTTATATTTGATACTTCTTCATAACTCTATTAGAGTGGAATTCCTTTTGCAAGCTTCTAAGGTGTTTGGAATAATGCTCCTTCATTATTGCTGTCCAAAGATACCTTAAGAATTGTCACAGTCAAAACTTATACATTATTCAGTGTTGTTATAAATAATTCTTGTTATAGACCAGGTCTTAAATTGCTACCTTGTATTCACTGTAGTGAAAAAAAATCTGTCTCCAGGTTCTCCAAATAAATAGGCAGACTGAAATAAAAGAAACGTGTTCTTCCACTTCCTCAGCGGTGCAGTTTTAATAAGGTGGTGGCTTAAGAAATTCCCCTGTGAGAGGGGGCAATATAACTATAAAGTTATAGTAATTATGATTTTGATGTTCTGTCTCTAGATGAATGACTTGGGAGGATATTTGAGAATAAACTCATGATATTACTGATAATGTTAATTTTGGTCATCAGTACTATTTTCATAAGTACCCTTGTAATAATATATTCACAATTTCAGACTTATTGTCACCAGGACCAAAGGCTGAGAAACACAGTCCTGAAATGTGAACAAGGATATCCTTGGCCTCCTGAGACATATGGTCATCAGGGCTCCTCTCTCAGCAAACCAGACAGGGAATTGTATGTTTGTCCTTTTAAAGATACCTTTGTCATCTGTCTCCAAAACAAGTGACTGTGAATCTGAGTTAATGGCTCTGTGTCACGTTTGCAGAGGGAGAATTTTTCCTAGACACAATAGCAGACCTTTGTGGTAACTCCTAACGATGTTCTGATTTCTCAACATAATTCTCTCTTCTCAGTTGCCACCATTCTTTAAGTAAAAGTTCATCATTAGATTTTTTCTGAAAAAAAGGTCTAGTTCAGAGATTACTTTATTCACGGAGATTGAATAACATATGGAATATTCCCTAGTTATTGTTTTTGAATCCTCTTTATACATAATTTGTAGTTCATGCTATTAATAGTCAAGTATTTTTTAAAAAAAAATATGGTTAAAGAGGGTTGCTTCCAACAATAAATCTGGAAAACCAATCATTAATCTTTAATTTAATGAAAAAGAAGTTCAAGGTCCTAAACATTTCATTTGAATGGACTGTATTGAAAACCTGACCTGACCTTACCAAAGGGAAGGTAAAACGTAGTTCCTGGCACAAACTAGGAATTCAAAAATACCTGTCAAGTGCATTTATGAACCATATAGCAACCACTTTTTCCTCCTTTCTCTCATTCAGTGAGTATAGGCAAAGCACATATCACACAGGAAGGTAAGGGCCCAGACTGTGGAGCTGATTCCTGGGCTTCATACTGGCTCTGCTTGTTTGTGAGTCAGGACAGGTTACTTAACTTGTCAAAGCTCGAGAGCTCTCTTTGCTAAAATAAAGACACTCAACTACCTAAGCTATACAATTTCCCATACTTTATAAAGCTTTTTGACTAACGAGTCATACCATTTAAGAATTTGTGTCACTTCTAGTTATATAATTATGAACTTCCAAGCAGTTCAACAATAAAAATACTAAGGATAAATAGATTATAATATTGCCAGAATAGAGAACGCAACACCACTGGTCTCTCTTTCTAATGTACAAAACAAACAACAAACAAAACACACCACAATATTCTAGTCTAGAAATGTCTTGACATGCATAAAAATCAAATTTAAAATTTTATTTTATTTTTATGGGTTCTTTTGTTTCTATATATGTGTGTGTGTGGTGCCTGTGGAGGCATTCAGTCCCCTAGGAAGGAGTTATAGCTGGTTGTAAGCTACCATGTAGGTGCTGGTATCTGAACTCAGGTGCTCTAGAGGAGAAGTAACTGCTGAGCTACCTCTCTAGCCCTCATTTTTTAACCCAAGAGAGAGTTTAGGTTTTGAGCTTAGAAATATAGAATTTACAAAAATATTTAGGTGACAATTAATACTCCTTCATATCAATTTATTACCATGGGTAAAACTGTGAAGTCATAGGTAAGTGCTCGTCATTCAGGGCATGTTCTCCTTTGTGACGGTATTTCTCCTATAAAGAGAAAAGGTCTAACATCAGCTTTTCATACTTTTGTATTGATAATTTCATTAATTTTGTGTGTGTAGGTGGTTTCCACTGTTTTTTCATAGACACATTTACAGTTTTAGGCTTTATGGTTAGTGCTGGAACTATGCAACATTTAGGGATGGAGCCAAGGACCACTTGAAGTCTTAAAGACTATGTGTTGTGCGACATCTCAAATATCTATTGATCCTAAGTGAAAATTATTTTCCCGTTCTTTTTCTTTGCATCTTGTCAACTGACACCTTGATTTATCTCCTTGTCATCTGCCACCAGAAATACTGAAAATCCCCCCTCCATACTTACTCTTTTTTTTTCTTTTTTCGTTTCCTCTGATGTTCCATGTACTGCAGTCAGAATAAACTTTGAGGTGATACCGGGTTACTTCTTTGACCAAAAATCTCATCATATCACATTGCCCCAACAGAAGTTCCAAAGCAATTGGCCTGTGGGCCTCCCAGGGTAGCTCAGGTCAGAGCACATGGTCATTAGTAGACTTTGAGTGGGCTCCAGTTGTGTGACTCCTGAAGGATCTTGGTAACCACGGACAATACTTGAGAACAGCCAGAAGATAAAAAAATGGAGACCCTCTCTCCATAGTTATCCAGGCCTTCTCGCCATACTTCCTTGGGCACTTTGTTGAGACCTGTGTTAATCCCACCTCCAGGATCACCACACTGGTATCTGCTCTGGAAGAGTCAACTCCTTTGTAGGATTCTCAGAACACCCCACTGAGAAATTTCATACTGCCACACACTTACGTGAACTTACCAGAATAGTGACATTAAATGATGCACAAATCAAACCCGTAACAAAGTACTTGAAAATTAGTAAGCTAGGGGTCGTAAGTAGGCATGAGGGCCTGAGTTTCATCCTCAGATACCCAAACAGCAAAACCAGGCAAGCCTACATATGCTTGTAGCCCTAATGTTGGGGTGTAGAAATGTAACATTCCCTGAAACTCAGTAGTCAGCCAGCTTAGCCAAACCACAAGTCCAGGATCAGTAAGATACTTGGTCTCAAAGGACTACAATAGAGTGGCAGAGAAAAACACCTGACATCTTCCTCTGGCCTCAACATGTGTGTATACCTGTACATACATATGCATTTCCCTCTCCCTCTTCCTCTCTCTCTCTCTCTCTCTCTCTCTCTCTCTCTCTCTCTCACACACACACACACACACACACACACACACACACACACACACACACATACACACAGTATGCCAAAGAAAACACAGTTTTTTCAAAAGGCCAGGCAATAATGGCACATACCTTTAATCCCAACACTGGGGAGACAGAGGCAGGCTGGTCTAAACCCTGCCTCAAAAAGCACCCCCCAAGTTAAAGTCTTTAAAAAGTTTTAAAAAGAAAAATAACAGTCAAAATTATCTTGTTTATGGATCTTTACAGTTCCCCCTCCAAGGGAAGGAAAAATCTTTTATTTATTTATTTTTTAAGGTTTACTTGTTTATTTAAAGTTTTTTTTTTTCATTTTACATACTGCCCACTTACAGGTGTTTTTTTTTTTTAAATTAAATTCATTTATTTAACATGTACAAAGGGCTTGTTATAATCAACCTGACCTAAAACATGTTCTATTCTATGGAGTAAAGAAGCTATATTTTGGCTAATTGGCTAATTTTTTCTTTGAAGATACATATTTTATTTTTTTTAATGCCAAATGCTGTTTATTGAAGGAGGAAGGAAGTCTAATACAGGCTTACAGTACAATGGGAGAACCCCGGAAAGCAGAAGTTCACTACTGATGTTTTACAATCTTGCATCTGTTAACGCCCATTATGCAGGATACATAGACAAGGAACTTCCCTTAAGCATTCAGGAAGGTGGAACCCAGTAGGGAATTAGCATAGGGAGGATATCAAGGTCAAGGTCAGCAAGCAAGGCAACAGTTACCCAATACGGGGGCCAGGGCCCTATAGGTCCCCCTTTTACTAAAAAATGAGCTTCTGACTTAGGTTGCATGGGACATCAGCAGGTCACCTTACCCTAACACAGGTGCTCTGTCTTAGGTTGGTGAGTGGCCCCCCAGGCATTACCCATCTCTGAGTACTCATTATCCACTTACAGGTTTATGAAGAACAGGACAGGTAGATTCTCAGTACATGGATGAAGTTAGAGGGACCTAATCATCTGAAAGCTTCACTGGGACTACAAGCCTTCTCTCAAGGAGGGGTGAAAGAATATGCAGCACCCTCATATCATGAGTGGTGGCTTCTTCTCAAGGCTATTACAACAAAACAAACACCCCTCCTCCCTCCAAAAAAATGAAAATGCAAACCCCTAAGGAGAAGCTGTATACATTTTACCATCTAGCATGGGAAGTCATACATTATCATTTTTCTCTCATACTGATCAAATGGGAAATCCTTAATTCATTCGGAGATGTAACTACACCGTAGGTAATGGTTACTAGAGGTGTAGACAATCAGGGAGGATCTTGGAGGCTCATTGCCCCTTTCACAGGCAAATTCCCTTTTCCCATCAACATGAAATGACTTCATCACTATGAAGACGAGAGCATGAGATGAAAGTACAACATACACAGCTAGAGAAGAGTGGGAGATTATGAGATTCTTCAAGCACTCGTGCAACCTGCATCCTGAAGTCCTTTTAGAGTTGACCTAATCCAATTTTTTACTTCACAGGAAAGAGATGACAAGCCCATAGAGAACACCATGGCAGAAATGTGACAAGTGGTCAGAACTGCTGTGGTCTCAGCCAGTGCAGAACCAAATGAAGTAAGAAGCAAGCAAATGAAAAGTCCCTGGCCAAGTCTGAGGAAGAAAGGTACAAGTCTGTTCTTCTAGTGTTTGCACGGAACCTGGAATTAAATCAGTGCTTTTGCCTTCTGTCATGCAACATCATCATGGTTTTGCTTGTTGGTTAGATTGCTGAACATTGATTTGTGTGGATGTGATTTTCTCACAAGTACCCTGTCCGTATATTCTCAAACACACAGATTCATTAACCATACAATGGAGCCACTTATTTTGAAGTTTGAATTAAACATTATCTACTCATTTGTTCCTATAAGAGAATTACAGAAATATTAAGAGAAACATTGAATATGATGTAGTATAACAGAGGCAATGTTCACCATTCATTCAATCAACCAATCTTTGACCTTAAGCGAAAGTCTTAGTAAGCACTTAGGGTAGAAGACCAATAACGAAAAAGGAAGTTGTGAGTTCTGTTTTTGTTTGCCCTCAAGTTACCTCCTGATAAAATTCACTTATCAATGTGTCTCTTTAAGGAATTAAGCTCTTTAATGGCAGTCAGAAGAGGTACTTAAAACCAGATGCAGTCCTTTGCTATTTTGACAATTTGAATCTAGTGCTAAATATTACAGAACAAAACTGTTTTATAGACTTTCTTTGTGATTCGATTGGAATACAAGACAAATAAAAGTACACATAAAAAGGGTTGTTGGATTTTGAAAGTTTTACTGCATGGTTATAGATCCACATACTTAGGGATAAAATACTGAGCCTTACATTCATTCTGACATATATTTTGCTCTGGCTCCTTAAGAGAATAGGATGTGATGGAAAGAAATATAAATTTTCAATCTGTTTTCATTTAGAGGAAAACGCACCTTATTTCTGTGACCTGTAAGAACACTGTGAATAGGGCCGTGTATAAATCTAAGGAGTCAATCTGCACCCTTTGTCCTAAACTAAGCAGGAGCGTTGTGATAATCTGTTTATGTTCTACCTCCATCTCCAGCTGTTTTTCCCCACCATATTTTCTTTCTCCTTTTATTTATAATAGAACAGTTATTCCCAAGTAATGTTTTTATCAAATATTGATTTTGTAGAATTGCAATCTTAAGGATTAACTATTTCTATTAAATGCTTAGCTAAATGGTAAGTGTTTACCCTCTGTAGTCCAAGTATGAGTAATCATCAAATTTTGCATTATTCATATTCTTTGTATTTTAAAAGTGATAGTTTACTCATTTATTATATAATGTGTTCCTCTTGCTGTTGTGTCTTAATCTCCTGTTATTACACAAGTAAACTATGCATTGAGTCTTCTCTGTATATAGAGACCCACATGACATTTTCTGAAGCTGTCATAGCTGTGAAAAATGATGGGGAACTGCATGACTTTGGGTTAAACATTATCCTTGCTGAAGCCTGTGAATGAAAAAAATTAGAATTGATTCTTTGTAAAGTTTGTAGTGGACTAAAGTCAAGTGTGTGTATGTGTGTGTGTGTATGTGTGTGTGTGTGTATGTGTGTGTGTGTGTGTGTGTGTGTGTGTGTGTGTGTGTGTGTGTGTAGATATAGATAGATGGGTGGATAATAACTAGCTAGCTATCTAGCTAGATAAATGGATGGAATGAATGGATATAGATAGATGATAGGTAGGACATAATTAATGGAAGAATAGTAAATAGTTTCTAAGTGAAATTTTTAGAGAAAAAACCATACTTATTCAACAAAATAGATAAAGTTACACAGAATGTGTGGTCTTCATAATCGTGTAATTGTGTGTGTGTGCTTGGAGTATATGTGCACTTTTGCATGTGCGAGCACCTGTGTGGGCATGTGGATGGAAGCCAGAGGTAAATGGCAGGTGTCTTCATCCATTGCTCTTCACTTTACTATTTCACTGAACCTACAGCTCACCAATTCTGCAGGCTAGCTAGCCAGTAGGCTCCAAAGAGCTACCTGTCTCTGCTTCCTTGGTTCTGGCATGATAGATGCATACTACCATGCCTAGCTTTTTATATGAATGCTAGATATCCAAACTCAGGTCCTCATGTTCCTCCAGTAAATACTTTACCATCCCAGCCACGTTTCTAGTCCCCATTTTCTTATAATTTTCATGTAAGCTTTATTACTTGTTTCTGATTTTAAAGGTGTTGACTTGCGCCTGAGTCATTATTGCCTTGGTCATTGCTGGTTAGCATCAGGTTGGTATCAGTTTCAAAAATTATGAAAGCAATTTATTGGTTGTTATAAAGTATGAAACACGGGTTCTCATTTTGCAGAGTCCCAAGTGCACTCTTCATCCCTCTTGTTTGTGCTTTATTTCTTTCCCTCTTTCGTGTTTGCTTTGGCTTGCAAACTTGCTCCTGCCAAACTAGACAGTTGAAATGGGAACATTAATTTTTATGCATGGAAGCATGTCAGCTACACAGGGAGAGAGGGGGTTGGTGTATATTGAATAGGCTGAGCTGTCACAGGGAAAGACCCTGACAGTTGTAATGGAATGCAAGCTTTTTACCAGGGACCCTATGGATGAAAGCCTGTGGTAAGTTTTGTGAAAATCCTATTTCTTTGCTTGAAATTTAAAAAAAAAAAAAAAACCTCTTCTTTTCAACATTAGACCATTTAGTTTCACTCCCCAAATGCCATCTTGATCTTTTTTTTTTTTTTTTTTTTTTTTTTGGTTTTTTCGAGACAGGGTTTCTCTGTGTAGCTTTGTGCCTTTCCTAGAACTGACTTGGTACCCAGGCTGGCCTCGAACTCACAGAGATCCGCCGGCCTCTGCCTCCCGAGTGCTGGGATTAAAGGCATGTGCCACCACCGCCCGGTGTGCCATCTTGATCTTTGAATCCCTGATATCAGCACAAACTCAAGAAGCATTTAAAATGAAATATGCAAAAGTAATTTAGAAGATGGACAAAAATAAAACTGCAGCAGTCTTGGTACACTTTTGTGTTACAAAAAGGCGCATAAGGCATGGGGTTGCAGCTGCCAAAGCAGAAATTCCCACATCAGGTCCTGTGCATAGGTACTCTAAGTCCACTCATTAAATTCATTGCCAAGCATTAGGTAGATTATCAATAATAACCGCTAATGAATAATTAACTGACTATGATAGCCAATTATGTTTAAGATGAATTGTATTTGTATTCTTTGTTCTCAAGAGATTGACTAGGTGTAGTGGTTCATGTCTGTATTCTCAGCACTGAGGATGCAGAGGCAGGAGGATCATGAGTTCAAGATCATGTTGGACTATATCACCACTTGAAGTCCAGCCTGGGCTACATGAGGCCCTTGACTCAAAAAAAAAAGTTTTTAAAAGTAGATATAACTAATTTACCTATGAGATAGTAAAGAAAAATAGACATATGGCAATATATAATGAAGATGAAAAAATCGTAAAACTTCATATAGGACAGTAAATTTTGAGATAACATCTTTACAGTAACTGAATTTTTCTTAGCAGAGGTTAATGTAGTGTAGAAGATGCTATGGTAATAAGAGCTCCTGAATTCAGGGCCATAAGCAATATATTTCTGCTCTTTGTCAGTCATGGACTGGAGATAATTAGTCAGTGAGACAACCCTGGCCCGAGCTGGTGACAGCAATCATCTTGGATGTTGCCAGTCATCCTGGCTTAGGGAGAAAGAAAGTACTGCAGAAGATTATGAATGGGAAGGTAATACACACAGGTTGTCCTCAAACACAATCTTTGACCAGAACTAGACATCTACCTCTCATCATGAGGACATCATGTAGGATCCTGTATTCTACCTGAATACAAATCCATTACACAAATTAGTCAATAAAGCTGCTCTGATGAGCCTAGAGTGATGTGCCCGAAGGCAGGTTGAACTGCTTTGGTTTGATGATTCTTCAAAGTCTATGTATTTTCCCAATCCTGATCCAATCTCTACCACATTTATTTTTCACATAGCAAATCTCACATACATTGGATTTGCTTTATGGCTTCTTCTAAGCCAGTAAGTTTTAAATATATTTATATTTAGATGTTTTAACCATTAAATTAGCTTTAATTAACTTGTATTTGTGTCTGTTACTCTTTCTATGTTGTTCAGTTTGTGGACTCTATCAAACACTGATTTTTTCTGGTCCTCTATGACTCCAGAGCTTTGCCTGCTGAAACGTCCATCACCCTTTCCAACATTTATGTTCTCTTTTGAATAAATATGCTTTAAAGTACCTTCTTGATTTAATGCAATTTCCCACTGACAATGATAAGAAATAGTTCTTAGACTTGCTATAGAGGACCTGCAGGAAGGGTTTTGATTGCATAAATACTGAATGTGATGGAAAACTGAAGTTCTGGGCAGCACAATGGGAAAACGGAGGTTGCTCCCAAGATGGCAACCTGGGAGCACTTTTCATAACAGATCAACATTTGTGCTTCCACATTTTGACTCTCTAATATACCCTTCATCAGCACGAATCTGTCTGAACATGAGCAGTATAAATAGGTCTTTGTAGCTTGATTATTCACTTCATAAAGGCTAGAAGCAAAACCATATACTGCTCTATGTAGCATCATAATGCCATGGTCAAAGAAGAAAATCTAGTGTTCCGGTGACTTTCTCCTTCTTTCCTTTGTGTTGTTCTGTTTCTTGTATATATATATATACACACACATATATATGTATATATATATATGTATATATACATATATACATATATATATATATATATATTAGTATTTTCTTTCAATTTTACAATACAGTTCAGTTCTACATATGAGCCACGGATTCCCTTGTTCTCCCCCCCCCCCACTCCCCTCCCCTTCCCCATAGCCCACCCTCCATTCCCACCTCCTCCAGGGCAAAGCCTCCCCCGCGGACTGAGATCAACCTGGTAGACTCAGTCCAGGCAGGTCCAGTCCCCTCCTCTCAGGCCGAGCCAAGCGACCCTGCATAGGCCCCAGGTTTCAAACAGCCAACTCATGCAATGAGCACAGGACCCGGTCCCACTGCCTGGATGCCTCCCAAACAGATCAAGCCAATCAACTGTCTCACCCATTCAGAGGGTCTGATCTAGTTGGGGGCCCCTCAGCCATTGGTTCATAGTTCATATGTTTCCATTCGTTTGGCTATTTGTCCCTGTGCTTTATCCAACCTTGGTCTCAACAATTCTCGCTCATATAAACCCTCCTCTTTCTCGCTAACTGGACTCCCGGAGCTCCACCTGGGGCCTAGCCGTGGATCTCTGCATCCAGATCCCTCAGTCATTGGATGGGGTTTCTAGCACGACAATTAGGGTGTTTGACCATCCCATCACCAGAGTAGGTCAGTTTGGGCTGTCTCTCGACCATTGCCAGCAGTCTGTTGTGGGGGTATCTTTGTGGATTTCTGTGGGCCTCTCTAGCACTTTGCTTCTTCCTATTCTCATGTGGTCTTCATTTACCATGGTCTCCTATTCCTTGTTCTCCCTCCCTGTTGTTGATCCAGCTGGGATCTCCCGCTCCCCTAAGCTCTCTTTCCCTCGACCCTTGCCCTTCATTACCCCCACTCATGTCCAGGCTGTTCATGTAGATCCCTTCCATTTCTCCATCATTGGGCAATTCCCGTGTCTTTCTTGGGGTCCTGTTTTCCAGGTAGCCTCCCTGGTGATGTGAGTAGCAGTCCAGTCATCCTTGTTCCACATCTAGTATCCTCCTATGAGTGAGTACATACCATGTTTGTCTTTCTGAGTCTGGGTTACCTCACTCAGGATGATATTTTTCTACTTCCATCCATCTGTCTGCAAATTTCATGATGTCATTGTTTTTCTCTGCTGAGTAGTATTCCATTGTGTATATGTACCACATTTTATTCATCCATTCTTCAGTTGAAGGGCATCTAGGTTGTTTCCAGGTTCTGGCTATTACAAACAATGCTGATATGAACATAGCTGAGCAAGTGCTCTTGTGGTATGGTTGAGCATTCCTTGGGTATATGCCCAAGAGTGGTATAGCTGGATCTTGGGGGAGATTGATTCCCAATTTTCTAAGAAAGTGCCATATTGATTTCCAAAGTGGTTGTGCAAGCTTGCATTCCCACCAGCAGTGGAGGAGAGTTCCCCTAGCTCCACATCCTCTCCAGCATAAGGTGTCTTCAGTGTTTTTGATCTTAGCCATTCTGTGTATACACATGTGAACTGATTATGAATACACACAGCAAGATCACAATGCCCTTCCAGAGTTATCATGTCTGTTTATGGTTAGAAGTCATAGCATTTTAAGGGAATCAAAGAGCATCATGTAATGTACAATACAATGTAACTTATAACAATTCTCAGAAATAAAGAATTCTGTTCTATTGACAGCCATATAGTCAGCTGCAGCCAATCAGGGTGTGTGGTCATTTTGCAGTATTATTTGATCTATAATGTTGTTCTCTTTGCTGTGACTCTGGTGTAATTACTGAGCTTATCTTTAGTCTTGGCTGCTCTGAATGAGAGGCACCGGTGTGCCTCTGCCTTGCTGAATGATATGAGGTGATGAGTGTGTTCCTCTCAAGAAGACATGTGGGCATGTCCATGCTGGAGTTTAATGGGTCTAACAATCGCTATCATGAGACTGGAGAAGAAGGGTAGGGCAGGAAAATATCTGTGGAGTGACTAAAAATACACACATGGCAGAGACACATAGCAGAGTTTGTCTGGATAGCTCTCTTAAGTGACTGTCATGTGAGGAGGGAGTGTGACTGAAGTCCTGTACCATCCTGAGTGAGCAATGCTGCAGCTGATAGGGAAGGACATCACTATCTAAGGACTATGCTGTAGACATAGCAGTAATGGAGATATTTCAGAATGGTAAAGAATTACTCAGCCTGAAGAGAGCTCCCCTAACAGTGCTCATCTCTGTCAGTCAGAAAGAACTGAATACTTATTTGAACTTCAACTCTGCTGTGACTGAGATTCAGAAAACAACAACAACTGCAAAGTTTTATTTGTTCAATTATTTTCATCAGTGAATTTTCATTATGGGTGTGTGCTTTCAAATTCCCAAATCATGTGACGTTATTATAATACAGTTTATATATTTCAGACTACCTCTGAGTGATGAGAAATCAGAATACAGGAGATAAAATATAGCAGAAGACTAAGGTGAGAATAAGGCATACCAGATATATGTAGCTAAACTTGAAGGATGAGCTACTGCCCCAATCTGTTCTTAAAATGTCCTGCCTTTCCACTATAACTTCTGTACAGTGAGTGTATGAATATGTCCATGTACACTTAGCTCGTGGCATAAAATGTAAAGATTTTATAGAACTAAAATATGCCTTGCTTACTTTTCACATTAAGGTGGTTGGTTTTGCTCTGTATGTTATTGATTGAATTCCCATCCAAATACAAATGGTCTTAAGGTATTTACAGTTTTCTAGGATTTTCATACTTAGTGAGTATTGTGATAGTATGTGCTTGCTGAATATTTTGTTAGGAATAACATCATATACTATGCTTCAGTAACTTCCAGAAAATCTAGTTTGAATCCAACAGATGGGAGAGGAAGTATTCTCTCTAGAATACTTCTAGCATGGGGTTACTGACTGCAGAGTGTGTTATGATTCTTTGGTTTATTATATGCACTCTAGTGATGCACATACATGCTTTGTCTGTTCCTCAGAGAGTTCAGTGACAGATACTGAGGTAAGCCCACTTCAAAGGTACTATAAATACTGGGTCACCATTCTTGTTTCTATAGCCCCCCACCATCTTTGAGTAGTCAAATTTCAAACCACATTCTTAAGTTCAGGTCACATTTCAAGACAACTGCTCTAGAGTATCAACTCACAAGCCTCACAAGCATCAAACACTAAGAGAATATGGCTTTATTCTGCAGAAAGGAAGTTGATGGGATGCTTAGTTAAAATAACTTCATACAACAATGCTCTTATTCAAGAAAAAGAACACAACAAAAACAGAGGCTCAGAGCTGCAAATGCATGGGTACAAAATTAATTCTAGTTAGTTGCAGCAAGTTAAGAAGGAAGGTTTCTTCATGGCTCAGTTTCATGCTCACTTGTAAGACATTGCGTATAAAACACGGACATTTGCTGTTCCTGTTTCTCAGTGAATTAACCTATTCCAAAGTCTTTGAAATGTTATGTGTATTAGATACATGGGCAGCGATTTTAGAAATTCTTGAAATTTATGTTGCCTACATAAAGGACAGGGAAAACATCTGCCTGAAGGTTGCTATGCGTTAGTACATTTAAAGCAAAGAAGGCATATGTGCTGGTCATCTCCAGATCCTATCTGTAAGTCTAAAAGCCTTGAATTCTGCAGGCTGCAGGGTGTCATGCTAAAGTGTCATTAACATCTAACAAAGATCTTAAGTAGAATAATTCCAAGAAACTGATACAGTAGAAAATGGAGATGTAAACAAGTGTGAGCAATTTCAGCAGAGCCTTTTGAGGTAGCCTTTCTGAACTTTGAATGCAAATCCCTTGAATAGGAGTTTGAGAGACAGAGAAAAGCACCACCTGAGAAGGCTGGTAATTGAATTGCTTCTCTTTGTGCGTGGTGAAACATGGTGAAAATATATTTATCAGTATACTTTTTAGTCACTCAAAATGGGCACAATCTAATCTAAAAAAAGGAGACTTGGGGATGCACAAAGACGCTGTTGAATGTCTTCTGAGGATGATTTGGCGAGTGAAATGTAAAGCCTGGATTTACAAATATTACACAAGTGAGCACTGTTACTGCACTCAGGCTGAAAAATCCTGTTCAAATCCAATAAGTGGTTTAAGATGTGCAAATAGAGGCTTCTGCAGGGAGTCAGGCATTAGAAGCCACCTGGAGCATGTGGTAGAGATTGTACCCATCAATACAGCAGCTGGGCTGAAATTATAAAGAGAGCTGCTTTTCAACACGCTTGTTTTAATGCATACATTTCTCCTGTCACTGGCACCCCAGGAAAACTGCTAAGCACAAGTATGAATGGTGCCCATTACCTGATATTCATACTTGTGACAACAGAGGGAAGAATCACAGCACAACAGTAAGCAAAAACACTGATATCCAAATTATTTTTAAGTTGCTGCAGTAGGAGAAAATCTTGACAACCAATTGGCAATATTTTAATGTAAGAGTTGGGGAGAGAAGCTGAGTCATTTCCTATCTGGTCATAGATTTCCTTCACCTGACATGTTACAGGCCATCTCTACTATCATTTTGGAAGCAGAGCCACTATTTTCTTAATGATCACATTTTAAAAAACATTTTATAACGAAAAAGAGAAAAGATGCACTTTCTTTCACATAAAATCCCAGCTAGGAAAAAGCCTGATAGCCTAGGAAGGATCTAGCCCACTCTAGTATTAAGGGCAGAGGTCACCTTCCCTGCAGGCAATCCTGTAACTGTTGGGCTGATGTACCGAGGTTCAGACATTTCTAGCATTTTTGGGGGACTCATAAGTAAATATCAAATGCCACCTATTGCCTAATTGTGTATTCACATTGAAAGTACAACCTACACAACATCATCTTAAATGGATACCTTCAGCGTAACTTGAAAGCAACCTCAATAATAGCTAAGTATTTAAAAGGCAAAGAATTTATGGCAACCAAAAGGAGATCAGTGGTTGCCTTGAATCTGGAGCCAGATGAGGTTGACTGAAAATGGGATGAGGGAAATTTATGGGCAATGTATGTGTTCTCTGTCTGTGGTAGCCACGTGGTACCAGAATATGGATGTGATGAACCTCCTTGGACAACACCACTAAAATGGATCCACTGTGTGGTATAAAAATCATTCCTCCTAAATTCAGAAATTGTATTTCATCATACTGCAGTTTGATAATAAAAATTATGTTTTATATAAGTGTACCAATTTTATATTCTCAAGTTGGGAAAAAGTGATAAGTTGGTCTTATTGAGGTTATTAGATTTTACTCAAGAGGGAACTTATCTCTCAAAATAAATTCTGAACTTAAGATCATCATAGGTCACTTAAGTAAGAAAAAAGGTCCTGATGAGTCACATGCAACTGTAGGTTAGGATGACGGACAGAGACAGAGTGATATATAGAGTTCAGAGCCATGTCTGATTTACATTGGCACCTGGTGCAATAGTAAACAAAGCACATCTTTATGTGTGTCTTGAAGAATTTTCAACTTGTAATATCAAAAAGCTTACAAGGTTTCTACATCAATTCAATTAAGTTCAGTGTCATAACCTGTCACACTAAAACTTCCTGAGTCTCAATTTTTTTCTACCCGCTACTTAACTAGATCAAGCCAAAACTATAGTCTTCAAACTTATTCATTTATAGTGACAAAATTTTTATTTCAAGAAATATATTTCATAGAACACAAGAGCCACAGCCAGTAAAGTTGGTAAGAGCAAATGTATTCCAACTGAAAGCCACATTGTTTGTTTGTGGTGGTTTCAATAGGTATGGCTTCCATTGACTCATGTGTTTGAACGTTTGGCCCATAGGGAGTAGCGTTATTAGGAGGTATGGCCCTGTTGGAGGAAATGTGTCCTGTGAAGGTGGCTTTGAGGTCTCAGATGCTTAAGCTATGCCCAGTACACAGTCTCATTCTGCTGCCTATGGATCAAGATATAGCACTCTCAGCTCCTTCTCCAGCATCATATCTGCCTGCACACTGCCATGTTTCCCACCATGATGATAATGGACTAAGCCTCTGAAGCTGTAAGCCAGTCCTAATTAAATGTTTTCCTTTATAAAAGTTATCATGGCTCTTGTGTCTTGCCACAGCAATAGAAACCCTAACTAAGACATTTGATATCCACAACAAATTGAAGCTCAAAATTTCCTCAGAAAAGTATAAAACCTCTATTCTTTTCGATTTCATCACCAATTTAGTATTTTAGAACCCCGTGCAGAGGAATATCTTGAATATTGATAGTATGTTACACATTTTTAAAACCTGACTCTTTAAAGGAAAGAACATAAATTTGCTCTAGAGAAAACCACACACAAAAACAAAATCCTTAGAACTGTCAATAAATGAAAAGGCTCCCATATGTTTTGTTGTACCAGCATTTTACACACATATTTTTAGAGAAACATACTGATAGTATATGTAAAGTTTTCTTTTCTTATAGAACACCATTAGCATTTTCTACATATTATAAAAAATTTCACTAAGTGAAATTATATTTCCATTGTTAATAATTACTTATCTGTTTAAAGCAGAAAGTAGTGCTCATTAAAACCTTATGTACAAAAAAAAATGTTATGTATCTTATCCACACATGGTGGCCCATAGCTGTAATCCTAGCACGTGTGAGGATGTGGAAAGAGGAATTCTGTGGTTTCAAAGCCAGCCGTGGCCACTCAGTTGCTTAGTTCTGTCCACTTGATAGAGCGATAACTCTCAATGGGCCTCTGAACAAGCGTGCGGGTGCTTATGTCATGTTATTATGTTCATTGAGTTTGGAAGACTTACCCACTGTTCACCCACCATTCCTTGGCTGGGATTCTGGATTATGCAAATGAAGAAAGGGCCCTGAGAACAGTCAGGTGTTCCTTGCTCTCTGCTTCTTGACTGTGGATGAAATGAAACCAGGTGCCTCAGGCTCATGATGCTGCAACTTCCTTACCAAGATAGACAGAAACCTCGAACTGTGAGCCAAAATGCATCCTTTCTCCCTTAAATTGCTTTTGTCGAGATTTTTTTAATCACAGTTACAAAAAAGTAACTAAGACAGTTAAATAGTGGGTTATAGGACCCTGGGATACAGAGGGAAGTCCTGTATCAAAACAAAATAAACCAACCCAACAAAACACAAGCCTATCTTGGGAATAGAAAATACAGTCCATCAAAATGCTTTCAAAAAAGTCTAGAGCAGTTTATTCCACCACATATAGAGGAATCTAAACAATACTTCATTGGTGAACAGGCATGCTACACATTCTTTTCATTCTCAGCATTTTATCATCTAGAGTACTACATTTCTCTAGGTTGGATCTCATTTGTGGAAGGTCAGACATGGCTTGTTCTCTACATACAAAGGTCAAATACTTGGAAAAGCCTCTTAGAAAACACTTTTTTTGTTTTGTTTGTTTTGAAATGAAATCTTACTGTATAGCCTTGGCTGTCCTGGAATTCACTATGTAGACCAGGCTGGTTTCCATTTCCAGAGGTCTGGAATGAAAGACATACATTACCACATCTGGCTAGGATACACTTTTAAGTAAAACTACCTACCTTCATTTTTTCCCCATTCATTCATTCTTCTAATCACTTACTTAACTTCCATAAATTTATTTAGAAGCAAATACATGCTAAGCAATTATACCAGGTAATAGAGGTACAAGGTGGTGTACAAATGGTTAAAAGTTCATAATCTAGTAGCAAGAAAGGTATATACTATTAAGAAGTTGTCTCTGGCCGGGCAGTGGTGGCGCACGCCTTTAATCCCAGCACTCGGGAGGCAGAGCCAGGCGGATCTCTGTGAGTTCAAGGCCAGCCTGGTCTCCAAAGCGAGTTCCAGGAAAGGCGCAAAGCTACACAGAGAAACCCTGTCTCGAAAAACCAAAAAAAAAAAAAAAGAAGAAGTTGTCTCTGTAGCTCAGAGGCAAATCCTGTTCTACCCATGGTGTAGTCACCTTCATATAGAAATGGCAATTGGTTTGTGTTTTTAGTGTTGAGTTAAATGCTGAAAAGAGGGACTAGGTGTGATGGGCACAATATTCTGTGAATGAGTCAAGACTCATAAGGTTGAAGAGGTCTGTCAAGGTTATTGAAAATACTACCTTACTCTTTCTTTAAGGTATATTTCTTAGGGCTTTGCTTTTAAACATTTTTAAATGAAGTACTCACTTCCCTCCTTCTCTCTTATGTCAACAAGATGGAAAGAAAGACTTACAAATGTATTTTTGCTCTTCCAAATTTGTACTTTAAAGGTCTTTGAAACACTTTTGTGAAGTAGATAATAGATTATACTTTATTTAACCCAGCCTACATATCATTCTAATAATCTAATACAATTTTTCTGAAGATTCAAAGTGATAGTGCTAGTTAAATATTAAAAAAGCATTAAATATTCAGTTGTAGATGGGCTATTAGAAATGCCTTCTCTTGCCGGGCGGTGGTGGCGCACGCCTTTAGTCCCAGCACTCGGGAGGCAGAGGCAGGTGGATCTTTGTGAGTTCGAGGCCAGCCTGGTCTACAGAGGGAGATCCAGGAAAGGCGCAAAGCTACACAGAGAAACCCTGTCTCGAAAAAAAAAAAAAAAAAAAAAGAAATGCCTTCTCTTGGCTTGGGATTTTTATGATTCTGATTGGTATGTGAATTTGAATGATAGGCTAGATATTTTTACTTCTATGAATCAAAGATATCATGGTATTAGTAGACTTGTCGTGTTGTACTGAGACAGATAGAGCCTGAAAGCATAAAGAAGAGATCTAAAAGTTGGGACTTGGACTAGGAGCACACGGACCTCTATAAATCTGTTTTTTAGAAAGTTTATTAGTACCCAGTGAGAGTCTATCACCAAGTGATCAGCATGAAAGGTTCATTTCAGCATGCTGATGGCAATGCCAGAAATAATTCTGCCTACTCACAATGCACAATGCAAACTAATTCAAATCATTGATTTTTCTTCTTCAGCGTGGCTGTGAATCATCTCTACTGTGGACTCCATAGAGCATGAGCTTACCTTGAAGAGCATTCATGTCATTTTATTTCCAGGAGTAGAGAGTAGGAGCAAGAGTTAAAGATAAGGCCCTGGTTGCTCAAACCCTTCACTGTACAGCTGAAGAGGTCCATTGAATTCTTTTCTGGTCATGTTTTCATTGTTATATGAAGGGGAACCATGCTAGTTTTTTCCCTTTGGAAGAGGCATTAGAAAAGACTACGAAGACTTTCACACACACACACACACACACACACACACACACACACACACACACACAAACACACACAGAAAAATTGTCAGATTTAAAGGAGCAAAAGCATTGTACTCTTCATGCATGGAGACTATTCACTTCAAATTTCATTTACTCCAAAAGGAGTGAAACTGGAGGGCATTATAAATTTTCATGTTTCTATCTTGCTTTTTGTCCCACATGATTTCTTTCCTTAGTTCATGATTTAACTGATGATTAATAATGCAGTTTCTCCAGGAATATTTGATCTAAAAAAGTCAGATTTGAAAATAAACAGTTTATCTAAATGTCTACATGGGAAAAGAAAGAGAGATTTTCTTGGATACTTTGGTTAAGAATTTAACTTAGTTCTGAACAAACACATAGAATTTCTATAGTAGAAATTTGCTATTAACTTTTCTTAAATCAGTTACAGTTTAAGCCATTGATTCATGAATAATTCAAAGTAGTAAGCCAGAATTTCCAAGCTCCAACAGCCAGTGCCAGTGTCCCTGAGGAAATGGAACCACAGCATGTTTATCTTGGAGAGCATTCTTGTCATAATTTTTACTGTGCACATATATTTTGTGGGCATTTTTTAATCTGTTTTTCCTATTTCCAGGTAGAATAAACCCAAAAGAAAAAAAACAGTGAAATACTACTCCCTGGTCCTGGTAAAGTTATTAAAACCTGAAAGCCCCCTCCCTCTGAAGGTGCAGCCACCCTCTGCTGCCCTACAGCGAGGGAGGAAATCAATGATGTGTTCTGTGAGCTGGAAAGGTAGACAGTGTTCGCCCAGTGCTATCCTGCCACCCATGACACAGCAGAGCAGCCAGATCTTCTGATGACTCAATAGAACCAGAGCTGTCCTAGTGATAGTCCTGGACATTTGAGTAAACTTAAATCACTTGATGTAAGTTCAGCTTGAAGATCAAAACTTCTGAAAGTGGAGTCAGAATGCAGAGTGCAAACAATGTCTCCACCCACTGTGCCAAATGACAGAGATTAGAGCAGGCTGAGGAACTGGTGAATGACAGTTATCACTGGCTGACTTGAAAATTAGTCTGAGAGCTGGTTTCCACAAGGATTAAAACTAGAAGAATGGTTTGGGGCAGGCAAAAAGCATCTGCAAAGTTATTAGATTTGCTTTGCTTTCACAGAGCTCTCGGTACTTCCCACACCAGAGGGAGGAACGTCCAGGTGAAGTTACTAAAAACCACCCCAATTTATATCTCTACACAACTTCTCTACTCAAGGCTCAGGCAACGTCATGGAAGAGAGGCGGGAAAGGGCCAGATGACCAGGAGTCTACCAGGTACTCGTGCCTTCCACCTGAGACAGGGAAGCCGCACCTGTGAAGTACCAATATGACTGCCTAAACACCTGAACAAATCCAACAAGTCTGCATCCATGTAAACAGGGCAAGTCTCATGGAGTCCACCCCGGGATAAAGAGCTACAAGCACTTAACAACAGCTAAGAGACAGAAAATTAGTCTTCCCTAGTGGTGAGCCCCTGATTGGTTATCCATCAGCAGTGGTCAGCCCCAGAAGCACACAGATGCAGGCAGTACTGAAAGGATTCAGCAGGTCACATTTATATGTGGATTCATTTATATGAATATGTAACAACAACACTTAAAAATTGGGAAGCTGTACATTTTGCAGGTTTGTATGTGCAGGTATAAGAGGTATGTGAAAAAGAAAAGGGATGAGGGGAATGATATATATATATTTTTTGACAGGGTTTCACTGTGTATTCCTGACTGTCCTGGAACTCGCTTTGTAGACCAGGTTGGTCTCAAACTCAGAGGTCTGCCTGCCTCTGCCTCTGCCTCCTAAGTGCTGGGATTAAGGTATGCCCCACCACTGCCCAGCAGGAATTATATTTTAATTAAATAAAAAAATCAAATATCCTAGTGCTGGAATGAATTGACCGAGTATATACAACTTTGGGCAGTCTGAAGAGATGGCTCGGGAGATGAAATGTTTGCCTCAAAGTAGTGGGTTTGGATCTTCAGCAGTCACATAAAACCCAGATGTGGAGGCCACGTGCTGTCCCACTGCTTGGGAGGAGGAGACAGGGGCTTATGTCAGGGTAGGAGGGTGAGCTAACTAAATAGACGAGCCAACTCTGTGAACTCCAGGTTCAGGAAGGGGTCTCAGTACATAAAGTGGAAAGAAACTGAGGAAGGTACTAGGCGTCAACCTCTGGACTCCACACATACGCATATATACCCCTACACATGCATACATACTGCACACATGCACAGGAAAAGATATGGAAAAAATAGTTTGTCTGAGTTTGAAGATTCTGGTTATTGAACCTTTCTGCATCTGTAAAAGGGAGATTCTCAGATCATACAAAACAAAATAGGTCAATTCATTTAAATTTGGGGAAGATTTTCCAAAATTTTCAATATTCACTGAACACATTTCCTTTATATATAAAATGTATTATATTTCCCAATATAAGCAATGTTTCTATGCTAAGTACTGGACATTTTATAAACTATTTTAAAATTGTCCTTTTCTCAAAATATTAAATTTTTTTGTGAATAGAGGAGAAAAAATATTTTAAAGTTGCTATAATTTTATTTCTTTTTTAAAGGAGGAACAAACCATTGGAATATAATCTGAATAAGAAAAAGACCAATTACAATACAGTTGCGTTACTTTGACCAGAAATTAAAAACTGTTTTTCTAAGGTCACTATTGAAAATACGTTCTATATTGGGGAGCTAAAGTGTAGGCACATCATTTTCTTGTTTGATTGTACAGGTAAGACCAACATAGAATTTATTTAGTCAAGCTGTATCGGTTTCCCCACAATGCTTAGTTCCAATACTATATCAAAGTTCTCCAATACTAGATAAGAGTTAATTTTCAAAAGTCTCATGCAATGCAGAGATTTACAATAAAGCAATGCTATTTTTCACTTTAAAAATTTACTTTCTTTTGTCTTTTATTCCAGTTTTTTTTTTTTAAATAAACTAAGACTTTTTCTCATTCAGTTGAAATACAAGTACTTATTATATACATTGAGACCACTGGAAGTCATCCCCCCCATCTCTCTCAGGGTTTATGACCTTCAAGACAATGACAAACTCTTCATCTTAGCTTCATGCACTAAATTCACCAGTAGATTCTAGACCACAGAAACATTTCTAGACCATTTTATTTACAGAACATTATTTTTATTTTCAAGGAAAACACTATGATATTTTTATGACTGCACCAACTATTTTGAAAGAGAGCAGGGAGAGAGGATGAGTGTGGCACAGAGTCACACACTTGGATATGAACACTGGTTCCCACACTCACTAGTTGTGGAATTTAGAGCAATTTATGAATTGCACCCTAATTTGTACTTCTTGTTTTCAAAATTCAAAGAGTTATAATATTTCCTCATAATTATTTAAAAACAAAGAAATAGATGAAGTGAACAATGAATTAAAAAGTAACAGGAGGATTACATCTAGTGAACCCTCAATAAGTATAGCCTGTGTTCCCATTAACTAAGATGACCTTTCTCAGATATTCTCACTCCACTAACTAGTACTAGATTACAATCTGTTCTAAAAACTGGTTTTAAAACTTGGGTGTATTAGTGTATCCAGTATGTAATGGATTTCTGCTCACATTAGATAATGGATTAGATAATTCCAGCATTACATAATGACCATCAGAAATATCTGTGTGTCTTACAAAGAAGTAAATGCCAACAAGGACACGCATCTTGCAAATGTCCACTTCTGTGGTGACTTCTCTGAAGGAGAGCAAGAATGAAGGAAACAGCCTACTTAGCTGATATGGTTAGGACTCAAGGATCTAGATGCCCCAACCAAGGTCTGCTCAGTTCCCAGGCTTGATATGTAACAAGTGAGCCTACGCATGTCTAGTTATCTTATTCGTATAGACCACAGTTTTTCAGTGGTGACACCATGGACATCTGGGTCAGGAAAGCTCTTTATTGTGGGTGGCTGTTCTGTGCATACTACACATCATCTCTGACTTCTTCCCACCAGAGAAGCCAGTGGTGACTTCCCTCAGATTGTCAAAACTGAAGATGTTTCTGCATGTGGGTGAGTGCTGTTTTCTCTCACTTATATTAATGTTGAGAAGATGATGATAATTTGAAATCATTTGCTGAGTAAATCAATACAAAAGCTAAACCCCCAAAGAGAAGCTAGTTGATGAAACTTGTAAAGATGTAGGAAGAGAAATGAGAGAACTACAGAAATATAAAAAATAAACTATTTATTAATGGGTTATGTTGTACTTGAAAAATAAATAAAAATATTTTGAGATAGCATACAGTAACAGTAAATTCAAATGTATGTAAAAAATAAAAAGAACATTTTCCCCTGCTACCTATAGGAAACAGACTTGGTAGCTGCTATTATAAATGAAAAGGAAAATTGTCATGCACAAAGTTCATGTTTTCATGATTGATGGGCATTTCCTTTTGAAAACATGCCTATTTATAATCACAAATAAAATTCATGTTGTCTTATGAACAACAGACTGTGAGTCTTATGGCTTTGCCTCCCAAGAGTTAAATAACACCCTAATTCCTCTTGACAGTAAGGCTAAGCTACTGTTCTACTGTGATAGACAATCCTCTACACAAGGCGGTGGGACTGGAGGAGCAACAAGGAGGCAGGAACATCCATCTTTCTAAGCAATTCATGAACGGAGCCTTAAATCCTTAATGCACTAGATGGTGATCTGTGTGCTAATGCGTACTTGATTGAAGTTGCTTTCAAATGCTAAGTTAAAATGTGCAGGTGGCTTGAGCAGGTGCACAGAATTCTGCGAATAAACAGAAGATGTCAAACCTGAGGCAAAGCTTACTTTGCTGCATTATAGAAATTTCACAGACCTTAGAATGTACATGAAATATTGCATTGGGGGGGGGGGGGCTATTCATCCAATGTCTCTTCAAACTCCACAAATCAAGAAAACAATGTACTAGTTTAAATTTGTGCCATGAGGTTTTCCTTTCTTAAACATTTAAATGAAATATAATGATAATTTCCCCTCTATTAGAATATCGTTGTATTTATGTAAGTGGTCTGAAAAATGCTCTGTCTTTTTGAAAACTCCAAAAAAAATCTATAGACATACAGAAATCATATCATGGTGTATTTTTCCTGCAACACTTATGAGCACAGTTGGAGATCCAGTGTCACAATGAAAAATTGCTGTTAATTTTCAGCTTATGGCAGTGAAGAGCTGGGAGCTCAGGCTGCCCTGGGAATTAGCTTGTACATGATACAGAAATCTGTTATTTAAGGTGTAGCAAGACTTGAAGTAGCCTTAATATTACAATAGAAGACTTACTAGCAGAGGAGTATATTCCTTTGGAGTGGTGACATTTTCTAGGAAACAATTCCATATAGGAGGTACCACAGGAAGTCAGATGTATCTTCCATAGAGTCCCAATAATATTTGGCTAGTATGTCATTTGATAATATATTTCTTATAAAATGCTTTAGCACTGTTACATACTCTTATGATGTTTATTAAATTATCATCATGATAGCCACAGCTAGTGACATTATGCTCTGTCTACTGAGGAGTTAACTCACTGTTGTGTCTTGGGAACTATAATTTAAATAGGGGTACTATGTTAGGTATCTTCTCGGTGCTGTGAAAATATACTTGAATAAGAAACTTAGGGAAGAAGCCTAGAGACTCATTTTGTCTCCCAGCTTTAGAGAGATTTCAGTCCATTATGTCAGGGAAGGCATGGGGGAGGCGCTCAGTAATGGCATGTAGCAAAGCTCTTCCCATGGATACAGAGCAACAAGCAGAGTGTGACTGACACGAGCCTAGCTATAATCATGCAAGACTGGCCATTAATGACTGACTTCCACCAGTGATGCCTCACCTTGTCAGGGTCCTACAAGTCCTCTAAAATAACACTATTAGCTGTGGACCAAGCATTCAAAGCATGGGTCTATGGGACACTTTTAAGATTCAAAGTATAGTAAGTACTTTTTATTGTTATTTTAATTTCATTCCTACAGTCTATGTTGATATCTACTGAACACATTTTATTTTAAATGTTAAAATTACATTTATCTAATGTTTTTGGAAGAAGATTATTATATGAAAGCAGAGAAATCCCTTTTCACAATGTAGATGTGAGTTTCCTGTTTGCTAATATATATGTCCCTGACTGTGCCTAACTATCACTATATTGGAAGAGTTAATCAGGGTACATCCAAAGAAAGATCACAAGCGAACTTCAGAGTGTTCCATACTTTCTGCTTTCAAGGTTGAAGTAAAATTTTACTTTGTTCCTCTTTTATGCTCTTGATACAGTCCCTCAAAGGAATGAGAACCCATGACAACTCCCTAAATCAAGCAACAGGTCCCACATTTTACAAATGAACCTGAAAAGAAATGTCAAATTACTACTAAGCAACTCAAACTTTCTTCTGTCTTTAACCCTGCATGAATTAGCACACAGTAAATTAGTTACAGCAATCCATCAACCTCTGAAGAGTCATGCTGAACCCCCAGAAATGCTTCTCCCAATTTGGATTAAGGTGCCTTTGTCCTTTCATGAAATCTGATAATTAACACAGGTGTTTATGCACAAGTATATATCTGCAGATTACAGAGGAAAGAAATTGTGTTCACAATCACACTGTCATAATTCATATGCACCAAAATGATCTGCTTTAGAAATGGAGATAGGGACTTGGAAACAAAACTCACTCCTTTACCATGCATGCTAAGCATAAGTTGGCTTTGAAAATTTAAGTTAACAAATTGTGACAAAGCATGAATCTCACAATTTTTAACAGTAATTTATGAATAGATGTCTTTTCTTCTCTGAAGATTCAAGTAGTAATAGTTGGTTGTCAAGTCCCAGTCTTGTTACCAAGGCTAGTCATTATAAGAGAAATTACTGGCTTTCTTGAATCAGTAGAGAAAGCAGATGATTTCTTTTATCTCATCCCATCTCTCATGTTAAATCTCAGAACTACTATTTCTTTAGTTTAGTTTGGTATTAAACGGTAGAGGAAGCAGTCTATGGAAATGTTCTTGATTGCCTCAGAGTTTGATAACTATATCAGAAAGTGTTGAAGACCATAGTTTTTCATGGAATTGGATTTGCTTAAGATTCTCATGCCTTCATCCATGTAGTACATGTTATTAATTTAAAATAGGATTGATTTGAAGGACATCACAACAGAAGTTACTGTCTGATGGGAGGCCCATTCATTCTACCTCTATTTGTTATTTTATAAATATAAAATAACCAGTAAAATAATATTTCATTTTACTTTGTCCTGTGCTTTTAGGAGCCAAGCTTGGCATAAAGGACACAGCTCAAAGGTCTTTGATCATTAAGTCATTCATGTTTTTACTGATAGTCTTGCAGTAGGTCTCATCTAGTGCCATCAGAATCATCAAGGATCCTTGAATGCAATGTTTGATCTATGAAAATTTGAATGATCTGATACTAAATCTTTTTACTTTCTTGTTAGTATACAAGGGATTTCAGTATCCAGAGCCAAAATATGTGTTTTTTGCCAAGGAATCCATAGTCATCTACAAAAGTACTTGTAGTTTTGTATTGTTTATATATGACTTCACTTTGAAACATGATTGGTTGTTAGGGTAATATAATATCAACCTTTTTACAACTTAATACTTTTAATGCAATGGCTTATAATTTTAACTTGCATCAGTCACCAAAAGAATTTATTTTATCTAGCTTTCAGAGCCGCTTCCCACCCTCTACAGTTTCTGCTACAGTAGGTCTCGGGTTCTAAGCCTGTATTTCTAACAAGTCCCCAGGGTGATGCTATTGAAGATACTGAGCCAACTCTGATCTTGAGAACCACTGTCCCTCATTACCTACTAAAAAGCACCACAGTGACGGGGTTGGGGATTTAGCTCAGTGGTAGAGCGCTAGCAAGTGCAAGGCCCTGGGTTCGGTCCACAGCTCTGGGGGAAAAAAAAGCACCACAGTGGCTTGAAATACTGAAATAATGACCCAGCAATTTTCTTTGAGCAGAAGACATTGATAACCCTAGCAGAAGCCCTGATCTCCTTACTTATCAGTTTGAGTTGCACTTACGCATTTCATGCAAGTTTTTTCTTTGCTTGGCTTCTTCCTTGTGCTACAGTCCTTGAACAAAAGAACTTTGTTTTGTTCATATGCTGTCACAGAATATATTGGATTTCAGTAAAATATGGTTCATAGTTATACAAAATGATAGCAACTTTCTCTCTTACACTTTATTATACAACATTATGTCATTTGGTGATGTTGTTTGAAGTTGGAATGATCTTAGAATGTTTGATACAGAACCATAAAAGTACAAGAAAAAATGCTGAGTTCAGATTTACATATTCAGCACCTCAGAGGAACCAAAGAAATTCTTCTTAATCCAACTACAATATGAAGGAAATTAACTAAAAAATTTAAGTTGGAGATCAATTTTAACAAAATGAAGAATTTGGTGAAATCAAACTTCACTGTAGACTCCAAGCCACACATGGCTTCATTTGCTGTTCCAATGTCTGCTCATGTAGACAAGGTCCCAGATGTCTGTCTACAGAAATGATTCTAGGCTGGGTGGTGGTGCATGCCTTTAATCCCAGCACTAGGGAGTCAGAGCCAGGCAGATTTCTGTGAGTTCAAGGCCAGCCTGGTCTACAGAGCAATATCCAGGACAGGCAACAAAACTACACTGAGAAACCCTGTCTCAAAAAAAAAAAAAGAAAGAAAAAGAAACAAAGAAACAAAAAAAGAAAGAAATTATTCTAGATAAACCATCCCTGTGAACTGAGAAGGCAAATCAAATAAACCTGGAAAGGAAATCTCCAATTATTTGCAATGAAATGACTGGTTTCCTACATGAATTGTTTATAAGCCTAGGAAAACATGGAGTTAAATACAAAAATGAAGAAATGACTGAACTGAATTCGTAATTCCATTAGTTATGACAGAATAATCTGTTATTTTGATATTTTAGATGTACAATATTTGAGAATGTATCCTCTGAAGTGTTTCAGTTTAAATACGTGAGTGAATGATGAATTTAAGTTGCTAGATTTATTTGAAAGTTGAGACTGTGATTTATCAAAGAGTAGTAAAATATTGAAAGTAATATAAGATTCGTCATATCTGTAAACTTTATATAATCATTCTGTAACTGTAATTTAACAACTCAGACAAATTGTATTTGCTAATCAAAAACCTGAAATATGAACAAATGAAACAAAACTTGAAATTTATAAGGGCCACTCAAAATTTTTAAGACAAACAAATCGAGTTTTAAGTGTTCTTTCTCAGTAGCTATTATTAAAAAATACATATTATTACATGCAAATTGAATTACCTAGATTAAGGAAGAAGCAGGTTTATGAGTGGGTACCTTTATGAATTTAATGTTAAATTTGAAAACTAGAAGTAATTACCAAACAATAATTTGTGTGTAAAAACTACTCATTAGGAGAACCAAATATCTCATATTACAGAAGAAAAGTCACAGTTGTACAGGAGTGGATACACAGAGTGAGTCTACTATGGGAAATGACTGAGCCCATTGTAGAAAAATTTAGAATATTGTACATTGGCCATTGTGATACCAATCAAATGGGAAATCAGAGTTTTGGTAAAATGACAGTTTTTCTGCAAAACATGTGGTATTAAATATGCCGTGGCCCTTATTATGCAGAATATGGACAGTGTTACATTTCTAAAGTCAAATGACAACAAAGAATATGTGGGTAATTTTTTTTTTTACTTGCTTACCATTCTTCTTTTCCCTTCCTGGGAGTTGAAGTTTGGGCCTCATGCTTGCAAGCCCTGAGCTATGGCCCCAGTACTCCTCTGGTTCAAGAGTCACTAAACAGCGTGCTGCTGGAAAGCCATAATTGTTCTGATATGATTTCCCTAAATAATCCTTATAGACCTTATCAACTGTAGAAAGAAAACCTCAGTTTCAGAAACTCTTCCATTCATACATGGACATGCCTTCTTAATTATCTCTATCCTCTATGAAATGTCACTATGAGACTTACATGAATTTTCCCCTTCTTCAAGGACACTCTAATTCCATTCTATCTCCACAAAACTGTTGTCAGTTGAAATTTTAAATTAGAACTTGCATTCTACCAACAACAGATGTGTTTGTCACTATTTTTTTTTTCCGAGACAGGGTTTCTCCATGTAATTTTGGTACCTGTCCTGGATCTCGCTCTATAGACCAGGCTGGCCTTGAACTCACAGAGATCTGCCTGCCTCTGCCTCCCAAGTGCTGGGATTAAAGGAGTGTGCCACCATTGCCCGACTGTTGCTATTATTTTTAACACAGATATTCTCCCTAAACCAAACACTCACAGTCCTAAATTTTATAACGGCTAACAAATAGCTTAAAAGAGTTTAAGGTTTTCTATTCCTTAGTCAGATGTAAAGGCAATGCATGGAATCTTAGCACTATGGAAGTAGATGTAGAAACATCATGGGTTAGAGGCCAGCTTGGGCAATATAATGAGACTCTCAAAACCCCTTCCCAACTTCCATCTTAGAAGCTCTATACTTGTTAAAAGAAACAAGCCAACAAATTATCAAGAATATCTTCTTTAATATAGATAACTATTGGTAAATATATACTATTCAACATTTATAAAAGAATATTTTATGTTCTCATTTATGAAATGTTTTGAAATTCAAAGAATTCATACATTATAAATTTGTGTGTATGTGGTGTTTGCCTATATTCCCAACACTTGGAAATCTGAAACAAGATAGTGAGTTCAAAGATAGTTTGTGGTATATAAATGAGACACTGCCTCAAATATTAACAACAAAAACAAAAATCTCACATACATATATAATGTATATACATATGAGATTTATATTACATACACAAATAACACTTTCATCAACCTCTGCAATATGTCTACCAAGTAGATATTTTTAATTTGTCATGAGGATAAAAAAATAACTCATTATAGCACTTGCTGTGACCCTGTTAATTCCTCAAGAATTCTCAATACTCTTAATTTCTCAGTGTCTGCAACTGTAGCATACACAAGTGGAGAACTAATACATACTTGCCAAGCTGAATTAGCAGATGCCACATAGCTGGCTATTATAAAACCTGCTCACTTGAATATTTTTTACTGTTTTAAATTTCATCACTTTTGTCTTTTAACTTTGAGGCAGAGATCCAAATAATGATCCTTAAGAACAATCCATGCAAGCACTCATTCACTCCCAATCTGAACACAAGAGCTGAAATGTCAAATTCGGGTACAGTCATTCACTTTAAATCAAGTATCCTGTGCAGTCAAAGACCATATTTTACAAGCTACAAACAGTATAAATGAGATGTCTCTGCCTACACAAAAATTGTAGCCTATAAAGAGGAAAGATAAGGTAGATGTAACTATAACAATCCAAGTGTACCCAGTGAACTAAATTAACTAGTATTGAAGCAGGTAGAAAGGTGCTAAGGACGAAACACACACGAATAGCGTTAGAACCTGACGGGCTGGCAAACACTGCAGTAGCAAAAAGCACTAAATCCAATGACTTAGAACAACCAACTCTTTCTTGCTCATGCTTCATGCTAGGTAGGGGCAATTCTGAGCTCCTCACATTCTTTTCACTCTGAGATCAGTCATGATATTGACCATTATTGATTTTCAAGGCAGGAAAAAAAAAGAATTAGAAAGTCACCATCAACCATGACATGTCCTTTCCATTGTGATCAGGAATAGTGACAAGGTTATAACTCAGCACAAGAGGGTCAGGAAATGCACTGCTATCACATTCACAGAAATTACAGCACTATCTAATCATTTGTGCTAGTAATTAACATGGTATATAAAAAAGAAAACTCTGGCTCGGGTTAATGTAACATTATAGAGCAGAAAGCACTGGCCCATTGCTCACGGTCCAATTTTTTTTTTTCTAGACAGGGTTTTTCTATGTAGCTTTGACTGTCCTGGAAGTTGGACTGGCCTCGAACTCACAGAGATCCACTTGCCTCTGTCTTCCATGTGCTGGGATTAAAGGCATGTGCCTCCACCACCCAGCCCAATTTTTTAAACTAGAGATACTGCTAATATATAATCTTGGGGCTGCAGAGAAGGCTTAGTGATTAAGAGCACTGACTGCTCTTCCAGAGGACCCAGGTTTGGTACCTAGCACCCACATAGCAGCTTATAACCATCTATAACTCTAGTTTCTGGCCAACTGAAACCATACTCTGGACTCCATTGACATTGCATGGACATAATGCAAAGATCCATACAAATAAAAATAAAATAAAATAAATATGTCTCTTATTTTTCCTGAAAAAAAAATGTGCCATCTTGTTCTAGTGTGCCAGAAGGAGAGAGAGAGAGTGAGAGAGAGAAGAAGAAGAAGAAGAAGAAGAAGAAGAAGAAGAAGAAGAAGAAGAAGAAGAAGAAGAAGAAGAAGAAGAAAGAGGAGGAGGAAGAGGAGGAGGG
Organism: Peromyscus californicus insignis; assembly: GCF_007827085.1. NCBI lineage: Eukaryota > Metazoa > Chordata > Mammalia > Rodentia > Cricetidae > Peromyscus > Peromyscus californicus. The sequence goes on from NW_026294573.1 coordinate 148,909,481, forward strand.
AGGGAGGGAAGAAGGAAGGAAAGAAAAGAAAGAAAAAGAGAAAAAAGAAGGAAGAAAGACAGAGATGGACAAAAGAAGGAAATAAAGACAGATGGAAAAAAGAAAGAAAGAAAGGAAGGAAGAAAGAAAGAAAGAAAGGAAGGAAGGAAGGAAGGAAGGAAGGAAGGAAGGAAGGAAGGAAGGAAGGAAGGAAGAAAGAAAGAAAGAAAGAAAGAAAGAAAGAAAGAAAGAAAGAAAGAAAGAGAAAAAGAAAGAAAGAAAGAAAAAGAAAGGGAAAGAAAGTAAGTTAGTTCTATGAGTTTCAAATGCAGAAGAGTTACACGTATCAGGATCTGGGGAAACCTCAGATTATGACTCAGATTCCCCACTACAACCTTGTGTTGACTGTACCATTTCCTCTTAGCCTTTTTACTCATTGCATTAAAGAACTCCAGCTGGCTTTGTGTCCTCCCGCAGTCATAAATATGCAACGCAGCTCAGTTGTTATTTAGAGATAATAGTTAGTACAGCCTGAAAGTAATGGCCAGTAATCGGGCCACCTCTAAGGGAAGACAGGAAGTTTACAGGCAGCACAGCAGCTCCTACAGCAGCAACAGGACCTATCTATGCCAGAGCAAGGGCTGAGAGCCTCAGAACAGAGAGCAGACAGGCTTTGATGGACACTGCTAGAAAAAAAAAACACTTGATGCATCTTCGCTGATAATGATCAGAGGGAGAGTAGCCTGTGTAGTATATATGTGAGCAGTCGCTTGTAACTGTGGAATCCGTATCCCAAGCGATAATAAACATCAGATATTTTTGTAGAATGGCTTTGCTATCCCACACACTATAGATCTAACAGTGTTTGATTTGTCTTTGTTTTATGTCTCAGAAACTGATAAATTGCTTGATTTTGGAAATTGTTCTACACCACCAAAAATAAAAAATAAAGCTTGCATACAAGACTAGCAACAGAAATTCAAACAGAATGGATATATTTATTATACAAATGAACAGATACATAAAAATCAGCAAGGATTGTGTTGAATATTTTTCTGTTACTGACTTTCCTCAAAAATCTTTTCTTCCAGACTGCCAAGGGTATAACACCAGCCTATTTCTCGCCCTGATAAATTTTCAAGACTTTAACTCTGGACTCTTCAGGATATATGGACTCTCTGATTGCTGATTATAATTCACTCTAATACATAAATGCACATGACTATGACAGCTCAAAACCTCTGCAGTCTCCAGCATGTTGATTTTACTACTTTATATATTTAATTTTCTTTTAAAAACGTATCGTATTTCTGTGAACATTCATTTGCTTTTCAAATTATGGCTGCCTAGCTAAGGCTTGTGTACCAGGTGCCATGTAAAAGCATGTTAAAAGTAGATAAAAGCAATTTATCCTGCCCTCTAATTAGAGATGTCTCATCTTCACCACTGACAATAGCAGAATGCAGCTGTGGCAGTGGGGAGATAATAGGAGTGGGAACAGGGACAGGGAGAAATTAAAGATGTGCTGGCTGATGCAGAGTGTCACCTCTCCATTGCTCAGCCTGGGTGGGCTTCAGGGTGAATGGGGACTTGGAGAATTTCCCCTTTCCTGGCTCAGAGCATTTATTTTACATGAATAACACAGCTTTTTATTTTATGTTTTTAAAGGGGAATACATAGGGTAGGAGAGCAGGTTATAGGTGGAACATTCTAAATGACTCACCATATGGAATATGTTACTGCCTAACACTTTAGCTCACCTACATTCAACACCTGTTGGGTGCTCATGACTGTGCTTAATGTAACAAGTTTTTAGAACAAGGTAGAGAAGGCTCTGCATTTAGAAAGGTTATTTTTATACTTTAAGCTATTTATTGTCTGAGTATGCTTGAATATAATATGTTTTTATGAAATTCACCCCCAGTCTCTTACCTCTAATTCCTCTCCTAGGCCCCCACCACCACTTTTCTTTCCAAACATAGATGTTTTATTAAGATTATTTAATTTTTAATTATATTTCTGTGAGTACCCACATCTATGTGTGTATCCTGTTTGTGTGTGTCTAGTACCCATGGATGCCAGAAGAAGGTGTTGGATTCCATGGAACTAGAGTTACAGGGGATTTTAAGCAACCATGTAGGCACTGAGAATAGAATCCAGGTTCTCTATGAAAACAAGAGCTCTTCACCTGCTGAGCCATCTCTCTAGCCCCAAGTGCTCTGTTTTTAACCCACTGTGTCTATTAGGTGCTACCTGCATATGCATAGGCCTAGAGAGCAATCTACTGGTGTATGGGTAGCCTCTCAGGAACAATATCCCTTCAGAAAGTTGATTTTTCCCGTCCTAGATGTCATTAATTGCCAGTAGTTATTCAGTGAGGGATGGAACTTCATGGGTCCCTCCTCCATCATGCTAGGATTTTAGCTTGTTTGGTTATGTCTGGGTTTCATCCATGCAGTCACAGCGGCTGTGAGTTCCTGTGTGCAATAGCACACATGTTTGACATGTGTCCTGGTTGACAAATGCCCGCTGCCTCTGGCTCTTACCATCTTTCCTCCCTTTCTTCCACTATGCTCTCTTCACCTTGGGGGTGGATATCGATGCCCCATGTAGAGCTGAATACTCCATGGTCTTATTCTCTACACACTTACCAGTTGTGAGCCTCTGTATTGATATCAGTTGAAAAATTAAGTTTCTCTGATGGGGGTTGAGAGACACACTAATCTTTGGGTATAAAAATAAGAACTTAGGGGCACTCTATTACTGTGTGTGGTTTTTCAGAGTAATAGTATTTGGTTCCTGTCTAGGGCCTCTGACCTGCCCATCTTTGGATTTGGGGAACAGTTAACAGTATCAGGCACACGTTCTCTCTTGTGGAGCAGGCTTTAAAGACAACTGAAAGTGAGTAGTTACTCCTGTAACATCTGCGCCACTATTGTACCAGTGCGCATACCTTGTCATGGTAGTCGTCCTTCTAACTCCCACAGTTCACACAGAGTAAGATCGTGGATGACTTTCCTCCGCTGCTAGCATACATAGGCTCTTCCAGCACTGTGAAAGCAAACAGGTAGGATTGAAGCTTCTCAGTCAGTACCAGTTTGATTTCTCCATGTTCTATGGCTTAAGAATGTGGTGTCTTTAGCAATAAGGTCTAACCATCAAGTTGGTAACTAAGGACAAGGACAATAGCCTGCAATATCTGGAGTGATGTGTGTGGGACCCCACCTACCAACAGCTCAAAAAGAGATAGCCTGGTCCCAGGACTCGGGTTTTGTTTGATAGCTGCACTGTCAGGAATTGTCCCTCCCCTTGTTGCCATTTAAAGTTACATTGTGTGTGTGCATACACATGGTGTGTGTGTATGTGTGTGTGTGTGTGTGTGTGTGTGTGTGTGTGTGTGTGTGTGTGTGTGTGTTAGGATGTTTTTACAACAGTAGGTCTCTATTTGGCTTCTCAAAGGTATTTATTGTAATTTATTCCTCCACATATTCCCTCCTCCTCTCCTGGATTTCCAATCCCCACCCTCTTTAACCCTCCATGTTCTATTATCTCTCATTCCCCTCTCATACCACCTGTTTTTTCACCCCCTTCCCTTGAAAGCTGCCTCCTATGGTTCCTAGAGCAGCTCCGATGCCTTGTGATCATTTTTCATGCGCAGAGGAAAGATAAAACTAAAGAGTGGCCATTTTGTATTCTACTTGTTCTGAATATGCTTAATGAGAATGAATAAGTGTAGAGAAAATGTTAATGAAGGGGTCAGCTTGAATGGTAGACACAGAAGCAAGGATCATTCCTGAGAAAATACTAGGATTAGAGCTATTACACAGAAGATATGATACAAACAGTTGAGATAAATATGTTTTCTTGCTGAGGGGCAAATGCCATGGACAAAACACCTTCAAGTGCTTCTAGTAGACCAAAGCAACATGGGAAATTTAATATTAGGTCACATGTAGCAATGTGATTTAACTGGCATTATTTTAATAAAAAAACTATCCCAGTAAATATATATTCTGATTTTATTAGTGTTAAAAATACTAGAGCTTACGTGAAGAGGAAGGCAAATTTAAGTGGACATTTTTGGATGCTGATTGGTATTAGAAAGTATGCTATAGGTGAGCAGGATGGGAAGACTACAGGGTGTAGTACTCAGGTCTTAGCAATTGCGATGGTTGTGGAAATTTACCACACAAAATAGTGATATTAAAGAGATAAGTACAAAATACAGCTTATGTGAGAAATTAACGGCACTGGTGCTTCATACTTTAAACAGCATACGTGGAGAGTTGAAATGCAGAGATGGAAAGAAAGATGTGGAACTCTCAAGACTGTGCATGTAGATTTGGGATGTGTTTGGCTAGCTGTAGCAGGGGGATCACGGCAGTGAATGAATGCTTTATGAATAAGATGAGAAATACAGAAATAGAGAAGGAAGAGAAGGACCATAGGGGAAATATAGGATGCTGAAAGAAATGAGAAGTTGAAATCAAGTGTGAGTAACCTCCAGGGCTAGTTACCAAAGAAGCCCTAATGGACATAGCAACCTGAAGAAAATGTTTGTAGAGAAAGCAATGGAGAAATTATTTTCCTAGGAGCAGAGGGTTGGTAAATTCAGTCAGTGGGATGGTAATAATAAAAAGAAGTGAGGACTGGCAACAGAATATTTCCTTGTTAACCATGGGGAGCATAGCCTGTTAGAGGCATTACCAAGTCAATAGTTGATACAAAACTTGGGAAAATGTGTAAAAAATGTGAAAAACTTTGTAAAAATACATTTTTAGCAGAAATTAGCTGTACATGGATGAAATGAAGAAGGGTGGGATAAAATGGGATAGAAGTGGGATATATGGGCACATATTACCTATTTATGATTCTATAACCTTGGGAAATGCACAACTAGTTTTTTCCTTTTTATTTTATTTATTTAGTTTTGGTGGGGGAAGAAATATGTTAGTCCAAAGATAGCATCTGCACTATCTCAGAAAATAATTTTTCTCATAATAGCATGTGACTTTATATTGCTTTTGCTTGGTATCCAGAAAACATTACTAGGATGCAATGTGATATACAAAATGAGCTATGCAGCTTTGCATAATAACTTTGCATTTCTGAAGGCATCCAAGAGGAAGAGGGATGGAGGCAAATAATTGAAAGACTAGACTCTAGTGATGGACTTGAGAATGCCCCAGTGGAAGGCAGTTGTGGAAGCAGCAGGGGAACCAACTACTGGGGCTTTCCCCCTGACATGGGCAAGAGGAACACTGAATATTCACCAGGACCATGGTCTGAATGCATACAACACTTAAATAAATCAAGTTCTCCTAAAGTTCGTAACTCTTTCCATTTCTCCATTGACTGTTAAAGTAATCAAGAATAGGGATTTCTTTTACAGCTGGGTTAGAAAGAGGAGAGTTATAAGAATAGCTAAAATCTTTCAGATATACAGCTTTAGAGGAAATACAGAAAATGAATGTCTTCACAAATGTCATTCTGACTAACTGCCATAACCTGAACCCCCCAGAGGTATTGGGATGCAGATTTTGTGATGGAATTTTACTTAAATCCTGAAAGGTAAATCAACTCCAAATACTGACTGCCTTGCTCTTAATCACAGGCTATATTTGGAATGCATATGGGGTATAGATGTATATATTTTTCAATGGTAGTAACAATAGATCTACTGTTTCTTGATTGTTAATTACTATGCTAATATCAAACCCTAAGAAATTAGTATCCAGATTTAACTTTGAGCATATACATTTAAAATTGTTGCTAGATTACATCATTCAAAACATGCACATCAAAGCAAAGTATTGATTCTTCCCGTCTCTTATGACCACACACAAAATAGCCAGAAATAATTGATTCCAAAAACATTGTTAAACTCATCAGGGACATATTTTAATTACATAAGTTTAGAGTCAATGGGAAGTTGTAAACGTTATTTGTAATGAGACATAAATATGTATCTTTTTTTAAAAAGAAAATAAGTCACAATCCAAATAACTCAATGTGTAGAACTTGCAAAGTGTATGCTGTAGTAGGAAAATTAAAATAATGGACATATCCATATTAGATGTCACACAGGAACAAGGAATTGTGTCCAATAGAATTAGTAAGAAAGAGCAACTATGCTGGACATCTTCCCACTGCAAGTTGTGTTGACTCCTTCTCTTTAGGTATAGAAAACCAGCATCTGGGCTCTGATTTAGAATTCTTCTCACTTTGAGGAAAGTGGAGCTGTTTTAAAATGGCCACGTGTAACTCCGTCGATTTCCCAGGGCTTGATTGCACTTGCCCTAGCTAACAAGTAAGACATAATCACATATTTTATTATAGCTTCTTAACATCAGAAAACATCTTTAATTTTCTGAAATTCATCTCCAAAATTTCCCTTGGATGATTCCATGTGACAAAAGCAGCTATTTTTTTTTTTCCACTTCTTAACCCAGACCACATAAATGATTCCGGTTCAAATCATATCCTTCAAGAAATAGGTACTCACTGAATGATTCACCGAATGATTTACTGTATCATTTACTGTATGAGAGCTTGGGAACTCTCAAGACAGATGTTTCTTCCTGGAACTTACATAATGAGAGAGGCAATTTTAATATATAACTTCCCAGTAAACTATTATACAAAACAGAAGTGAGGTTATCAATCAGTTGAACTCAACCTGGCCTACCTACAACCCCTACATGTTCTGAAACATATTGAAATATGTACTTTTAAAATTTATAACATGAGGCTATCTAAATTATTATGTAAACACTAAAGGTAAATTTTAACACTGGCCATTGACAGGAGTTTACAGTGGCATTTTAGCCATTTAAATGAACTTGTTTTCATCAGCAATGCCAGCTATTGCTCACTGAAATAGAATCCATTATGACCTGTGGCTTAGCAAGATGCCTGGTGGTAACAGGACTAAATCAGTGGGAAAATGAAAAAAAAATCAGGAGTAATAATTTCACACTGAAAGAAAGTAAAACTATTTTGTGTTGCAGGTAATAAGACAGAATCAGTGACAGTAGAAACAGGCATTCTGTAAGCCAGCCCATCGGACTTGCATGATGTCATGATTAAAGGGAAAGGGGATTTTGAGTATTAAACATGTGAGCCAAAGAGAAAGCATTCAGTAAAAACAGGTCTGCAGAGGTGAGCAGAGACTTCCGGAAAACACCAATGTAACCAGTGTTGTAAGGCAATTACTGGCAGCTAAGAAGTCCATGCTACCCGTAAAGCACCACATCCGGGTGTAGGGATCATAACTCGAGAAGTCAAGTTTAACACACTGAAAAGAGAAATCAAACCTGGGAGCAGAAGACAAGGAGTGGGGCTTGGGCTTCAGAGCATGCGCAAGGTTCCCTTCCTCCGCTCTGTCCTCCTTCAGATCTACAGAAATGACTCTCTTATTTATTTATTATTTGTTTATTTATTTATTTGTTTGTTTGTTTGAGACATAATTTCTCTGTGTAATAGCCCTGGCTGTCCTGGAACTCACTTTGTAGACCAGGCTGGTCTTGAACTCACTGAGACCCAGCTGCCTCTGCCTCCCGAGTGCTGGGATTAAAGGAGTGTAAAAGGCATGTGCCTCCATCACCTGATCTCTGTCCTTTTTCTACTTTTACCCCTTACACACGTGTGTGTGCATGCATACTTGCACAATAAATAATTTTTAATGTAGATTCAGTACATGAGAGAAAGCATAGTATTGTTCTTTCCGAGTGTGGTTTATTTTACTTAACGTAGTAATTTCCATTTTCTTGCAAATGCCATGATTTCGTTTTTAATCTTTGAGTGAATAAAATTTTCTGTGTAAATACATTTTCTTTCTTTTTATAGATTAAGACTGTAATAAGTATACAATGTGTTTTCATGAAGTTCACCCCATTGCATCCTTCCTTCACTCTTCCCTCCCAATCTTATGTTCTCTCTCTCTCTCTCTCTCCCTCTCTCTCTCTCTCTCTCTCTCTCTCTCTCTCTCTCTCTCTCTCTCTCTCTCTCTCTCTCCCTCTCTCTCTCTCTCTCTCTCCCCTGTCCCTCTCCTTTCCTCCCTCCCTCCCTCCCTCCCTCCCTCCCTCCCTCCCTCCCTCCCTCTCTCTCTCTCTCTCTCTCTCTCTCTCTCTCTCTCTCTCTCCCTCTCCTCTCCCTCTCCTTTCCTCCCTCCCTCCCTCCCCCCCCCCCCCCTCTCTCTCTCTCTCCTGCCCCATGCTACGTGGAATCTACTTAGTGCTTCAAATACGTGCATTGGTGCAGAAACCTCTACTGGAGTGCAGGCAGTCTCTCAGGTGACTCATTCCTGAATAAAACTGATTCTTTCCCCAACAGCCATCAGTTGACAGTAGCTCTTTAGGCAGGGTTAGAATTTCCCGACCATCCCTCAACTCTATACAGGGATTTATGTTTGGCTTGATATTGGGCAGGTTTTGTGCATGTAATCACAGCAAATGCCAGTTCATATGTGCAACTACCCAGTTGTGTCTGAATAACACCGTTTTGCTGTAGTCATCCACCACTGCAGGCTCTTACAATCTTTCTGACCCCTGTTCAGCAATGATCCTTGAGCCTTGGGAAGAGCGGGTGTGATATACAAGCCCCATTTAAGGATGGGCACTATACAATCCCTTGTTCTCTCTGTGCTGACCACTTATGAGTCTCTGTGTGTTTCTTTTTTATCCACTCATCTATTGATAGGCATCTAGGCTGGTTGCATTCCATAACTATTATAACAGTGAATCAATAAGTGCGAATATGCATATATCTGTGTGTTACACCAATTTACAAATCCTTTCGTAGATCACCCGGAGTAGAATAATAGCTATATGCTAGTTCTACTTTTAGGTTTTGAGGAAACTTCATAATGGTTCTAGTGACTGCACTGTATAAGAATTCTTTCTCCTCATCTTCAACAGTATTTCTTGTGCTTCCTAATGACAGCCATTCTGATTAGAATGAGACAGAATCTCAAATCAGTTTTTAATTTGCATTTCTCTGATAGCTAAGGATTTTTTAACACTTCTTCAAATACTTACTAGCTATTTTATTTAGTCTTCTGAGAACTGTCCCTATAATTCATTAGTCCACTTATTAACAGGACAGTATCTTAATGTAGATGAAGGAAAAGGAAAGAACAATGGCATACAAGTGACATGAAAGCAGAAGGCATTACTGTTTAGTGGAGTAGAGGAGATCAGCAAGAGATGGGGAGAAAAATGTGCAGGACAAGAGGAAAGAAAGATAAATAAGAAGCATGTATAATGCCTTATATGAATGAAAATAATAATGAAACTCAATATTTTGTATGGTAACTTAAAAATATATAAGGAATTACTGTTACACACAGAGAAAGAGAGAACACATTCTTGGGGAGAATGGTCCCTGTAACTTTAGCAAATGGAGCCTGGAAACGTTCTCAGGAATTTGTCCTATTATTGCAAAAGTGTTAAAAAGAAGTTTAGATCTTAGGACTATTGGTCCACTGGAGCTAGTATTCCCAAAGGAAACTTCCATGTAGAATAGCTTGCTTCTTAACCCACCTGTGTATCATGAAGCATTCCTATGAGCCACTCAGCCTTAGACACTGCACAGCAGGATGCCTAGGGAGCAGTGCATGAATAGATACCAGCAATTTGCATGTCTGCTGGGATTGCTGAAATTCAAGCTGGGTAACTGTCACACTATGGCAGTGAAAAGGACCTGTGTTTTGGAGTGGGACAGAATCATCATTCTCTCGTAATTGACCATGTCACCTTGATCCCTACATTCAGCCTGTCTGAGACACGTGGACAATGAGAAATACATTTGCAAAGTGCCTTTAAGTGTCTGACTCATGTAGCTGACCAAGGTGTGTCAGTTTCATTTGCTTCTTGAGAATTCAAAATGAAACTCTGGAACAAATTTTAAAGAACTGGATTTTAGCAGGGCCAAATCATTTCCAGTTTTTTTCTTTCAATAAAGTATCTGAGAACTGAACAAGAAACAATTCTTTTCTCTCAAGGTTGAATAGATCATTAAACCCGTGCCAAGTTTCTCCTTATTGCCTTCTGTCTGTATACAGATAGGGCACATGTATCCCAGAGTTACTTCAAACTCAGTATATCCAAAATAAAACAGTATTTGCCAACCAAGGACATTTTTAAGAATTCTCCCTGACCAATAATTGCACCAATAGTCTTCTAGATCCCTGTGATATATAAATATTAGTTAGCATAGACTCTTGATGGTCATTTTGTGTTTGATGGTGGATAGGGGGAGGTCCCTTATCATAATCCTCCAGGAAAAATTGGAAATGTAGAAGACTTTCGCAGTGCTATTCTGAGCAGAAGGTGTCATTAAAATTTAGTGGTTAGAGATCAGAGATTGGGATGCATCCTCAACGCTGGAAGGTTTTGCACAAGGTACATCTGGATCCCTAAGATGCCATTGGTGTCCCCAGTAAGAAACGAGATTAGACTCTACTATCTCTACTGTGCCGGTCTAGGGTCTAGTACTAAAATCATAGATTACTGCTGTGGGAAAGAAATCAGTTCATGTGGATGAAGAAAATGAAGCCAAGAAAAAAAAAAAAGTAAAACAGACTAGCTCAACTTTATGATGCTTAATTACAAATCCTGACCTCAGAATTGACTGACATCTTCCAGGGACCTCTCATGCTTGCCATTGTAATATCATCCACTTGTTCACATTCACAGTCATTATTCTGCTACAGGACATCACTGAGCACAAAACCATTTCTAGAAGACCATCTCCCAACCAGCAGCAGCCCTCAGTTTCTCCACATTGCCTATTAAGTACATGCTTTCCATTCTGGATTCCTGGGTCTTCTTGATCTGTGCCAAGCAGGCCTTTTATTGGTATTTTACCCTACCCTCCTTATGCCTTCTTTTGAATGACAAACTGTCCCCCTGGCTGACTCCCAAGCACATATTGAGCATTTATATCTTCTTTCAAGCTGCTGCATTTGCCTAAAATATTCTCTACATTCCCTCCTTGTCAAATGTCTACTGGTATTCAAATGTTTCCCTCTCCATGGAACTTTTAAAAAGATATTACCTCAAACTACATTGTTTCTCTCTTGATCACCTTTAATACTTAAAGATAGTTCCCAAATTAGGTCTGCTAGACACCTTATCTCTTTGGATGTTTTGTTCTATGTGAGTACAGAAGCTAGCTAACTAACCATACTGTATTTCACACAGGTAAGGTATACTGTAAAAGTTTATGGGTAGGTTCAAAAACTCAGCACAAATAGAGAAAAACAGATCAGAATGAAAACAAAGCCTTCTACCCAACCTGAGGTAAACCATGAAAGTACTTCTTGATCTCACTTAGTATCATAATTTAAATCCTTTAGAAATGAATTTCAACTTTAAAGAAAACAGAAGGGAATGACATCATCCTTGTCCTCTCTGTTGCCGCCAGTGACAGTTTCATTATCTGTGTCATCTAACCTCTGATGTTGGCAGCAAAGATGGGGCCTCATTAATAAAATTCATAGTGGACTTCTCCCTGGCAAAGGGGCAGGCTGGGGAGGTATCTTCGAGACAGTTGTAATTCATCTAACTGCCTGGATAGCTAATAATCCTAAACCAGCATCTCTGGTTGATTATCAGTTGAGTTCAGAGCCATAATTCTGTAAGGGAACATCTTTATAGAATTATTCTAATTGTTTGCTGAGGTGTAATCTAAAGTTTAATTTAGAACAGCCAAGCAGATGAAACTGAGAGGTGAAATGTAACTAGAGTCTTGGTATATTGAGATATTTAATTCTTTAGTGAGTGTTTATATAATGAATAAACCTCTAATATCTTACAAATTGCCTATGAGTTTGTTAATGTGTTTCTTCCTGAGGAATATCATATGATCAATTAATAAGTGAGATAAAAATATATGGTAAGAATTTGTGATCATAAGAAAAATATCAAAGGAATAAAAATATCTGAAAAACCTATAATCCAGCTTTGGAAAGTAGAATATTAATTTGCAAACCATGGACCAACTTTAGTAGCCCATTGTTTTGTGCTTATCTTTGAATTCTGAAAATGCCCTGGAAGTTGGGTTGCTGTGTTATTTCTTGTTATTTCTTTTGGGCAATAGTGAAACTCGTGGTGTTACTCTAATTAAAATTACTGTGTTGACAAGATTTTTATTTTTAGACTCAAGGGTGATTTTTTGTTGTTGTTTGTTTGGTTTTTTTTTTTTTTTTTTTGAGACAGGGTTTCTCTGTGTAGTTTTCGTGCCTGTCCTGGATCTCTCTTTGTAGACCAGGCTGGCCTCAAACTCACAGAGATTCACCTGGATCTGCCTCCCAAGTGCTGGGATTAACAGCGTGCATACACTGCTGCCAGGCCTCTAGGATGTTTTTTTAAGGGATATTTTCCCTTAAGTTTAGAACACAAAGATTATTTTTTCAGAGCTGAATAGCTCTGAAGAAAGGTAATCATTATATTGTACTCTAATTTAATTGGGTCTTACAAAATTGTGTATTCACTTTTAAAAAGTTATTGAACAAAATCCAAGAGTTGCATCCTTTTAATTTACCATTTATAATATCCCTACCCATGCTCTACTATCTAAACTTCGGATATATCTGTAATTATGTCATGCTCACAACATTTTATGTGTTATGTTGTAAGGTCCTAGATTTTATTAACTTACATTCCTTATTACAAGTAAATAGAGTTCAGTAGAAAATGGGTGATTTGGAAAATTATTTTATAAATAATTAGTACCATAGTTTCCATAATAACTCCTTTCTGTAGAGAAAGGGCATGCCACTTCTCTGCTGGATGCTCCATTGAGTCATGTTTGCTGTAACCAGGAGACAGACTTTCCAAACAAACGCTGGTGTTGACAACACTTGGACAAGCATGTGGCCTGCCATTCCAGTCTCTAACAACCATGTGTCCCACCTGCTTTTTGGCTTTGGCTTAATAAGTTGGTTGGGCCACAGCACAAGTGTGAGAACATGAGAATGTGAGATGCCACAGGCCAGGTGACATGCCAGTGTTGAAAGCTGGTACATGGCAGGAGACCATTGTGTACATAGAAAGGCCACATGCCACACCAAAATGTAACAGCCACTTCTCCTAAATTAGATGAATATTTTTCTTTTCATTATGTTCTCAAAAACATGTTGTAAAACAATGAGCATTGAGCTAGACTAAGTACAAAAGTTCAGGGTTTCAAATGAGTGACAAGTGAATATTCATAGCTGTTTCTGCATTGATTGACAAGTAGAACACATTTTTGTTTTGGTAGAGCATGCTCATACATAATTTGGAAAATACTTGTTTGAGGCAATAGTAATTGTTCTCATAGGTGTGAGTCTTCTGATAGGGTCAAATACTGTAGAACAGCAACAATTTTTTTCATTTTTGTCTAATGTAACAGAAGAGAAGTTGCTAGAAGAAATGCTCTAAGATTGAATACGGTTCTCAGCTTTTTCAGAGTTTTATGCTTCCAGATGCTATCACCAGGCCAATGAGCTAACACCACTACACTTGAATTCATTGCAAATGTCACCAGAGAATGATAAGAAATAAGATAATTAGATATTAAAATTCTGTGGAGTCCAGTGTGGGTTGCAGAATTCATAAATGTATAATGTCATTTAATACAAAGTCTTTTCTGACTTTGTTGAACTCCACTACTTAGTTGACTCCACTACTGAATATGTCCATGGACATAAGAATTGAATCAAGGCCGGGCGGTGGTGGCGCATGCCTTTAATCCCAGCACTCGGGAGGCAGAGGCAGGCGGATCTCTGTGAGTTCGAGGCCAGCCTGGTCTCCAAAGCGAGTACCAGGAAAGGCGCAAAGCTACACAGAGAAACCCTGTCTCGAAAAACCAAAAAAAAAAAAAAAAAAAAAAAAAGAATTGAATTGAATCAAATTTCCCTGACTTGTTTCTGTCACGTTAATAATAGAAGACAATATAGACTAAAAATAACCAGAAATTCATGAGGAAGTAGTGATGAGAATTTCTCTCTTGATGAAACAGCATAGCCAGAAACTCTGGAAGACTGTGAAATTCTCTGTCTGTGCTATCCAAATTTTGAACACAGGAAAAATTATGGAATTTGTGACTAATAGTAATTTTTAACATGGCATATTTTCAGATTTATGCAGTTCTTAAAAAAATCAATTTAAGTACTCACTCAGAGCTTCCAGTGAGCAGAATAAATTCACTTATATCCTTTTTAAAATGGATTATACATAAAGGTAAATAGAAATCAAAGGCAAACCATAGAAGGCCAACAGTATGTAATTTCATTTGTAATTTAGATTAACATGATATAGCTCTTGGCTCTGACAGATACTCCCTGCCTTTCCTAAAATAGTTCTCCAGGCTTCTGTATAGGACCTGAAAGTATCCTGGGTAACCGTTTGCTTTTAGAGGAATGGATTGTGGTGCCAAGTGCCATTGCTTTCATTAAGAGAATGACATCTTCTTTATCCCTCTGAGAAAGATGCCACTGATGGACTGCTCTGCTCAGAATGCTATGATACTCAATAAAAGGAGTTGGGGAAATGTTTTACTCCCTTTCTGTATGATGAGTAAATTATTGCTTCTCAAAGGCTATGCTTCTCTGGAAAGCGTCGTTGATGATACAGTTCTTTTTACTCCAAGTGTGGATGATTTCCAGCATTTTTGAAGCCTGTGCTTGAATTAAGAATGTCATCAGTTTGGAATAATCTGTAGAGATTTGCAGCTCAGACACTGCCTCTAGATAAACACAGACAGAGTGCTGGGCCCTGGGGAGACAGCCTTCTCAGAATGTACTAGTTTTCAGTGGGGTATTGGGTGGAGACCAGACACTAAATGTGACTGAAAACTAGATCTTAGGCAGAACATTCACATAGAACTTGTGCTCTCCATGCTTTAAAACAAAGTAAGTGCACACTGCACTTTACATTCCAGTAAAGACTATGAGAAGGAAAAAGAGGCCCCTGGCTCAAAACTGAGATGTATGCTGACTGCAGTCCCTCTAATTTTCAGAGCTACAGTTCTAATAGTACTTCTAGGTAGCATTGAAGTCACAATAATAAACCAAATAAAAAAAATCATTCTTTCATTTTCATCTACCTTTTACTTTGCCTTTCCTTTTGGTGACCATTCTTTGAACTTCCTTGTTCTCTTTCAAGTGAATGGCCTCTCTTTTCATTAATTTTTATATGCATATATGCATATGTATATTCATATTCGTATATATGCCTAAATATAACCTGCTCAGTCTGTATAACATATTACTTGCATGTATGTTTTTTGGAGATGACCACTTGATATTGAATAATCAATTGATATGCTCCTCTCAGAAAAACTGTTTCTCCACTCTCAGCATTCCTTAGTTGTCTGTAGTTCTTTGTGTAGGATTGGAGTCTCTTGGTCTTTCCCTCATCCTCTTCTGCATGTTTATTGTTGTTGTATTGTCCTTGCTCAGCTCATGTCTAGGCAGTTGTGTTGGTGAGACTTTATGAATGTAGCTTCTGACATTAATGTACAGAAATCCTGTGTACATAAATACAGTTTTTTTGTTTTTTTTTAAATTGTGGCTGACATTGCTCCCTCCAAGAGTCAAAGATGATCCAAGAAAACCCCATGGAGAAGTTAGGTGTTATTCTGATGGGTCTGCCTTTATATGTTACTTGGCCTTTTTCCTTTGCAGCTCTTTGTAGCTGGAGTTTTCTCCAGTCCTGCCTGGCTCCCATGGCCCTGCAGCTGCTTGGACCCAAATAAACACAGAGAGGCTTATATTAATTAAAACTGCTTGGCCATTAGCTCAGGCTAACTATTGACTAGCTCTTACACTTAAATTAACCCATAATTGTTATTTATGTTTGTCCATGTGGCTTGGTACCTCTTCTCAGTTCTGCCTTCACATCTTGCTTTCTCTGTGTCTGGCTGGTGACTCCTGACTTAGCCTTCCTTTTCCCAGAATTCTCCTCTCTGCTTATCCCACCTATACTATACTTCCTGCCTGGCTACTGGCCAATCAGCATTTTATTTATCAACTAAATCAGAGCAACACACGTTCATAGCATATGGAACGACATTCCCATCAGCTCTTAATATCTTTTTCCTTATTCTGTATGTTTAGTGGTTTGATTATTATGTGGCAAGGGGACATTTTTGGGGGGTCCAGTCTATAGCAAAGCTTGAGAATTCATCTTGAAATCAGGTCTTCTTAGAGATTCCCTAAACATTGCAGAGTGTTGCTACTGCCCTTGGCTACCCACAGAGTGGAAGGTAAGTTCCTATTACTGGTTTTATTTATTTGTTTATTATTTATTTACTTATTATTTATTTCATATAGATCCTCACTTTGAACTTAGGTCATTCTGCTTTCAGGTCACATATTACACTGCTTCCAGCCCATTTTGTTTCTTAAAATTTAAAATATTTGGTTGCATTATTTTCAAAACTCATATGAATAATGCAGGAGACCTGCAAAACATCAAATATATCTATATGTCTTCATAGTTCATTAGAGGGCATGTTTCACCTAACATGGGGGATGCCAGATTGATAATGGAAAATGTTCTCATGTGAGTTTATGTTTACTTCAATTGTGTGACTTGCCAAGCCACACACGGTAATTTTAAAAGAGAGATTTTTCTCTGACCTGCAGTAAAGACCACACATACACTTTAGTGAATTGAAAACAGATGTGGAAAGTCTTTGGAACAGGCAAATTTCCTGAAATATTACATCTGTAATAATTTGGGTTTTGATACAATAGCCTTGAACTTATATATACATAAATAAAAGGATATATTGAACTTAGTAAAAGCATTTTTAAGAGTGGAGACATCCACTTCTTGAATTCAGTGTCTTCTTTTTCCCTAATTAGGTTTTTTTTTGTATTTTACTGTGTTAATAGTAATAAACTTCAAAGGAAAATATTAACCATTAAATTTGAAGGATGATACCACCTTTAAAAGAATTCTAAACAGTAGGAAGTCTTAATTCACTCTTGATTATACAAGACATTTTGCAAATAACTTAGTCCAGACATTGCTCGATTTCTTGTATGTTGTTAACACTACTTTTCACTCAGTGGGGTAATTTTAGAAAATATAGAATCCTGAAAAGATTTCTACATTTATATATTTTTTAATGAAGTAAATATTTTTTCACCAATTTTCAGAATATGTTTCCCTCAATTTTGACAGAAAAAGTAGTAACCTATTTTATTTGGGGAGAATAAACTGAAATGAGTAGGCATTAAATTTATACGTATATATATTATTAATTTATTTGTATGTATAAGAGTCTATATGAAATTATGCATACCACATGCATTCAGGAGCCCATGAAAACCAGAATAGGGGTTAGATCACCTGGAGTGGGGTTGCAGGCGGCTATGAGCTGCCATGTGGGTACTAAGAATTATACATTGGTCCTCTACAAGAGTAGTAAATACTCTTAACCACTGAGCCACCTCTTCAGCTTCTGTTCGCACAAAATTGAAGTAGAAAAGTATAACGTAGTGAATTGATAATTTATTTAAAAAAGGATTTTTAAAATTATGCACTAAACAACTCAAAACAACGTCTACAGAATCTGGTATAAATTAATTTATAGGACTCCATAGCAGACAGCTTTGGTGAATGCAACCCTGAACTGTAGACTACCAGCCAGAGAATCATTACAAATAGCTGAAGATAAAGATGACTTTTGGAGGTTTTGTTTAGGCTTCCAGATTCCCTTCAGAGCAATTTTAAAAAGAATGAAGATAGAAATTCTATACATACATTTTTCCTAGATAACAGTTTGTTTTTTGGAAATAAATTCAGAAGTCCAAAAAAATAATTTGGTCTGTGCATGGATATTTGCTGTAGGAACTTTCGCTATGATTGAAAATACGAGAAAAGGTTAAGAGGAAACAGCTTGCCACTGTGATTTGTAAACTGATGTGATAACCTCCTGTTTAATAATTTATGGAGTAGAAGGTGAGTGACGCAGGGAGAAGTGTCACTTTGGAGATAAGGGAATCATATGCTAAGAATGTGTGTAAATGTTACTGAGAATTAACTTGAGTTTTTCTTACTAATTGATAGATCAGTGTAACATGATGATGAAATAATGAAGGTAACCTAGCAACCATATTTTCATAACAACTCCAGCTTGTCAGAGTGTGATGATGGTCGGGCACATTTTATTAATGTAGTAGGGTGAGAAAAGATAATTTGAATTAATAAATCCTCCCTGTAAACAAAATAAAATATCTATTTCATCCAGCTTAATCAGATTTTTTATTTATAAATGTCATACTTCCCAATGGATAAATCACTTTAGGTTGACAATATTCAATTTGGAACACCAGCAAGGCATGTTGCTATTTGTTTAGTTTGTGTACAATCTGGAGAAAATATGAAAAAAATTAGCAAGACCTTTTAGGATTGTAAGCCCTGCATTTAAAACCAAATACCAAAATACATGTTTACTTATAAATTTATATTTTTCTTTAAAAAATTTTACTTATTCTCTTAATAGCAAAACAAAAATGATAACTTTATTCTTCTAAAACTGTACTTTTACAATTTTTGCTGAAAAAATTTACAAATAAATATTAGATGTATAACAGCATTGATATATTGATTTTACTGGTTATGTGGGTCAAATCTACCTGTCAATACTCATAGCTACTATTTCTGGGAGAAGATCATTGAAAATATTTCAAAATTTTTGAAATTAAAATGTAATTGCATCATCTTCCTGATTTCTTTTTTCCACCACCCGAAACCATGTACCACACTTCCCTTGCTCTCTTTCAAATTCATGACCTCTGCAAGCCAGAATGTAGGTCTTGATTTTATTTTTAATTCTGTGTGTGTGTGTGTGTGTGTGTGTGTGTGTGTGAGTATGGATTTGTGAATGTGAGTGCATGCAGGTCTTCTTGGAACTGGAGTTACAGGAAGTTGTGAGCCACCATATGTGGGTACTGGGAATCAAACTCAGGTTCTATACAAGAGCAGTATGTGCTCTTAATAGCTGAGCAGTTTCTCCAGACCCTTGCAATTCTTTTGGTAACTTTTATCCCTCTAATGTGACACTAGATTTGAATTCATGAATCAATATATGGTGAAGTGAAAGAACTGATGGAATAAACCAGGCTTAATTGCTCTTCTTGGGACAAGTGTTAGTATACATTAGACATATGTGTAATGTTTCAATGTTGCACCTGGAGTGTTGACCCCACTAACTCACCTTACCCAACATCAGAACATTGCCACTACCCCACAGGTTTCCTCATAGACTTCTTTAACCAGAACTTCTTCGCCAACAACTACCCACCTGATGTGCTCCACTATCAAATCCCATTTCCTATTTCAAAATCCATGTAAATATAATCATGCATTCTATATCTTTTGTCTCAGACATTTTGCATTTAACGTTAGGTTTCTGAGATCCATGGTCCTTGTTTCATGTATCAGTAATTTGGTGTATTTTATTTTTGTGAGTTGATATGGTCATTAACTAATGGACATTTTTGTAGTTTCTAGTTTAGACTAATATGGACAAAGCTAATATGATAAAACCAACGATGTATGCATATGCATCTTATTGTGGGTCAAATCTACATGTCTTGCATAAATATGTAGTCATAGGATCACAAAGACACAGAATCTATACGTTTTCCTCTGTAAAGGATTGCCAAATTATTCTCCAGTTGTATATAAGAGTTATGGTTGGTAGCTCCACGCTGATCTTACCTCTTTGTCTTGTTAATCTTTGTGATTTAGGCTGTATGAAGTGAGTGTGTAATAGTGTCTCACTGTGATTTTTAATTTGCTTTTCTATAGTGATGAAAGCATACATTTTCCTGTGCTTATTTTTTGTGAATTATTTTCTAAGATAGATTGAGATGATCTATAGGTTTATGAGCTGCAGAATAGGACAAGATAAAGGTTTCAGGACAGCGTCTTATAGCATTTCAACAAAAATAGAGCAGGGCTAATTTAGGGCTTTAGATGCATTCACAATCCAAAGACTATGAAGGTTTTTTTTTTCCTGAGGGTTTTTTTTTTTTAATTGTTTACTGTTTTACACCAATCCTACATGGCTGTAATAAAGGTACATCCAAATGTACATAATGCTTTATTTGTGATTCTTGATACTTAGGAGAACATTTATAGATTTTTAAAATAATCTAAATGAGTCTCACCTCATTAACAAACTGTGGATCCTCCCTCAGAACTACTCCACCCTTAAATCTATATGCATTTTTCATAAGTACTACCCTAAGAAAATAAATAACAAAAGGTGAGATCTATGGCTCTTAGTAAAAAGATTCTTCCCTTTGTACTCTTTGTCCAAATTTATAATATTAAGAAATTAGGAGAATGAATTTATAAAATGCATAACAAATTTTTAGCATTCAAAAGTATGTTGTTACTAGTGTGGATGAATTAAAACTACAGCAATTCAGAAATTGGATTTCCAGACTCTTCAAGTTTCTAGTACAATTTTATGTATGGAAGTACAAAAACAAAATCTCCTTGTTAATGAATAATTAACCAAAACAATTGAGCAACTGAACTAAGTGTGTGAGGGCTCCGGTATTTCAGTTCAGATGGTGATGTATGAAGAGATTGCAACAATTTTGCTGACTGTATAATACTCACTGACCCTTTTCACAACATGCTTCACATGGGAAGAGTACAGTCCTTAGAAACGTGGGCCACTGCTACTTCTCGAAAATCACCTCTTTTCTATTGGCAGATGGAAGGGTTTCGTGAGCTTCTTTACTGGGATAAGAAAGCCATGCCACTTTTCTAAAGTCACAGCACAGATAGAAGTGGAAGCCAGGCTTCAACCCCATTTTTCCACTGCAAAGATTTGTTTCCAACCACCATGTTGCAATTATCTATGGAGGGAATAATCATGCTAATGATGTGTTTGTTAGTTGTGCCACAGAAGCAGGGAGCATGTCTTCTGGGTCAAAACAGAAATCTAATTGACCTCAGCAGTAGTCTCTTAGGAACTGTCTTAGTCAGTGTTCTATTGCTGTGAAGAGACACCATGATGACCACAGCAAGTCTTACAAAGGAAAATGTTTCATTGGGACTTGCTTATAGTTTTAGACGTTTAATCCATAATTGATATGGCGAGGAACATGGCGGGACACCGGTAGACATGGTGTTAGAGAGATAGCTGGGAGTTCTACATCCAGATCAGCAGGCAGAGACAATGGACCTGGCTTGAGCTTTGAAACCCCAAAACTCACCTCCAGTGACACACTTCCTCCAACAATGCCACATCTTCCCCAACAAAACTACACCTCCTATTCCTTGTCAAGTAGTACAATGACCAAGCACTCAAATATATGAGCCTATTTGGGTATTCCTATTTAGACCACCACAGGAACACAAAAACAAAGGACCATGATGGAAAGTGTGAGGCAGAAGGAGACAGATGAGATGATAAGAAAGTCATCAGGTCTGATGGCACATGCCTGTTTGCTTGACACTCAGGAAGCTGAGGCTGAAAGATTATGAGTTTGAGGCCAGACTGGTCTATATAGCAAGACTACTAGAGCAGAAAAGGAAAGAAATGTCAAGAGAGACCACCACTGTTATGTTCCTTTTGTATGTAAACCTTGGGTGGTTATTATCTGTCGGCAATAACAAGGGCACTGACAGGATGAAGTTAAATACAAAATAGTTCCTCATTGTAGGGAAACTTAAGATTTAGCTCCTGAAGGCAAAAATCACTGAGGCCCTACAATTTAGGAGGTTCTTCCCTTTGCTTTTCCAGGGAAAAATCCAAGTAGGACAAGAAAAATATAGAAGCATATGTGATACCATGCACACATGTAGCGAACCAGAGGTACTTCAGTTTTAAACATATACTTTTATCTACTGTATATCAGTCACTCTGATAGGTACAGGGCATGACTCAAGAATCAAAGAAGTCTGAAAAATTTCAATAATTATAAAGGCAGAAACAGACACTCAAGCCCATGAAAAAATTCTATACAGATGTTGATGGATCAATGAGGCAATATCTTATGTGCCTAATGTAGTATCAGAGTCCCTGGGTATTATTTCATAATTCTGTTGCATGTGCTGAATTATACAAACTGTTGTACAGTAACATGCAGTGTGTACATCCAGTCACAATGCTTAATTCTTTTCTGTTTTGAAGTAGTTCCTAGTTGAGTGATCCAAGGATAGCCCATTATTTCTAATAGTGTTCACTTAAAGTAAAAATTAAAGAAGCAAGGATTCTTTAGGAAGCATAAACATAGTCAAAGAGATGAAACAACATATTCTATTGTTTCTTGAGTCAATCTGCTCACAGCACTTACTAAATAATTTGAAGACTATGCATACTTATGAAAAAAACTTTTGTAAATTCGACTAATCTCTAGGTATGACCTGTGCCCTAAAAGTTTTCAGACAGACCAATGTGGAGGCTGTTTCAGAGATATCTACTACATTTTAAATAGCTGGAATTTATTGGGTTAAAAAGCCTCAAGCCATCTGGAATATTCAGCTGTTCAGAATAACTCATTTCCAGAGAGTTCTGTATCGTCAAGGACTTACTGTATGTGTTTTCACATAATGTGAGCAGAAGTGTGACTATTTGTAACATTTAAACTCACAATTTCCATAAACGAAAGAAAGTTCAGTATGAGATTTCTCATGACTCAGTTTTTCTCTGCCTCCTGAACGTGCAGCTTGCGGGAGCTGGTGAATAGGCAACACTGTAAATGCAGTAGGTGACGGTGAGATGCTCAGCAGCGTCTGCAGAGGATGAAGTGTGCTCTTTCCCAGTCAGCTGGCTTTTTAAGATCTTTGCTAAAGAAGAGATGCAAAAACTCTCTGGGACTCTTTCATCAGTCATCAAACTTGTGGCTTTTAGAGAACGATGGATTTGAGAAGCTTTTCATGAAGCACCTTGAAACAGCTTGCTATGGAAATGGAGAGAAGGAAGGCAGATGCCTGAAAAGACATTTTTTCTTTTAGTTAACATATCACAGGATCGGCTCTGTGCCCAAACTTGAGAATTCAGAACTCGTTGACATGAAAAGGAGCTCTCTTTTTCTCACAAAGCTGTTGGAGAGTTGAATAAAAATCTCTCTCTCTCTCTCTCTCTCTCTCTCTCTCTCTCTCTCTCTCTCTCTCTCTCCCATAGATGCTTTCTACATTAAATCTGGGTAACTATTTTCATGTTAAATGGTTATAGCTCTCTGGATTTTTCCAGAAAAGTTTTATCTCTTGGGTTCCTAAGGAAATATACACAGTGGTAATGGTCTTATCGGAGGAAAGGGGTGGAAGCCAAAGTTAGGGCTGTCTTTCGTCAAAGTAATATTTATAGCTAAGTAAATCAACATTTCAGCTCTGGAAATCCTAAATTTGTTGCCAGACAGTATCTGAAGGTTATTGTGGGCTTGTTAACTGAATACAGATCCCTTTAACTTTTCTAAGAGAACCTGGCTCCTGTGTTTGTTCCTGCTCATTCTTGTCAGATTCTAGGTTAAACTGGGCGACTCATAAGGTCATCCATCACTAAGAGTGGAGTGTCATTCTCACTGAAATGAACTTCTCTGCACTGTATAGTTTAAATGTTATAATGGTACCTGAAAAAAAGTAAAATTTGTTCAAAATGTTCTTTTTCTGATATGAGGAAAAATGTTACTTTTCATAATCAGTAAGTTGTTTCTAAGATCTTACATTTCTGGTGTATACTAGATTGTCCATGCATGTGCACCAAACATTGATGGAGTATCTCCTGTGTTCCAGGCACTCTGCTAGATGCTGGAAGAACAGAGTGTTTATCTGGAGACTCCACAGCAAACTCAAAGAAAGCAAGAGTGAAATAAAGAAGACTAGGAAGTAATGGGCAGGTGAAGTTAAAGGTTCCTGCTTTTTTGTTTGTTTGTTTTCATTTGGGTGCCTAAGGGGTCAGGCCAAGCCACAGTGTGGAGGAGTTCCCAAAAGGAAATTTTCAGAGAACAGAAAGAGAACTGGAGTATTATCCGATAAAAACTAAAGGCTGGTGGTACAGTACAAGGAGACTTCATCAAAGAGACCTCAGAACTGAATACCAACTTTTGCTCTCTTTATTTAAGCTTCTACCTGTATCCACATGCCAGATTCCGAAATGTTAAGAAAAAATAACTTTTGTCTAGGAAGATGGCTCTAGTTAGTGAAGTGTTTGAGCTGAGCTCAAACTTCCAGCACCCATGTAACAAGTTGACTACCATGATGCATTTCTGTAATTCTAGCACCGAGGTAGAGATCAGAGGCAGGCTCATCTGCAGAGCTTGCTATCTGGCCAAGGCCGTTCTAGTTATGACCTTGAAGCACTACCCTTTGTGAGGTAGCAGGTTACTGTTACACCTGCCTATGACCTTCAAATACATGCCCCTGGGGTGTGGTTGCTTGAGACCCTCATGACCTGGAATATACATACATGGTGCCACACTGTTCTACTGCACCCTGCCTCAGAAAGTAAGGTGGAGACTTACTGAGGGAAGTTATTCACCTTGAACTCTGACTCCCACACACAGGTGCATTCACATGTGTAGGTGTGCACACATACAACACATGCATGAATGCACACACATCCAAGGAGAGAAAATTCCTAACATGGACTAGAAAGTATTCCACTAAAAATAATAACAATACATTTTCCACATGGTTACCATAGCCAGAAGAACATTCATAAGCTCACTTGGAAGAGTTTGAAGAAAACATGCAAGAAAATAAATATGAATGACATTCTTTAAAAAAAGGTAAAACTGTGCAGGTCTACACAGAGGATGACAAAATGTACTTGTTACTGTGAGGATGACCTGTTTGTTCATCCTCACAAATTGTTGAAAGCCTGAAAGCCTTTAAGAGAGGAAATAAAAGGGAGAATTATTCTCATTATAATCTCAAATTTAAAAAAAAGTTAAAAAAAAAAACCTCTAAAATCACAAAGGTTTGGGGCTGAAGAACGAGTCGGGCACCAAACTAAAGATCAGTTGCCAAAGTGCCTTGCTAATGATTCTTCCCATTGTCTCTCTAGTTTGACCGTGTCATCTGAGCAGTCCTAAAGATTTAAAAGATCATCATGGCAAGACTGCAGAGAACAAATGAGACATGGAGGGAAAGGATGCTTGACATTAGACTCAGAGAAGACAGAATCATTAGAACATCCTGTGGAGATGTGGTACGTGGAGACGGGAAGAAGAATGAACTGTTTGGGCAAGAAATGCAAGGACACAGACACCTTGAAGTTATTTGGGGGATGGGAGAGAAGGCAACATAAAGAGGCCTGTATATTGCTTCAGAGTTTGGGGGCTGGACATGGAGTGAGTATCAATGCCACTCAAAGAACAATCACTGTGGAAACAAGAAAAGATTTGCATTTGGAAGATGAGATCATTAAGTATGTCTATATTTCAGATGCAGATGATTTTATAAATGTTGGTTTGAACTTCAGGTTGGAAACTGGAAACAAAACATAGACTTTCTGTTTCTTTTCTCTTGTGTTTTGCACAGTAATATTCCTCATAAAGATCAATGCTGTTGGTAATATCATGTGTAGATGTAACCAACGGTCTTATAAAATAAGAAACACAGAGCCAATTCAGAGAAGAAAGCCAAGAGGTCAGAGCTAAGAGCCTCACCCTTCCTGATTCAGGGATCCTCTCCAGCCAAGAGAGCTCTCCGAAAGGGACCTACTTCCTGTGTATCTGTCCTTAAAGTCTTCCTGTTCTGCCTTGTCATTGGTTGTAAACCCAAACATGTGACTGCCTCGTCACTGCCTGAATGTACCGCCCTCCAGGTCCTTAAAGGCGTGCGCCACCGACGCCATGCACTTGCTATGACTCTAATAGCTCTGACCCCCAGACAACTTTATTTATTAACATACAATTAAAATCACATTTCAGTACAAGTAAAATACCACCACATTTCCCCTTTTCTATTTTAATAAAAAGGAAAAAAAAGAAAAAGGTTATAACTAACAAAAGAAAAACTATATACAAAAGTACAATGACTATATACAATATATACAAGTAATAAATGTCTAAACAATGTCTAGTCCATTTGTATTTGACAAATTCAGAGAAAATAATTTCATTATCTATCCTATTTTGTTAAGTCCAAAATGTATCTAATTCACTTTCTATCCTAATTAATCTTCAACTATAACTAACTAACCTTCAACTATAACTAACTAATCTTCAACTCCCTCAGAGACCCAAGAAGGAAATAATATTAGCTAACAAAAATAAAAACAGAAAGTGCATGCAAGCAACTTCCAAAAAATTTGTGAGTTGACAGAAACAGCCAGCTGCCTGGACAGTCACCTGAGGTTTCTCCACAGTGTTGGGGCATCATCTTCAGCCTATAGGCTTAGCATATCTGACAGACTCATTTGTGAAGTAGGATGTACACAAGGTCGACAGTTCAACCTCACATTGGGTGAGAGCAGTCCATGTACCAGAAACACCTGAATTCCACTAGTGTCATGTCATGATTCAGGATTTTAAATTCTGGAAATTGTTGTTGATTTTTTAATTCAGCTGTCCATTCTTGGCTGTGTATATATGGCTTCATCTTAGCATCCCGTTCTTCTCCACATCCCTCTGTCAAATGCCAGTTTACTATTGCGAGGCGTGAGCTTAGTTACTCTTCAAGAATAACTGTTTCAGCTGCTGTTCCATTGCACATCAGAAGCCATCAGCCCACTGCCTATTCAGCTGCCTTCGAAGAAAAGGGCACTGTACCTTTTCCAAATTGCAAAGGCCACTTCAGGGATGGTGCCATATTGTCCTGGCCTCAGAAGATGCCTTTTGATAAAGCCATAACCACACTCGTTTTGGCAAGAATCAGTAGTCCTTTGTTTCATGTCCTGTCTGTCCATTTTGTCAGCAGTTGATTCAAGAATACTTTGTTGTCCAGTGGCTAACTTTTGCCACAATGAAAGTTAACTCCATATGCAGTTTCTTCAATGCCCATATTTTCTCTGAAGTAGATTGGTACTGCCAGGAGCCGACATGTCTCATAATCATAACAAAAAAGAAAAATTTTCTAAGTTATTAAAACATTTTAAATGCCATATTCTGTAGATCTCCGAAGGGTTTGAAGATGACCTGTCTAAAATATATCTGCTCAATTTTTAAAACATATCTAATATGACTACAACTTCTATTGTAATGTCTAACTACTAACTTTCATTTCTTTATATCCTAATAGTTGGTAATAATAACATTCAAGGATCAGAAAATTGCATTGTTAAATGAACGGTATAAGTACAATTAGAAATATACATATAGCATTTTCTAACAATATCAATTTCAATATATATAATTTGTATACAATATAAAACAATCCAATCCAATGTAAAGTATTTAAAACTAGTAATTGTCTTTTCTTCTTTCTTTCTCTTTTTTTTTTTAAACAAGAACCTTAAATCTAATCTCCTTTGCTTAGCCTTTTTCCTAACCCTTGACAACAATTTGTAACCAACTCCCCTAAACAATGAAAATTATCCCAGACCCAAAACCCATAAAAAAGACCAAAAAACCACCCACCCCACACCACCTCTTTGGGAATGTGGGCGTCGTATTCTTAAAATTGCTTCCTGCTGGGTATGGGCGAAGTTATCTTTATCCTGAAAGAAAAATTTTAGGTTAATTGTCAAATTCTAGGAAAGGTAACCATATCCTTCATTATCCAGTCTGTGTATAATGCCAAAGTTCAGGGTTTATCTCAAGTCTTTATTCAAGTAGTCTTTGAGACTGGATCATCTCAGCTAGTCATCTCAAAATTGCTCTGAGCACCTTGTAGTTCAAAGCTGATCTGTAGATGATGTTTGTCAGCTTAATGATGTTATTATTGTCCACGTGGAATTGTTGTTGTTGTGGGGCCCCAACTTCTTCCTGGAGACTTCAGTTGATGTTAGGCCTGGCCGTGATTTCCTGCAGAAAACTGATAAGAGACTCGCACACAAAGACATATATATGCAGCTAATTGAAGCCTTTTTTCTAGAATTAATTAATACTCTATATGACCATTCATATCTTAACAAAGGTTAAAATGTATATATATCTATATATCTATATATTAATCTTGTAAATTTTGATATAAAATTTATACTTTAAGAAAAGTTTTAAAGAATCAGAATAGAATCAAAGAGTTGAGATTAGTAATAGAATAGTCCCTTACTTAATTTGGCTTTTCTCCTGTCCCATAGCAGAAGATGGCTCTTTTATTCTGGCATGATACAGGGGGTTTGCATTTTCCTTTTAACAAGATGCTTGAGTTTAAAGAAGGAGAGAGCCATTCTCCAACTCTAAAGTCAGCTTTAAATTTTAATTGAACTGGGACTATTAGAAGACCAGTAGTGTTAAATTTTTAGAGAAAAGCAGAAACAAACATTTAGGAAGACATAAAAAATTTTTAGATAATATATACCCATACGCCATTTCACTCTGTTTCCTGGGATAGATGATTTGTCCCTTTTCAAAGTTGTCTCATTTGTCCAGTGTTCTTCAGATTCCTTAACCTTCATTCTCCTAAAAGACAAAAACAAAAACCTTTCCCCAAGACTAATTTTGGGGATGTTCCTTTTTGGCAAGTTATTATCTGATTAAATGAAAAGACATGTGTTACTGGTATAAGTTAGTTTAAATTGGATGTTCATGCTGGTTGAAGAACTATCACCTCCTCTAATTAAGAGGTTTCTCTTGTTCAAATCGAACCTTTATCAATTTTGATGGTACCCACAACTTATCTTCTCCTGTAGAAACAAAAGCAAAACCTCGTCCCCAACATAACACATACCCTGGTTTCCATTCTGAGGTCAGCACATCCTTAAAGTATATAGGCTGATTTAATTCTGTAGTTTTTTCTATTATCCAATGTCTCTCTGCAGCTGTTGTTCCTTTCTCATTGGCATTAAGAAAATTCAAAGTTAATAGAGCATTATTCAGTCTGTTTCTGGGGGTTTTTGTTACCCCTTTTTGTTTATTTAGCATATCCTTTAGAGTTCTGTTTGATCTTTCTACAATTGCTTGACCTGTAGGATTATGTGGTATGCCTGTAATATGCTTTATATTGTAATAAGCAAAAAACTGTTTCATTTTAATAGAGACATATGATGGAGCATTATCAGTTTTGATTTGTGCAGGTATACCCATGATGGCCATAACTTCGAGCAAATGAGTGATTACAGAATCAGCTTTTTCAGAACTCAAAGCAGTTGCCCACTGAAATCCTGAATAAGTATCGATAGTGTGATGTACATATTTCAGTTTTCCAAATTCTGCAAAGTGAAACACGTCCATCTGCCAGATTTCATTCCTTTGAGTACCTTTTGGGTTACATCCAGCTGGTAATGGCGTTTGATTGTAGAAGGAACAAGTAGGACATTTCTTTACTATTTCTTTGGCTTGTTGCCAGGTTATGGAAAAATCCTTTTTTAAACCTTTACTATTGACATGATGTTTTTTATGAAATTCTGAGGCCTCCAGCACATTTCCTATCAATAATTTATCAATCTCATCATTGCCTTGTGCTAGAGGGCCTGGCAGACCAGTATGGGATCGAACGTGAGTTATATATAAAGGATGACTCCTTTTCCTGATTGTATCTTGTAATTGAATAAATAGTGAAGTTAATTCTGAAGCATCAGGGATAAATTCTGCAGTTTCAATATGTAATACTACTCTTTCAGCATACTGAGAGTCAGTTACTATGTTGAGAGGTTCTGAAAAATCCATTAATACCAACAGAATAGCATACAATTCTGATTTTTGAACTGAATTATAAGGACTTTGAACCACTTTACTTAAATTTTCTGATTTGTAACCTGCCCTTTCTTGTTTGTTGGCATCTGTATAAAATGTACGAACTCCAGATATGGGCTTTTCCCGTACAATTCGAGGCAAGATCCAATCAGCTCTCTTTATAAGATCAATTCTATCGCTTTTGGGATATTTGCTGTTAATTTCTCCCAAAAAATTACTGCAAGCTCTTTGCCAAGGTTCACTTTCTGTCCATAATTTTTCAATATCCTCCTTAGTTAAAGGTACGACAATTTCTGCTGGGTCTATTCCTGCTAATTGACGAAGTCTCAATTTTCCTTTCCAAATCAAGTCAGAGATTTTTTCCACATAAGTTTTTAATTTTTTATTTGGCTTATTTGGTAAAAATATCCATTCTAATATAATATCTTCCCTCTGCATTAATATTCCTGTAGGAGAATGTCTAGAAGGTAAAATAACCAAAATGCAATCCAGCTTTGGATCAATACGATCCACGTGTCCTTCATGTACTTTCTTTTCTACCAAGGTCAATTCTTTCTCAGCTTCAGGTGATAATTCTCTTGGACTATTTAAGTCCTTGTCACCTTCTAAGGTTTTGAACAAATTATGCAGTTCATCATTTTTTACCCCAACAATAGTTCTTAGATGAGAAATATCTCCAAATAATCTTTGAAAGTCATTAAGAGTCTGTAGTCGATCTCTCCTAATTTGCACCTTTTGGGGTCTAATTTTTTGTAGCTCTATTTTATATCCTAAGTAATTAATAGAATCTCCTCTTTGTATCTTTTCAGGAGCAATTTGTAATCCCCAGCAAGGCAAAATTTTCTTTACTTCTTCAAACATTCTTTCTAAAGTATCTGCATTTGAGTCAGCTAGTAAAATATCATCCATATAATGATAAATTATAGATTTAGGAAATTTTTTACGTATCACTTCCAATGGCTGTTGTACAAAATATTGGCACAGAGTTGGGCTATTCAACATTCCTTGTGGGAGGACTCTCCATTGAAATCTTTTAACCGGTTGAGAATTATTGTAAGTAGGCACTGTGAAAGCAAATCTTTCTCTGTCTTTTTCTTGTAAGGGTATTGAAAAGAAACAGTCTTTTAAATCAATGACTATGAGAGGCCATCCTTTTGGTAACAGAGTAGGCAAAGGAATTCCAGATTGTAGAGAGCCCATTGGCTGAATTACTTTGTTAATTGCTCTAAGGTCTGTTACCATTCTCCATTTACCAGATTTCTTCTTAATAACAAATACAGGAGAATTCCAAGGGCTGGTTGATTCTTCAATATGCTGAGCATTTAACTGTTCTTCTACCAGCTCTTCTAAAGCCTGGAGTTTCTCTGTTGTTAAAGGCCATTGCTGGACCCATACAGGCTTGTCTGTTAACCATTTTAAAGGTAGAGCTGTTGATGTCTTTGGAAGATCATCAGTTGTTGTGCCCTGTTCTTGTATAATATGGATGCCTGGTGACCATTCAGAATATTGCCTTCTAATATTTCTCTCAGAAACATGTGCTAGTTTATGATTTGTTTCTGAGATTGGAGGGATGTTAATCTGAGTGTTCCATTGTTGTAATAAGTCTCGACCCCACAGGTTCATAGCTATGTTAGCCACATATGGTTTTAATTTTGCTGTCCTTCTGGACCTATACATTCGAGCCATCTTGCACTTTGTTTCACCTGAGATAATGTCCCAATTCCTAACAGTTGAATGTTTACCTCCTGAAGAGGCCAAGTTGGATGCCAAAATTCTGGTGCAATTATGGTAACGTCCGCACCTGTGTCTACCAGACCAGACAACAAAACACCATTTATTTTTATGGATAATTTTGGTCTTTGTTCATTAATAGAAGTTTGCCAAAAAATTTTCTTTATGTTTTCTCCTGAATTTTCTATTCTCTCTGTTTCATCATCCTGAGCAGCATGACTTATTCCAATAGGCATTTGGTTATTTAATTGTTCTGAGTAGGGGTTTCCTCTACGACTGCAGGAAAGGTTTGAACTGGATTTGCTATTGGGGCCTGCATGAGGCCCCTCTGGGAGTTTCCCGAAGACTGAGGCAAAGGATTACCCTGTCTGTCCCTTGTTGATCTACACTCGCTGGTCCAGTGTTTTCCCTTACCACACCTTCTGCATACTCCAGAAGGAAGGGGCAGTCTGTTGCCATTGTTCCTTGAAGAAACATTGTTTCTAGGAATGACCTGTTTACAGTCCCTTTTCAAATGTCCTTGCTTTCCACATCCAAAACATCTAACATTCCTCAAACCTCTTGAAATTGCTTCTCCTACCCACGTATCATCATGCTCATGAGCTTCAACATTAACCGTGTCTCTAATCCAATCTTCCAAAGGTGCAGATCTTGCCTTTAATGGCCTGATTATTGTTTTGCATGCTGCATTCGCATTCTCAAAGGCCAAAGTTTCAATTATTATCTTACTAGCTTCTGAATCCGGGACCATTCTCTTTACTGCTGAAGCCAGTCTTTGTAAAAAATCTGTGAAAGATTCTTTTGGGCCTTGTACAACCTTTGTAAATGACTCAGTTTTTTTTCCTGGTTCCTCAACTCTGTCCCATGCATTCAAGGCTGCTGTTCGACATAAAATTAGGGTTTGGATATCATATAAACATTGTGCTTGTGCTGAAGCATATTGACCTTCTCCAATAAGCTGATCCTGGCAGACTTGTATTCCTTTATCTCTCCACTGTTTTTCTATGTTTTTAGCTTCATCCTTGAACCAAGTTAGCCACTGAAGCCTTTGACTGGGTTCAAGAACAGCTTGTGCCAGCTCCCGCCAATCCTGTGGTACAATCCTATTATATGTTGACCAAGAGTTTAACATTTGCTTTACATATGGGGAATGCATGCCATAAGATACTATTGCCTCCTTAAACCTTCGTAAATCTAACATTTCAATTGGAGCCCAAATATTTTGTGTAGTCATTTGATCAGGCAACTGCTGTATGGTTACTGGACAAACTAAGGGTGACTGTGTGAACACAGGCTTTCTTTCTGTAACCCTATGATCCAATCTTGAAGCAACTTCACTGTTAGTTTCTTCTGTCTGAGTTTTTACAGGTTTATCAAGTTTTTCTAAAGCTGTCATCCTGGCACTTAAATTGATTATCTTTTTAAATTGTAAAATGAGAATAAGCATAGTAATAAAAAGCATAATTCGGTCAACAGTAATCTTCTCATATAGCTGTTCCATTGTCAGACTGTCTAAAATTGCAAACAAAGCCCAATTTTCTTCCAATGAACACAGAAAACCCATTTTTTTTAAATGTGGAAAAAATTTCTCTTTTAAATAGTTTCCTTTAAAATATTCAATATGTTAAGTGACTTACCGAGTCCTCGTAGAACAGTACCAATCCAAGGGAATTTCAAAACAGCCTCCTAGTGTCCGAGGTGTGAATCCAGAGAGAGAGAGAGAGAGAGAGAGAGAGAGAGAGAGAGAGAGAGAACACGCAAGAACCGTAGCCACAAGTTCTGCCTAAGAACTTGAATCCAGCCACGTGTTCCCGCTTGAGCCTAGTCAAGCCTTGGCTCTGGCTACCTTAAGTTCCAACCACGTGTGTTGCCTTTACAGGCAGGGGCCCTGTTTGGCAGGGCAGGCCTGAATTGTCTGTAGCACCGGCTTTAAGCAAGTAGCTCAAAGTTAGTCCGGCCTGAGGCCAAGCCGACCTGGGCCCGGGCTAGGGAGCCGGCCGCCCTGGCGGAAAACGGGACCTGCCGGCCGCCCTGGCGGGAAACCGGACCTGCCGCCAAGCCAAGTTAAGCGGTTTTTAATGGATTCTTGTCACGTTGGGCGCCAAATGTAGATGTAACCAACGGTCTTATAAAATAAGAAACACAGAGCCAATTCAGAGAAGAAAGCCAAGAGGTCAGAGCTAAGAGCCTCACCCTTCCTGATTCAGGGATCCTCTCCAGCCAAGAGAACTCTCCGAAAGGGACCTACTTCCTGTGTATCTGTCCTTAAAGTCTTCCTGTTCTGCCTTGTCATTGGTTGTAAACCCAAACATGTGACTGCCTCGTCACTGCCTGAATGTACCGCCCTCCAGGTCCTTAAAGGCGTGCGCCACCGACGCCATGCACTTGCTATGACTCTAATAGCTCTGACCCCCAGACAACTTTATTTATTAACATACAATTAAAATCACATTTCAGTACAAGTAAAATACCACCACAATCATGTTTATATACAAGCCCATGTAAGGTGAACATGTAAGAGGCAACGTCCATAGGCAGATAAGCAATAGAGAACTAGCTGTAAATGGATGTGTTAATTTCCCTTCAACATAGTAGATTTAAATATGTAGCAGATTTGAAAGCACATTGCTTAAAGAGAAGTTACTTTAATGAGATTTAGGTGATTTGAACTAAAAATATTTATGTCCCATCTGATTTGACATAATATTACCATAGACTGAGACACATATATGCCTAAGAATTTGAGCATTGAGCTCTCTGTACAGATTATGTCTAGGATTAGAGTTTTAAGAAGTTAACTGTAGTTGGCTTTCACATGAAATGTGGATCATAGAAGTGTTTTAGGTAAGAGCAACTTTGGGTATCAGACCTCATTTTTTTTTTTTTTGCTAGATGACCTTTTGAATGTATATTATTTCTACAATTTTCTTATCTCTAAATTGAAGGTGACATAATGATAATAAGAGAAAAATCATGAAATAAGTAGGCTATCTTTTTATCAATATGCAACCTCACTAATATGGAAATATGGCTAAAGATTAAAGTATGAATATGTAAAGACAATTGAAGCATCTTTACTAATGCAAAGTGAACTTCCTAAAGCCAAATAACTATGACTTGTCATGTTGTTTTCATTATCTTAGAAACTATAGACTTGAAGAAAAATTTAAAATATCTATTAAAATATAAAAAGTTCATTCTTTAAAGTAATTTTTAAAATAATTTAAAAGTATAAGGTATTATAAATTCTGTAAATAGTTCTACTTAACAAAATGGCCTTATACTTACAAAGAAACTAGAGCAAGTAAAAGAAAACAAGTAGTTAAGAAATTTTGAAAGTGATTTTAAATTGAATAAAGTTTAAGCTTGAAAAGTTATTACACCAACACTAATAGGTTAAAAACATTTAAAAACTGCAATAAAATATGTGAAAATAACATTCCAGTCAATGTACAGATTCAAAGAACACAAAGTTAGTAGTAATTCTTAGCTGAGCATATTTCACAATACTGAACTTTGTAGTTTCTCAAAAAATATTCTTGTAACAAAGAACTAGGAAGCACAGTTCATCTGAGGCTGGCACAGAATTTTCCCACAGTGCAGAGCCTCTGGTGATTTCCTGCACTCTCCACTGCCCCTTCTGGCTATGATGGGGCAGCCCTCCTTTCGTGGTCAGCCTTCTTGCCCCCAAGGAGCCAAATAGATGTTGGTTTAAATATAAAGCCATGAGCTCTGGAGAGTTAGAGTGACCTAGTTGACATTATTTTCGTCATACAGAATAAAAAGACAGTGACTTAGATTAAGTGGAAAGAATTCTTAGACAGAAATTACCAGAAATGGTTCAAGAGGAAATAATATTTCACAGAAAACAACAACCAAAGTAATTAAATTAATAATCAAAACCTCCCCACATAGAAAAGCTCAGGAACACAGAGCTCTGCTGAAGAAGTTTCTCAAGTATTTTAAAAAGAATTAGGACCAGTTCGTCACAAACTAAAAAAATGAAAATGAGAGAATTTTGCCGACTTCTTGTGAGGCCACTTAGCCTGACATCAAAACAATGGAGACATGTGCGTAAAGGGAAGTTACAGATCATAACTTTATGTAACTAGACAAAATAAATATTCCAAGAGAATACTACTACTGGATACACTTGGGTATATAGAGGTATATAATGCCTAAGTGGGGTTTCTCAATCAAGTGAGTAAATTAAATAATAAGAGAAACAGAAGCAAATCAGATTGAAACAAAAGAAGGTTGTATTTATTTGAAAATGATGTGAACTTGTACAATGTAAATTATCAGAAAATCCTACTGCATATAGATACATTTGAACAAATCCCATAAGGTTTAGACACACATTTTTGCATATTAAAATCTATATACAAGCAATGAACAAACTAAAAGTGAAATTGAAGATGAAAAAGAGTGAAATACTGAGGAACAAATAGGTATGGCAGGGTATATGAGATTTTACAAGTTACAGGTGTGTAGCTAGAGTTTTCCTGCCAGGCCCACAGTCAGGGCAAATCTCTCTCACCTGCTAGTCCCACAGCTGCTCAGACCCAACCAAGTAAACACAGAGACTTATATTGGTTTCAAACTGTATGGCCATGGCAGGCTTCTTGATAACTGTTCTTACAGCTTAAATTAATCCATTTCCATTAATCTATACCTTGCCACATGGCTCATGGCTTACCGGCATCTTCACATGCTGTTTCTCATCATGGCGGCTGGCAGTGTCTCTCTGACTCAGCCTTCCACTTCCCAGCTTTATTCTCCTCCTTGTCCTGCCTACACTTCCTGCCTAGCCAATGGCCAATCAGTGTTTTATTTATTGACTAATTAGCAACACATTTGCCATACAGAACATCCCACAGCACAGGTGAGAGATATTTGCCAATCACATATCTGATAAGAAAGTGGTATACACGCTACATAAAAAATTCTTACAAATCAAAAATAAACATAAAAACAAATAATCCTGCTAATTGCCCAAGGTATATGAATGATTATTGTCCCCTAAATACATATACAAAAACTGCACTAAATGTTCAATATCTTGGAAAATGAAAGACCAAACCATAAATGTATGACATTCCTTATCTACTAGGACCTGGGCTATAATTAAATGAGAGTGTTTCCTGACTTCCTGGGAAGAAGAGAACAAACGTCAATTGACTCCACCGAGGGCTTCAACAACAGACCAAAGAAATGATTCTACTCAACTCCAGTGTGGGAAACCAATGAGTTTATAAAAGAGCAGGAAAGAGGATTGTTCCAGCATGGGTGACAACTCATGAAAGCTGTAGCCATTAATCTTCTTGCTCAACTTGTGGGCAGCTCCACTAAAGACAGCCTCTTCTATATTTCTATAAGGAAATATGATCTCCTTATAGAGGGGGCCTCATGAGGTTCCTAACTTTGGTAAACTTCTCATGTCTTGTAAATTTCATGAGCTTTCTGAGGCATGAAAACATGCAACTTCTTTCCAGGAGGGGTGTTTCTATTTGGGGACAAAGCTACACAACAGACAGAAAATATGTTTGGCTGAAGAGTAAACAGAACCTTCTTGAGAAAACAGGCCAGCATTTCCTTCAAATGCTAAGCAGAGGTTGCCAATTACTACTCAACAATCCCATAGTCATAAGACAAAAATGGTCAGGCAGTGGTGGCACACGCCTATAATCCCAGCATTCAAGAGGCAGAGGCAGGCAGATCTGAGTTTGAGGCAAGCCTGGTCTACGGAACAAGTTCCAGGACAGCCAAAGATACACAAAGAAATCCTGTCTTGAAAAACAAACAAACAAACAAACAAACCATAAAAAAAGAAAAGAAAAAATGTATGTGTATGTGAAAACTCAGGCACATATTCACAGCAACATTATACAGAATATCAAAACAAATTTTGTTCAACACAAAATTGACCTTGAGTTGATAAGTGAATCCACAAAATGTACTTTGCCCATAAAGTAGAATATTATTCAACTTCAGAAAGGAATGTGGTGCTAATATACAGATACTCATTCTAAAAGCATTATATTATTTTTTAAAGTTTTGTGGTATATATAATATTTGACAGCTCTAAAAATATAATTTTTTTCTCATGCAGAATAAAATTAGTCACTAATTTGTAATATTTTCCCCTGAAGAGATTACTACCAACATCATAGTTTTAGACTTCATAAAACCTGAACCCATCCCACTTGGCAGTCAATACGAATTAAATGTTATAGCATAAGCGGAGAAAATCATGGTCCTTCTGGAAATTACTGTACAAATAGTTTGCTCTCCTGTAGCCTTTCCTCTCATTCCCTTTTATGTGTGAACAGTATTTACCAAGACAAGGGATGTCAAAAGACAGGACCATCTTGAGTGAGTCAGAAGCTGAGATTGACTTATGCCAGTAGACAGTTCACTCGTCTCCTTAAACATGATGGCACAACATATGAATGCCTAACTAACTGAATCACCCACTAATTAGAATGTTTCTGTTCACTGAGAGCTAAAGATCTTGTACTTCTGTCACCTTTACCCAACATGGGAAGACTTGAAATATCCAGAGCACACAGAAAGGAGACTATTTCCAAGAAAACTGATTTTAATTTAGAGCTTGTTTCGAGTGTACAATTGACATCCAAAATAGCCTTGTCATTATAGATATTTTCAACACTATCTAAGATAACTCTCCCAACACATTTGTGTCTCAAAAACTTTGAAGTTGCCATCTATTTCATAACTTTAATTAAGAGAGTACAGATGAAAATAGGAAGCACACATCTTCCATGTCTGCTTTGCAGGTGGGGACCAAAGGTATTCCAGGAAGGATGGAGGAATTGTGTTGTCATGTTTCTGGTTGCTGTGCCAAGGAGCTTGACAAGAGACTACTTAAAGGAAGAAGGCTTTGTTTTGGCTGACTGCTTGAGAGCTCAAAATGGAGAAGGCATGGGTAGAGGAGCAAGATGTCAGTTAGCCACTGGAAGAAAGGCAGGACTTTGAAACCTGAAAGTCCACCCTCTGTGACCTACTTCCTACAGTGAGACTCTGCCTTATAATGTTCCACAACCTTCCCAAACAGTGCCACCAGCTGAAGGCCAAGTATTCAAACAAACAAGCCTGTGGGGCATTTCACCTTCACACTGCCACAGGGCTCAACATACAGTCCCTTATGAACATCTCTATATTATTCTTGATTTTTTTTGCCCATCATATGTACCCAAGATACATACTGAAGTGATGCTTGTAAAGGCAGAAAAATAACTTTTCTTTTTATACTGTTCAGTGCTTAAGGTTTTCACATCAGTGAGAAATCTTTAAAACCTACAGTTTCCCAGGAGTGAGTTCAATGCCGCTAAGGACATGTGAGAAGCAAGTCCAGGGCTCAGAACATAAAGCAATGACGCTTACAAAGGTGGTATTTCATCCAGGAGGTAAGGATTGACTGACAAATCTTCTGATGCTGAAGGCAGTGAGGGATTCTTACCATTAACTCAAGCTGAGAAGCTACAAAGCCCCAAAGAATCCTCTGAACTCATCTCCCTAAGTATTCAAGCCTCTATTGAAAATCATCAACTTTCCTAACTAAAAGGTTATGGTGAGTGGAGTGAGGGAGGCAGAACATCAGACCTAGTGCTGTGATGGTATTCCTACAGGGAAGATCGTACTCAGCCTACATGCTTTCTCTTGTACGAGAATGTTCAAAGGGAAGAAGTGAGCAGTTTAGAAACAGAGACCTGAATGTGTAAGATGCTACACAATCTATTTGCTCTTAGGCTGTGCAATTATACATCTGTGTATCCGGTCTGTTCTCCAGTGCATCTTCCCTGCCTCTCCTGAGTGGCTATGTTTGGAACCACAGTCAAAATCAAAATGACATGTAAAGATAGACACTGAGATGCAGCATTGTACTAACAGGAGACAGAGAACTGCACTTTACTCGTGGGCAGCCTAAGAAAGGGTATGGGACAAACATGTGCTTGACGTTTTTCTTTTGCATAGTAACAGCACAACTCAGGTACACAGGTGTCTGGAAGTCATTCAGTACTTGACTGAAAGCTTTGTAGCAAAAGTGCAGGATTTGAAATACTTGTACAGAGAGGAAGGAAATGCTCTTGACTTCTCATTGCACAGCAAACACTTCCACCTTCCTTATGGCAGCCCTATCCAAAATCACCTCCATTGCTGTTGCAGAAGATATGATGCCGTCACAAGCTGCTTCCTGTGTACAGAGATGTCCAGAGACCACAAAAGTTAAGGTGGAGGCTGTGGGTTTTGTGAAGGGCTTTTGTCTTCTGCCTAACCACAGTGACCTCATTCCCCCTATTTAGAAAATGATTCAGCTGGACTTAGACTTGCAACTATTTTGAAATCTATGTATCACATGATACAACATGTGTTTTAATCAAATGAAGCAAAACTGTGTAGGGTGATTAGGCTGGGATTTTCATTCTTTGCATTCCTTCTGCCTTGGATACCAAACTCCTCCTCTCTACATTCTGAAGATCCTGTTGGGTTCTCCAGTTTGAGGCTCTACTTCATTCCTGTTTATTTTGGTTTGTTTGCATGAAAGTCAACACTACCAAGTGACAATATCCAAAAATCACATTCAGAGATTTATTATACCAAGGGTTTTAACTAGGAGATCCAATGATGCCAACTGAAAATAATCTGTCATTTGGAGTTGATTTGCTTTGTTTTATTAGGAGAAAAGTTAAATTGAGCCAAATCTGGAATTATACAAGAAGCCATTTCATGAAGGGGTTGGCAGAGAAGATTGAGAAAGCAGAAAGTTAGAAAAGTATGATAATAGAGAAAAATATTAGAAATTATTAAAAGAATATACAGTAATATCCATTGGCAGCTCTTAAATCCTTTTTCTCATTCTGGGTGGGTAGGAAGGATTTGGTTTGATATCATTATGCAGAATTCATAAAGTCATGAATGAATTTTTGGATAATAGTAGATAAGAGTTAAAAAAAAAAAAGAAGAACAATTTGTGGATAATATGTGGCAATGGGTTTTGGTGATCTTCTCCAAGACAATTCTCTTCTACATAGAAAGATTGATTTAAATCCAGAAACAGTATGCCAATTTATGATACAAAATGACATCTATTTTAGGGCCAGTTTGAGCCCCATAAACAGACACAATTATTATGTGGCAATTGCAAACACAAAGTCCCAGAAACAGAAGACTACAAAGTCATGATCTGGGAGCCTGAGCCTGATCAAGAATCAGCGAGGACTGTGTAACCCGTGCCTAACAAGTAGCTCCCTTTGTAGGGTGGTCTGCACCCACACAGGTAGCTGCTTATGAGCAAGCTTACGATGGTAAGAATGCTAGAGTCAATGAGTCTTTTATTAGATTTCTCACTAAAACCTGAGGAATACAATAATCTTCCCATGCATATTTTTCTGGAGCATCCTCTACCCAACACCAATGAGTACAAACTCCTGTGCTACCCAGGTCGCCTGATGGGTCTCATACATTTGTTTATTCACACAGAAACAAATACTACAGCCTACTATCACTCTCTTTCTTTGCAGTGAACACTACATTTTGCTCACTGTCGGGGGAAAGGCAGGAGGTAGTCTATTGTATTGTAACAGTTAACTCTGAATGAATAGAAGGAATTGCTTCCAAATGCAATCACAGAATTACTATAGATTAGTGTACTCTGTGAGCGTTGTTAGTGCTGAGGTAAAATTGTTTCCTCTATTTCATGACCGTGATCTTGAAAGTTTTCATTTTATTCCAATAATGGAGATGCTTGATCACACACTGAGTCAGGTAAATCAGCAGTCCTGAGCAGGCCATAACTAATGCCACGGCCAAAGACGGCATTAACTACAGTCTGATAAATACAATCCGACACAAGCTCATTTGATATGGTGACAGTGGGAATATGGACTTTTATTCAAAAATACAATAACGTAATAACAACAAATGTTCTCGTTCCACATTGCAAAAGAGAAGCCTAGGTACTATTCTTTGCAGTCTCTGTAGTGTTTCATTACTGAGGACTCTAACATCATGTGGATAAAAGAAGCAGAAACGTGAGCTAAAGGGAATATGCATTTTGCAGATCTGTGAGGCTGAAAGAGCCAAGGGGTAGCAGAACTGTAGTATCAATTATGATGACAAACATGTGGCTGCTTACAAATTTTTAACTTGAAACATGAAAAGAGATTGTGATTCATCACAGCAGAACATATGAATAGCCTACAGCTTGGGTTTTGAAGTCAGTGACCTACTTTTCTCTCATGTGTTCCTACAGAAATTAAGGAGCACCTTGCTTGGAATGTTTATGCATTTGAGATCAGTTCAAGCACTATGTAGAAAGTTGAACTGAGACGACAGTCTCATGCTTTGGAAGTGCAGACTGGGAAAGAATTTTCTTATGTTAAGTTTAACCTAAGTAAAAACTAGATCTTTCTACCCCCATGAGTTTGTAGTGAGCACGAGAGAATCAACAGATGATAGACATGAAACATGCCTATGAAAGAAATGGCCTGCACAACCAGGATTTTAAAAAATAATGAAATTAATAAAGTTCCAGGTAAACAAATAATAAAAAAATGTTAAGGAACACACTCTTATGATTATTAACTCCATCCCCTTAGACTTGCCAGCCAATGACTAGCAAACTACTGGATAAATTATAGTAGCTTAAGGATTGAACTGCATCTGAGAAGCTGACGGGGAACAGGTTGTTGCATGAATTCTAATTGTTCTTAATAAAAATCTGGAGCCAGATATCAGGGCGAAAGTTGAAAGATTAGAGAAGCATAGCTAGTCACTTCTTAACTCGCCAACTCCTCAGCCTGCAAGAGCCTGAAAAGACCTGAGTTCTTGTCTCCTCCCACCTTATATTCCTTTCTCTATCCAGCCATGTCACTTCCTGTCTCAGCCTTCCTAGTGTTGGGATTAAAGGTGTGTGATCCCAAGTGCTGGGATTAAAGGTGTGTGCCACAACTGCCTGGCTCTGCTGCTCTTTTAGACTGGATTGATCTCTTGTAGCCAAGCATGGCTTTGAACTCACAGAGATCCAGACAGATCTCTGCCTCTGCCTCCTGAGTGCTAGGATTAAAGGTATGTGCCATCACTGCCTGACCTCTGTGGCTATCTCTGTGGCTAGCTCTGTCCTCTGATCTTCAGGCAAGTTTTTATTTCTTAGATTATAAGCAATATGTCACCATAACAGTTAGCTCTTTAGCATTGAGGTACATTTAGCTCAGTGGTACAGTAATTGCCAACATGTGTTA
The DNA here is from genome assembly GCF_007827085.1 of Peromyscus californicus insignis. NCBI lineage: Eukaryota > Metazoa > Chordata > Mammalia > Rodentia > Cricetidae > Peromyscus > Peromyscus californicus. The sequence goes on from NW_026294573.1 coordinate 148,952,219, forward strand.
GACCCTGGGGTTTATGAAAGCACCAGAAAATATTAAAAAAGGGGGAAGGGAGGGAGAGGAGGGAAGGGAAAGGAAGGGGAGAGAAGAAGAGGAAGGGAGGGTAGAGTTTAACAAATAATAGAGGGTTGGGGGCAGGGGGTTGTTTGTTTTATATCCTATTCTCAATACACAAAATATGATGGTCCAACTTCATTGTTAGGATTCAGGGTTAATTTAGATAATATGTCAAAAATACTAGATTTAGGAACCCTATACTATCTAATCTCTACTTCTAGGTCCCGCTTTATCCAAACAAGACTCCCATGAAATTAAGTGCCCAAAGGGTAAAGAACAATGAAAAATTAAATCTAAAAGTGCCTATATTCTTGTTGGCTGGTTCCAAGGTTCTATTGAAGAGGTCTCTGGACAGCTGGCCCATGCACTTGACTCAGACTCATGACTGAAAAAGAGTCCCTGAAATCACTCATCCTTATCTGCAGCTTGCAAGCTCAAGTTGATGCTCATAGTTAAGGGGATGAGGCTGGTGCTTTGGGACCTCACTCAACTGCGGGTCTGATCCTTGTGGCCACCTTCTTTATACACCATGAGTAGTCATTGGGGAAGCATGATTTAAAAGTAGGAGGGGGGGACTCCAGCGGAAAAGGAGTATGCTTGGAGTAATCTTCCATACTGGAAACTGATGGCTTCTCACACCATGCTGAATTCTACCTTATGGGCAGTTGTGCTCTCTGAGAAGTAGAAGAAGGCATTCTTAGTCATGAAAGGACTCAGATCTCACAGTAAAGTGGACTGTGGTGACAATACCACATAATGTATGCTTTATGTACCTCTAAAACAAATTTCAGAGATGATTCAAAGAAGAAATAATTTCTGTGATAAATGCAAGAGTGGTTTGAAATTGTTAAAATTGTCATGGAATAAGGTCTTCAAAGACAAAAGATAGTTTTAGTAAATTGTTGAAATGGCAAAATATATGAGTGAGTAAGAAAGAGGAACTCAGAGAGGGCTGTAATAGTTGCAGCAAGGGAACAGAAAATTACCTTGCATATACGGCGAGGGTTTGGCTAGAAATCTGGGGCATGTATGGTAAAGACAGGGAAAAATGATCAGAAGTGTGTTACTGCCAACACAGAAAGTGCTGTATTGTCCTACCAGCTGTATTCTGAAACTGTCACCATTGTGAAGGATAACCAGAAAGATCCAGGTGGGAAAGGAGGGGCAGAGGAGACAGCTGCAGTGGGTGTTCACTATGACAGGTAGAGATGAGGGGTCAGTCAGCCACGTGGATTACTTAGAAAACTCTGCAGACACGCAAGGCAGAGCCACCATACTCGTTGGGGGCATAATTTGGCATTTTAGAGTTCAAAGAAGTAGCTAACATTGTCCTCATGGAACAAATGAGAATTTCATTGGACTTCTTTACAGTTCTTTTATGAATATTTTCAAGTTTTTCTTTTTATTGAGGGTGAGACTATAGCATTATCTAGGCTGTTCCTGTCTTAGAGAAGGCTTAATCAGTAAGGCAAATCTATTGCCATGCATGTCATAGATGCCATTAACTGACGAAGGAAACTCAAGCACTTGTATCTTGGGGAAGAGACAAGTTTATTTTGGGCACTGGAGAAGTCAAGGTGACAGCCTTCTAAGTGGTGGTGTCCACTAAGATTTGGCACCAGCTGGTTGAGGTTGCAAGTAAGACAAAGGCAGACAGATAGGAGTTGAAGTCATTGCTGCTCTTGCAGAAGACCCGAGTTTAGTTCACAACACCCAGGCCAGGTGGGTCATAGTTGCTTGTAACTCTAGTTCCTTGGGTTCTGATGTGCTCTTCTAGCCTGGGCACAGCACAAGCACAGATGTGTGTGTGTGTGTGTGTGTGTGTGTGTGTGTGTGTGTGTGTGTGTGTGTATACAAACATGCAAATGAATAAATAACAAGATAAAATCGTAAAAAGGGGGGTTGGAGGGAAAATAATGAGTACAATAAACAAGTGCAGAGTTCCTTCATTCCTCATATGAAATGACAGGTGATGGTAAAATGTACAGATGCTGGGAAAAACAGAAGTGGTTTTTTTAAAGAATTATTTACATATTTTTATTTTATGCACATTTGTGTTTTGTCTGTGTGAAGGTGTCAGATCCCCTGAAACTGGAGGTACTGTCAGTTATGAGCTGCTATGTGGGTTCTGGGAATTGAACCCAGGTCCTCTGGAAGAACAGCCAGTGCTCTTAACCACTGAGCAATCTCTCTAGCTCCAAGACAGAAGCTATTTATTTGTTGAAAATATAAATAGTCTTTTTTTCTTTCATTCAAAAACACTCTTTCTGTTTTGGTACTGAGGTTGTGCAGACCATGATATTTATAGATACCATAGATCAGTCACTTCACATGAGAGGCCAGTCACAGCATCCTGATCACTTCTTTAGTTCACACTTGTGAATCTTCAGGCTATGGTTCCTTTACAGACTAAGACCACAAGAGACAAGGCCTGATCAACATTCTCAGCATGACTCAAAGCTCCCTGCATCATGCACATAGTGGTCTTTCAGTTAATACATGTTTCATCAAACTTGTTGAGATGATGATGGTGATAACAATGATGATGATGCATCCTGACTTACACATTGCTCTCTTCAGCTGAATTCAAGCTGGAAGGCAACCATGACTTTTTTACATTTCCAAATGTCAGCTTTCTCTTCTAAATGAGACTGCAATAGGGATGTTTTAAAAACAAGTGCATTTTAACCTCAATAACACACAGCAATTTGCATGCTCTTTAACCAATGTTTTCTTGTGGAGCATATAGACTCATTAGAATGGTCAAACATATTTCCTGATGACTTTGTTTTTAGAATGCATCCAAAGAGCATCAGTGAGCTGAATGAACTTCTGTCTATGCACTTAGAAATAGGACATATTGGGACAGTGAGATGGCTCAATAGATAATGATGCTTACTGCTAAGCCAGAAGACTTGAGTTCAAGTCTAGGGATTTATATGGTAGAAGGAGAGAATGAATTCCCATAAGTTGTCTTCTGACCTCCACACATATGCTACAGCATGTGCTTGCTCACATACACATAGACACAATACATACATGCAATAAAAATTAAGTAGGACACATTATTATTTAATAACACCTCACAAAATTTGCATTTTTTTACAAGTTCTATGATGTTATTTATACACATCATCTCTCTTCTACAATGGAAGTATGTATGCTTTTTAGACTCAGTTTTTATATGTGAAACTCCAAGGGGTCAGAAACATGCCCAAGATTAGCAATCACTAATAGATGGATCTTAGATCTGAGCTAGTTAAAAGAACTCTCAATTTTTTCTTCTATCCAGACATCAGAAATTGGAATGTGATGCTTAAATGTTTACAAGTAGCCAGATTCTGGGATTTCGATCATTTAGCTTCATCACCTCCTACTTACATGATTTATTATACAATGGATTAAGTTACTTAACCTCACTGCACTTCAGTTTTCTTCTCTGCAAATGTGGATAAGAGTATACTATCCCACAGGATTCCATTGTCCATTGAATATCTTCTTTATGATTGGTACCACTTAATGCATTTTAATTATTAATACAGGTCTGAACTCTGCCTGGCATATAATATCAGCTCAATGACTATTTGGTATAATTTTAAAAATAGAGACTAGCATGATAATTGAGCAAGTATATTATTAACAGTTTAAAATTTGGGATCTGACACTCTTTATGAACTTTATCTTCATGATATCAAGCAAATGATATATTCTCTGGCTTCTGGATTTATATCTCCAAAAAAGGGATAGGAATACTGTTCACTGACTGAAGTTTTATTGATGTCTAAATGCATTAGCACATGTAAAACCCTCATTATAAGGCTATATAAGTTATATTACATTTCTTATTATTCTAATGTATGTGTCATACATATTCATCAATGCACACATATCCTCATTCTTAGATTTTTCTTCTCCATAGCTTAACAGTCTAGAATCTCCTTTCACATTGGTCTGCATACTTTATCAATCTGTCCCCTTCCTGCTTAGTTATTTTTGCTTTATTCTCATTGGCCTTCTGGTTGTATTAATTAATGTAGTTTCCTCTGTCCAGAACTGGATACAATAAACAGTCAGCATAGGCATGTCCACCAGAGACTGGCAGATCACTTTGTGACAATGGACTTTTATAATGTGATAAGATTTGTAGGACCTGGGTGCTGCTTGCCTGTCCAATAACTGGACTGGATTATATTGTTACAAGACTCTAGCATCCAAACTGCCTAGGTCCAATCTTGTCTTCATAATTATGGTTGAGAATTTTGCATCAATATTTCCTCTCTTGATGCTTCAGTTTATTCACTGATTGAAATTTGTTTTTGTTTGTTTTCATGACAGTTAGTATGAAAATTGGGGGATTACTTCATGTTTTCCACTTCTACAGCTATTAATTTGTTCATATAATAAATGTACCCATTATATCCTTGGCTCTAGGCTAGTTGCAAAATGTATATGATTAGTGAGATAGAGAAATCCTTGATTTCCCAGAACCCAATTATAACAGTATAATACAATAGAATAAGCATCATATTGTAATCAATAAAGTTCTTTAGAAGCTCATAGCAAAAGGCTATGGTTGCCTTTCTAATCATTTCAGGAGAGAAATGCATATTACAGTCTGAATTTTGTTGTTCTTCTGAAATTCATGTGTTGAATCTGTCCCCCTAAAGTGGTATTTCTTGGTAGTTCTTAAGGGAGGTGATTGGGGCAGAAAACTCCTGCCATCATGAATCAGATAAAGTCCCTTACAAAGAGACTCTACAGAGCTCCCTCCTGCTGCATGTGCAGACAGGGAGAGAGGATAGTATCTGCGAAGCAGTAAGTGAACATTCACCAGAAATGAATCTTCTATTGCTTTAACCCATGACTTCTGAGCTACATATGCTGTGAAAACAAAGCTCTTCAGTTCCTGACACCCAATCTATGACATTTTTATAGCAATCTGATTGTGTTAAGATCAAGATTAAGAACATTATATCTAGAAGTTAAATTCAAACCATTGTTTGAAAGAGAGATGGACCTTGAGTAGAAGAATTACCAGGCAGAGGTAGCAGAACAGAGAATGGAAAATGACTACGGAATTGGAGAGAAAAGGAAAGAAAAAAACAGAAGAGAAGAAATATGTAATCATAGTGTTTAATTTATGCAGAGAATGTCCCTTGGACAAACCTAGTTCAAGAATACACAACCAAATGGCCAGCCCCGGAAACAAATACATAAGGTAACATTATATAGACTGAGTGCATTTTTTATGTATTTAGGAATATGCATGTATGTAACACCAATTAATGAAAAAGAGACCATGAATTTAACAGAAGTCAGGGAAGGGTATTTGGAAGGTTTGGGGTGAGGACATGTAAAGGAGAAATTATGTAACTATATTATCACAAAAATAAAAGAAGCAAAAATAAGACTAGGTAAAATCAAAGAACTTAGGAATTGTTAAAATACAAGGAAAAAAGTACACACTCGTTGGAAAATCATTTCACTCACTCCATGTCCAATGGGCTTAGAAGAGCAGAGGTGTCTGGTTATGCCATATGCTGTAGGTTGTTGAATAGATTTAATATGATCCCTGGTGGACTACACAACTGTTTCTTTTCCTCCTCTAATGAATTGATATCTAAGTGAACATTAAGTTGACATGAAGCTGGTTTAATTTCTGTCAGCATACTTTGGAATGATGACCTTATAATCTAGAGAAAAAGTTCATTCTATTAAGCATTTTTTAAATTATCATGTGTGTGCATTTGCATGCGGGTGTGTTTGTGTGTGTGTGTGTGTGTGTGTGTGTGTGTGTGTGTGTGTGTGTGTGTTTGTGTATGCATGTGCATGAGTGCATTTGTAACATGGCATGCATTTGGAGGACAACTTGTAAGAGTTAGCTCTCTCTTCCACCAGATGGAGATGGATCCCTAGGACTGAACCCAAGTCCAAGGCTTTAGTGAAAGTTCCTCTTTTACCCACGGAGTCATTTTTTTGCATCTTATTTTTAATTTCTGAGACTATACAGTTTTGAGAAATTGTAACATTTTTCCTTCCTCTTCACTCTTCTTCAAATTCACTGCCTCTTTTTCTCTAATTGTTATTGCATGTGTATGTATATACATATATTCCTAAATATGACCTGCTTCGTCCTTACAATGTTCCATGGATGCATGTTTTCAGGCTGACTGTCTGACTCTGGATAACCAATTGGTGTGCTCTTCACTAGAGAAGACCACCTCTCCCCTTCCCAGCTCTCTTCAGTTGCCTGCAGTTCTTTGTGTAGGGCTAAGGCCTTATGGGCTTTTCCCCATCCAGCTCGGCATAGCCACTGGTGTCATCCTTGTTTGACGCACATTTATGAAGTCACGTTTGTAAGACTTTATGGGTACAACATCTAATATCAGTAGGAGAAACAATCTCAAAGAAAACTCCCTGATCCTCTGGATGTTACAATCTTTCCACACCCTCTTCTGAAATGTCTTCTGAATCTTAGTTGCATGAATGTTTTGTAGATGTATCTGTTGAGACTGGGCTCCACCACTCTGCATTTTAGTTGACTGTGGTTTTCTGTAGTGGTCTCTACCTGTTGCAAAGAGAAATTTCCTTAATGAGGGGTGAAGACTGTACTTAACTGTGGGTAAACGGACAGATGTTCATAGAATGATGTTAGGGATTATGCTGGCCATATTTTAAATACTTTAAATATTAATTTCTAGAAGTCAAAATACGAGGAGTAATCACAATATTCTTATAGCTCTAAAGCACAGCAGTAACTTCATTGTTTTTAGTCAGTCAATGTATGTAGCCGTTATAGAAATATTCTTCAATGCTTAGAATTACTCTAGAATTAGGCATTTCCTTATGAGTCCTTCTAATCTGTTCATTTTGATATCACAAGTGGTAGAATATGTGTGTATGTTAATATGTGTATGTATGTTTAAATGTGTGGTGTATATATGGCATAATATGTGTATGTGTGTTTATGCATATGTGCATGTTTGTGAATGTGTGGCATATGTGCGTGTGTACATTTGTGTATTTTGTATATGTATATGAAGTATATGTATATAAGTGTATATGTGTGTGTGTATATGTATCCATGTGTCTATGTATACATGTATTTATGCAGTTACATGGTCTATATTGTTATTTACATTCTTCCTTTTTATTAAATATTGTGCTCTACAATTCTGCAACATTTCAACTTAAAATGTGTCTTGCAGATTTTTCTACTAGAATGTATATAGATTTAGATTTTTAAAAAATAGTTTAAGGGAGAGTAATAGACTGTCTATGGCATGAAACCTCAAAGTGGTTTTAGGTGGAAATGAAGAGCATAAGCAAAGGGAGGAGACTAGGAGTAGAGAGGGCCCAAAACAACCCTTGTTTAGAAATCTCCCTACAGGAGGCCATAATTTATGATGAAGAGTTGTCATTTCCAGAATTACACTACTTTTAACAATGTGACAGTTAATATCCTTGAACATTTATCTTTGTACATTATAACAGTTTCTGTAAAATTGGTTCTTTGAACACACAAGTAATTCGTGCTAATTGTTTTCAAATATAAATTGTCATTATGTACAAAAAAACAAGTTTAATTATCTGAATCCTTAATAACCTTTCCAAAAGCTTAATATATGCTGCAAGCAGAAAACCTAAGTAGATGGAATAATTGTCCCCTGTCTAGACTGAAGCAACTATGGTGACATTTGTTCTTAATTATTAATTAAACATCCACGAAGCCATTCGGAGGAGCAGGTGATATGGGTATTATTAGATGTGTTGCTTGTTTACAGTGAGAACACTTTTAGAGGCGGAGATCAAAGTTCTACAGCTGATGCAGAGCAGAAGCATGCACTGTGCTAAGTCCTGGAACTCCATGTATGCAGCTGGCAGAGGATGAAAGTGGCCCCAACTGCATCAGCCCTATCACTCCATAATTATTTTGAATTTATTACTTGAGCCATGCACTGGTACTGGCAGCAATGAAGAAAACAAAATCAGATGCCAAAGTACACCCCATACCACTCTCACAAGGAATAGATGCGCTGTGTGCACGTAAAAGATCTACATCATTGTTCATCAATTAACTTTTACTTTACAGCCATTTCTTCTCTCCCTCCTCTATGCCATGTTTACTGCTACGCAGCACACATTTAGCGTGAGTGAAATAACCACTGCTCCTGAGCTACCTGTGTGCTGTGGAATAATGCTTTTGTACACTGGTTTAATAAAATGTTGATTGACCAGTAGCAGGAAGTAGAGGCAGGATAAGCAGACAAGGAGAATTCTGGGAAGAGGAAGGCTGAGTCAGGAAATGCCAGCCTGCTGTCCAGGGAGCAGCATGTAATGGCCCACAGGTAAAGCCACGGAACACGTGGCAACATATAGATTAACAGAAATGGGCTGAGTTTAAGTGTAAGAGCTAGTCAGTAGTAAGCCTGAGCTAATGGCCGAGCAGTTTTAATTAATATAAGCCTCTGTGTGTTTACTTGAGTCTGAGCTGCTGTGGACCAGGTGGGACACAGGAAATCTTCAGCTACACCTGTGCTCTGCCCATCCCTGGGATCAAACCTCCATAGCATTTGTGGAAGCATAGGCAATGTGTTGGTGTGGACTTCTTCCCCAGCATTTCTACTACTATTGTTCTAGATTATATTACTGTAATTTAATTCCTCAAATAATACATTTGTAATTTTGCATTCTGATCCCAGCATACTATTTACCTATTATTGCAAAAACATTTTTTTTCTTAAAAATACAAGTGATGTCGATTGTTCATTTAAAAAGAATGCTTCTGTTGTATCTACAAAGTCCAAAATATACACACTCCATTACTGAGGGGTTCCATATTTCCCTTTAGTCTATCTATCCAACCTACTGACAGATGTCCTCGAAGACAGACAGACAGACAGACACACACACACACACACACACACACACACACACACACACACACACACACATATACACATCTATAATGTGACAGTTACTGAATAAAATGCTAGAGATAAAATATATGCACAAAGCATAGCCCTTCTAATCAGTGATGGACATGATAATTATAGCACTAAATGAAAAATAAGAAGGCAATCAGTACAGAGGTATGGGTTGGAAACCAGGAATGTTTCCCAGAAGAGGTTGCTCCAAGAAGAGTCTTGTAGGATTAGGAGGAGATGGCCAGATGGAGGGCATAGGTCAGAATTACCAGTGAATGGCAGGATAAACAGCATTGAATGCAGAGGAACTACAAAGAATTCAGCATTATAGAAGAGTGAAGCAGTCGGCATGCAATCTGGTTCAGTGATGGCAAACGAAGTAAAAAGGAGCCAGCAGAAGTTTGAGTTTGTAAATGATGGTATCAACACTGGATTTGAATGGATTCTTCTGTCTACCACTGTGAGAATATGAACTTTGATATGTAGTCCTTGGGGCTGGGGAAGCTTGTTAATAGTGTAACTTCATGTTGAAGTCAGGTGTGCAGCAATGAAGAAACTGACTCCAGATTGTTTGGGGCAGAATTCTTGGTGATTAAGGATCATTTAAGTGTACAATTCTCAATGATCATTTATCTATTTGGATACAAAAGCCAAGGTTCAAACAATTCATGAATAACCTTCAAACTTGCATGTCTGAACAAATGGTGTACTTCTGAATGAGTCAACAAGTACAAAGGGAAGAATGAATTTGGAAGAACAAGGTGGGGGAGTAATGAATGCCACAGCACACACTTCTATTTTAGTTTTGTTGTGGTTGTTAACACTGTGAGATGTTTGGAAAGCTTACAGGACAGGTGGAGCAACTGGGGACAGGGTCGAGCATTATTGACAGACAGTCATCAGGACAACTGGATGACACTGCCATTTCTGATGGTGTCAAAATCCTGTGAGTTGTCACAGGACGTTAACAAATGCAAGAAGTGTTGGCAGAACTCTGAACAATATCAACATTTAAAAGAGCAAAATGAAATACCAAGACACATGCAAAAGGCTAGCAGTATAACCAAGAGACATGCGAACTAGGGACAGAGTGGAACAATAATGTGGTGGAAACACAGAGGCAAGAGATTGAAGATGCAGATTATAATGAACATTGTCAAGGGCTCCCTAAACATCTGTCCACCGGATGTTACAATAAATTTACTCTCAAAAGCCATTTGTGAATGGGTAGTAATATGACTTAGACTTCAGCTTGTAGAAACATAGATAAAATAAACTTAATCCTAATTCTAAAAAAACCCCACCAAAATAACAAGGATGATGGGAAAGATGCTTGTATAAGAAGTATGTGGCAGCAAGAGAACATTTTTAGTTAGTCTGTACAACATTTATTTACATTTCTAAATGGTTTTAATTCAGTCCTAAGGAAATGAGATATAGGGGCCATAATTGGGATGACAATTAATGGAGTGTGCCCAAGATATGGTAAAGGAGATAGAATTAAAGCTACATTAGCCTCTAAGACTGAAGGAAGACGAGAAATGAATTGTTAATTTTAATGAGTGTACAGAGGAAGCTCCTCTCTGTTGTGAAAGTAGGGTTTGTTCCCTGTTAATACCAAAGACTCCTCTTCATCCACAATGCAATTTTCTGAATAGTTTCTCAGATATATATTCTTGATTGACTATTATATCAACAGCCCTAAACACCCATGATTTATAAACTAAATTATTTATTATGTTAAGCCATTATTATTGGTACAAATTAACTAACATATGCACAGGTGCATTTATTGGATGGCGGAAGATTTGAGGCAGATTCTGAAATAAATTTAAGTATTTCAGAATGTTACATAACAATATCCAGAATTCTAAATTGAAATCAAACAAAAATAACAAAAAAAGTAAGAAACATTGATTATTTCAGACCTATCACGTAGCAAAATGAACCTTTTTAAAATAACTGTTACATAAAAGGGAAAGAGAAGGATGGATGGAAAGAAGAAAAAGTGAAGGTCGGGAGAGAGGCAAGGGTACAAAAGATGAAAAACATGAGCATAGAAAAATAAGGACTGTTTTTTTTGACCTCTGCATTCCTCAGAGCATCTAACCTGGCATTCCTCACTTGGGAGGGATGAACTGATTATTTCTGGGATGATTAAACAGTGATAATGAAGTCACATGTGTGATACACATGTAGCCTTTGAACAGCATTGCCACCACTAGCGAAGAGCTGGAAATAATTAGGAATGGAAACATCACTTTAGTGACATTTCATACCTACATAAAGGTTACAAAATGACTTTTTTCCTATGTTTTGGGCAGGCAGGCTTTACTCTGGCATTGCCAGTTCTTTGCTAAGCATAGAAAGCTTATGTCTGCCTGCAAATCCCAATCAGTAATAGGGTGGCCCACAGGAAATTGGTCCAGATCTGCTTGGCTTTGGCTCAGTTTCCACTTCCATAGACATAGAAATGAAACAAAATCCAAGGAAGTGAGATATTGGGTAAACAGGAAAACATGCTAATCACTTGTCCTGGTCTCACCCTGGAGGTAATCTCCTTGCATCCAAGAATAAATATTTCCCCCCACTCCCACATGCTAACGCCATCCACACTATTAGGGATGTTGCTGGGGCCTGTCAAAAAATTTCTTCATTTGGCAAGATCTGACTCCGCTTTCTCCTCCTTGCCACCCAGTTTGGAGGATTGACAGCCGCTAACTTACTCATGCTCATCTTGTTCCTGAGATGATCCACTCATCAAGGCTGGACTCAGGTCTTTCTAGCTCAGCTAGTAAAACTTCGCTAGGATCGCAGCTGCAAACAGCCAATTCTTCAGTGCTCCAGACACTTCTCTGTTCACCCAATTATGGTCCTATTTTTATGTCCATCAAAATATTGTCATTCCTGGTCACATTGTTTCCTACAGAGACTAAGTGCACGGACATGGGCTCATCTTGTTAGTTTGCTGTGTCCTTGTCCCCTCTCCCTGTCAACATCCTTGACCCTTCCAGATACCTTCCCCCTGTTGTGTCTCATATACCCTGTTTAGGGCAAGGAACAGACTATCAGAAACATACCAATCACACCCAGTCTCAATAGGCTAAAAATGATAGCGAATGTATTTCACCAATAATTATTTAACATGTACTTTATTAACAGAGAGGTGGGCAACTGGCATGATTCGATTTTTAGGCAAAATATTCAGGTGAGAAAGGTACAATGATACATATGTTTGATACTGTCATAACAAAATCCATTATTTTGTATACTAACAAAAAGGCTAATTTAAAAATGGTTCCCAGAGATAACATGCCATCCTGAACAAATTCTAGGTTGAAATAAAAAGAGTTTTCCATTTACACTTACTTATGACACTGAATTAGTTCTATGTGTGAAAAAAGTTGAAAGGAGAAAGAAGACAATATGGTGAAGGATCTTCTTACAATTATCTTCATTAGAAAAACACAAAGCAATACACATCATAATTCTAGGAGTCTCTAGTTCTAGAAACAAATTCTACAATAAATTCTGTCATGTAAAGATGCCCAGGACAGCAGAATCTGTCTTAGCAAATGATGAAAATGCCTTCCATCCCACTTATGGAGTGGGTACAGTAAGCCATCCAAAGGCGCATGTACTAATGGTTAGACCAAGTATACTGGGAGGCAGTGGAAAGGTCTCCATGAGTCTAGTTGGAAGTGATTAAGTGCCAGAGGATCTGCCTTTCTCCTGGACTAACACTGTCTCCCAAGAGTGCACTAGAGATCTTGGGACTGGATTAGTTACAGTGACAATAAGTTAACTTTAAGCAAGTTAGGCATTCTTGTCCCTTCCAGTGACCATGTACTATCTCCCTTTCTCTCTTTCTGTCTGTCTCTGTCCTGAATTCCTCAACCAGACCAATTACTTTGTTTTACTCACATAGTTATTTGTTCTGTTCCTCTACCTCTCCTACCATATTATTGAATTGATCCATCCTGAAGATCCACACAATTTTTAAATTAAAAAAGCACAACAATGGATGTTTACTTTGCTTCTGAGTATTGCACTTTGCTTTCTAAATCAAGTATTTTTATGAAAGAAGCATCAGGCCCTTTCCTTTAGAGGGTCAACACAGCCACCTGACAGGAATAACCCACTCTACTAGCAACATGATACCTGCTAAATTCAATCAAGGTACCCTTGAGATAAAGGGAACAAGACCATTTTCTTACCCATTCAGGACTTATGAGGCCATAATCTTTCTCTATGTATCAAATATTTTGTTTCAAGATCAATGGGGTTCAAAAAAAAAAAAAAAACCAGAGATACTGAAGACAATAGACAGCTTTAGAGCACTGAGATGATTCTTCACAGCTTCCTTCTCTGTCATTTTTGGGTCAAGTTGTCATTCTTACAAAATGCCAGGACTATACACACTCTGACTGACATGACTGGCATTTCTGCAGAAGACAAGATTTGAAATACTTTGATGTAAACTTGAGAGGTTCTTCCTAATAGGATGGGAGGGAGAGTCCTGGAGCTTGAAGTGCTTTTGAATTTTTTATTCAAACATTTTCTAAATGTAAAATTGCTCCCAGGACTAGTTGCTTTAACAAAAAAAAAGTTGTCTAGTACAATTATAGAGTCTGAACTAGAAACTTAGGATCACATTTTTTTTTTCATTTAAAAACATGAGGGTTAGGGTTATTATGTATGTGATCTATATGCGTGTAAGTGCGGTTGCTAGGATGCAATCTGTGGAGATCAGAGGACATGGCATCTTCCCCCCTCTGTTGTCTCCTTCCACTGTGGGTTCTGGGAATCAAACTCAGGTCATCAGGCTTCACAGCAAGTGCTTTTAGCCACTGAGCAGTCTTACTGGCCTTTGTTTTTCAATAGTTGAGAACATATCCCGTAAGATACACATCAGCTCAGGAAGCAGCTCTGTGCTCCAGTATAAGATTTCCTTATCATGGTAAACATGTGAAAGCATTCAACAAATATTTGCTGACTAGCTAACATAATTTAGGTTCACAATTTTGTACATTTTATCAATTAAGCATTGTGTTGTTACTGCAATGTTTATGATAGAAAATTCTGAAACTGAATGGTCTGGGTGACAGAATTTTACATACATGCACACACAAATCTATATAAACCTGCAGAGACATGCAAATCTATACAAATAATGCAATGCTCTTTCTTCTTAACTAACAATGTTTGCTTCTAAAATAGCATAAATAATGCAAAAAGTCTGGAGAGAAACGAGAGTCAAATTGAAGAGTGTGGTAATCGTGGCTTTCTACAAGTGCCTTCAAATCAGTAATTTGAACAAGGGGGCAGAATAGAGACATGTTGTTAGCATCATTTAAAACTCTTTTATTTTTATAACAAATGATCATAGCATTGGTTGTTTGTCAATTCCTGTTCGATCCGGGTTTAGAGTGTACTCTTGTGATGAGCAATTTGGGGCCTACACTGTCCCTTTAAGGGCAAAAGAAAAATGATACACTGCTCAACTCTTGCAGAAATATTTACTCTTTTCTTCCTCTGTTTTTCCCATTGACTCCCTCATTTTCTCTTTCTCTCCACTGTGCACAGAATCATAAATAATCTTTCTGAGGCTGCTAGAAACATCCCTTTCCTGGCTCTTCACTCGGCCCTCACTAGAGGAGTTGACTCTCTGCAGACTTGCTGGAGCCTGCACAGAGTCGTGAGCAAACCCAGGTTCCCTCAGCACCTATTCCTGTCTGCAACTCCAGATCCACAAACCATTTCATTGCAGCGGGAATACAGGAGAAAAGTGTTTTCCTTTCTTCTGTCTCCCTCTTCCTTTCTTCCTTCCTTTTCTTCATCCTCTCCTCTTCTCTTCTCTTCTCTCCCCTCCTCCTCCTCTTCCTTCTTGTTCCTCCTCCTCCTCCTTTCTCTTCTTCCCCTCCCTCCCATATCACCGACAGAAATATAGAACCTCACCTGCCTTGATTGACACTTGATTTCCTGAGGCCAAATGAAGTATTATTGTTTTTTTTTCCTTCCTGTTACTATCTTTCAAAGCAGTTTTCAAAGACCCTGACAGTTTCCCTAAAACATCATCCCCTTCCTCCAAAAAGTGAAGAAAAAACAAAAAAACTAAAAACAGCCTATCTATTAACAGTGAATGAATCAGAAACATACGGATTATATTCCCCTAATGTTCATGGGGCTTTCAAAATTAAGCTGAAGATTATTGAGCAAAACATTTTTTTGCCAAATCCCAAATGTTTGAAAATAGTTCAAGATGTTTGCTAAACCTGAAATAGGTCTGAGTTACCCATCCACTTTTAATTCAGGCTAAAATAATTCTTACCAGCTGAATGCTCTAGTCAGTAGACTTGGTAAGAAAAAAATCAATAACTTAATATAGAAGAAACTCTTTTAAACATATAATCGTTCGAATTGAAAACCAATTACCTTTGTGAAAGGCTTTGAAGGAAAATCTGATGACTCCATTCCTGGCTTCCCAGGCGCCCAGGTCGCACCCTAAATTATGTTTAGATGACCTGTAAAGTGACCCTCCTGTTACTGTGCTCTTCAGCTTAACTCCTAGTTACAGGCCAAGCAAATACCGTAGCAGAATGCCCATGTCAAGATTTCATTATTAGAAAAAAAAAAATCTCTTGCCAGTAGTTCTCACCTTAAGTGTCACTAACAGTTTCTATTTAATTCCTACATTACAGTATTACTCCTGTGCCTCTTAATGAAGAAATGAAATTATAGGCTAGAGATTTGTCTTCGTGCATAGAGAACTTGCCACGCAAACATCAGAAACTGGAGTTCAAATCCACAGAACTCATCATAAGCTTGGTGTGGTAGTGTGGCCCTATGGTAAAAGAGTGAATCTTTGTAAGCTAACAAAACAGACTGTATCTTGAGAGAGAAGGTGAGGACTAACATCCAAAGTTATCCTATGATGCCTATATGTGTTCCATGACACACATATATGCATACATATGCAGCTGCACAGAAGAATGAGTATACACATCATACACACAAATCATATACACATATATTTACATGTTGAACTATACATAAATAACATGATCCCCTCGAGTTACATTTAGATTTAAAAGATTGATGAAGTGAGATAGATAAAGAAAATGAAAAGTTAATTTTGTGAAGGGGAAACAGAGGAGAGGGATAGCTGTGATGTGGCGGCCAATTTAATTACGGGCAGTTATAGAAGGATGTGCACTCTCCAAATGGAAGATGACTAGGGAACTTACCAGTTGTGAGGCACCACCCTCATTTTTAAATGTCCAGATAGTTTACTCTGTAGCTTTGACTTAGAACCACGTAGAGTCACAAGCACTGTATACGACTTTCTATTGCTGCCCAACCAAATTATTGGAAAATGTGGTATCATAAAAACACACAATTGTCTTGTCTCGCAGTGGCACAGGTGAGATATCCAATATAGACACTGCCACACAAACATCAAGAAACCAGCAAGACAGCATTCCTTCAGAAGCTCTGGAGCCCTTTGCTCCCCCCTCCCTCTCTCTTTTTCCCTGTTCTACACTTCTGCTTCCAATGAGTCTTGTGATTAATTGAGTCCATTTGGATAATCCAGGATAATCTATCTAGTATAAGGTCAGTTTATTGCCAACCTGAACTCCATCTGCAACTTTAAGATTTTAATTACCTTTCTCATGTTCTATGATGTAGCCACATCTCCTAGAGATTAGGATGTTGTCTGTTCCATTCGCTGTTGCTGTGACAAAACGCTCTGACCAAAACAACTTAAGAGAAAGTGTTTATTTGGCTCACAGTCAAGCTACAGCTCATCACTGTAGGGAGGCAAGGAGGTAGGAACTTGAAGACACCTGGGAACATCCCTGAATTTCTTTTTGTTTGATTGTTTGTTTGTTTCATTTTTCAAGACAGGGTTTCTCTATGTAGTTTTGGTGCCTGTCCTGGATCTCGCTCTATGGGCCAGGCTGGTCTCAAACTCACAGAGATTTGCTTGGCTCTGCCTCCTGAGTGCTGGGATTAAAGGCACGCACCACTGCCACCACATCCCTGAATTTCTTAAGTCATGCACACAGGTTTCTGCTGGGTCTTCATGCATATCCATAGGTGCCCAATTACAGTCTGAATACCTACCTCCTCCCAACTTAGACCAGCTTTGCTTCCATCAATTTCTGGAGCAGTCTCAATGCATCCTCAGCCTTATACCTTTACTTCCTCTTTATTATTTTTTCTTTTCTACAACTCCTTTCCGTCAGGCCCACTGTCAAGAGGTTTACAATAACCTTTTTAAAAATCCTACACAGAGGCATCCAAGTGGACTAACTTGGATCTAAACACGATTGTGTCGTGTTCCACGTGACTCTTCATTGTTTCCAGGATTAAGTGCAAACTCTTTAGTGAGAGGTCAGGCATGATTTCCCACCAAGTAAAAGTCAGCCAAGGTTGATTAACACTGTCATATCCCACAGATTACAGCTTCTTTTCGCAGTCGGTTAAGGCTATGTGCCTTAGCTTCTTGATCACATCATTGTTTCATAGCTTTTCTCCACTGGACTAATTCAGCCTCATAATAGGCATGGACTTCAAGTCATGGGCTAACTCTCCACTCCTGTTCTTAGATCTAAACCCTCCTGAGATGAGCTCTTCCCTGTGCTTCCACAAACAGTTCTCATTATAGATGAACACAGGTCATACCACTAGTGATGCTATAGTTGTCCATCTGTCTCACCTCCCTTCTCTGGGGACTTGAGAATTTCATGGGGAAAAATACTACTTGGTCATATCTGGAATCTCTTCATTCTGGAATCTTGGCTTTGTTAAGTTCTCTGGCAATAGTTGTTAGTGAGTGGTTCGTAAAAGGACCAGAATGCCGGCATTTCAATCCTTGTCTCCCCCTCCTGTTACTCCATGCTGTCTCTAATGCTGATCCTATCTACTTCAAAACCCAAATAAGTACTGCAATTTTGGTAGGACAGAAACCACTAGTTTCAAATGTTACATTTTCATAGTTTGATACCATACACAATAAGCAGAATTTTAAATGAAAATTGATTGATCTGGTAAAGTGTTCATATTCTGCCCACTATTTTCACAGTTCTGGGTCCAAAATCATTATAATAAAATTTCTATTCCAGCATTCGTCAAGACTATAAAAGAAACGTTGCCATTCATGGATGTATTAGTGAAACAGGGCCCAATGCTGCTTTCAAAGACTATTTTCTTATAGAGAGACATTTTATAGTCAGGCAATCATCTTGTTAAACATTCCCTATAAAATTTTAAAAATCATTACCTAGGAGTCTCTCGCTGTGGCACTAATCACACCTCTACAATTAAGCTTATTTCAACCCTTCACTGTAATCCTTTTTCCTTAATCAAGGGTTTATTATTGGGCTGTTAATGTGAAAGTTGAAATAAGAAAAAACGTCCCCACTCAGAAATGAATTCTAATAGTAGCATTTATAGAAAACTCTGAGAAATTCTAATATTTTTCTATGAGATTTATGTTAGGATGTGGGTTTGATTTATCCATTTTGCCCTTGTGGAATGGTTTTTCTTACAATGGAAGGCTGAAGCTTTTCCTTACAGGTTTTAGAATATTCTTTATCTACGACATTTGGGTTTTCCTTGGTGTGAACAGGAAAGCACAATTATTTTATCAAGCTGGTCGAAGCAAATACAATTGGTGTGGGGATATTTTACTGTATTCTTCTATATCAATAATTAAAACGCAGTTTTGACTCCTGTAAGAAAAAGGATCTGGGAGGAAAGCTTTTATAAATAAATCAACCAACTTTCTATCATTTGAGAGTTCCTGTAATAGAAAAGCTATAAGTTCAGGGGCAAGGTGTATTTTAAAGTTAGTCAGATTTTAACCATACAGTGTGTGGCTGTTTTAACTTATAATTTAAAGTGAATTCATACATATCATTACATTCCATACATCCCAGCTCTCCTAAAATTATCCACCTTGGTTCAAGCCTCCACCAATATTTTCCAAGTCACCACTCTAAAGTGGTTCTTGCCTCTCTAATTAATGTTCCTCATGACAGCTTTGGGGAGACATATTTTCAAATGATGATATTGCTTCTCAACTCAGAGAGATCAATGGCTCCAAACAACTTTGTTATTCAAGATGGGGAACAAAGTCCTTCTGATGAAAATCTACAGTTCTGTTTGTTCCTGTATTAGTCCCCCTTAGCTTTGCTTTATCCGCCACCTCCTGAGATGATAGTGACATAGATGCTTGATTGGCAGTCCCCATATGAGTAGCAACACCTGGAAAATGAGGCATTATTGGAAATCTGCTGATTTCCAGAATTGAAATAGTGTTTATTTTTTTCACGTGAGGTAGACAAACACATCTTATGTGTCTCTCTGTTGTTCACCTTTTCTTACCTTTCACACAGCAGTCATGCCAAAGGCATCAGAAGCCATCTCAAGGTAATGAGATGCTATGAAATGGACACGTGAGTCTGAAGAACAATACGCTACTCATGGAAAGAGGAAAAATTGAATTAATCCGATCCCCAGTGATGTTATATTAAAGTCAGAGTAATTTTTAGGAACACTATGTGTTATGGAAGAAGACTGAAATCACATTTTAAGCCTGCCCCTGCTCTCCTGTACCTTAAAATCAGAAGCAACTCCAACAGCGGCACAAAGCTTGCCACCCTGGTGCTGTTCTCTGAAGCTGCAACATTACTCATGCTGCTTGAGCTTCTCAAATACTCTTCCCAGCCCTGGGGTTGTTCCCCTGTACATTCTAATCACCCTAAACAGGTCATGAGTTTTATCTCTTTTCACATGTCAAATCTCAGTTAGAATGTGTCTTTCTCCAAAATACGTTTACTGATCTATGCATATGACCATCTTCCTTTTACTTATACTCTTTTGAGAATAGATTATTTATTTGTGTGAGAGTGCCTGCACATGTGTCTAGATAGAGGCCTGTGTATGTTTGAGTGTGAGCACCTGTGTCCATGTTCATCAGGCAGAAGGAGTCCCCGGAGGTCCTCCACTATCACTCTCCACCTATTCCTTCAAGTCAGGGTATCTCATGAACCTAAGGCTTAGGTTCCTCAGCTAGAGGAGAATCCAGCTGGCCCTAGTGGTCCTCCTGTTTCTGCCTCCCAGAAAGCTGAGTTTACAGTCTTACGTGAAATAATTGTGCACTCTTGGCTACTGACTCATCCATCCCTCTACCCTCCCACTACATACATTTTAGCATCCAATAATTTTCTAACTTGGCAATACAATACTGACAGTAGGTATTCATTCACATTAGTACTTAATAACAGTGTATTTTCCAAGAAAGTATGATATCCTTTAGGGGAAAAGAGATGATCAGTTTTGGTAAAGAGATGGTGCTGAACACGTATCCAATTGCTTTAAAAAATGAAACAAAGAAAAAAAAGAAAGGAAGAAACTGAAAGAAGAAAGGAGGAGGGGGGAGATTTTATGAGGAGTAAACTCCAAATGCGAACGTGGATTTGGCCTCTTGTTTGATACCGTAGTCTCTGTCTCTTGTGTACAAAGGAAAGTAGTGAGTAGTTCATGTGTCTAAAACTCTACTGACGGCATCGTAGTGCACCTGCTGCAAGTGTTAAAAGAAACACATTCAGTCCTCAGTAGGACTGAATAGCTTTGCTTTGCTTTTGCTTCATTTAATTTTGTCTCAATAACAGAAGAATCCATGTTTCTGCTGTTGATTAGGGCATAGTTATCAATGCAGCACTGCCAGGGAGACAGGAATGGACAGCATTACCAGAGTAATGACACCATAACTGTACAGAGGACTTCAAGACCTCATATCCCCTAGCACATCCAAGAAATGAATATGGCATCTACAAGGAATAAGGATATCCTCTGAATTATATCTCAGAATTTGTATCTACATTGTTCTTGTAAGAGTTTCAGTAGTTTAATTCATATTTTTAACAGAATTTCAGCTCTAACATAAGATAAAGATCACAGTTTGAGTTATAAAATATGGTGACAGCACCATAAACAAATAGTTATACCCACTTCAAAAATATTAATTTATTTACTGTGTGCATGTTTTGGTGAGACACATTTGCAGTATCAATAAAACTATGGTATAACCAGCTGTGTTTGGTAAGGGCTCTAAGAATCCCTTGATTGTTTGTTAACCTGCTTCTATCGGTGGCCTAATATAATAACACTATATGTGTATATGGTAGCAGTTACCACATAAGCTATTTCACATGTCATCTCACTGAATACTCTAGCAAATCCTCTAAATTTTTCCCTGCTTCCAGTTGAGAAGATACACACTTTTGAATCAAAATAAAAGCTTTTAAATAAATTGTTCACCATCAACATTTAAAGCTGAGAGCTGGGAGGAAGTAAAATAAATGTTTAGTCTTTATGGAGAGTCAAATTCATGTAAATGATCTTTAGAAGGAATGTATGATTATGGCGAAAGACAGTCAATAATAATAATAATAATAATAATAATAATAATAATAATAATAAGCATTTCAGGATTTTTTAAAAAAATCTTTAATGATTCCTTCTGAACCATAATCATTACTTAAAAACTGAGTTGAAGAGGGAAAGATTCCAATCAGCAGGAGTTTCATGAGCAAGATGGAGAGAAAACAACCTGAGTTCAAGAGACTGGGGAGTCCAGTTTAACTGAGACCTAGATTACTGTTAAGGAGCCATGGGAGATAAGGCTGGAAGTGTGTCTGGGTGCAATGCCACAGTCCCGAATGCTCAGCTAAAATGTTTGACCTTTGCTCTTAGATAACGAGAACCACTTGAGTCTTTGAGGTTGGAGGTGACATCATGAAACTGTTTGTAGTAAGATTGATTTGGCGCCAATGCACTCGGTAGACTGGGAACAGGCAAGATGGAAGCAAATATGCCCCACCAGAAGAGCATTGAGGGAACAGAAGAAAAGTAATATGAACAGAGGCAATTGTGTCAAGAAGAGAAGGACTGGAAATCTACTTGTTCTCATGGAATGACTGATTACACATACTATGGTTTTGCTTATTTAAAATAAGCCCTTTTTATGTGAAGGGAAGCCATGCAGAGGCAGGCCTTCAACAATGGACTGGAACACCATCAAGTCTCAGCACCTCATGCAGCACATTCAGCATCCTCAAGGGATCCCAACTCTATGCTCTTTTCTACTGTATTCTAATTTAACTTATCTTTTTTGAGGGGTGAAGTTGGTTTTTTGAGACAGGTTTTTTCTGTGTAGCCTTGGCTGTCCTGGAACTTGCTCTGTAGACCAGGCTGTTCTTGAACTCACAGAGATCTGCCTATCTCTGCCTCTCCAGTGCTGAGATTAAAGACGTATGCCATCACCATCCAGCTTTAATTTTTCTTTTTGTGTTCAATTTTCATCACTACATTTTTCAACAAACTTACTTTATAACTTGTTGGACACCTAGTACTGATTTAATGTTGGAAATAGAGCCACTGCCAGAGTGACAGGACTCCTGGCGTCATGAGACTGATATCCCACTGTTGATAGGCAGTGGTCATGCATCTGACCCAAAGCAGAATTTTATAAAAGATATGCCTGGGGGAATGTAAGAATAGTGTAAATATGATTGTCTGAGGAGGCAACATTAAACAAGGACCTAACAGATAAAAACTGATTTGTATGGGACACAGTGAGTATGAAGTCATTGGCAGAAAGGATCCTGATTTTCACAGAAAAATTATGATTAGAAAACTATTAGGAGAGGTAACAAGGGGCTTGAGACATTCAAAGCACTCTAAAATCCTTAAACCTTGGAATTTTAAGGTTCAGGGTAGGAGTAAAATTTGCAATCAACAGAAATTTAGATGTTGAGACAATAAAAGGTATCGGGTCTATTGAGAACAGAACAAAGAGACAATTTCTATTAAAAATTTGTTCATGTGTAGAGTCCTTCATGCCTAGATTTACAATAAACGTATTGTAGAGAGCTTGTCACATTGAGTCATTGGCCAAGAAGCACACATGGACCTGAACTTGCAAAAGTAGATCCATCAGGTATTTATTTTCTCCTAGCACTATTCCTTGATTTTCCTCACACATCTCAGTATGAGGCTTTACTGAAAGAAGGCTTCGCCAGGAGGCTCCAAATAGGAAGCAATTAAACGAAGAGCCTACTGACAAAAGCAGAGTGTCTGGAGCCTTCTTCACCAACTAAGGAATTACTGTGTCTAGGGGGCTGTCTTTTTCTGGGACTTCTAGACAAGCGTTTCCTGCTTTGTGTAGAAGCTGCAGAAGAAGAGAATGAATGCCTGCTTTGATTCTCATGGGCTGACCCGTCTCTGTTGTTTTCAGGAGAATAATCTTCAGAGTCCTCGTGGAACTCCAAATTGCCTTCTGCAAAAAGCAGCACCAGCGGAGTTAAGACACTTCACTTTCCTCCCAGATTATTTTGAATCTGATCTGAGAAAAGCACATACGTTCTCTCTAAATATATTGTGGAAATGGTCCGTTGCGTGTTATGAAAAGCAAGTTTAGTCTCATTTCCTCAGCAGACTTTTCAACCTGACAGAGCTAAATGGGGAAAATTCTTTGGGATTATAGTGTGTGTTTTGATAAAGATCCTGAAACAGCTGGTTATTTTCAGCCATTTTGTCACTATGGCAAGATACTGCCGCTGTGTGAAGGAGAGAGAGAACCTTGCTGTGCAAAAACCAAGCAGAACAAGTCTCATCAAATTCAGAAAAGAATTCAATTTTACATATCAAGTACACATGTTTTACTATTCTGTTAAAAAAACATGCATTTCAAAACTTTGTATTTATATGCAATAAAAAAGATTCTCCCGCTAAAGTTATAAGGGGAAAACAATTTTAAAATCTTCACGCAGGTAGAACATGTTGTCTTTCTGGTCTTTTCTATTATGGAGAATCTGGACTCTTCCCTGTCTTTTCTTAGCTTACAGGCCACTGGTCTGCATGAGGACTCCAATTCAGAACTCTAATTAGCGTATTGGGAGAGTTCTGTGGATTCACTGTGTGCTTTGCTTCCAGCCCATGAGAAACACATTCATCAGGTCTAGGTCTGACTGAACACAGGTAGATGGTTTATTGACTGTTAGCCCACACTGCTGCTTTAGATTTGCGGGATTATGCCACGAGAACAAGGCAGGTTCTATTTTTGACATTTCAGCAATGAGACCACTTGTACACTATGGCCTGAGTTGATTTACTGTAAGAAAATAAGAGGGCTGTAATTTGTAAAAGACATTTATTACATGAGTCCAATTTTTTTTAAGAAATGCTCAGTGTCTCTGTCCATCCCATCTGGTTTTATTTTAATCTCACTCTAGTCACATATGAAATTTTGCTTAGCTGTCTTCATTTTCTTAGTCAATCTTGATTAATGGCCTTCAAAGTAAAAATAATTGGCCTGCATCAGGCTTGTTTTATAACTCTTGTTCGCAAAGAATGTGAGAGGCTGGAAAATGAGCCTAAACAGAAGGAATGCATTACGTTGGTCTTTGAGAAAGAGCAGTCCTTCAGTTGCGTTTCACTGTGTATTTTTATAACAGGCGCCTCCTTGACCGTCCGCGATATTGCAGATATGCAGAGCCAGGGCTTATGTATACTTCATCAAACTGGCCATGGCAGCTCTGCTTCCCCACACACCACACATGTGAGAGTAGAACCACCCCAGGCCAGCCTGGTACGGCTGGGAACCCTGAAAGTAAATTATCAAACAAGCCCAGGCTATGAGACCCAGAAGTTAAAGCAGGGCAGGGGGCCAATGGTCACTGAAGTTTAAATGGCTTGTTTATAAAGACTTCTCCAGCCTGTGCATTTTCCCCCCACTTTCTTGAAAAGTGTGTTCAACTTTAAAGGAGTTAAGGGAAACATAGCCACCCTGTGACCACTGTGGGTTTGGAGTTGAGCTCTGTTTCCTTTCAAGATCTCCACTTCTGGGAGAACGTGACAGTTACAGAAATAAATTTGAGTTCAAAAACAGACATAGAAAAGACACACACACACACACACACAGAAACACACAGACACACATACAAAGAGGTACATAAACATAGATACACACAGATATACACACATTTACACATAGTCATATAGACATATTCAGAAACACACAGACATATGAAGACACACACAAACACAGACACATACAGACCTACACACAAAGACACAGATACAGAGACATGGATACACACAGAGAAACACATAAGGATCATTCATTCTAAATGATATGCTATTATGTAAATGGATGTATATGGAGCTTAGCAAATCATGTTATTGTATTGTTAGAAAGTTAACACAAATGATTCAGCTTCTCAAAAATCCTAATACTAGGTTCAATTACCTAGTGATGTGAATGAATTTCAAAGTTCTGAGGTCTGTTTTTCTTAAAACAATTAAAATTCCTTTAGGATCCAATTGATGTTAAATATACATTGATTCACACTAACTTATCCACACCAACAGGCTCATGCCCCATATCAAGCAGACTACTGTTCAGGCAGTGCTCCATGGGAGCCATTATTTCCTCTTGCACAGAGCCCCAGGGCTGGCTGTGCCTTCAGGAGGTGAGCTAAAAGGTAGAAGGGGTGGAGAGCAGTTCCCTGATGTTGGTAAAAGCTTTTTGACAGTTCCACTAAGTAACTACAGTAGAGGCCTTGATTAAATAGCTATTATGCTCCATGTGTTTTCATAAAAGGAAAAATAAGTTCTATCTCAGCGGGGAAGGAAGGATCCATATGGTACCAGGTGGTAGCAGAGGGAATGCTGGATTGAGAATTTTAACCCTCTGGTGTGTTGCTTCCTGCCAGGCTTCCTGGGCCTCTTCCTGTTGCTCAGGCTTCTAGGCCACTGGCTCTTCCTAACTAGTTCCTTCCGTAGTTCATAAGTAGTTCCATCCTACTTTTCTGTCTTGGCTCGTGAGCACTGGAGTCCTTTCCACATTTCACTGCTGCCTATGAGCCTGGGTTCCAGAGGTGAGACTGAAAATGGAAAGCATCACGTTAAGCACAATAAGCCAGACCCAGAAAGACAAGTGTGCATATTTTCCTTCATATTCGGTCTAGAGTTGTTGCTTATATATGAAAATTAAATAGATATGATTTGGGAAGAAGAAGCAGTGAGCGGGGAGAGTAATAAAGGATGAATGTGAACAAAGTACGTATAAGAGAAGGTCACAATGAAACCCATTATTTTGTACAATTAATATTCACTAATAATGTTTTTAAAGAAATGAGACTTTTTCTCTCTGGGAATTTGTATTCTCTTTTTTTCCACATCATAGGATAGCTATGTTTTCCAGAACAATGGTACAATTATAAATAATGTCCCAGTCTCACGAGCACCTCATCATCCAGGACATACACACACAACACACATGAATTCACAAGCTAGTCTGAATGCTGCCATTTCATGATAGTTTGTTTATTCACTTAGAAGTGTATCACTCTAGGGACTTGGAGTTACTCAGTCTTTTCTGAATACGTGTCGCTGCTCCTGACCCATGTTAAACTATGAAAAAATATTGGAATATATTATCTCAGTTAATCTTTATAACAGAACCAGGAGATATCTATTTTATTCTCATTTTATGGGTAAGAGACATTAACCATGGATAGGATCCAGGAATTTTCCAATAACCGTTTCACTCTAAAGCCCATTTTCTTAACCACTATGCCATGGTTCATACAATTGGTCCTACTGGCATTTGAACCTGAGAAATCTTTCGTTGAGGGGTTGTCTATCATAACATTATTTTTATGTGTGTGTGTGTGTGTGTGTGTGTGTGTGTGTGTGTGTTCATGTGTGTACAGACACATTTGCACATGTGTATGTATGCAGGTGGAGGTCCTAGGACAACCTCAGATGCTGTCCACAGGATGTCATCAACCTCCTTTGAACCTGTTTCTCTCATTTGCCTGAACCTTGCTGATTGTGCTAGACTGGCTGGCTAGCAGGCCTCAGAGATCCTCTTGTCTCTGCCTGCTCCAACACTGGACAGTGAAGCACAGCACAGTACCCAGGATTTGTATACAGGTTCAGGGCGTCACACCTGGGTTGTCATTCTCCTGAGGTAAGCACTTTATCATCTAAGTTGTTTCTTTAAGACAACATAAGATGTTTCACAACACCCCCATCGTTTTCTAGGTAAATACCTGTGTCCTCTTCCCTGCTCACACGCAAGTAATGTCAACCTAAATTTTCTCCAGACATGGCTAAGTTTTCTGGAGCAGAAGTCCATTGTTCTACTTGTTTCCACTGTATGGGACTCTCTTGGCTGTTTATATAACTTAACTGATCTGCACAAGAATCTCATGGGTCCCTAAGCCCTGCTCAGGAGTGACACATTGCATTCTCAGGGAATCTCAGGATACCGGAGGAAGTACCAAAGGGGCTTGCAGAGAGACCCAGTGTGTGGAGGGTGATAGCCATTCTTCCCCAGCTGTGTCAGGAGCCAGGTGGGACTCCCCAGAAGGACAAGCTCCGTGAGAACTACAGATTCAGGCTTACTAACGCACAGAAGATGGTGGGTTCCTGCTCACTCTTCCAAGGAAGAGACAAAGCAATACGTGGTACAGAAAGACACCAGTCTGTACTGGAAGGTGTGGTTCCTGGGATGATGCAGACAAATGACTGAAAGCTTCTGGTCTCTTTGCTCTGCTCCCAGCGGGAGCTGCACTGACCCACAGATTTGTACATGGCTTTTTCCCCACCCCATTGGGATTCTACAGACTCTATACTAGCCTTTGCATCAGCCTTTGTAATGCTGCCGTCTGTGGGCTCCGAGTCCATAATTATAAGTCTCTCAGTATGCTTCTTGGATTTGCACAAATCCAAAGCGCAAGCTCGCTCTCAGTATTCCATCCTCTGGACTCAAATCAAAGACACACATGCTTCACTCACACAGCAGACTCTCTTGTACATTATTCCAGTTCATAACCACATCCCACAACATACATTAGAAAGAATTTCAGGTCTACTATGATAGCATAGAAGGCACTTTCGGAGAGAAAGCAAGTCTTAACTATGTTCTGGCTCATTACTAGTGTGATAAACTGAATAGTGTCACATTAAGATTTGTATGTTGATACCCTCATCTCCAATCAGTTTGGATGTAATTAAGGTAAAATAAAATCCTGAATTGGTGCTCTATTCTGACTCAACTGCTTAATAAGTGGAAGAGATACCAGAAATCTAGATATTTCTCTCTCTGTCTCTCTCTGTCTCTCTCTCTCTGTCTCTCTCTGTCTCTCTCTCTCTCTCTGTCTCTCTCTCTCTGTCTCTCTCTCTATCTCTCTCTCTCTCTGTCTCTCTGTCTCTGTCTCTGTCTCTCTCTCTCTGTCTCTCTGTCTCTCTCTCTCTCTCTCTCTCTCTTTTTCTCTATATGTGTACAGAAGAAAGGTGACATGAGTAGAGGGTAGGAAAGGATCATCTCTGAGCCAAAAAGAGAGGCCTCACCAGAAATCAACACTGTTGGCATCCTAATATTGGCCTTCTAGACTTCACTACAGGAGTAGAAACTTTATGGTCTAAGCCACCCAGCTTATGGTAGTTTAAGAACAGAGTTCTGTAGCAAATTAATTCAGCTGTTATAGGAAAAAAAAAAAAAAAGAGAAGGAACAGTCAGGTTGGGCTCGGGAAAGAGGAAACAACAGGCGGAACAATTGGAGTGAAGAAGAGTGGTTCTGTCCAGGAAGACCCAACAAAACACTGCGCTGTCCATGGGGAAAACAGCTCTACATTATCTCCTCACCAGTGCTCAAACCATGCCTGCCTGCAGTCTGATGATGGAGGAGAAATGGTCTTTCTTGGGTTAAAACAGAAGTTCTGCTGTGCATGTTAAATATCTGCTTATCTCAATGCCACGGTAGATATGTTTCTAGACTAGCGGCACATTGTGCGTAACTAAAAAAGAATAGGACATTGAAAATCAAAGAAGGCTTCACACAAAGCAGGTGCTTAACAAAAGGTGTAGTGAACAAATGAAAAATAGCACCTAATTTACCCTCTAAGGCAGAACCTAATGCTAATGCATTTTAAACTTACGGAAATTGAATCTTTAGCTATTCATGTTCTCTTATCAGATTAACAATATGTCAAACAGCTTTCTCCTTTAGAATTCGGAACAAAATAGTGACAGCATCATTTAAACAAACAAAGAATAAACATAATTGTTTTGTTGTTTCAGAGTTCATAGCTTACTCATGCTACAAAAAGAAAGAGCACACGAATTATTGGAATATCACACCCTTTAATTATTGATATGACTCTTTCATTACAGGTAAAACAAAATAAACGGTGGGAAGTTCAATAATTTGGACAAATACAGAATATGAAGATAAATAAACCCCAAATCTACTAGTAGATTTTGCATTGTTTTAAGAGCCCAAACAGACTATACCAAGCCTTTCATCTTCCGTCTGCCAATCCTTTCTCTGCTCTCTTCCCATCCCTACTAAAGAAATCTGGGCTGATCTTTTCATACAAGATGCAGCTATATGCTCCTTCTTGCATAAACATTTGCAATTCACCAAGGAGAATGCACGATGCATCTTGCATGCTTATCAAGCGCCGCAAGAACTTTATAGATTACTGCCTGCCTCAGGATTCCAGTTCCCTGGTGCTTATGCATAAGCAATGGATTTATGCAAACATTGTCACATTTCCAAACAGACTGTGACATGAGTGGTTCCTAGTTCATATAAGGTTCAGAAACTCAGCTTATTTTATGTTAGTGCTAGATCAAGTCATCTCATGGAGTTTAAATGTATCATTTCAACTTATAACATTGTCAATATAAAATGTCATAATGTAGTACTCAATTTGAACAGTTAGATGGATACTAATCTCCGATGCTTCCCAACGCTGTTGTGTTGGAATTGAACAATGGGAAGCAGCCTTAGTCTGTGTGTTTGGTAGTCTCTGTATCCAGTGTTTTGTGCATAGGTGGGAAACATCTTGTTATATACAGTCTACTAATTCCCTGTGATCTAGAGTACTTACAGCCCCAGTGGTATAATACACATTATAACTGAAATTGGATAATATGTTTAGAAAGGGGAGAGCCCTTACAAAGAACAACATCATCGAATTATAATGATAACATGCCTATTTACATAATGATAATGCACATATTAACTGCCAAACATGTTTGCTTTGCATTAGTGTTTAGAGCAGGGGATAGGGAATTTAAAAATTACAAAAGGGTGTTTTTCTAGTCTCCATTACTGTAGCTATTGAAGGAAGAAAATGTAAAAAACTCATATTTCTATGAGTGAAATTAATGAAGCTTGCTCATTATTATATCCATGTCGTTTATGAGCTCAAACAGGCAAGTATAAAAAGCACTCCTCTCTTTTATTTATTTTTTCCTAATTCTGGGACATGGTGTTCCTTAAAGTAAGTGAAAACTCTTGCATGGATTTCTCTGTTTTTCTTTTTCTTTTTGGCAGCCAGCATCAAAAATGAAACACGTAAAAATCATCCTTGTTGGATGTGCGTGTTCTTCACAAACGTGTTTGAGGAAAGCCTCCATTGGAATCGCTTACTCTGAGATGTGAAAATCTACATATCTGCATTTGCTTCCCAAACTGTGAATTTTATTTGTACGTCGACAAAAGCCAAAAGTCGGGAGATGTTATTTTGTGAGCTGTCATATGTTTCCTGAACTTTTTATAATAGAAGGGAGCCACCACAGGGCCCTTTTCCTCACTCCTGTAACAAAGGCATGTCCCAGTTTATTTTAAAAAAAAAATCATACACAACAATGCTGCTTGCCAGGTTTTAGAGTCCTAATGAAAATTTGGTCCAGAGCACAAAATTTTTCTGGAAAAATGCCTGAAATTTCCCTGTCGCAGATGTTTCGACAGAAGGTGCTTGCATGCCATTCGTTAATACGGCGCCATACGGGACTCAGTGTGGCCACCGCAATATAACCAGTAAGTAACACACGCAGCGTGCACGCAGCTCCGCCAAAGTCCCCGTCTGTTGTGTGGAACTCGTATCCCATGGATTGAGACGTACCTTGATGAAACTGCATTGTCATGGAATGATAATATTTGCGGATCACCATGCACAGAAACACACTATGGAGAACGTGGGAGGTCTGTTGGCTTCAGCACACTTTTTTTGGCAGTGGAGCTGACTAGTGTGCAGTCAACCTAGTGTTCGGGGTCTTCCCTTCCCCCCGTATGTCAAATTACGGGAAAAACTTCATGCATCAAAAATTCCTTTTCCAGAGAATATTTTTTGGGGGCTAACATAAATAAAAGATCTCGTGGAAGTTGTCCCTGAGTGTGGAAGGCAAGCTTAGACTTTTTCCATTTGTTATGAGTTACAAATATGTAGGAAAGAAGCGACTTCATGTTTACTCTTTTTGAAGAATTCCTTCATCCTGGCAGCAGCTCATCAGTCTCGGACACATCTCTAATGCTGCTCATACACACCAATTTTTTCTTGAGGACCTAGAGAATTCCTGATGGATAAGGAGTTTTAAAACTCGTTTTGAGCAGCAGACTCACTCTTACCCCATGCATATTGTGTAGACAAACGTGGCTGCTGAGTCATAAAAACCAATGTCTTTAATGTTTGCCAGCGAAAGGAGAGGACATAGCCAGGAGGCACGGGAGACGCATTATCCAGCCGGCATGGCAGCCGGGGTTGCAGAGGAGATGCATACAGAGTGCGGAGAAGACACGGTCGGGAAGAGCAGGAGACTCATTACCCAGCATCACAGTCAGAGTGTCTTTTGAGGTACTGCTTTGGTCAGTTTAAGGAATTGTAACACATCACGGGTTCTGTAGCTTCGCATTAGTGCTTTTCCTTTACTATGTCCGGAGGCCACAGAAAACAGTCTCTCAAACTCCCCCACAGCCCTTTGTTTCAGTGTTACCATGATGGGATAAAGATACTTCTTTCCTTTCATAACTCTTTGATGGGGAAGATGTTTACAAGATGATTTCTTTCAACTTTATCTTTTTTTCTTTGATTGTTTTTTATCACTGCATATTAATTTCTTTGAATAATGAGTCTTGTCTTTGAATAGTTGCAAATGCATATGCAACTGCTTCATTTATTTTAACAAACTGAAGTTAGTGACTTCATAAATAAAAAGGTTTTGGTAGTCAACAGCAACTATTAAAAGTTTCATTGGGTTCTTTCTTCTCTTTAGCAAAGAGCTGGATAATAACATCAAGTTTTTAATAACACACTGAGGAAAGGAGAGATTCCTTTGGCCATTTTCCTCAAATAAAAGAAACTATTGCTTATTGTTAGTAATTACAATGGTTATTTCTTACTGTGCTCATTCTATAAAAATATTTTTATGTGCACTCTCTTCTAATCTTCCCAACAACATATGAATTGATTTCCCCATTATCAGTAAGAAATTGAGGCTCCACATTATTAAGAAAGTGTCTAGAATCATCATTAAGTATTATCTGTAGTTCCTTGATATAGGATTTCTAACTCTAAATTTTGGGTTCCTTCCATCACCATATACAGTCTTTCAAAGTAATTCATTTCTACTTTAAACCACAAAATCAATGAATATCTAGCATAACCATCAACAACCCTTGACCACAAGACCAATGACTCCAGAAGGTCTTCTCAAATGATATTATTAAAATATAGTGTCTTTATCTATATGGGTGATATTGGATGTAGTTGTCTGAACTATCTTTCACATTAATATAATAGCTAGAAGTACATTTATAAAATATTGAGTAGCACACAGTTCTTTAAAATTATTTCACTATTATACACTTAAGTATATGATTTTTCATATTTGGTATATATATATATATATATATATTCTTTCAATTTGGTTTTTCTTAATAGTGTGTCGTATAGCCAATGCTTCCCTTCAATTCACTGTGTAGTCAAGAATGATCTTGAACTTTTGATTCTCCTGCTTCTTCCTCCAGAGTACAGCATTACAGGTGTGCACCACTATGCCTGCTTTCATCAGTGGTGGATATTAAACCCTGGGCTCTGTGCATGCTCAAGCACTCAACTCACTGAATTATATCCACAGCATTTAAACAATATAGTTATCAGTGTAATGTCCAATCTTCTGACTTTATGAAATATGCCCACAACTTAGAAGAGTTTGCTTTCCACTTGGCTAAACAGAAGTAAATGAAAAAACAACTAAGATGTTGATTTAAGCCATGAAAATCTGCCTGCTGGGCTCACACACCTGTTTCTCTCATATAAACTCATGTTATGTGTATATCATTTTTAAAGGTAAGAAAAGTGTTTTGTGTGTTTTTTCTCTTTTTTTAAAATTCCATAAACTTATATTTATTTGAAAATCTCCCTATCTGGGCACAGCAGCTTCTGCCTATAGTACTAATACTCGGGAGGTTATGAATTACAGATTAACTAGGGCTACAGAGACCCTGTATGAAAAATTAAAAGAGAAAAGAGAGGGTGGGGGAAGAAAGAAAGAAAGACTAAACTTTCCATTGTCTCTCAGCTCTCTGGAAAGTTTCACTGATATATTTCAGTGTTCCAAGATAGAAAAGAACTGAACTGTTTTGTTCAAACTGAACTGTTTGTTTTTGTTTTCAGTAGGAAGTACTGTATATCAAGCCCTGAGAGGACATTTCTCTGTTGTAGCATTAGAAACCACTGGCTGGTGGTAGCAAATTGTTCACTGAAGAGGGTTCGAGAAAACCAACTTGAAAATTAGTGTACAACATCACTTCGTCGAAGGAAAGGAAGACATTTCTACCTGCCAGTGACACTTAGCCCAATGACCACATGCTGCTAGATAATATGCTCTTCTAGATGCCCATCAAGTCAATTTTTTAATCAATTCAGGATGGCATGTTCTTTGATTCTATGCTGCAATCACTTGGTATTATTTTAATATATGTTTACTAATCTCCAAAATTCAGCTTGTTCTGAGTTAGTTTTTCTTTACCTTCAGGTAGATTAAATATTCCAAACTCCTGATTCCTTGGAAGGTTCCTGAAATATTCCTAAGCCGTTCCAGAAGCAATTGGTCAGTGTTAAACAATACTGAGAATGCTGAAATAATTCTGTGAAATAATGCCCACGGGCTGAGCCCTGAAATAAGTCAAGCTGCCAGCTGTGTCGCTGAGAAATGAGGGTTATTGCATGTTTTTATTTCTAAATGGTTTCCTTTGATATTTTGCATTCTTAGGATAATGTATTTTATGTTGTTTTCTGTTTTCAATTTGTGTCTCCCTGCCCCCCCAGCACTCAGTTCCCCCCTCTCCTCTCATCAGGATGTACTGCAGCCTCCACCTCACTGTATTCTGCCTGTGTTGTTGAAGAAAGAAGAGTGGGGACTTTGCCTGACCAGTCAACCACAGGACATCAGCCAGTTCTCAAAATACTCTTTGAGCTACCAGAGTGCCTGTCAATCACTGTCTTCTTATTGTGAAACTTAGAGCTTCTGGTGCTGCTAATTCTCATCAGTTCCCACAAGAAAGGAAAAATAGACTAAAATCACAAAGGCCACCTAATGAGACTCGGTTTGCTTGTCTCAAGCAAAAGTCAGACATGCTACTGTGATTCCTCACCCATTTACACATTGGTAATGTAAAATGGCCTGCTATATACAAGGAAAATTGAGAGTCAAAATCTTATCTTTATTTCAGGATACCCCAACGTTTCATGTCACTGTTGAGAACAGGAGACACAAAGCAGGTTCTCTCATGACACAGAGTCAGTAAGAAGGACCTAACCTCAGATGCTGCCTCATACTCTATTCTGGTTGAAACATGTCTGCTGCTGCCAAATAAGGGTTCCTCTCACATAAAGGACGTTTCTATGTTCAAAGCACCTTCAGGCATGATCCCTCATGTTGGCAGCAAGTTCGGTCCTGCTGCACCCCACTTCCTCACCGTGAATAGCTTTGGAAGGAGTAACTAAATTTTCTAAGGTATGTCCCGCGCATTACAGAGAGTAAAGGAAATGGCTGTGTTTGCAGAAGAGTCAAGGGAATTTTTAAAAGAAGACTGAAGTAGGAACAGTGAAAACAGAAACCCAACAGAAATATCAAAGAAAGAATAACAACAACAATAACAAAACCTCATGAGGCTTGAAACATGGATTAAAGTTGATCAGTTGATGCCAGAAAGGGAAAACGAGGAACTGTGAAAGACAAATGATTGGACAGAACGCAATGCCTGTTCAATGCAGGTACGAGGGAGAGAGCAGGGCAGGAAAGTCAAATCATGAACATTTAGGAATTATTTTTCATAAACCAAAACTTTCTTCATTGACAAAGGACTTCCTCTACAGACTGACTTTATCCTTATGTCATAATTGAATGGCAGTCCTTCATTCTGTGAGTGTTTTAATGATTGACTTCTGGGTTCAGGTGCTGTGAGAGAGAGGGGCTTAACTACTCTGTTCTTACAGGCCTTCCTGAGATAGCATGAAGATGGAGATTTCTTACCTCTTGACCTTTCATTTCTTTGTATGATCTTTAAGCTAGTTTCTCAAGTATCCCTCTAAGGTTGTCACCAGTGTTGGGTTTAATGTCTTCATAAATGTAACCCCACACATATGTCTCCAGGCTGATTGACATGAACATACTCTTTTTCCTGAACTGAAGATCACATGCTTTGGTTGGAATCTCATATTTGATATTTCACAGTAATCATTGCAGTTGTGTGCCTCCTTTATGATTCAAAATACATTACTATAATATGAGAATTCAGTAAATGAAATATTGTGATGTTTTGAAAAGTGCTTGTGATGTTTATATTTAATATAAATTTGATTATATTAAAAATTGCCATGAAAATACACCTCCATGTCTATGTCTATGTGGGTGATTAACTAGAGAAAGACCCAGCCTGAATGTGGCCAGGATCATTCTGTAAGCCCAATGTCCCAGACTGAATAAAATAGAAAAACATGGGAGGAGCCCCAGCATTCATTTTTCTTTGTTTGGTCTGCCTGTGTTTTTAACTGTTCATTCAGTGTGACCAGTCACCTCACTTCCCCTGACACGATGAACTGTGATTCTCATTTGGAACTGTAAGACAGAACAAGTTACTCTTTCCAGATATTTGTTTACAACAACAAGAAAAGTACCCAACATTGAAAGTTGGTCCCGGGGATGGGGTGGATGCTTTGGCAATGGACTTGCTTTGGTAATTCTTTGGTTGATGCTGGACATACAGTTTTTTTTAGGTTTTCCAAACTGTTTTGCAGGACAAATGTGGCAGAGTTTGGACTTTCAACTGGAGAAGCCCTGGAATGATGCCTGCCAAGCTTGTGCGACCATTCCATGGCAGTTTGGAGGAGCAGGATGATGAGAACAACATGAACCATGAAGGCCTAGGTTATTAGCTTTCAGAGGTGAGCAAGGACTCTATGGGGAGCTGGCTAGAGACAGAGCATTCTGGTAAAAAATATGGCTGCATTCTGCCCATGTCTTGAGACTTGAATGCAGATGGATTCAATAGTAACAGATGAATATGCTTAGCCAAGGAAATTTCAAGACAGGTTAGCATTCAGAGTTTCTGTTCTCTGTTCTCAGCCAGGTCTACAGTAAGAGAAGGCAACAAGTGAAGCAAAAAGATGGGGAAATGCACTATTTAGCAGAGAAGAAATGAATCTAAGGTCATAAACAAAGTGGCTGAGAAAGCAGTTGGAATTTTTAAAGATATTAATGCCATTGAAGAGAAACCTAGTACTATCCATTAGGATGATAGGAAAAATATCTTGAGGATAAGATCCCATCCACCAATGGCTCTATTTTGTGAAAACTCAAGTTCATTTGAAAAGAAAGAGCCTAAATTGTGAAGACAGCTAAAGGAATTTTCTGCTTAAAAATAGCAATCTAAAAGACTGTTTCGCCAGGTAAGCACACAGAGACTAGTGTAACCGTAGTCTTAAGGGCCAGAGTACAATTCAAGTTGGGGGCAGAACTAGATGGCATTGTCCATGTGGTACTGATTTTGCATGCATGGAAGTTACACAATTTAGGGGGTCATGAAATCTTATGCCAGGTTCTAGAGAGATGCTAAAGCCAGACAATATGTAGTAGAGTCAGCATACCTGCAAGGAAACCCTGGAAGTCCTTTGAGACATGCAATGGGAACCCCAGAATATTTAAGATGTCAGAACAATGTTATGCCAACCAAGGAAAGCTAAAGTTAGGGAGAAGAGCAGGTCCAAGAGAGAGGCTATGTCCTGCTACGATGAACTGTGTCCCCTCAATCTGTAAGCCAAATAGAATCTTCCTCCTTTAAATTTCTCTTATCAGACAGTTGATCAAAGCAACCAGAAAAAAGAATGAATATAGTTCTGAATGGACAAACACACAAGGATGAGGATTGCTAAGTCCTTTGGGTGCAGATGACTCCATGCTCCCCAAATGACAGATACAGGGCTTCAGAGTGTAGTGTTTGCTGTGCTAGGTTTTAAACTTTCTTTGGTTCTTTAAAAAGGATTTGGAACAGAAATATCTCTTACAAATACATGCTACTGTATACTTAGAGTATATAACTTGGCTTTATTTTATAGGTGCCCATTTAGGAGATTGCCTTGAATAAGAGACAATTTGGACTTCTAAATTATTAGAACTATTAAAGACTTTGGAACTTTTAGAGATTGATTAAATGCATTTTGCACTATCTGATGAAAATAGTCTAGGGACCGGGGAATGGTATGTTTCAAAATACTGTGTTTGGGTATCAACTTCATGAGCTGTCCAGTTGGGATGTTTAATCTCCATTGATAACTTGCCTGGAGTAAGATAAAAACACTCATTTCTAGAAAAATGTTCAACCTAAGAGAAATGTTTAACCTAAGAGAGAAAATGCCCTCTAAATGTGGATCGCACCATTTCAATGGCTGGAGTTCTGAAATGAATACAAGGAGAACACAAATTGAGCACTAGCATTCATCTGCTCAGAGACAGGAGACACAACCTAAGTAACCATCTCACCTTCTGTGCAGGAAGGACTATAGCCCTGGAACTGTAAACCAAAAGAAACCACTCCTCCTTTGAGCTTCTAGTATCAGGAATTTGAACATAGCAGTGAGAAGGGTAGCTAAGACTGACCTATTTAGACGTTTCCAGGTTGAGAAATAGGAAAATGATCACTATTGAATAGTGGGTGGTAAATCAAAAGTTTGGGTTTTTATTACTGATTAAAACTCACTGTGAAGATTATCCAGAGACTTGCTAATCCAGAGTCTCCAATTCACTGTAATTTGCATCAATTGTTCTGTGTCTATTTTACAGTGGGAACCCACTGCTAAATAGTTGTGACATCTTTGGTGAAAAGCAACGTGTAGGTTTGCAGTGCAATATTTGAGATAGACCCGAAGTAGTTCTTATTTTTTTCTTTTTTTGCCACTAATATTTTAATTTGACTTGGACTTTAATTTTCTTTGTTTCTCTCATGATCTTTATAAGCACATTTGCTGTAAAATGGCTCATTAGAATTACCACATACAGTGTCTGCTGAGATCATTTTTAGCAAAGGTGGCTTGATTCATTAACCCTTTCATTTTGATCACATCAACAGCAAGAGGGACTAGTTCCATAAATGTTAATGAATGCATAATTATGGAGGAGTACCAGAGAACTGGTCCAATGTTACTTTGATATGAAATGTTAGCTTTCAGCTTTCATGCTAGACTCAAGAGATGATCATCTGAGTGGCACAGAAATGACCAAAGGCTTGATCTTTCTTCTATTTTTATAGATTACAACACTGAGTCATTTACTTAGAAGATCTCAGGCATTTTCTACTGAATGTTGTGGTTAAGAGAGTAGACACCATAACTATACAAATTTAGTTGCAAAATCCAGCCAGCTTTGTCATTCACCAACTCAGATATGCTAGTGAAACTTGTAACGGAAGTATTATAAATACTTCACATGGATGATGATATATGTAGTAAAATAAAGTAAAAAATAAATTCTAGAGTCCCAGGTGCAAGTGCTCTTATCTCATAGTATCACGTGCTCACTGTGCACGTCACCTATGTATCCTTCGACCTCATATAGAAGTATCAAGTTAGGATGAGGGATCATGGCAAAAAGCCAAAGAGAGAACTTAAGCTCTGGTTTAAAAGTCTTATCCAGCAGCTAGAAAACTGTCACTCAGCCCTCAAAGTCTGTTCACTAAACAGGCTTGGGGAAATGCTCAGCCAGTGGGGTACCTGCTATGTAAGCATGAGAACTTGAGTTCAGATTCCCTAACACCCATGTAAAAAAAAGCCAAAGGTGTTCATATGCATCTGTAACCCTAGTTGGGATGGAGGGTCAGCAGAGATAGTCATACCTGAGAGATCATTGACTAGCCAATATAGCCAATCAGTGAGTGCTGAATTCAGTGGAAAACCTCTACTTGAGAAAAAAGGTGGAGAGTAATCCAGAAAACACCTGACATCCAACTGTGGCTTCCATATGCATGAGCACACATGCACTTCAAGAACATCCAAACTGTGCATGTGCACATACAAGCACACAAATTGACAGACAGGCCTTATTCTCTTCATTCATATAGCTTAGCAATAATATTAATAATAGTTTCATTTATTGAGGTATTATACAACAAAGAGTTGTTCATTTACATTATTTTTTCCAAGCAACACTGATAACATTTGTATTAGATTTTCAGATGAGGGAACTGAGGTAAGTGTGCAAACTAGTAATTGTTACAGATGTGTAGGACAGAGGCTCATAAATATGAGGCCACTAAAACTCTTCTTTTTTTTTAAATGTGGCTTCAAAGTCAGCTGTTCTGGCCACGTGACCCCAGAAATGCTTCCTTAATCTTCTGTGGGGATCTTCACACCAGTTTAAGATCAGTCCACAGGCATTCCACTTCAGGTGCTTTGACTGTCGGACCGTCCATCCCTCTTGATGGATGGCAGCATTTGGGGGGTGGAGTTGAAGAATAGTCAAAAGATCTATAATACTCATATCTTTGTTATCTAATTATCCTCATTTCTCAGATTTTCTACTGCAACCAATAGAATATGGTGTCCCCTGCCATAAAACCTTGTATGATTTATCTGAAATCTTCAGTTCACAGAAATGCCTCATTTTCCTTCTGACAGGTGGTCAGTCATAGACTCTGCACTGGCCAAACTAAACATTTTATGGTCGTTATTCTTGGAAAACAATGTTAAAGTACAGAACTGCAATTGCCTGCCAGGTAACATGGTATAATAAAAACAATATAAAACTGTGCTTCCTTGTTAAAGCATCAAAATCCAACAGTTTTGGTGTTAGCAGACTATAGCAACAGTAAAATGCTATCAATACCAATTATTGTGAAATGGAATAAGAAGGCTGAAAACCAAGAGAACTTCCTAATAGGCTATAAATGATGTCATAGCGAACACAAGCCCCATGTATTAGATGTGTGAATGTGGCTTTTCTTCTTCTTTTTTGGCTTAAATATTTCCATCCTTTTTCAGTTCCAAAGGTTTTTGCTATATTCACCACTTTTCCTTGGGTTTCACAACATTTTTAAAAGTAAAATTCAATGGTTATTTCATCTACAAAAGGATAAGATATCTAATTCCTTGTCAAGAACAGAATCTGAATTTATAAAATACTCTAGTGCTAAGGTACATTTTATATGGTACTTATTTTTAAATTAAGCATTTTAATAAAATGACAAAAGTTATTTGAATCATTAATATAATTTAGATAAGTATGTTATTCATATGTAAACAAAGGACAGATGAGAAATAAGACTTTAAAATATGTGCAGCACCATGAACTAACAATGTAAGGGGTGTGGAAACTGGAAGACTTGAGGCCAAATTTTGCTTCTGAGTGAAGACTGTCATATATACATAGACTAACCAGTTAAGTAAACGAGATAGCAGTTTCAATCTCTTGCTTCATACTGTAGAGATACCCAGAAGAGTGGAGAGGCAGGCTATTAGGAGCCTTTCTTGACTTAAGCATATTCTGCTAAATTCTTATCCCTATTCTTCACAAAGAGAAAGATAATCTGGGGTAGAAAGAAAGAGAGCATAAGAGACATGAAACAGAGATGTAAAATAGTGTAGCCCATTCCACACAACCCTCCAGTGTCTGAGCACATGTCCCAGGGTGAGAGTGACAGGAGAGGGTGTTTTTACTTGAGCTTCTGTCTCCCTGTAGATGCTTTTCATAATGTGGGCACCTGATGGTGCAGGAGTGTGATTCTAGTGTTTAAAGATACTTATTTTTCATGCAACATGGTCCCTCAATGCAAGCCAACTGCTTCATCTGGAGCTTAACCAAAGAAACAGAGATTCTGTTCCAATCACAGAACAAAAAAGAAATCTTTGGACTTATTGAGAAATGGTATGTTGGTATTGCATGTGGCACTTCCTAAGATATTTTTAAGAGTAATTTTAACTGTAGGCAATCTTCATTTTACATATTGATATGAGAGCCTGATCTCTGTGTAAGATGTTAATCCTACTTTAATTGAGGTACATAGTGTTTCCAATGCTACATCGTACCAGACTTGTGTAAGGCATCACTATTTTCATATTCTCCTTCTCTTAATTCCTGTTGGTTTTATTGCCTTTATTGTCTTCATCATTATACCAGACAAAGTGATATTTAAATATTTGAGAGTATGCCACAGAACTTTAAATAAATGGGAGGCAATTTGAAGACACAAATAGATGCAGAGATAGCTAAGATTTGGCTACTTAGCACTAATATCTTGGAAGAATAAGACAGTGTTATGTGTTATGGCATCTTAGAGGGAAAAAGTTAGAAGCAATGAAATAACTATCTACAAACACTAAGCACAAGATCTGCACAATGGTAGCATTTCTGTGGAATGAAATGATGGGATGTGACCATTGTGGAAGTACTTGAAGGAAAAGTTAGTCTCAAACAAAGACATTCTCTGAAATTTATTTCTAGCACATTGTAGGATAGCCTTCCATAGGGTGTGGTAAGAGCTAAGTAGCTCCAGTCATTTAAAAGTAAACTAATGAAATATTCACGAACTACTGTAGGGAAATGCCCTGCCTGGAGAAAGGTCAATGAATCTAAATGACCTTGTTCTGAATAATTATTTTGAGGGTTTTCACAGTATACCTTCTGTTGAATGATTCATCTACCTTAAAAAAGTGCTGGGCAACAGGGCAAATGCTAAAGGAAAGTTAGTTGTGATGATAACGACATTTAAAGATTATTATAGTTATTTGACTATATATTTTACATATACTATTTATTGTTTCACCATAAGTTCTTTGAATTCAACCCAATTACGGTTCCATTTTTACATAGTTTCTAATTGAGTGTTTTTTATCCTCCGTACTGTTTGATAGTATTGCTTATAATCCCATTTTGATACCTCAAGAAACTGAGTCACTGAGACATTAGGTCGGTTATCAGAGTCACAAAGTTGGGATTTATATATATGATATAACTCTGGATAATCAATGATTCATCCTTTATCCTATGTACCTATTCCATAGTCCTTGAAAACTACTAAAATCACCATTGGCTGAAGGAAAGGTGAGGCACATGAGTTGCTAAGAGAAACTAAGACCAGAGGTTTGAATAACTGTGTAGTGGCACAATTTTGCAATTGAATGTGAAGATTATTCAAAGTGTTGTGGAGTAAGAAAGATAACTAGACTCATGCAGAGCCCTAAGCTACAAGAAGGGTGATTCCGGTTAAGAGGGTCTGGCCTGGTTTTCTATACAAGGGTTAAGTTCTGTCACAAGAACTTGCTATGTAAGATAATAAGACCCAGAGGGAACCTGGGAGAAGTGTTGGGTGGTAGGTGGAGCTGAGAGAGCTGTACAGCCACAGAGGGGAGGAGTTAGAAGATCTAAAAGGACCCTTCAGCAGGTCTTTGAATGTTGAGTATGTCTCAGGTGAATGCACCTGACAGGTGATTGGAATTCAGTTCTATAATCAGAGAACTACTCATGGTTGTAGAAACAGGTTTATGAGTGGTCCAAAAAGAGAAACAGCAGGACAGTGTAGGGTTCGTTTGGGAGAGACAAGAGGAAAAGACCTAGGAGTGAGGGAAAGGAGAGACTGAGAGAGGAGAGGAGAGGAGAGGAGAGGAGAGGAGAGGAGAGGAGAGGAGAGGAGAGGAGAGGAGAGGAGAACAGAGCAGGGGTGGGTTGGGTTGTTCCAGCCTGCATTTGAAGTTTGGCAGAGGAAGTAGAAAGTGATGAGGAACAGAGCTGGCAGAATCCCACAATGTCTGAAGCAGTCCTATTTATTTGACATAGGCAAACATAACTGATCAGGAAATGGTAGTATTTAAAGTGTTTCCTCTGCACACTTCTACCTCACACCATGGATGGAGAGAGATGTGCACACCACCAACATTGCTAAAGCCATTTTGGTCTACATTCAACTTAGGAAATGAATTCTTTCAAGAGCTGTAGAGAAAGACTTTTGGGAGCAGAGAACCCACAATGTTTTCAAGAGCCCATTTGGTCCATCTCTTTGCCAGAGGGGGCATTTCCTAAATCATCCAAAGAAGAAAATTGTCAATTCTATTTTTGAAATATCTCCACAGATGGCACTTCCATAAGCCCCCTGCTAATTTGCACCAGTGTTTAATCAGCCTGACATACAAAGTTCTTCTTTACAGCTAACTCAGTGCTCTCTTGTTATAACTTAGAATCATTTTCCTCCATATAGGTAGAAATACAAAACAATCTAAGAATCCAGTAA
Source organism: Peromyscus californicus insignis (assembly GCF_007827085.1). Taxonomy (NCBI): domain Eukaryota; kingdom Metazoa; phylum Chordata; class Mammalia; order Rodentia; family Cricetidae; genus Peromyscus; species Peromyscus californicus. The sequence goes on from NW_026294573.1 coordinate 148,995,849, forward strand.
AATTCTAATTCAAAGGCTCTCAATTTTTGAAAAATGCATGTGGCATGTCTAAATTTGGTTCTCAATTAGCATACACTATTGTTCTTGTAAGAAAGAAGGACCCTCTTGTCAATTATGGAAACTGAGTAAATAAACACTCAAATGCCCCTTTACTCTCAGGAGGAATAATATGTAAAGAAGTGAATTTAGAATTACTGAAACCAAGTTTTTTTCCAAAAAAAGAGAAAGTAACCATTAAAAACAACACTAAATCTTAAAAAATAATACTAAGCCTTTCATATATAGTAAGTATGATAGAGTTCAAAAATCTTCAAAATATGTAGATACATAGGTTGTTTATAAGAATTACATTTTTTTCAATTATTCACCTTCCTAATTAATGCTGTGAAGAAAACTAGTTATTATTCAAGCTAGAATCCTACAGAAGATTCTGACTCTTTTCAAATGCCAGGAAGCTGAGAGGAAAGTGGTCAACTGAATGCCTGGAAAAGAGCAATACAACAAAACTCACTCTTTAGTTTTATTATCAATATTGATTTGGGGCCAGTCATGTGACCTCACACTGGGTAATGTTTCAGTTGTCATGGCGGTGTGGCAAAAATACAAAGAGTTACTATAGATGGAGACACAAAAGTTACACAGCAGTCATTAATATGGAAACTCTGGTTCCCATTGGTCCAGAAAGTACTTTGAGTAGCTTTGTGAAATTTATACTGTCCTGGGCCCTTAAGATCACCAGTTTTAAGAAGAGGTGTTTACAATGAAAGTCAAAGATATTACATCCAAGGAAGTATGGCATGACCTTCTGTCCAAGGTACCAAAGAACCAGAAAAGGAATCAAAACCGCAAAATAAAAACCAACGTTCAACATTTTTGCAAAGAACTGTAAAGAACACTACATGGATGTGGACAAGCACCCCTCCATTCTTAGAGCAAAACACACCAACAACTAACAAAGCAAGAAGAAAATCCTGTACACTCACCTGCATGATCTCAGGATGGCTACACATTATGACATCTCTTTCTTACAAGTCCACCCCCTAGAAAGCATGCTCTCCTCACAGCATAGAGCTTCATTCCCAGTTGGGTAGTGGTGGTTGTTGTTGTCTTAATTTATACACCCTGTGCTTGAGCTTAGGAAGTACTGGTTAGAGAGGCTGTTTCTGAGTTTGTTCTGTGTGAGCTGCTTCTGTCTGACATCCTTTCACACTGGAGATGAATTATATATTTTGATTTTTGCCCTTCTTGCTATCTTTACTCCTCTGAGTGAATGGTGGGGGGTGAACCTCCATCCTGTATATCCAGGGACTAGCATGACAAAGGTGTATCCAATATGTGGAAATCAAATAAATGCTTATGTGGCTACCAGCATCATTTCTATTACTGTTTTTGTTGTTGTTTTATTGACTTCATAGTCGGTCCTTCTTCAATATGCTGAACAGATTACTCCAACACTGGTGTATAGCTGAAGTTTTCCTGTGTCCCACCTGGCCTGTGGTCAAGACAAATCTCTCTCACCTGCTGGTCCTGCAGTTGCTCTGATCCAAATAAACACACACAGGCTAATATTATTTTTAAACTGTGGCCATGGCAGGCTTCTTGCTATCTAGTTCTTATATCTTAAGTTAACCCATTTCTATAAATCTATACCTTGCCATGTGGCTTGTGGCTTACCAGTACTTTACATCTTAGTTCTCATGGCAGCGGCAGCCGGCAGCATCTCCTGACTCAGCCTTCCACTTCCCAGAATTCTCCTCTCTCTTTGTCCTGCCTATGATTCCTGCCTGGCTACTGGCCAATCAGCACTTTATTTATTAACCAATCAGAGCAACACATTCACAGCATACAGAACATCCCATAGCACTGGTCTGTTGAGGAACTAGGAGGACTTCAGGCTAGATCCAACTGGAATCTTACAAGCCTTATGTCTGAAATATGTGGTATCTTCAGCAATAGGAACTTATCTTCAACCTCTGATAGATAACCAAGGGCAACAGCAATAGAATATATTGTTTGGGGAGAAACTTGGACCAACCCAGCTAACAACTTGAATGGGAGTATCTCATGCCAGGTACTAAGGTTTTGTTAGATAATCCATAGCTGTTTGAGGAGCACTGTCAGCTCCAGTATGTGTGTGTGTATGTGTGTGTGTGTGTGTGTGTGTGTGTGTGTGTGTGTGTGTGTGTGTATAAATCAAAAGTAAATATAAAATGATTCCTTCAGTCTTTATCAAAAACATTTAATAGACCAACAAACCTGTTTTCAACAATTGTAAGGATTTATAAGGAATATAGGTTAGATAAGTGATGGTTTAGCTAAAAACAACAGTAACTGTAACAGTATGACACAGGCACACAAGAACACATAACATGTATAAGATAACATTTCTAAACTTAAAACTACATGCATTAACAGTTTCAAACACATGCTGGTTAGTTTTGTCTCAACTTGACACAGGCTAGAGTCATCTGAGAGGAGGGAAGAGACCTCAACTGAGAGACTGCCTCCATAAGATCTGGCTGTAGGTCAGCCTGTGGGGCATTTTGTTAATCAATGATTGATGTGGGAGAGCCTAGTCCATTGTGAGTGGTGCCACTCTTGGGCTGGCAGATTAAGAAAGCAGGCTGAGAACGCCAGGAGAGGCTAACCAGTGACCAGCACTCCCCCATGGCTGTGTCAGCTCCTCCCTCCAGCTTCCTGCCCAGACTGCCTTCAATGATGAGCTACAATTAGGAAGTAAGTGAACTAAACCCTTTCCTCACACAAGTTGCTTTTGGTCTTGGTGTTTCATCACAGCAACAGTGACTGGAAATAAGACACACACTATTGGGGGAATCCTTATTTGAGAAATGGGGAGTGCCAAACCTGAAGGCATCATGGGAATGAGATGAGTTTGGAGCAAAGAAGAGAGACTGATGTGAGGAAAGTCTCTGAGACGCCTTGTTTAAAACTGAAAATCCCATAAGTCATAAATTTAGCTTCCCCCTCTGTTGAGCAGCAGCCACAAGCTGCAGACAAGCTCGTTTGACCCCAGTTTTCTCATCTAGACAGTGAGGATGGTAACAGCACAAATGTCAGGGGGCATTTTTGGAGATCACATGGAAAAGAGCTTGGAATCATGTCTGTACACAGAAGGCATTAGAGGATGCTGCGGTTTATGCTGCAATGGTGGAGTCTGCAGAAACAGAAAAAAACAACTAAAGTGCCCAAGAAAAGCTTTAGGATGGTGTCAGAATTTCCTCAAGACCAGGTTTGCAGGTGAGATTGACAGGAGGAATGTGTGAGATATCCTTGCAAGGAGGCCACTCCAGTGTACCCAGGTAGGTTCCTTCCAACTCTCCCGCTACTGCCACCACCAAAGACCATGCAAGTTCTCCCCCAGCCTGTACTTTAATAGAATCACTAATTGCCTTTTCTGGCAGTTCATAGAGAAACACTACTCTTGCCCTTCTAACCTGTGGCCCAGAAAGGAAAATGCCCTTTGGTTCTCAGAGACTTAGCACCCAGTCTCTGAACTAGATGGCTCTCTCTGAGCAGATCTGTTCACATGTGATAAGCTTGGCAGGCTGCCCTGGTAAGTGTCAAGCCATGAATGTTTTTGTTTTTGCCCTGGTGGTCCTGGGGAGTTACTGGAATACTTCTGGAGATCTGTTTTGTATCAAATGCTCGGTCCATGGTGACATTGAGAAGAAGCAGGTAAAGCGTGAGAGAGGGGATCTGGACTTCATCGTGCTTAATTCTGATAGTTGACTCCCTGTCTACACTGGCTGCCTTAAAGCTCTCTTCAATCTTCCTGGGGCTCTGTCCCTGTGGGCTTTCCTCTATTATAGGGCAATTGTGTGTGTGTGTGTGTGTGTGTGTGTGTGTGTGTGTGTGTGTGTGTGTGTGTGTGTGTGTTCTCCCTTTTATGCCCCAGAGAGGCTTGCCAAAACTCCTTATCTGTTGATGAATGAAAGGAATTTCTCTTGGGCGGGCTGGACCTGGCTAATGCAGCCCTGGCCAGCACTGGTGGTCACTGAGTTAAAGGTGCACCAAAAGTCGGAGCACACTGAAAATATCACAGTTGCACAGTGTGCCAGGAAGTGCCATCAGCAGGGTGGGGGAAGGGCTGTGGGGCTAATGGAAGCAGTCAGGCATTCTTTTCCTCTGACAGGGAGAGACATGAGTGCCAGGTAGCCCTGCCCTTAGCCCTTGCATCAGTTCTACATTCTTCTCAAAGCCATGCTGAAGAGTTCAACTGTGTTTTAATTTAGTCAAATGCAAATCAGTGCAACCTCTTTTTATATGAACTTTAAACATATTTGAACTGAGACTCATTTTCTTGCGTTCCTTGATTCTCAACCATCTAAATCCTTTTTTTTTTCCTACTGATTTGAAGCAAAGGAGGTCCACACAAAATAATATAAAGGAGTTATTTCCATCAGTGTAAGTACTCCTTGATGCCTCAGTAACTTTTCTTTCACACTGCACCTCACAGTGTCGTCTGCGTGGGGTGAGGACTCACTGAGCATGTGATGACCGATGTCAGCAAGGAGTCAAAGAAGGGTCCTGCCACAATCTCTGGTGGCCGCTGTTCACACAAATCAGGAAGAGCAAACTGCTGAGGAAAGAAAGAAGGCGATCTGGTTTCAGAGGATGAGGTTGATGTTGGCAGGGAGATGGGAGGGCAATGCCAGGTGGTCACCTAGCAACTGCCAAGAGACTCATTATGTCACATTCTCATCATTAATATACTAAGTACTTACAAGTTACAAATGTCCAAGGAATACACTCCTCTCAACATCTGGGAAAAAGGCTGGGAGGAAGGTTAATAGCACACTGTAAGTCAGTGAGCCTGAGTTTAAACTCTTGTCTCTTGCTTTGTGTGACCAGTTTCAATTTGTTCTATCACTTAGACCCTCCATGTACACATCTGAAAAATGGGTACAGTAACCATAGCTACTTACTTGTGCCAACAGAAATTTTTACTGTGGCTTTAACGTTAAAAGTATGTCAATGTAAGCATTTGTCACTCATTTTCCAGACAACTTTGCAGCCTATGTGTGCCTGAAATGAAGAATAAATAAATAAGTTTAAAAAAATCTGCAGAATGAAGCAGTTCACACCTGTAATCCCAGCACTTGGAGACTGAGGCAAGATGTTTGCTGCAGAGTAAAGGCCAGCCTTGTCTTAAAAATTATACATACCCACATACACACAAAGGATTTATTCATTCATTTGAAAAATAAAGGTGGTTCAATAAAATTAAAATAAACTTTCAGACTAGATAGTTTGCAAGTTTTTTCTTCAGGAACTAGGAAACCCCTTTGCAAGGATTCTGTTTGGTTAGAAAGAGCTGTCTTCAATACCTGACACACTGTGGTTGGTAGCTGTCTGCCACAGGAAGGAGGAAGTATGATTTTATTCCGTGTACTTACCTGACGTTACAGATTTACCAATGACCTAGCGATCTAGTGAGAGGCAGTCTCACAAACACAAAAAGCAGCACCCGTCTATTTCTGCCTGTGGCATTCAGGAACTACGGTTGGAGGTTTCCATGGAGGAATTCAAAGGACTGAGGATTTTGTACTCAATCCTCCTTCCACACTCCACACATGGCTGGCCACTCTGGTGGGGTCTGTCTCCCTACTTAGTTGACCTCCAGTTCACAATCTGAGGAAATAATCTTACTGGAGTTCAAACAAAATACCCCCTTCTCTATTTTCTGATCTTTGGCTTGGGTTTAGTTTTAATTCTGAAATAGAGTTTTTTTGTTTGTTTGACTTTTTTTTTTTTCTTGTCTTGTTCTTTAACTTTCCCAGGGAAGTCCTGAACACCACACAGATCCTTTTGGTCATTGTGTGTAGACTCTCACAAAGACCTTGTCTGACAGGGCCCCATGTCAGTTCACCCTGAGCAGTGCCCTGTGCTCTAGCTGCTTCCTGTCCTGTCCTCCCAAGCAGGCCTGGCTATGTGCCCAGACACAGGTACCTGTGGATGCCGGCTAGCTGCTTCTTCCTTTTATGACCCAGTTGATCATTTAATGTGAGGAGGGTCAAAGTGCTCAAGACAAACTATGTAACACAGAAACCCTGTTCTGTGCTAAGTAACCCCAGTGAACCTCCACATACCAAACAGGACAATCTCCAGTGTCTGCAGAGCCCTGATGTTTATGCTGAGAGAGACTTAACAGAGCCCTCCCATCCACCTCACTTGGCAAACAAAGAAACTGAGCTCTAAGGAGAGGAAGACTCTGACAGGGGCTGTAGATAAGAGTTATTTATGCCCTTTAAATGTAAATTTCGGACTTAAAATACCAATTTGAGAAAAAACAGACCTTTTACAAGGAAAAGGAGCAAGGAGAAAGCGAGAAAATTCAGAACCCTAAGGCAGAGATCAAGAAGAAATTAGAAGTATGTTGTGCTGTGATTGGAAAAACCCTAGCAGACTAGAGCAAGGTGAACTCAGAGAGGAAATTCATTAGAAAAGAATACTAAGCTTCAGCCATCAGTTCCAGAAGGAGAACTGAGGTCAGGAATTATGTAGGGGAGCCCTCAGAAAGCCAGGAGTAAGAAGATATTCCTAGGGATCAGCAAGAGAAAGCTCAAGAGAAAAAGTCACAGTGCTAAAGATGCCTTACATGGGATAGAATTTTGAGAAAACTCTTGGAAATGCTTCTTCTTTCCTTGAGCCAATTAGAGGAACTCAAGGCAGCACTTTGCTTCCTGCAGAAATGGTGTAGAACTGGCCACAGTCAGACTCCTCTAAACAAAGTGAGTTACTATGGATGACTTACAGTCCTGGGTCCTGCAAGCCATGTGACACCCAAGTCTCCACACTACAGGGTAAAGAATTTTTATATCCTAAGTAATTGGCTAGGCATGATAGTCCAAAGATTGAGTTTGTCAGCTGGACAGCTTGGGGGTGTTGGTTTGTTTGTTTTGCTTTGTTTCCATTATTTTTAGTTATTTGGAATTGACAGTTTTGATGAGAAATTTGGCATTAATCATCAGTGACTATCGCTCATTATCTGAAGGGTCACTGAGTAAAAGCGACACTAAGGATGGGTGGTTCAAATCTACTTCTAATAATAGCACTAACTAGTGGCTGTGACAGCTTCAAGACCACAGCAGTGATACTGTCCCCACTCTGCTTCCCATGCTGTATGGGCACCGATGGAAATGATGTCCAGAAATACCTTATGCTTTTCATTCTTTCATGATTATAAAGCCCTCTCAAGAGTGAAGTATGCTATGAAACACATGTTTATTATCATGAAAATATTCAATAAATATTTATGGAACCCTCACTTGTACCAGAAGACCATAAAATACACAAAAATACTTAAATAAAATCGGTTGAGTTTCCAGCCTCTGGTTTGATTTATAGATTTCTGAAAATATGTTTTAAATAGCACTTATTCACAGTGCAGAATTCGCCTTTGTCTCAGTTTCACAGTTTTAGGGGATTCAGAGCTACTGGGTAGGTACAGTTGCTAACTTAGTTCTTAGACATCTTTCATATCAAAATGAATAAAAGCAGAAATGAAAAGATTTTAACAAATAAAATAGCATCATACAAATTACAGACATAAATAATAATTTTTTAAAAAATGCTAATGCTATCCATACTAACTATGGTACCATTCCTACATAAGTCAGCAAAACAAGGGGTAAAAAATAAATGAGAGTTAGAAAGATGAATGATTCAGATCTACCAGGTGTCACTCAAGCTGTTCTGTTTTGAAGATTCACTCATTAATTTATTCCTGTAGATAATCTCATGAAATAACTACAAGACACTTAATAGTACGAAATAATAAGATGGTGTCACACGTTTAGTCCCATAAAAGCTAAAAGTCTGGCACTGAAAAAAAAAAAAAAAAAAAACCTCTCTCCACATAAATTTCTCTGCTGTAATCCATGTTGCAGCTAAAGTTGTGATCGATGTGGAGAAGTGGGAAGAAATGTAAGTGCCATCTCATAAAGGGATGACATCTAAATAGGACCCAGTAAAAAATAAATTAGTTCTAAGTCAACAGAGCAGAAAAGAAGACATTATGGACAGAAAGAATAAACTGCATTAAATTGTAGAGATGTTATAATGTGTTACCAACTAAAATATATAAAAAATAAGGCATTAAAGTGAAGGAGGTGGGATTAATGTTACTAATGCAGTTGAGAAATTATTTATGCTTACATAAAAGCAAAATCATATGGAACCCCTTACTTCACGCTACCCACTGTGAGAAGGCAAGCTCCAGGCTGATGAAACATATATAAACCTTACAGAAAAGGTGAATGGATTCTGTTTATAATCTTGAGATAATGTAAATAATTGACAAATGCCTATCTCATTGAAGAAAATATTTATTTTTCAGACTATATTCAAGCAATAACTAGTGTTATGCAAAAAAGTACCACAAAAAGATACTTCAGCACCTAGGAAAGATTTTTGTAAAGAATACAACAAAACAAACTATTAACCAGAATTGTTAAGGCACGTCTGTGTGTCAGTGAAGATATATACACAAGCTCAATAGAAAAATATGTAGAAGATTTTAAACTCAAAAAGTTCACAGAGAAAAAAAAAAGATTTCCCTTAATTTGGCTGTTGCTATCCTAGGTGTCTGTCAACAGATGAACAGATAAAGAAAATGAATATATAAACATGGAGTTATTCAACCATAAAGAAAAATGAAATTATGCTGTTTTATTGAAAATGGATACAACTGGAGATCATTATAGTGAGTTAAATGAACCAGATTTGAATAAACATGTATTCCATTTTTCCCCTCATTTGTGGATTCTAGGTTATATGTAGATGCATCAAACCACACACACACACACCACACCACACACACGCACACACACACACACACACACACACACACACACACACACACACACACACACACACACACACACACTTACCAGTTTAGAGTACATATTGCTCTTGAAGAGGACCCAAGTTCAGTTCCCAGCACCCGTGACAGCTGGCTCACAGTCTGTAATACCAGTTTCAGTAGATCCCACGCCCTCTTCTGGCCTCTGCAGGCACCTGCACTCATGTCCACACAGCCACACACACACACACACACACACACACACACACACACACACACACACACACAATTTAAAAATTAAATAAATAAATCAACCAATATTCACCTGTACTTTTGAGGCTTCACATTAGATTCCTAACACCAAAAGAAGAAACAAAATAAAACAAACAAACAAAAAAACAGTAATCAACCATCCCTAAGACCAGTTTAAACCTTTCATTTTCTGAAAAGAAATTCTCTTTGGATGGTTCTCATGGTTCATAGAATTAATGGAAAACATCAATTCCCTGTTATCAGCCGACAGAACACACAGGAAATTGGGAAACATTGCTTAACAGACATAGACACATACTATGATCATGAATTTGGTTTTATGAATTTCAGATGTGCATGATTTTATACTTTTTATTTTATATTGCATATATCATTTTGTATCCTTCCAGACTTTATGCACGGTCTCAACCTGAAAATTAGCCTTTAGTTATTGTTACATTCTTAAGATTTATTTATATTGGTAGGCATAGGTCTAGCTTATTCCTCATGGCTAATCTCTGCTCTTGATAATGAAGATTTATTTATTTTTTTGCTTGTTTTAGTTTTCATTTTCAACACAGAAAAATGCTGCATTCCAAATTTACTAGAGTTCACTATATAATATATACTTAAGATTTCAAGTTGGTAAGATGAAATAAACATGTACTTTCAAATCTTTTAGATATGGTTAATTCTTCTCCAAACAATTTCATATCCCACTATTGTGTGTGTAACATTGGTCACTATTCTATCTTGCTTCAGCTGCTGTTTTCAAACATTTAGTGTTTTGGCAGCCTCATAAATCTGAAATTTTGTCTAATTTTGATTTTCTCAGATTGTGAAGGCAGCTAAGCAATCTTTCAGATACTGTAGAACAATATTTATTTTAAAGATTCTGGTGTATTTTCATTGTACAGAGTGAGGGGTGTTACAATGACAACTCTTTCAAGGATGGGATTTACTTTGACCTCCCTATGCCCTTCATTTCATCCCTCCTTTCTGTAGCTAGAGATTTCCTGCCTGGCCCACAGTCAGGACAAATCTCTCTCACCCGCCAGTCCCACAGCCACTCAGATCCAACCAAGTAAACACAGAGACGTATATTGCTTACAAACTGTATGGCCATGGCAGGCTTCTTGCTAACTGTTCTTATATCATAAACTAATCCATTTCTATAAATCTATACCTTGCCACATGGCTCCTGGCTTACCAGCATCTTCACATGCTGCTTGTCCTGGTGGCGGCTGGTAGTGTCTCTCTGACTCAGCCTTCCACTTCCCAGAATTCTCTTCTCTGCTTGTCCCGCCTATCCTTCCTGCCTGGCTACTGACCAATCAGTGTTTTATTTACTAACCAATCAGAGCAACATATTTGACATACAGAACATCCCACAGCACTTTTCTCTTCCTACTTCCTGTTAATTCCCTTCCTTCCCTCTGTCTCCTGCTTTATGGTGTGTATGTGTATGCCTGGTGGGTGTGTATGTCTGTGTGTCTGTGTATGTATGTGTGTGTGCATAGTGTGTGTGTGTGTATGTTTGGTGTGGTGTATGTGCATGGTATGTGCATGGTGTGTGAATGTGTGTGTGTGGTGTATGTGTGTCTGTGTGTATGGTGTGTGTGTGTGTGTGTGTGTGTGTGTGTGTGTGTGTGTGGTGTATGTGCATGGTATGTGTATGGTGTGTGTGTGTGTATGTGTATGTGTGTGTGTATGTTTTCATGCATGTATGTGTGCATGGTGCCTGTATGTCTTCATGCAAGTGTGTGTATGCGTGTGTGTAGGCCAGAAGTCAATATTAGTTATCTAACTATACTGCTCTCTACCTTATTTTCCAAGTTAAGTTCTCTCACTGGACCTGGGGCTCACTGATTTTGCTGGCTGGCTGGTGAACTTCATGGACCTGTCAATTTCTGCCTCCCAGCCCTAGGACTTCAGATATGTGTCCCCGCACCTGGGTGTTCACCTAGATGACAGTATCTGAACTCAGGTCTTCTTGCTGGCAGATCAATCACTTTATCAGCTGAGGCATATCTCTAGCCCTCTATGCTAGATATTCTTTATCAGCTATCTTACTTAATGTCTGCAATTATTTTTCAGTATGGCATTATTACAATCCTCCTTTATACACAGAAAACCTTGAAATTGGAAAAGTTGATTTCTCAAGGGCACACTTCTACACTAGCAAGCAGCAGAGTCAGAATTTTACCACAAGCTTTTGGGCACCAGAGCCACTGCTTGCATTCAGAAACTGCATTTTACAAATGGGATAGAATAGCAGTCTTGTTCCTATATATTTGTTAAAACTATACACCCCCATTTTGAAGTGCAGCCTAGTCCACACAGATGCCTTGTGGGCATTATGACTGCCCTGACAAACCACAGCATGGTGGAGTCTTTGAAGGTTGGACTACAAGAAACAGATGTAGATCTACCTGGCTTGCTGTGGAATATTCTTTTACACCGTGTGAATATATGTCACTGTGATTGGTTTCATAAGCAAGCTGACTAGCCAATAGCTGAACAGGATAAGGTTAGATGGGAAAGCCAAGCTCAGAATGCTGGGAAGAAGAAGGGCAGATTCTGAGGGGTTGCCAGCTAGATGCAGAGGAAGCAGATGTGTACAAAATCAGATAACAAGCAATGAGCCAACATGGTAGAACATAGATAAGAAATATGGATTAATTTAAATATAAGAATTAGCCATTAACAAGACTGTGCTATTGGCTGAGCATTTATAATTAATATTAAGGGTGAGTGGTTATTTGGGAGCAGGCAGTCAGAACAGAAACTTCCACCTGAGCTTGCTGCCTCAGGAAGCTCATCCCTATGGCTCAGTCACTGTGGAGGGTAGAATAATGTGCTCCTCAGAGATATTCGTGACATCACTCAGGGAGCCGAGAATGATGATATTACCTTATATTAAAACAGGCATTTGGCAAGCATTATTATAGTCCTTGAGACAGTGACATTAGTATAGACTATCTGGTTTGCCCAATATATTCACAGAGATCTTTGATATTGGAAGCCAGATGGAAATTCAAAGCCAGAAGATGTTGGAGTGGAAGGAAAGCAGAAAGGCACTGGAGACAAAGGAAGTGGGCCATGAGCCAAGGAATGTGAGCAGCCCCTGAAATTAGTAAAAGGAAATGGAGTATCTCTTGAGCCTTCATTCAGAAGGGCAGCCTGGCAGTAGCTGGGCTTTGGCACAGTAAGACCCATATAAGACTTCTGGCCCACAGAAGTCTAAGAAAATTGATTTCAGTAGTTTTCAACATCTACATTTATGGTAGTTTTTTGAAGCAGTGATAGAAAACTAATATAGTCACTATACTGTCAGGCCACTTTAAGACAATCTCAGGCAACAGCCAGCACTATTTTCTAGAGAGTGTGTGAGGAACGCCATTGCTGAGACCTGTGGCATGGTTGCTGAGTATAGACACAAACAAACATGAGGGTGTTCCTAACTTTATTTCACAGCATGATGAAATCAGAGAACTTTCACCTGTGGAGTTAATGTTCAGTTGCTGTATCTTTTGGTCATAAAATACAAGTATTAACTTTTCATTCTAAGTATGTTGGTCTTAGGGATTGAACTCAGGTCAACAGCTTGGTGGCAAGTACATTTTCCCATTGAGAAGTCTCACCTGTGCCTAATAATTTTTTACCTTATTAAAATGTCAGATTGTTTTTAAAAACAGAATACCAGAACATGAGGATACTTAAGGACATATACCAACTGACATACAGATGTCTCCATGTTTAAAGAATTGATCAGGAACAAACAAGAACAAAAGTAGGGTGCACACACACACACACACACACACACACACACACACACACACACACATACACACACACACAAAAAAAAGACTGGTTACAGTGGTGCTTGGTTAATAGTAAGAACTCCATAAATGTTGCTACCTACCAGATGTATGAATTCAGGCAAAACATTCAATCACTCTCAAACTCAATTTCTTATATGTAAAATAGTGATGAGTGTTCTGAAGATTAAGTTTAAGTATAGTTGGCAAGTGGCAAGCATTTGACAATTATACATATAACCATAATTGCATATAACTGCACATATAATTATAATACTTAAATGTGATGGATTATTCCTAACCATCACCCATGGAAAGCAATATCATACTATAAAAATGAATTAAAACTGAGGCCATATGTTCAAATCTATGAAGAAGTTGTTAAATTTGCTTTTAATTAGGTGTTTTTCAATGTACCACAATGAAAATTATTAGCAGAACTGTATTGTGGATGCTACAGAAGTATGTATGTGTGGACTGATTCATCATAGAGAGATGACACAGGGACTTGCCAAGTATGGTTTGAACAATATTGATAAAGAAATAAGGTAAAATGGTCACGGAGAAACATTGACTATTCCAGTCCAGGCTATAAAGGACTCAGGTAGTTGCATCATCCAAGCTCACTGAACCCAGATGAGAGTACTGGGGCACAATGCCTTAATCACCTCTTAAAGAGAAAGGCACTGCTGAGAAATACTCTCCAAATTAAATGACTTTTTTCTTCTAGCATTGCTATGTAGAATTTGTATAAATCTAGGAAATGAAGTTGTATTATTTTATAAACTCCCAAAAGGCTTATCCTCCTTATCTTACTGGGTAGAAAGTTCTTTTTCAGAAACTCAGTTCTCTATGTTGCATGCAGGTCAGAGTAGGCAGACTCACACAGCTTCCAAGGCTAGGATCCTAACCCTGGGATGTCACCAGCAAAGCCATCATCAGCTTCACCAGCATAGCCAGCCTAGAGACTGGGGCCCTGACCTGAAAGGAGCTTGGGTGCAGGCTCCATGCCCTGCAGTTATTGTTGCAAAGGCATTAATAATCGTTAATTAAAAGAATCATTTTCCTTCTATTTGTATGTTGCAAATAAAATCTGATGTGAAGCCAGAATTTGAAGACTGAATTGGAGGCTCAGCTACCATGAGTGTCATCATCACTTGCAATCCCATTTCTTTAGGGCAGATCTTGGGGTGGAGAACTCCTATTTAGGTCTTAAGTACCCCACACTCACCTTCCAATACCCATAGCCCTAACACCTTCAACAGAGGCAAGATCAGGTCAACAGAAGAGACCCACATTTTGTGACTGCCCTCCTTTCCTCAAAGTGAGCTTGCAGTGGGCCTGGACAGAGTAAATCTGCACACTGCAGAAAATCAGAGAAGAGTTTATGACAATCTTGGCATTACTACAGAGCACCGGTTGGGTAGTTTGGAACAGGGAGTGTACTTTTCTTCTGATAGAGGTACCTAATATGTTCTTTTCCAAAAGAGGCTGGAGTCCCTCAGAGCCACCCACCCATCAGCTTGGCTGGCTTGTGTGAAAGAAAAGAGACATGTTGAGTTGGCAGCTCAAAGGCCTCTGAGCATCTATACTCACCTGTGTATATTCATCTGCCTGAGGGAGTGTGGCATTAAGATGATATAAAACACCATGCAAGGTCAACAGAGGGACCTTAGAAGGGGAAAAAAAATTCTGAATTTTGAACATTTTTATGTTGCATTCATAATTTCTTTCAACTCTAAGAAGTAGTAGGAGCGAATTAAAACCTAGGCCTAGAGTTTTCCAGTCCCCTACAGAGTGGGTAATTCTAGTGATCCGAATAATAGAGAATGCTAAAACAAACCAAAAGGTTCCAATACTGAGCCCAGCCAGCTCTCATAACTCTCCTATTGGCCAGTAACGTCTAGGCTCCAAATAAACTCACATTCCAAATCATTTCTGTGGTTAGTTCTTGCCAATTGTTTTTAAATGAAAGCAGACGTTTAATTGGTTAAAAGTGCATAGTGAGTTTATGGGGTTTTAGGATTACTTTTGACTTTTGTCTGCTCCCCCACCCCCATTTTTAATGGGTCTTTTCCATCTTTGTGACATCACGGTTGAGAAACTCCATGAAGTAATCCAGTATCTTCCCCAAACTCCCCTGACATCCCTCCATGGAGCACTGGGGTCTTGGCATTATGTGCCCCTGGTTGGCTTGACCAACCCCTTCCTTTGACTTTGAAAGGGCAAAATGTAACACAAGTTGTCTATCTGTGGGGATGTTTAAGTCATAACCTTACACCCAGCTCATACTAGTCTAAATTGCTCCCCCAAAGGAATTTTTGGCTCAGTTATATTTCTTTTATACTTGAAATTGACTTTCCACAAGTCAATAAATAGCATAATATTCCTGCAACTCATATCTCATATTCTAAATAAGATTGAGGAAGTTTTAGACATTTAAATGTATGCATCTCTTCTTTTTTTCACTTTCTTATTCAAATGTTTCAAAGAAAGGGTTAGAGAATTCACACTCAAACTGAAAGGACTGTGGCCGTTGTATTAAACTACAAGTTCTATTTTTATCAATTGTTGAGTGGTACCAAAGGTAGATGGAATAGGGAGGGGGTAGACCTGACAGGACAAAGAAACAAAATGGAAGTAAGGGAGACTTACAGGTAGGAGGCATGAGCAGCCATGTTGATGAGGTGGTTTACTCCTGGGGACAAAGGAAGCAGAGGAACTGATTTAGTGTAGAGGCAAGGTATGTCCAAGGTTCCATGCAAGAATGAGCTTGAGATCTTTAAGATATCTAAGTAGAGAAATCAAGGGTGTCATCGGATACAAAATATGGTTCAAAGTAGAAATGTCATTGTTGGATAGGTATATGGAAGTTGATAGTCCATAGGTTTGATGTAAAGGCACGAGAGCTAATGAGGTCACCTGGAGCCTCAAAGCTCTAGAAGGAAGTGGTGGGGCTGGATCCACAAGACTAGGCCTCCAAGTATGTGTAGGGAAAATGGGAAGGCTGGCAAAGGCGACTTCAAATCTTCTCAGAGCAGGAGGAGGGCAAGAGGAAGACTAGCCTCACCTTGCCCAACAGAAGAGGCTGTTTAAAGTAGATCTGGTCTAAGATCAAATCATAGAAACAAATGGAAGCAGAGAAAAGAGCAAACAAATAAATCAGTAAATAGAAAGAACTAAAGAAGAGTTTAGTGCAGTCAGTGCAGACCATAGAAAGAAAACTTTTGGTGAAGTGTTCTAAAGGAAACTTAACTAGAAAGGTTGCGATAGAGGAACTGTCATTTCTATAAATAACTGATGTAAGGAGAAGTGGAATTATAAGCTAACTGGAATTGAACTTAACGTATACCATTTTAAAGCTATGGTAGCTCTTTTTAAAATAAAACTCAATGTTATGGACTGAGCTATGTCCTCAAACCAAATTCATATGTTGAAGCTTCAGGCTCCAATGTGATTATATTTCCAAGTAGGGTTTTTTTAAGGAAATTATTTCAGAAATTAGATGAAATCTCAAAGTAGTTTTAATTTTAATTTCCCTGATGGCTAAATATTTTGAATATTTTAAGTGTTTCTCAGCCATTTGTGCTTTATCTTTTGAGAACTTTTCATTTAGTTTTATGCCCCATTTTAAATTATAGTATTTGTTTTCTCCATGTTTAGGTTTTTTTAGTTCTTTGTGTATTCTAGATACTAAGTGTCTGTCAGAGGTATGACTGGTATATATTTTCCCCCATTCTGTGGACCACTACTTTTCTCAAATGATACTGTCCTTTGCTATACATAGCCTTTTAGCTTAATGAAGCCTCATTTATTAATTGTTGGTCTTAAAGCCAGTGCTTTTGTGGTCCTCTTCAGACAGTCCTTTCCTGTGCTAATGTCTTCAGAAAAGGATCTTCCAAGGAAGGAGAAATAGAACATAGTGTTACAAGGGGAGGAAGGGGAGATGAGACTAGGAGGATTCCATGGAGAGGGGACTGGGAGAGCAGCTGAAGCTGGGAATATCAGGAGGGACAACTAACTAACACTTAAGACCTTTGGAAAAGCTGTATGGAAAACTTCTACTGTAAAAGCATCTTAAATTATATACATGTGTTAAAGGAATTTAAATAGAATTACCTTACAATAGCGTACACAATATATCAACTAGATCTTATACTACGAACTAAACCCCCCCATACCAGGAATGGGTTAGATCTTCTAGATTCATTAACCAAAGTTGTCCCTTAGTTCCCATGCCCAAACACTAAAGCTACTGCCAATGCTACCTGTTATCCTCCACCTCAACTATAAACCCTGTGACCTACAATAAAAACCTGCCTGCATGATACACTGGTATAAATGTTATAGGAGTGACCAACCTCTTTTTTATGGGTTTTAAGGTCTGCTCCATAAGATGGAATCCATACCTGACATTGCTAAAGTGACCAAGAACCTGAGACTACATAGGTCACGAGCCCTGGGGGGAAACCTATTACTATTACTATGCTAAGTGAACATAGCAATTAACTGACATACTGCTACACCCAAAGATCAAAAGCACCTCTCAACCCTCATCAGAGAAGCTTCTTCTTTCAGTGGTTGGTAATTAACACAGAAACCCACTACTGGACAATGTGCAGAGAGCGAAAGACTTGGGAGCACTTGCCCCTCAATGGGATGTCTTTATCAAACTCCTCCCCATCAAAACTTGGGAATCTTGGCTGAAGAAAAGGAGGAAAGTTTCTGAGAGCTAGAGGTGATGGATGACTTCAAGGAAACAGAGTCTTCCAGACACAAGTCTTACACACATGATAGCAGGCACAGCCATGTATACATTTGAGCTAGACAAAATTACAGGACAGAAAAGGGGAACGTGGTGGCCACAAAGCCCCCACCCTAACCAAGAAGCTATTTGCAACTAATACCTGTTATGAGAAGCAAATTCAATTTTCTCTAATGGAGTGATACTGGGTTTATCATCCATACTCCAGACCAGACCCCTTTAAAAGTAATATCCTATTGCTGAAGGTATCACACACTTCAGGCACAGGACTTGGAGCAAGTGAGCTAGAACTGTCCTGGAAAACTTCTCACTGAGGACTAGCTCTCAAACTGTCAGAAGATATTATAGAAGCTACAAACAGAGGAAGAGTCAGTGGTCCTATCCAGCTGTAGTATCTATGAACCATAACAATGACTAACCTAGTGTGATGTCTCCTTTGATGCAGTAGTGGCACTTTTATCTCGGGTTTAACCAACAGCTGTCTAATTGGATGTAAAGTCCACTCAATAAAAGAGAATTCATGCCTGATTCTTCAAGTCTAGTCAGCTCCTCCTGACTGGAGAGGTCATAGACCCTAGCAGAGAAGCTAGTACTGCCATTTTCCTAAAGCACTACAATTTCTAACTGTATTCTAAATGTTTATCTTTATACCTTCATCAAACGTACTTCTTTTTACAACATATGAAGACTATTACAGAGACCACAATCGTCAAAATGTAGAAAATAAGTCACTGTGGCCCAGTCCAACTGAAATGTGTAAAATACAACCCCAATACCAGAGGCTTAGGGAACACTGTCCAAGAGCAGACAGAGATTCTACCTATCTTTCTTAATAGTTTTATTGCTCATTTCTTTTCTGACTCACTTTGCAACTATAAATCCTACAGAAGTAGGCGCTTTCATCTGAAATATTTACCTAGTCCAGCCTCTACCACATGAGATGGGCTCAATAAACATTTTTTGAATAAGGAAATAATGGCCACTTCTCAAGGATTAAATATAGAGAATAAAGTAAATGCTAAGAGGTAATATGGCTATCTGAATAGTCATATTTAGGAGGTCCTTGAGAAAATCTCTAAGTGACACCTGAGCCCTGTAGCACTCCCAACTAATGAGCTTATAGACCAGATGAGGCTTACAGCACAAAGGTCAGACATGTCATGCTTGCTGTGGCCTTTTCTGAAAGGCATGCTGGCTGTCAGCATCAAGGGAGAGCAGAAGACATCATCAAATGTCTGGCTTACAGACCCTCTACTTAGATGACCTGCTTACTAGCTCTCTTGAATTTACAGATTTCAACAAAGAAGCAGCAACTTCTGGTTGTACTCTAAGTATTATAAATGGAAGTCTGATTGCATTTCACCCCGAGCAATGATTTTTCAGGCCCAGGGGAGTAATAACAAGAAGTAGGGAAGGTTAGAACAGTTGCCACCTCTCACTCAATCTTGGATAGACCCTGAGAGAAGCTTTTCTGGCTCCCCTGCTGCCTCACACCTAATTTCCAGATTGAGCAAAGCCAGCTATGGAGGCAGGACTATTCAGAGGAAGGATGCAATTGCTTCCAGAACACTGGAGGCACATACAGCAGCAAATGCTGAGGTGTATCTGATGAGCTGGGGCGCAAGGATGGTTGTTTCTTTTGTAGAGACTACAGTAAGGCACGTCTCCTTTGGAGCAGGAACAGCTGCTTGACATCTGGATGCCCTGTTTATTCTACCGGTTCCCCAAGGTGAGAGAAGGATGACATAGAAAGTTGCATGGCACACAATCCAAGAACCCACCGCTACTGGGCAGGGAATTAATGAAGGAGGCTTTACTGTTACAAGCTGCAGGAAATGCTCCTGGTTGGTCTTGCCCTTAGCACTTAGAGAAGGGGAACCTCAACTTCTAGAACCTGCTCCTTTTGCCCGAGGGTTTTCTCCTGCTTCTGAAGCCTGTTTGACCCCCTGCACAGACCAGAAGCACAGAGGAGTTAATAATCCCCAGGAGAAGCACTTAACCAATGACCGGCTGAAGCTGTTACATAAAGACCCAACACATTCCCTTATCCTGTGTGCAATGTGTTAATTCTGAAATAAGTGGCTTACTCCAGGTTTTCAGAGTTTTCTCAGTAAGACCAGGCAGAATTTATCCTTTGTGGCAACTGATTTGAGAAGGTGACATTTATTGGATATCGTTTTATTTTGTTTGGTTATTGTTTATTTTTTTAAGACACTGTCTTGTTATACGGCCCAGGACAGCCTCCAACTTGTGACCTTCTTGCCTCAGCCTCCCAAGTGCTGGCATATAAGTGTGTGTCCTCATACTCAACTTTTTTTCAGTTTCTTAATAAACAAAATACTCTAAAATTATGATGTCAAGTGGGATTCTGGGGGATTTAAACTAAGAAACTTGCCTATAGAAACTGTGTTTCTCTATAATCTCACTTAAACATGAGTGAAGGTCTTAAATTTGTTTCAGAAATCATGTAAAATATGTTCACTATGAAAAGCAATATTCCTTTGTTTAAGAGTAGATTGAAACATTTCGGAACATTGAATATTAACCCTTATGGCAACTTTATTTTCTTTTTTCTTGATTAATAATGAACACATCACTGCAACCTGAAAGAATTCACAAAACATATATAGACACAACTTTCACAATTTTAATATAATAAAACAACTAGACATCTGCTAGTCAGCATAAAAAACCCAAGTTCTCACCTCAGCAGTGACAACTCCAAGGTTCTAGAATGCTAACGGAGTAACTTACCTAAATTAACTCTGAAAATTGTTTTCAAACCAAACCATAAACCATAAAACCAACTCAGATATTACTTATAATTATTATTTGAAGCCTAACCATCGATTCATCTCTGACTGTACGCATTTGGGCTGATTATCTGTTATGTCTATCTCTGGATGGATTGGGGGAAGGAAGTCTACCTCTCTCTGGAAATACAGGCAGACGGGTACTAGCCCTGCTGCAGAGAAAACCTCCTTCTTGTGACTTCATTTATCTGATTGACCAGGGTTATTCTTTTTCAGGAGGCAGGAAGTGTCCTGACTTTTTCAGTCTGGCTATTTCTGCAGCTACCAGCTGTCATAGCCCTCCCTATGTTGTAGCAGACCTAATGATTTGCCTCCTGGGACTCAGGAGAACCTCCTCTTGCCACCCTGGAGAAGTGCATATGGCTAGCGTGGATGCATATTACAGATCTGTCCCTGTACCGTGCCTAGTGCATGTGCCTCTGCCTTCTGAGCCACAGGCCTTGACCTATGGCAAAGCTTACCCACACACTCATGCGCCCTTCCTTCAACAAGATAGGGCATGCACACACAGCCACATCCTGTAGTATACTAGGTTGCCTCCACCTCCCACAGGGGCTAGAGTTGAATATCATCCAGGGAGGTGCTGTCCTTGTCATGTCTCATCAGGAGTCTCAGATGCTCCTGCACTTGGGGCTGACCTTCCTACGCTCATGGAGGGTCTAGCTTCCCAGAGGGCCAGTTAATACAGTTCCAAGTGTTGTCCTAATGGGTTTTAAATGAAAAATATTTGGGGTTGACAACACTTTGAATAAAATATTGAGCTTAAGCTTTTTGCCCATTCTAAAGACTGGGCATCAAAATAGAAAGAGCTGAAAGCTTTTTTCTAAAAATTACTTATATTTGAAAGAAAACACAAAACAGAAGAAACCTCAATACTGGCTTCTAGTTTCCCCTTGCCTTCACATGCTGCTGGCCTGCGCTTGTTCTGTGTGCCTCTCCCCCAGGTCCTCTATAAGGAGATAGCTATCATTTTCTCCTAAAGAACAATTCATCTAGGGCAGTAGATGCTGCCTACATCTACGAAGCTCTCCAGGATCTCATGCATTATGTGGCCCAAATGGCTACATTAGAAAAAAATCCCAATTAGCAAAATTTAAATATAGAATTTCTTTGAATGGTGAGTCTCCTTTCATATGTCGTAACACCCTGATCAATGGCACCAAAAAGCAAGAGGTTTCTCAGATTGCTATATATTTTTATTTCCCTCCAAATATCAATGCCACATCAACTGTTAATCTGAAAAACCTCATTTAATGTCAGCTTGCTCACAGTTATGAAAATTCAGGTAATGTATTCCTGTTACTAATTGTATTTGAGAAAGTGTTATTAATTTCATATATCAAGTTCGCAGTGGCCATCTGTTCCCTCCGAACTGCTGCGTCTCCCTCCATCTGCCCTGGTTTTCTTCTGCTAATCGGGTGGCAAGGGCTCCGATGATCAGGAAGTTTCTCCCTGACTTCTGATTTGTCAGTCACCGTCAAGACAGCTGTGCATTTGTAGCAGACTCCTCTGACGGGTGGTACTGAATCTAAATCTGTCTGCTTTGCTTTCTCTCTTTCTTTCTGTTTTTTTTTAATAAAACTTTTTTTTTGTCAAAAAAAAATGTTTAAAGGAAGCCAGATTGTATTTGCTGCCTCTAATTTGGCTGCATCTGCACCCTCATGAATATAGATGAAGGTACATGGCCAGGATATTATTAGGGACTGCAGTGAGCAGAGAAGAATTTTAAATGTGGCAACACACCATAGTTTAGATTTCTGAGAACATTAGGACAAACTAACGTGAAACTGCTGACATTTGCTAGCTTTGAGTTCAAGAAGAGTTTCTGAATCTTAACCATGAGGATTCTTTCTTGATTACTTTTGCATGAATGTGGTTGTGCTGGGGAAGACTGGTGAGGAAAAGGATTCTGGGAAGATGTTAAGTCAAAGCGATGTCATATCAGATTTTCTTCCCTTTTCTCCTGTATCTCAGAGGGTCAGTGTGCAGGTGACTGCAACTTTACACTCACACCTGAGCATGTGGAGTGAGCTAGCTTCGGGACTTCCGAAGTGCATAATGTGCGAAGCTTGTTCTCTTCAGATGTGGGGAGGAGTCAGGGCCGCACACATGTGAGGACTCCCACCACCGAACTCCATCCCATCCCAAACATTCAGATTTTACAGCCTGGAAGATGAAGCTAGGGTGTTGGTTCTTCCCTGGCTGTTTGTGGTTGTTTGTTAGATGTCTTATGCTCATAGCACTTATAAGGTATCAGTTCCCCTTTCTGAGAAGGCTTTGTTATGGAGTCAACAGGTTCACCTGGGTGCTGATCATGAGTAGTGTAGAGGCCCACAGAGGCTATCTAGTGAGAAATTTCTCAGGGTCACAGAATCTGAGCTTGCTTTACTCAGCAGGGCTGCATAATGGGATGATTTGACCACAGATGTGTTTACTAGTTGTTTGGAAGGGTCTACACTTGGCTCTATGGTGTGCTTTGATCTTGCAAGGGGGAGGTCTTTTGCCTCTCCCCTTGGCATATTATAAAAAGCCCTTTTGCATAAAGCTCTGGGCTGTTGGGTATTGATCCAGGCTCTCCTGAAGCTATCCTGTGTCTCTGTCTTTCTCCTCATCTTCTAGGTCTATTTTTCTACCTAATATTTCCTAATTCCTCTCTCCTCCACCCAAGAACCCTTCGATAGGTGGGACCAGGCCAGAGCTGGGCTCTCACAGACTCCCACAGAGAGTAGACATGTTTTATTTTATTAAGGTGATAGGAAAAAACAGTCAACTCATATTCAGGAAGTGCACTTTTAACAAGAGAGGGAAAATCAAAATAACAGGACAGTGGTCAGGAAAGACTTCAGGAGCCTTTCACTATGATGACAGTATGGAGTCATCGTCTCTGAGAGTCCCCATAACACTTATTACCCACCAATGAACAAACACCGGCATATAGAGGCACACCAAGTCTTCTAACAATAAGCACTTGGAATTGTATTAGCTCTAAAATAAAGCAAAGCATTAGAATATCTGTTATGTACTTGAAAAGTTTACTTTTTTAAGCATAAATTTTTCTAGCCGAACTTATAAATATGGATTTCAGTGGCATTGCTTTGGGGCAAAGAGGCACGAAGAGGTGTTCTCCAGACAATTACTTCTCTCAGGCAGGAGTAACTTCATGGCAGCTAAAGCTATTGGTTTGCCTACATAGAAATTGTCAGGGTAATAGATAGATTAAGTCTTTATCACATATGCATACATCTGGCATGTAGTACATAATGCTATACAATATACTACAAATATGTACAATTTTACTTGTCGATTTTAAAAAGTGAAGCTTAGCTAAGTTTTGTTCTCCCATTGCAATCATAGCACTTCTGCCATAAAGGACAGTCACCCTTGCCTTAATTAGCAAGGACAATGTTTAAAATTATATTTTTGAATGGTAATTTACAACAAAGTACAAAGACATCTGTGCTGTGACCTGTGGAGGATTGGGTAGGATCTTTTAAAAAGTTGTGTTGAAATCGGTCATGGATGCAGGAGGGACTCATGCAGCCTTATGCCTCCCTACTCAACTATGGGCTACTGAAAGACTGAGTCGGGGAGTCATTTTCTTCACTTGGGTACCCACTAGTGAGTGCATCAGGCTCTAGTGGATAGTGCCAAACCCTTGGTCACACAGATGGCCCCAGTCAAACGCATTGGGTCACAAACGACAAACAAAACAAATAGTCAAGAATGTGGAGGAATGATTTGTAGGAAAGAGATGGGGCTGATGGAGGTGGGAATAAGAGAGGATGGGAAATGAAAGGGATTGGAATACATTACAAGTATGATATTGTCAAAGAACAAATCAGTTAGGAAGACAAGGGGGGAAATGTGCTAAGTCCTAAACCCCTGTACCTGTAAATGTAAATAAGTTTGAAAATGGGGCTTTTCAGAGGCAGTAAGGTAAGACGGGGCCGTGAAGGATCAGGGTGGGCCTAAGTCTGAGTCACTGCTGCATTCTGAGAAAAGACACCCAAGCTGAGGCAACAGAGTTGGAGACTAGGTGATGCAGCCACAAGCCAAGGACACTGAGGACTACTGATAACCCCCAGCCACTGAGTTTGGGATAACTTGCCCTTGTAACCATGGGAACACAGCTCCAGAATATGATTTCAGAAATAACGAGAAGTAGGATTACTGCAGTTTTTCAACCCTCAAAGATTACGTTTAGCTTCAGCATAGGAAGCCACAACTCTTTGTGTTTCTTAGCTCTACGACAGAAAACACCTGTCATTTTTCAGTTTCAGAAAATGCATTCTGTCTTTAAAATGTTATCACAAATGCAAAACAACTTCATGTCAACAAAGTATTTTCTGGCTTCCATCATTAGTGATGTGAGAAAAATGGCAGCTGAGCTAGTAGACGTTAGTTACTCAACGAGATGGGAGTCTCGCTTCCTCAGCTAGCTTTGCTCAGAAGGGCAGGCTCTTGTTCTATTCCCCAGGGTCCACCATGGTGGATGCAGTTCCCAGGCAGAATCAGGTTTCAATTCCATCGCCTGTTCCTTTGATATCATTCTCTTGTTTATGAAGATCTCATTTTACATCTGCTTCTCTTCTTAAAATATCTGCTATGCCAACATCCAGCCTCCTCGAGAGGATGCTGTAATTCCCAGAATTTCAGGTTTGTCCAGAGTAGAAGAAAAAAAATTAAACACAACTTAAGCACACTCTTGACTCCTACTCTGCTCCAAGGATATTTCTCTTTATGCTGGTGTGCAAATTCTGAAAGGTCCTCTCCCTTTCCATCATCTTGTTCTGATTTTTTGTTGTTAGGATCTGTTTTGTGTTGATACGTCTGTTGATATACACCTAAGGCTGGGTACTTTGTAAAGGACTGAGGTTTATCATGTGACAGTTTTTGATGCCTGAGGATAGAGACTTCATAGGTTAGCTTCCTGGTGCATCCTCTCATAGTGGAGAAGCACGAAGCAGTAGGTATATGCTGATAGAGTGCGTGTGCCAGGGAAGAAGCCAGAGAAACACTATGGGAGACAAATTTCTTGATAACACCCTGTTCTTGGGTAGACACTCCTCCATCTCCTCATCAAAGTGAGCCCCAAATCTCTTAAAGGCTAAGTCACTTCTCAACATAATCACAGTGAAGATCCAACCTCACCAAGTTTAGATGGAGGCAATCCATACTCAAACCATAGCATTTTCTCACTCAATGTGATCAGCTTTGGATTGATGCTGATGCTTGTTTGGTAGCTCAAGGCAAATATCCTTTAAGTTATCCTGAATGCTGGCCCTTTTATTTAATTTTGCTAGTCAAAGTGTGGTTTATGACCAACAGTCTGGATATCACCTTGAAGCTTGTTGCTAATACAGACTTTCAGAGGCTTGAGGCTTGTTGATAATACAAACTTTCAGAGGCATGTGTGTTGTTACATGCCTGTAATTCCAGCACTTGAGAGGCAAAGCATGAGAGTGTGGATCCAAGTCCAGCCTGGGCTATGTGGTGAAGCCCAGTCTCAAAATCATAACAAAAAAAACAACAACAAAAACAAAAACAATTTCAGGCCACCTAATCAGAAAAAAACAAAACAAAAAAAACAAACAAACAAAAAACTACCCAAGAGGGTCTGAGTACAATTTACTGTGTGTTAAAGGGTAAGAAACAGTGGCGTGTGTCATTCTTTTGTTCTCTTAGAATTTCCAAAGCAATGTCTTATGGTGCCATGACAATTTGAAACACAGAATGGGGGACCTGCCTGTTTCTACTCTGATGATAGTATCCTTTTCCCCTGCTTATGAAAATAAAGATCCTTGATATCTACAGAAACTATGTGTGAAGAACAAGGGGGGGCTAAGGACCAAGGAACACAAATGTGAGTATCAGTGTCACCAATGATGCTTGCTCATACACCATTTTCCTTGGAATATTATTGATGATATCAATAGAATATTAACAGCATAGAAAGGAAGACCAGGTCCATTTACATGGCAGCTCTGTTTCCTTTCCCTGGGTAGATAATGAAGTAGATTCTCTTTTCCCATGACACTGGGCTGCCTGATATTTTGTGGTGTTACATGACGTGCTTCAGCATGACTAATACATCCCAGCTGGTCTCAACAGCAGGAAAATGTGTGTGTGTTGGGGGGAGCTGTGGAGTGACTAGGTTACCATTACGCATGCTCCAGCAGAGGAGGCTATGTTGTGTCTATAATTAGGTTGGGGGTGGGAACTCTAGACAGGGTGAGGAGAAAGAATGAATGGGGTGTGTGTGGGGGGGCATAAGGAAATCCCAGGAGTTCTGGCAACTTGAGATTTTTCAAGCTGTCATTTACCTTTGCAAAGTTGTGGTTGGTGGCTGTGTTTACAGGCTGTGGATTTGTAAACAGCACATGTGCAAACCGTTAGCTATTGTTTTGAAAATGGCAGTATGGCCAATCATTTCAATTTCAGTGTTTAAGCATGAGCCAGATGACGCTATGTTTTATTTAAAACTGGGCATGTATCATCCAGGGTGGAAACTTGTACCTCTCAAACACTTTCATATTGTGTACTGTGCCATATGTTGCTTGCTTGCAGGTTTTTAAAGTGATTGCCTACTGCCTAAAGGTAGCTTGTCTCAAGATTATAATCCACCTCTTGCTTGAGGGCAGGAATGAACCCATTAATTTAACAGAACACTAATGGGATTGCCAGGGAGGTGTTAATTCCATTCACCATTCCTAAAGGATTAGTTGAATGCTGGTTAGATAAGAAAGAAAGTGGGTAAAGAATCATTGTGAAAAGTCTAGGGCCATGCCAAAGATTTGACCAATGTGTTTTTATACCTCAAAAAAAAAAAAAAGCAAGCATTAGCTAGATATAGTCATTTCTAAATTAAGGGTTATTTTTAAAATGCTAAATTATAAAATAAATTGTCCTTATTTTACAACTTTGGAAAGAAGCCTGTTTCTTACTCTCTGCTTAGTGTTTAAAAAGACCAGAATGTCTGCTAACATTTGCTCACTTATTATATATTAATAATATACAATATAATATTGTATATACAGAGACAGGGTTTCATACATCTCAAGCTGGCCTTGAATTGACTAGTTAGCACAGTCTTGAGTTATAATCCTCTTGCCTGTAGAACCCAAGTCATAGGGTTACAGAAATGAGTCTCCACATCCAATATACAGTATGCTGTGGATCAAACCCAGGGCTTCCTGAATGCCACACAAGCACCCTACCAACTGAGCTACATCATCAACCCTCTTTATAGATGTTCAATAAAATTCCTAGATGAGTCTGCTAGCTTGATAGGATTTGACCTGGTCATTGCTACAAGGTCCCCACCTCTTGAACTGCCTTTATAAACAAGTATTTGGTATCTATCAGAACAGGATAGTAGCTAGCTCTGAAATGACACACTAGGAGACTAGCCTGTGTCCCCTGATCCCTTGCAGTGTGGAAGTGTTTTGTGCTGCAATGATGCTGACAGCAAGGACGGAATAGCCACCCTGTGAAGCCTGTCTTGAGGTCTGACAAAGGTCAAGTGGATTTTTGTTTCCTTAGAGGAGTGCTTGTCTAATCCTTGAGACTCTGATGGCTAAACTCAGTTATAATTGTTTATCCCATTCATCCTCCATCTACCTGAAAGTGTACAAAAAGAAGCATGTACTTGAGAGTTCACTGGAAGTTATAACACTGCCCCTCAAACTCCAGTTATGTATCCTTCAGAGGAAACAGATATTGGGTCCCCTGTCATATCTCCAAATACCATTACCACTTCATTTCCTTTAATACTAGTATCCATGTGAAACTAATATCTTCCTTTAAGGAAATGGCAATTTGCCGCAGGGTCTCTTATCAGGTGATAACTATCTAGGTTTACTTTTAAAGCTTCGTTGCCTTCCTGTCAGTGTAGAAAACGCAGTCACCACTGCAGATTAGCTTTCTCCCCGGGGGAGGTTCAGTCACTCTCTTTTGTGTTTGGTTCTCTTTTTTGTAAAACATGATCAGCAGCCTGTATTGGGAGGCCTGGGAAGGAGAGATTAAGTTCTCCTCAGCTGGCCATCCGAGGGTGTGGCTCTTTAACATTTTAGCTAACAGATGGTGGTAAACCAACAGGTGCACCCAGATCACTGCACCAAGCTTTTGACATCTGCTGGGAGCACAGACTGAATGCTGGCTGCCGCTTTCCCCACTCCAGCTGGGGCCTTGGCTGCTCCCAAGCACGATGAAGACAGGGTGCAGAAAGAGGGAGGCTGGTGACCTTCAACTCTTAACCCGCAGATATGAAGTGCTTTAGAGGGGAAGCAGGGCAAGAATGCTTTGATCTGAGAATCACACAGAAACAAAGGGTGCGGACTCCAAGGTGGAGTGAGGAAATGGCCAGCACTTTTGCTAGCACAATAGGCCTTTCAGGATCTGACAGCTTCCTTCAGCAGGGCCAGGCATTTCCACTTTCAGCAAAGCCATTGGCCTGAATTCATTGCCTGCTGCAAAACTGTTGTTGGATAGACTAAAAGTGTTGAAGGGAAACAGCCCAGAGAACAGTTACAACAATTCACCTTGCAGTAACCAACACTTTCCATGTTTTTAACCATTGTCGGGGGGTTCCTGGAGTTGTTACACCGTATTTATAATGATAGTCCATGGCGTGAACTGTTCTATTACTATTAGTTTACAATGGATGAAAAAAAGAAATCACAGAGATACTGGGATTTACAATTGCAAGGAAAAAAAAAAAAAAAAACCACAGTCAGTACTAACAGATTCAACATTATAGTAATTGTAACATGTGTTTCCTGCAAGGCTACTATGTGCCAGCCGCAGGCTTCTGAGCCGATTATTCAAGCAACATTGGCCCAACTCCATAAGCTCTGCATTTATCAGCTCTGTAGAGTGGTCAACCTCTATCTTCTTGACAGAACAGGAAGGAAAAATGTACTTAAGGTCACTAGAGACCAAACTCCATTGTTAAGTCTGTCTTGAAAGCATTGTATTGTTGGTTATGTTTGGTTTCTGCTGTGACTCTGTACTTCAGTGGTTCTCAACCTGTGGGTCACATCCCCTCTGGCAAACCTGTCTCCAAAACTATATGTATTATAATTCATAACAGTAGCCAAATTACAGCTTGAAGTAGCAACAAAATAATTTTATGGTTAGGGGTCACCACAACTCCAGGAACTGTAATTAAAGGGTTGTAGCAGGTAAAGAACCACTGATCTAGTTCCTTATATTACATAAAAATCAAGTCCCCATGCAGTTTCACCAATCCTGATCATTAACTTTATTTAAAGTCTTGGATTTCACACCTTAAGAATTCCCTCTCCTATACACTTGTTTTCGCCACTGAGGAAAATTACTCACTGATCATCTCATGGCGTTCTATAACTCCATAGTATCAAACATGGCCTGGAACTCTACTTTCCAGATTAGATACCCTTGATTCACATCTATATTCCCATAATGGACTGCTTCATTTCCATTTCTATGCCTTCTGTGCTTAGATCGCTAAAAGATTTTGGAGAATATTGTAGCAGACCGCCTGGCTCAGTTATGAAGGCAGGCCTTCTAGCCTGCCGATCAAGAAACAAATTCATTAGGGCTATATTTACTCATTTGGGGTAATGCTATTGACCTTGGTAAAAGATCTTAACTAAAGATGATCAAAAGAGCCAGAGACAATCTAACAAAAACCTCAGTGCCTGACAAGGGAAACCACCATTCGAGTTGTTGGCCAGTGGAGTCTTTGGACCTCCAAAACAAAAGGCTATTGTAGTTGCCTTTGGACTACTTCCAGAACTTGAAGTTAAAAATCCTATCATTTAAAACATCATATACTTCAGGCCCAGGACTTGGAGGAATTGAGCTGGAGCTGACCTGGAATCCTCATCTTAAAGGGCTAGCTCTCATACTATTAGAAGGTGCTATGCCAGTTGCCAAAGAAGAAAAGCAATTGATAGTCATACCCAATTGTAAATCTACAAAGGGCAATAATGATTAGCATGGCCACATATCCCCATAGTGGCGCTTCTCTCTTGTGGGTACCCAAGAGCTGTCTATTTGGACTTAAGGCTCACTCAATAGGAATGAATTCATATGTAGGACAAAACATAGCCAATCACCCACTAATGGTGACATCATGAATCTTCGAGGAGACTCTACTACTGCCAATTTCCTAGACCAAGATAATTTCTAATAGTATTCTAAATACTTAATCCTTATACACACAAATAACTGTACTAGTCACCTCGCATCAACGATGCTTCTTTTTGCAGCAGACATAGACCATTACAGAGATCCACAATTGGTCAAAATGCAGATAAAAAAAAAATGGAGCACCCAACACCAGTTGCTCAGGAAATATCCCAGAAGAGAAAACAGAAAGATTCTAAGAGCCAGGGGACCAGGATGTCTATTGTGAGTGTCTTTTATAAATGACAGGGAGGTGGCACCTACAAAATCCCAACAATATAGCTGCCCAAACAAGGCCTGATCAATGACAAAACCAGTTTGCATGCCAAGGAAGATGGAGGAAACCTCATAAGTCCTACCCCAAGAGGGATAATAAGTCTTCAGGAACAATACCTTGGTATTGATAATAAATAAAGAATAGGTCAGTAATTTGAGAGGGAATCAGGGTCATGGATGGAGTTGGAGAGGGAGGGGTAAAAATGATGTAAATATAATACTCATGCATGAAATTCTCAAAAAACAGCTACTTAAATTTTTTAAAAGGACATAGCAGAGTAAATTGATATGGAAAAAAAAGAGGGACTTGGGCCAGAAACTCAGGGGTTACTAGAGGGAAAGAACTATATTTCCTAGACCTAACGGCTAACAACAAACTAGCCAGGCTGAAGAAGGTGGAGGTCCTTTCACTTAAACTGCTGCTTGCCTGGATTACAATATGTTAAGCACTGGGGAATGTAATCCAAAATACACTGATGATGTGGGGAGTGGGAAGTCAGGGAAAGAGAATGAAGGGATCTTAGTGGCTGACAGTCACAAAGACCATAGCCCTATACAGTACAGAATTTTAGACACCCTCATTAGCAACAACAGTTGGGGGCACTTTCCATGACCTTGTAATTCTTGGCAGCAGGTAGAAGCTTCACGTGTGTTAAAATCATAAATGGACAAGACGCGTCTCCTTAGTAAAACATATAGTGCTTCCAACAGCAGGCATTCAACTGCCACAGGAGTTTCAATAGTAGCCCTTGATAAAAGTTTATAGTGGCTTTGTCTTCCTTGGGAATTGCCTAAAGTGTGGCTAATGTTATTCAAGAAACTGATGCATTTAAAAATGATGGGCTCAAACACCCTAATTGTCATGCTAGAAACCTCATCCAACTACTGAGGGATCTGGATGCAGAGATCCATGACTAGGCCCTGGGTGGATCTCTGGGAGTCCAATTAGCGAGAATAAGGAGGCTTTATATGAGCGAGAATTGTTGAGACCAAGGTTGGATAAAGCACAGGGACAAATAGCCAAACGAATGGAAACACATGAACAATGAACCAATGGCTGAGGGGTCACCAACTGGATCAGGCCCTCTGAGTGGGTGAGACAGTTGATTGACTTGATCTGTTTGGGAGGCATCCAGGCAGTGGGACCGGGTCCTGTGCTCATTGCATGAGTTGGCTGTTTGAAACCTGGGGCCTATGCAGGATTGCTTGCCTCGCCTGGGAGGAGGGGACTGGACCTACCTGGACTGAGTCTACCAGGTTGACCTCAGTCTGTGGGGAAGGCTTTGCCCTGGAGGAGATGGGAATGGGGGGGGGGGGGGCTGGGGGGAAGGTGAGGGGGGCGGGAGGGGGGAGAACAAGGGAATCCGTGGCTGATATGTAGAACTGAAATGTATTGCAAAATAAAAATAAAAAAAATTTTAAAAAAAGGAAAAAAATAAATAATGGGCTCATTCAATAAGAAAATGTTACCTAAATTAAACCTAGTTGATTTTTCCCTCTCTTTTACCTTTGAAAGTATTAAGGAGTTAAAGAGACACATCTACGTAATTTACCAAGCAATTGATTTAGGAGTTAGATTAGTTACATAAAGAGAGTTCGGGCTTCATGTGTTAAATTTGATAGCTATTTATCATCACGCATATTTTAACACTCATACGTCTTTGATTTCAGCGTCCCTTTGTGTGAATTTCACAAAGTGTCAATATCTATTTGTTCACTCACAGATGACAGTTGTATTTATTTACCTTTTCCTGGCCTTCTGGAACTGAGCTGTCTAAAGCACACACACACAGCCTTCCCACAGGCATGCCTGGTCTCAGAACCTCACGTTATGTGGATGTTTTAGTACTTGCATGTTGAGTACGGCTCAGATAGCCTGATGGGTTTTTCGAGGGTAGTGGAATGAAAACCCAGTTACTTTTGACCCTAACTAAACAGCTATCTGTCAAACCGTGAATCCCTTGCTGCTCCATGGGCTGATTTAAAATTAGGATGCCGCTTGTCTTAGTGAATACAGTAGTTCGCCTCGGGCCACAAAGGAGCAACCAGGCCCATTGCCAGCTCCTACGGTGTTGGCGGTTCCAAGGCATAGACTCAGGGAGCCTCATTTTGAGTTTAGATGGATTTTTGAACAGTGCACATTACCATAAACTTCGGAAAGATTCCCCACAACAGTATTAACCCCACAGCTAAGATTAGCGGAGAATGTTTTAGATCCTCAGAGCCATAATCTGCTCCTCAGGTGAACGCTGAGTACCAAATGCCAGGACACTGAGAAAACAGGTGTACCAACCTGTGCCTGGGACCTGAGGAAGGGGGTTTACAAGCAAAGAGCAGCCAACTCAGAAGTTCCCGGGTATGCACGCTTTCAAACAAGTGTGCCTGAACGTGGGAAGCTTGAAAATGCCCTCCGTGACATGCTGCCTACCATGCAATTTCACGTGAAGGAGCACTTCATAAAGTGTATTTCATGGAACATGCATCCCCAAGATGCGCCACGTGAAAGGTATGCTGCATCACACTTCAGTTCCGGAGCTTAGGAAGCCCCAGAGCATCCTGTTGTAAAACACACGGTTTAGCACAGAGCTTCCCTATTTAACCATAAAACTATTTTTACGCAATTACCTTCCATCATCTTTCAGGATACTTTTCAATCGTGTACACGTTTGGAAGCACCATCTAAGCAGCAGTTCAGATACAGCTGGCATCTTCCAAACTCCCAAATGCGGCATCTGTGAGTCTTCAGAAGTTACATTTGAAAAAGTTGTGACCTACCCGAAGTGGTGGAATTGAATACCCCCACCCATTTCTTTCCATAGGAGCTATTGTTTATGTCGATATTCATATGGATGGAATATTGACACAAATGTGTGGAATGTCTTCATACCTAGTCTCAAAGAGAACATTGCAGCGATACGTTTTTATGGAAGCATTTAAATTAAAATTTAACCTTAACATGGAAACAAAATGCAGTAGTAGTAGTAGCCTGCCTCTTAAATGCTCCTGATGCCCAAGAAGTATGACAGACCCAGCTTCTGGCTTCTAGGGGAACCTCAGTGAGTATGAGAAGCCACAGATGAGATCTGAACTACCAACTCTGCGATCCAGATACTTGACCTGGTGTCACTTCCCAGGTGTGCCACTTTAGCAGTTCTGGGTCCACACTTGGAATAGCTCTAGACTTGCTCTAATATTTTGCTTTTGTCATATTTAAATTTGACTTAAAAATACATTGTATAAAAAAATCTTTAATAAAAAATAGAGAAAAAACAAAAAAGAAAAGAAAAAAATTAATGACGTTTACAATGGTGTTATGTTTTCATTCTACACAGAGCCTTGGAAATCACATAGCTAGTTTTGTTTGCCTAGGGAGGTGAGCCTGTCTTCTGTGCCATTTCTGAAGTTACCGGCTTGGCCTACTGCATTATATCAACCATACTTGTCACCTCCAATTATCAGCTTAAATGCCTTTTGATAGCAAAGCCTGAAGTTCCTTAAGATGCCAGTGTGCAATCATGGAAACATGGAACTCAGAGTCAGGGTTCCCACGATAGACTCCACAGTTACTGAGGTTTGGGGCTAAGCACTATTACCAGCTCTGGGGTCACCTTAGACAGCTGTTTCGTTTGCTGTCTGCATAATAGCCTACGGAAAACGGCAAAGGACCAAATAGAGCTGAAGCAAACCCCTGTATGCTCCTGCTGAGCATCTTTCCTGGTTCACGCATCTGTAATTTGTACAAAGGTGCACAGAGGCTATGGGTGGCCCTACCCAGAGCTCTCATTTTTCAAAAAGAGGACAAGTGTTTGATGTTTAAAAACATTAAGATAACATGGAAGGAAGCTGCTACCACAGGAGTCACTAAATGCCTTTGAGTCAATTTCTTGAATACAGTTGTTTATGTTCTTTCAAAAGACAATGAAAACATTTTGCGCTTCTTTATTTCTATTTACTTATGAATAATACACAAATACTGTAAACAATAATGTAGACAAAGTGTTTCTGAAGTATAGTTTTCACTTTCTCTTGACTAATGAGTCTCAAGTTTTATACCTGCACCCCATTTCATCAAAAGGCAGAGGAAGAGATGCCTCGGTGTTCTAGATATTGTCTGAAGTGATTAAGAAGACACAGGAGATCTTTGCTTAGATCTCATTCGTGGTGATGAGTGTATTTCATGCTGAGTTAGTCTTGTTGGACAATTTCCACATACAGTGTGGATATGCTTGAGCTGTATAAGTGTGTGCAGTGTGATGACTGGATGGTACCTGCGTACTGATGGTGTGAGACAGTACCACTGAGTACCAGTTGGATAGTTCTGCTTCTGAACTTATGGTCACTCTAAGATAACTTAGTCTCCAGTAATGTTCAGAAATGCTAATAGGATTTAACAAAGGCTGGGATTAGGCCTGAAAAGGCAGTAAGGGCCAAGGGACTTACTGATGCTTTTACAGAGATGATTATAAAATCAGATCATGGACCCTTAGTTGCATAAGAAGGAAAACGATACTATGATGGATGGAGAACTGCGATGAGAAGGTAATTTTATTAACCGGAAGTATCTGGTGTCAAAGAATGTTTGAGTGAGTGGAATTGAAGGTAGATGACAAGGAGGACGATGCTTGTCTGTGAAGAGTTCAGTAATGGTCAGGGTATTATGATGATAAGGTCAAGTGGCTGTCTATAGGGTGCTTAAATGATGCTGCTTGTGACTAAGTCATAGCGTGGCTTGGCTGCTGGCTGGCCTCTCTGCTGGGGCTCCACATGCTGCAGTTTGGCAAGGTGGTCAGAAAATAAGGGAACAACTAACATAAAGCAAGTACAGAGAAGTCCTCCTAACCCTCTACTCACAGAAGTAAAGTGCACAAATCAGGGAAGTTTAAGATTCCTATTTATGTCCACTTATCCAGGACTGTAGCTGTGTAAAACAAGTGAATTTCCATGATTTTTGTGCCAGACATGCTTGCTTCAAATGTAGCATCACTGGTATGGTTGAGTCATTTACGAGATTCAGAGTGTAATTTCATTTTTTTCAATGCTGATAGTTGACAGATGACTGATTAGAGAGTTAAAAATAAAGAGATAATGTGATTGACAACTCATAAATACCATGGATTTTTGCAAGCACTGCAATCTCTTCAGTGAATTTTGCATATTTCATTTCTGATGAAGAAAGGAATGGAGAAGAGAGAAGAGGGAAAAATGGGGAAGGAGGGAGGGAGGGAAGGAGGGAGGGGCAGGATGAGGGGGAGAGAAATGCTCTGAGCAAATGAAGACAACATTTCCATCTGGGGTTTGTGCTTTTCTGAGTGTCGACTCATTTTGATAGATTATTAGAAAACTCATATTTGCTCATAAATGTGAAAAAATAGCAAATGTAAAATTTGCAAATTTATTCCTAAATGTAGTTAAATTCATAAATATTTAGACACTTTTCTGTAAAGCTTCTAATTTATAACCTTTACATGAATCTATAATTTGGTATAAAAGCTTCTAAATGCAGAAGTAATGTCACAAATGTCTATAAATATTCACATCTCATTTCCAAATGTTCTACAAACCATTAGAGGAAGAAACTGAATGTAAACCAGTTTTTCAGGTGGAATTTGCTCTACATGACTCAGGACAATCAACAAAAACTTTCTAGTGATAATTTTCAGACCAACGTTAAGGTTGTTGCTTATATAATCTCAAAATACATTTTAAAAATCTTGAGAAAATGGCTGGTCAGTGGCAGCACACACCTTTAATCCCAGCACTCAAAGAGGATCTCTGTGAGTTCCAGGCCAGCCTGGTCTACAAAATAAGTTCCAGTACAGCCTGGGCCACACAGAGAAACCCTGTCTTGAACAACAGCAGCAAGAAAAATATTGAAAAAAATGTTAGAGTTACAATAGAGAATGAGTAAACATAGTAACAGACAAAAAGTAAAATCTGAGAAAAGTTGAAATAAAAATTTCAAAGAAAATCAATGACCAGTAGCATGATGATTCAATATTTTTTCTGAAACTCCTTTTTAAAAAATAACTTGTGAAATGGTCGTAATGCATTCTTCTTCACATTATTTTAAAAACATAGTAGAAGTATACAAGGAAGAATTGCTCCCTCTCACCCTGCCTCTACTTTTCTCACCACTGGCCTCTTTCCTGGGATACTTGGCTAGCTCGTTTCCATCCCAGCCTTATCAAACTCCTGTACACAGTGACCCCATGAAAAGAGAGGTGCCTTAAGTCACTTTAATAAACTCTCTGACACATTGTGCCCAGAGTGAGTCAATCACTTACCCCTGAACTAGCCACCACACCCAGAAGAATGGAATGCATCACTTAGCCAAGGCTAACCCCATTTCTAAAGCCTAGGCAGGGCCTTGAAAGCATCTAGGGCCATGTTCACAGAAAGCAGATATTTCTCAGTCCATCATGAATGCTGTCAGCAGTAACAGATGGAGATGAAGGCCAAACAAGCAGAAACTAAATGTTCTTCACACATGCTCAGTAGCTAAAATGGAACAATGTATGAATGGATCAGTATTTATCACTTAGCAGGTCCTTGGTTCCTTCCATCATTAACCACAATTTACTACAGTTGCTTTTTCAATGTTGAAAAAGAAGAGGAAAGAAATTTAATTAGGGAACCAGAGGATAGAACAGGCATTACTCTACAAAACTCTATCCAGAAAGTTCAAATCAAAGGGAAAATCTAAGTTTTCCCTTTTAATTCTGCTAGCAACACCTACCCTTTTAGTGTACCTACTATCACATCCACACAAATTCAGAGGCGGTCTGTACCCCATGCACGCAGTGCCAGGAAGTCAAGTAGAACTTTCATTTGACGTTGACGATGATCAGTGCGTAGCATAGACCTGAGACTGCCAGACAGCTGCTTCTGTCTGCTCTGCGCTCATTGCCCCCAACCCTCAAAGAGCCAGATTCAGTATTGCTTGGGTTTGGTGACAGTGCCACTGATCTGCAGCAGGAATTATTGATGTTTTATGTTGTTGACTGTGGAAAATATTTTATCTTCATCAAATGTGTTTCATTGAAAATCAGATCACTTGGCTTAATCCTTCCAAAGTTGTTTGGTATTTTTTCTCCACTGCCCTCTAGTAACATGTGCCTTACATTTATTTATTAGAAAAATTAGTACAGTAACTATCTTTTTCCTTTGTTTAAATTAAAAATAGATTTTTCTCTCATACAATACATCTTGATCACAGTTCTCCCTCCCACCATTCCTCCCCAAGTCCCCCTTCCCCCTGATCTACTTCCTCTCATTTCCCTTCAGAAAAGAGCAGGCCTCAAAGAGAGGACAGTGCAAGAGGACAAAACAAGACACAGTAAGACAAGGCAAAACCCTCATGGAGGCTGGACAAGGCAGCCCAACAGGAGGAAAGGAGTCCCGCGAGCAGGCAAAAGAGTCAGAGACACACCTGCTCCCACTGTTAGGAGCCCTACCAAAACAGCAAGCTAACAGGTACAACATACTCAGAAGACCTAGGGAAGAACCATGCAGGCCCTGTGAGTGGGGCTTCAATCTCCATGAGCCCATATGAGCCCTGGTGGGCCAAGTTATCCCACTGTCCTTGACCCTTCTGATACCCATACTCTTTCCTCTCCCTCTTGCATAGGGCTTCCTGTGCTCTGAGGGGAGAAACGTGATGGAGATCTCATTGTCTGGATGACTGGGAACCAGAGACTAGATAGCCCAGACACCTAGAACCAAAAACTAATGGCAACAAATAAACAAACCAAAACAGCAGCAGCAACAACAAAGCAATAAAACCAAAAATCAAAATTTAAAAAAAATCAATGAAATGATTCCTAGTAATATTCTGCTATCTTCATAGATCCGTGCCTTATCCAGTCACCATCAGAGGCTTCCTCTGGCAGCTGAGGGGAACAGATGCAAAGACCAACAGCCAGACATTATGTGAAGAGAGATTCTAAATTGGGGGTCCTCTTTTTTCTAAATGATTTGTTTTTCAAACTTCAAAGAGGTTCTTCTGCGGTTCATATGCCAGGTTAAGAATTCTTAGTCTGTAAAATTTGTATGCTTCTCTCTAATACTAGTTAGATGTTCCTGCTTCTGCATGAAAAGCATCAGTTTTCTACACTGAAAGCCTATAATCATTTTTGTCTATTCTTTTAAGAACGCTTTAGTCCTTTTGATCAGCTTAGTTGTTTTTTCCTTTAGTTGTTTTGTCCCCACTGCTGTTTCACTTTATGAGGTCAGCAGAAGTCGCACAGTAATCCAGCTCTGTAAAAATAGGTGGTCGTTGCATTGCACAAGGCAAAAAGCTTGGCTCATGTTTGAATTCTCCTTTAGTGTGTGTGTGTGTGTGTGTGAGTGTGTGTGTGTGTGCATGTGTGAGTATGTGTGCGAGTGTGCATGAGTGTGTGTGCCTATGTGAGTGTATGTATGAGTGTATGTGTATATGAGTGTGCATGTATGAGTGTTTTTTGTGTGTGACTGTGTATGTGTGTGAGTGTGCATGTGTGTATGCCTATGTGAGTGTATGCATGTGTGTATGTGTATATGAATGTGCATGTGTGAGTGTGTATGTGTGTGAGTATGCATATGAGTGTGTGTGCCTGAGTGTATGCATGTGTGTTTGTGCATATGAGTGTGCATGTGAGTGTGTATGTGTGCGTGTTGCATGCCCTTCTTAGTGATTAATATAGAAGAGCTGTTATCTCCTAAAGTTATGCCATAGATTTAACAGGTGACTCCCTAACTAAATAATCTGATATCCTAAATATATCTAGACCAATTAATCCTCCAAGCATTTCCACTATTTGTGGAAATATCTGGCTCCTGTCTCTCAGGGTTAAATAGTTACAATTTGTATCCAGCCTACAGAGAACACTGATTTTGTTCCCTGGTCTATAGAAAGTCCTGCACATACAAATTCACTGATGTCAAAATGCTGATGATTGGATGAGGTTTAAGAGCCCTCTCATGAAATTAGTGTCTGTCCCCGTGCTTGAATGACTCACCCTCATATCTGTGAAAACTGGAAGGTTTGGGTTGATGAAGTCTCTGAATATAAACTTGAGAAAGAGACATTTGCAGACATTGCTATGGCTAAAGAAGTGGTGTATACAAAGACTGGGCTTCACTATGCTCTGGTGAGTGTGAAACCAAGGCATACAGATGTGGAGGCAGCTCGTGAAAGGTCAGTCAAGAAGCTGGCATAGTATTCAAACGCTGGTCTGGCCTTGGTTTTTCAGTTTCTTCCATGGTACAAAAATTGTTCTTTCATCATGGTGTAGTCTTTCTTGGAATCTTTATTTTAATTCTGTAACATTTACATTCCAGGAGTAACAGCAAATCTGCTGATTACTTATGAAAGCAGGGGAAAAATTGCAATTACAGTCAAAATTAAAGTTATTTTCTAATCTTCTCATCTTTTTTAAGGAATGAGAAACTTTAAATATGGTCAACATCGCACATTTTAAGAGTC
This sequence comes from Peromyscus californicus insignis, assembly GCF_007827085.1. Lineage (NCBI taxonomy): Eukaryota > Metazoa > Chordata > Mammalia > Rodentia > Cricetidae > Peromyscus > Peromyscus californicus. Next base: position 149,036,233 of record NW_026294573.1, read on the forward strand.
AAACTTACTGAATCTTTCTATGCCAACTGAATAATAATTTTCTGTAAAACAGTGAACATTATACAGATTTTTCATCATTTGACCTGTTTAATGTAAGTTGAAAGATCCCTCTTGTGTAAGTACCATTGCATAATGCTGTGCTGAGATATTAAGATATATTTAGTAATTCCATTAGAACTGCACCATCAAGCAGGGCAGAGCATATGGAAAGAAGTTGGTGAAAAACTGATTAAACATTTATATCAAGTACATTTTGATTTAACTCACATAAATAATTCATTTTTATGTTTTCTTTCTTTCAAAATAAACCTTTTTGACACCTGCTGTGCTAAAAATAATGCTAGCATGGCTGTAATAAAAAAGTCTTAAAGCTTGCATCAATGACATCATCTGGTACCGATGCAGATACTAAATTACTGGCACATAAGTGCAGAAAAGTAAGACTTGGCATTATTTATTATTTATTTAGTGCCTCAAAAATATGCCACACTTAGTGGCAAGTGAAGCACCTGACTGAATTTGAATTGAGAGTTTGTATCAAGAAAAAGTAAAAATTAAAAGGCTCACAAAGACACAATAGAAAATGTAGGAGAGAGCTATAAAGATATTGAGCCCCATTTTTCCCTGAGCATGAGAAATAAGCTGAGAAATGGAGTCAATGAGCTAATGCAAAAACCCCAAGAGATGTCAGAAGTTACAATAGAAAGAGAGAGTGGTGGTCAAGAAGATAATGGCCAATCCACATGATCCTAGCCTTATTCCAGACAAGTATTTCCGTAGAGGATGTTGTTAGCCTGTCCATAGATAAGGTGTAAGTAGTAAGTAGCTATGAACCATCAGGATATGACTCGCTTTAACCATGACTCAACTGACAAGTCCTACTAGGAGAAAGTCTCAGCCTTGGGTGAGAGTTACTCCGTCCTTATTATCCTTATAAGACTAAATCTCCTTTTCTTTGTCAGACATGCGGCTTAAAGCTCTGAGCATTTCTGAGCACTGATGTGTTTATTAGATAATGTTACTAAATAATACTTAATAACACTTTTTTACTATTAAAATTTTGTCACTTGTAGCAAATGTTCAGTTTCCATGTACAATAATATCAAAATTCTTCTTAAATACATTTGGTAAAAACACGAATCTGTCCAATGGCAGTTGCTATATAAATAAGAGGCGGTCAGAGCAACAGCCCCCAAAGTGGATGTGTTGAGGAGCAAGTATAATAATACTTGGAAATTGAATTCCCACTAGCTGTCTGGTGCTAGTTTATTCTACAAAAGAGGAAATGTGAAGGTGAGTGTGAATGTATGGCTTGGCCTCTATGTTATTGTGTAGTAAGAATATGCAGTGGTTACAATGGGCAACACTGTGTAGTCCCCTTCAAGAAACCCTTTCACATAAGCAGAAAGTGTATGAGCTGATTGCCTACTGCAGATCCCATTGAACAAAACTTAATTATTCTGTGAGAAAATGCATGCCAGTGCCACAGTGGACACTGGGAAAGAGAATCTCATGCTTGATACTTGAAAACTTGGACAGCATCTGCATAACCAAATATTTATCTGAGCTAATTCTGCTGTAAGGGACTCACAATGATTTTCCTCCATGATGTACTATTCAAAATTTCCAGAAGTAAAATTCAGTACAGTCATTACCATGTCTATTAGAATGTAGTGATGGCACATACTTTCTAGACTACATTGTTCAGCTATAAGAAGAAAGCCCATAAACAGGTTCATGGACATATTACAGCTATTGTTCTTTCTTCTACTGAATGAGGACTCAGCAAGGACCATCAGGCAAAAGATGAGAGTGAACCTGTACTGTTTGAAAGGGACACAATGATACCAATGCTTCAGTCCCATGGAGTAGCAAAGCCTTCCCTGGGTGAGGCTCAGAGGGATGACAAAACCTTCCTCTGGCTAGAATTTGAATGCTAATACTGTATGCAGGAAATGTCCACCATAGCTCCCTCCCTACACCCAGATGCTTACAGCCTGAAGACTGCTCCCCTACAGAAACTGCTCCTACTGTGATTAGCTAAACTGCCTTTTCTAGCTGTGTAAAATAACAACCGTGACGCTCTGTTTTACCTGTGTGTAATAGGAATAACCCTACTTCCTTGCTCAGCTGTACACAATGACTCCACCTCCCTGTTCACTGTATATAATAAAGGGGCTGAGCTTTCCAGGATGATGTAGCCTTCTCCACCCGAGGCCCAGACTACCTGACCTCATCTTCTCTGTCTCCATGTTTCAGTGTGTGTATCGCTTCTTCATTCCCTCACCACCCCACTTAGGTCAATCATTGGAGCTGTACAAGGCCATGGTATATAAAATTTTGAGTAGTACAGAGCTTTGAGAAAAAAACAAACATCAGGTTACATTTATCACCTAAAATAACTTTTTCTATAATTATGAAAATCGATGCAATCTGTAGCAGATGTATGTAATTCAATTAATATAATCACCGATGATGTTCTGTTCATTTAAAGATGTAGTTACCTACTCTTTCTATAGAAATTCTGTCTTTGAAATAAAATCACACAGAAACTAATATTCTTATTTAGACTCATTTTGTAGGTCCAGTAACATTTCTCAACAGGTAAAAATGTCTGTCACCAAGGCTGATGGCCTGAGTTTGCTTTTGGGGGTCCACAAGGTGGAAGGAGAGAACAGACTCCTGAAAATTGTCCTCTGACCTCCACACTGCATGCTGTTACCCTCCTCTCTAAAATGTAACGTTTTACATTTTAATGTGAACTATAAATTGCCTTTGTCCTGTGAACATAAGAAGACAGTTATCTAGACTATTTTAATAGAACACTTTCATTGCTGTATTATTTCTGTTTGTTAAAGTTTTGCATAAGATTGCATGTTTTAAAAAGTTCCTTCCTATAACAATGGATTTTACAGATTTGTAATTTCTGTAATTCAATCAACTCTATATTTTAGTTGCACTTGTTTTAATATTCTACTATTTTAATTAAAATTCAACAAACATCTCATCCACAAGCACTTAGGACCATAAATCCATCAAGATGGACTTTATTGGGCAAAGAGTATAAACACATCAAGGTTAATATCCTCAAAGTGAAATTTCAGTTTTCTCTCCTGTGTGTGGTATTTGAGAACCTGTGTTTACTACAACTCTATCTTCCTTAAGGATTCTATTCTGTGTGCCTTTCAGTTAACTAAGAATGTCCTATTTATTTCAAATGTTCAAATGTAAATAGAACCATTCAACATAGAACTTAATACACTTCACTAATTAGCACTCACAGTTGAATGGGAACAGTAGAACAAAATTACAATAACTCAGAACTGCCCAATTGGCACCCCTATTCTGTTAGATGTGGTTGCTTGTATTCTTTTTAGTAGAATAGAAAGTAAAAGTTCAGTGTGGCATTCCACTCTCTGACTTATGAACCAAATGTTAGGAAACTGAGATGCTACATCAGCCTTTAGTAGGTCAGTGGGTTACACAGTGTACACACTCTCTTCAGACCTCTTCTCTGGCTAATGGCTGTTTATGTAATGGAATCATTCTATCTTCATTAGTAGGCAGGATTAATCAACCTCTCCATAAACAGTGCTTTCTCAGGACTTGTATCTCTTCCTTAATATTGATGACATTCTGCTCTGCAATACCACACTTTTTATCCATGTCTTTTCTCCCTTGTTAATCTCAGTCTAATTTATTTATGAACTTCCCACAGTGGCTAATGAAAACAAAAGCTTCATTTGTATCTCAATAAATTTACCTCCTTAGTCAATAAATATCTACTACTCATCTCCTGCTTACCAGAATTATGATAGTCATGCTACAGTCATTACAACAAGTGAGAAGAATGCAGTTCCTGCCACTTCAGAACTGTGTAGAAGGAACAACTATTCACCTACTATATTAAGTACAAAGTCAATTGATCAGGTGCCAAGAGGGCACTGGGTGCAATATGTTCCCTTCAGCGAGCAGATGTGGTGGTGGCTTTAGTGACTGTCATAGTAGAAGAGGCAGAGAGAGGGAGTGGATAAACAGAGGCCATTCTTAAACCATACTGAATACACTGACATTGAAGAAAGCCAATCAATATTGTTACAGAATCTATAATATGAACAGGCAAATAGATATGTGCATTGAAAGAGAATTATTGATGAAATGAAGTCACTTGGTTTGCTTTTCATTAATTGCTTTCAAACAATATATAGATTTTACTGTCAAGAAGTTTTGCATGTGTCATATGTTTTGGCACACATACACACATACAAACATACACGAAGTGCTTTTCAAAAACAGTCAAATAGGAGAATGGATCTGTCTTCACAGAAGCAGAGAATCCATTCTGTTCCCTCTTGACTCCATAGTCAACTCTTTCCTCCCATAAAGGAAGGTAACAATGATGTTTGATAACGTGTTCCATATTGCTGAGATTCCTCAAAACAGCCTTTAAGCAATCCGTTTGGTTGATTAAGTAAACCACCAGAAGCATTAGACTACCCAAGAATCCTTTTCAGTTTTCAGTTTACTCCTTAGTAGCTCCAGACAAAATCAGAACTATAAACTTTGCTAGAGGGTACTCTTATCTTCCCAAATCTTTCCAACACATTGATACAGTGACTGCCATAGGGTAGGAAACAGTGGTAATTTAGTTTGCATGGACCTTACCATGCTGTCTTGGATCTAAGCATTGCTCCTCCTGTGTCCTAAATAGCCTTTGAACATCTCTGCATCATCCTGTGGTATGTGCTCTGTTTTTGCTTCAGTCATAAACCTTATCTTGACTGGAGCTGATGAAAGGAAATGGTGGTGATTTGAGATAGGATGTTTTGAATATTTCAGTCAACTGAGCTGCACATTTTTTTCCCTATGTTATATTTTAGGCTATCACTAGGTGTTTTTTTCCTCTTGCAAAGTAAAACATGTTTGTATTAAAATGATATACATAATATACCTCTGCCCTCAGTCCTTCTGCATATTTATTTTATTGCAAGATCTGTTTTCTTAGTAGAGCACAAGGGAGGGAATTGCTAAATTGGGATATTAGCTTTTATGAGGTTCATTAAATGACTGTGAGTGGAGAATCAGGAGAGAGAATTTGGCAGACTTCTTGCTACAAAGACTAATGATGCTGTCTAGTTCAACAGAGAGAGGAGTCTCCTGAATTAATTTTTTTTTTTTGAGCAGTATATTGGTCACTGGATGGACAAGTTTCTTTTCTTCCATCATCAATCCCTACAAAACTGTATGTTTATCCTTAAGTTACTCAATACACACTTCAGAAGAAAATTCTAAAGATTATCACAAGTAAAAAGCTTATGCTAGAAGATAGAAGATACACAGAGATTAATATTTATTCTCTGCTGTCAATTACATGCACTGACATATCATGTCAAATAAAAAAGTAATCCCCAAACATCACCTTTTCATGGTGGATGTTTTACTTTAAGCATTTTTTTCACATATAGTAAATCAATTAAGTTAATTTCAACTATGAGTAACCGAAAAATTCAATATATCAGTGGCTTAAATATTATTGATATTTATATTTCTGCTTCAGTGACTTTAAACTACAAATCCATATTGGAAGCATTTCCATTTCATATTTCTTTTTTGATTACTATAATTATTCTGGAACAGAAGCAAAGTAGAGGTGAGAAAATAAATAAGGTGAGTCAAAGGAAAGTTTGGGGTTAGTTCCACTGGGGAGAAATTCACATGTATGAAAGGAAACTCCAGGTTTAGAGAAAGTCATTGAGACAGTGTCTTTAGCCTGCCTACATATCAAGCCATTAGGAAGATGTCTGTTGTGATTTGACTCTGTCCCTCAGCTTTTTGTGTGTGATTGTTTGATCTCTATGCTGTGCTGCTACTTTGAATAATGTGGAGACTTTAAGAGATGACATCTAGCTGGTGGGAGGATGTTGTGGATGTCTTTCTCTATGCTATGAATATGTGTTGCTCTGATTGGTTGATAAATAAAATGCTGATTGGCCAATAGCCAGGCAGGAAGTATAGGTGGGATAAGCAGAGAGGAGAATTCTGGGAATAGGAAGGCTGAGTCAGGATGCCAGCCCGCTGTCCAGGGAGCAGCATGTAATGGCACACAGGTAAAGCCACAGAACATGTGGCAACATATAGATTAACAAAAATGGGCTGAGATTAAGTGTAAAATCTAGTCAGTAGTTAGCCTGAGCTAATGGCCAAGCAGTTTTAATTAATATAAGCCTCTGTGTGTTTACTTGGGTCTGAGTGCCTGTGCACTCAGTGGGACACAGAAAAACTTTTGCTATAGGAGGAGGCCACTATAGAAGGCCCTGCTAATGATTTTCTTGCCTCTGGTTCCTGTGACTCCCATTCAGCTCCCCAACCAATAAATGGAGTGGCTGAAATTTTAAAGCCTGTCCAAGTTATCCAATAAAGTATCTTCAGTAAGCATTCTACTAAGCCTCATGTTGCCAACTTGGGTCAATGGTATTCTCAGGGGTATTTCTCCACCATTGGTTATTAGCACTGATATTGACATATTGGAAAAAGCATTACAGTGACACCAACTTTCTTACCATTAGTCCAGTGACTAGGAAGAAAAGATCATGAAAGTCCCCACTGAACAGAATTAAATATAACTCTGTGGTATTACTTCCTTGCTGTGATGCGCAATCTTAGTCATGTTTTTGCACCCTAATCATTTGATAAAAGTGGTTTTTACTTACCTGATATGATGCCTGTGAATACACCCATTTCAGTACTTGACTGGACAAAGATATGCTCTCAACAATAACTAGTGGAATTGCTTTGAGTTTCTCTCCATTTAATTTGATGTTGGCTATAGGCTTGCTGTAAATTGCCTTCATTATATTTAGGTATTTCCCTTGTATCCTTAATCTCTTCAGTACTTTTACCATGAAGGGGTGTTGGATTTGGTCAAAGGCTTTTTCGGCATCTAATGAGATGATCATGTGTTTTTTTTTTCTTTCAGTTTATTTATATGATGGATTACTTTTACTGATTTTCATATGTAAGACCACCCCTGTATTTCTGGAATGAAGCCTATTTGGTCAAGGTGGATAATTGTTTTTATATGTTCTTGGACTCAGTTTGCAAGGTTTTGTTTTTTTGTTTTGTTTTGTTTTTTGATTATTTTTGCATCTATATTCATAAGGGAAATTGGTCTGTAATTCTCTTTCTTTTTTGAGTCTATGTAATTTGTGTATCAGGGTTAACTGTGGCCTCATAAAATGAATTTGGCAATGTTCCTTCTGTTTCTATTTTGTGGGATAATTTGAGGAGTATTGGTGTTGGCTCTTCTTTGAATGTCTGATAGAATCCTGTGCTAAAACTGTCTGGCTCTGGGCTATTTTTGATTGGAAGACTTAATGACTGCTTCTACTTCACTAGGGGCTATAGGTCTATTTAAGTTGTTTATATGATTTTTCGATTTAACTTTGCTAAGTTGTATCTATTGAGAAAATTATCTATTTCTATTTTTGCTGAACTCAAATCTAAAAATAGACAGAAAGAATCAAAGAAGTTAAAAGATTCAGACATAGTCAAAACAAACAAACAAACAAAAACCTGCTGTACCTCCATTCTGCTACTGCTTTGTATTCTGTCTTTCTCCAGCTCTCTCTTTCTGTCTCTCTGTCTCCTGTCTGTCTCCCTGTCTTTGTCTCTCTGTCTCTGTCTCTCTCTGTCTCTGTCTCTGTCTCTGTGTGTGTGTACGCGCGCGCGCGCGCGCGTGCGTGTGCATGAGTGCGCATGTGTGCGAGTGCTCGCTTGTGCGCACATGTGTCTTTGAACTACTTAATAGATAAGATACCAGTTAAGGCAGCACCCTGTGAGACAGACTTGACCAGAGCACTATTCTCTTAAGAGCTGTATATACCTGGGTAGTTGATTGTCTTCATTACCTGGAACATCTGTGAAACTGTCTTCTATCAGCACCCTAGGGCTAAAGAGAAAAACTCACACGGATATTTCCACATCTGACCTCATGAAATAGGGAATGTAGTGCATGGGCTGCAAAGAACAGATACCATCCTTCTGGAACAGAAAGCCCTGACTTAGAAGAGGGAAGATCCAAAATTATTCACTGAGTATTATAAAACATAAACAAGCAAGAGAAACCAGCTAAAAACACCATAGCCATTTGGCTATTCAAGTGTGTAAGGCATGTGTTTGATCAGGCGTGCATAAGTCAGTACTCACATGCTCAAATCCTGCCAATTACTGTGAAGTCCCTCTACTTTCTCTCTGGCCCAGTCAGCTACAATGGATCATTTCCAGCTCACAGTGTACAGTATTAAAAATTTACCCCCAGTGTTAAGTCTCTGTTTCCAAGTGTCTGCTGTGTTAAAAGTCCTCCTGCATATGTCCTTGTTAAAAGACTCCACAGTGGGGCTAGAGACATGGTTTAGTGGGTAAGAGTGCTTGCTGGGTAAGCATGAGCAACTGAACTCAAATGCCCAACACACATAAAAAACTGGGTGTGGTTATGCAAGTACCTGTGATACTAGCAGTATAGAGAGTGGAGACAGGAGGATTGCTTAGGCTTGCTAGCTTTGGCCTTAGCTCCAGGAAGAGTAAGAGAGCCAGTCTCAAGAGAATAAGGCAGAGAAGGATAAGAGCGTCTGAGGTTCTAACCTGACCCCTGCAAACATACAGGTGTGCATCCATGGACACACGAATGGGCGTGCATGAACATATACGTTCCTTGTTTGTTTTGGTGAATTTATATACTTAAGGAAGACATTTTTCTCCTTGAAGTTGGGATCTGAATGGTTTGATCACTGTATGGGATTTGCTGGGAGCCATGAAAATCTGCCTCTCTCAAATGACCCAAAGAAGTTTTCCTTACAATTCTCTAGCTCATCTGTGTACTTCCGTTTATGTGTATTTCCTTCAAGTTGAAGAACCTCCCAGGATATTAAATTTGATTAATCATAATTCTTGCTTCATTTTAAATTACTTAAAATTGAGGAAATTCTCGTAAGATACCTTTTTCCTGTCTAGAGCAACAGTGTTTTTAGGACGGGTGGCAAATGAGCTTTGAGCGTTTTCCAAGTCCGTGCCATTTAAATATTTACTGAGAAGTGCCAATTCTTTTCAAGAAATTTATTTAGAAATTAATTCCAAGCACAAATTATGGCTGTGGGATCCATTTGGACAACATCAAGCCAGTTGCTCAGTTACCATTTAAAATACAGTCGTAAAATACTGCTTGGTAATATCACTTTAATCTGGTGTTTACTGTACCTGAAAACTGCCTTGGTGTACACTTCAAATTATTTAGATAGAATGTGGTTACTAATGACCAAAGGACCACCACCACTGGGTAAATAGGATTAGAGGTAAGTCAGAGATATTTCACTACTCCTGACATGGATTTAAACGCCCGAGGATCAAATTGGCAAACTGGATGAAGTTCCTTTTATGTAGATGAGTGTCTTTCTTGCCTGGAATATTTTTATTTATTGGCCACATATCAGAGCTACATAACGCTGTAGGAAATGCTGTCACATTTGGTTCTGCTGCTTCTAACTTTCAGAAAAAGCAGAGCAGCAACACAGCGAGGCAATCAGCGGGGCACCGGCTGGGCGCGCAGGTGGACAGACAGCCGCACAAGGATGCAGCTGCGCCTCTCTGGCAGGCAGCTCCGTTTGTCAGCTGCGTTCACAGCCCCAAAATAGACACTTTCCCTTTCCGTCCTTCCTGACTCACCTGGAACATAATGATGCTTCCCCCTTGCAGAAAAGTACAGCTTTATTTTTATGGCCACAAAACCACCTGGTGATATTTGTGTGCCAAGAACTAAACGGAGATTTCTTCTCCTAGGACCCAGCAAACAGAGCGTGCTTTACCTTGTGTCAAAATCTTTTTTTCCCCTCTAGCACAAACCACTTGAATTTATCCTTCATTCTTAAATAGAATTTTGTACCCCTGGACAAACTTCTTACCACAACCCCTTCCTTCGGTCCTCCCCAGTCTGTGGTAATAACTTCACTGAAGCTGACTTTTTTTTTTTTCAGTGATATTTGTCCTGTGCAATTTAAAATTAAAAAAAAAAAAACATTTAAGAGTTGAAAGAACTCTGTCTCATTGTAAAAATTCTTATAAGTAAATAGATTTTTATGGTAAAGAACAGTTTTTGTTTGTTTGATTTTATTTGTTTGTTTTTTTTGTTTTGTTTTTTTTTTTTTTTTTTTTGTCACAGCAGAGTCTAGCAAGGTATTTGCCTCCTGAGGGCAATGTCATTCAGCCCCTTGTGTTCAGGAGCAGCTCTGAGACTGGATTCTGGCCAGGAGCATGTGGCAGAAGACTCAAGTTCCATTCTCAAGCCTGGGCAGTAAATCCTGCCCCATGCTCCGCATCTGGCTCTGACTGCAGGGCAGTTGTGACCCCAGTCTCTAATGAGGGGCCCAAGTAAAGGTTCCTGCTGGCCACCATGGGATTCTGATGAGAGCAAGAAATAGGGTCGCATACAGCTGCCGTGGAGGTCTAGGGTGGTGAGTGGGAGCAGCCAACCTGCCCTGGCTACCATGTGTTTCTTAACCTTGTCACAGTGGCCTTCTCAGGAAAACCGCCAAGGAGAAAGCAAAGCAGCTCTCAACAGTGATTGCTGACAGAAGGCCTGATGAGGAGGGTGGTTCTAGAGCAGGGAAGCCGCCAGCAGTAGCCTGACCTTGTCTTCAGAAAGGGTGGGGGCAGAGGTCTACTTCCTGCTTTACCTCCCAAACGCAGCCTGGACCTCCCACACACTCTTTGAAAACTGGTACACCAGGGTAAGTTTAGACTTGATGTTCTAAAGAAGCAAATCCATCCGTAGCTTTTTCCTTCCTTCCTTCCTTCCATAACAGGAATATATATGTGTATATCTATATTTGCTGAGAGTGTATTTGTCCATGGGTCTTCAGGTTCATCACAGGTAAAAAGTGTCACCGTTGGATACATTTATAACTCTTTGCTTAAGTCAAAATACTCATTAAACAAAACAAAAAATAATATCAAGTAAAGACTTAGCAAGGATTCAGTAGTCTGTGCATCACAGCCCAGGAAGACAGGCAATTCAAGCTGGAAAAAAATATCCACTCAGATCAAGCTTTTTCGATTGAGAACACACAGGAACATCTGCCGGCTTGTTGGCTCTCAGTTTTTGAAGAAGTGCTTTATTTTCCTGGGAAGTGCAAGCTTAGAAGCTGTATTACCTTGCTCTCCCTAGATAGTTTTGGGCTGTGTCAGGTCCCAGGAAGGAAGCAGGCATTTTCCCTTTAAAAAGATGGCTTCATTGTCTTTCAATTGAGGGTGCTCTTATCCACAGGAAAAGCCTTTATTTATCTTACCACCCATATTATTCTCTCTAAAGTACCTCAGCTGCAGAATAAAGGGCTGTCCTTTAGCACCTGCTTTGGCCAAGCTCCTGCACCCAACTTTTACAACTCAGCTCTTGGATTGCGGAGATAGCTCTGGTGTAAATGCCTGTCATGCAAGCATGGAGATCTGAATACAGTCCTCAGCTTGAGGGTAACAAGATAAGCATGGTGGCACATGCCTGAAGTCCTCGCACTGAAGAGGCAGAAACTAACAGATCCCTGGCCAACTAGCCTAGACTTGCTGGTGGGCCACATATGCAAGCTAGAGACCCTGTCTCAAGAACAAGGTGGACATTGTCTGAGACATCTGGCCTCCACCTTCACTGGCACACACATGTGCACCCGCACACACATGAAGATTCACACAAGGAAAAATCATAACTCCCTCTCCTCTCATAGTTACAGGATAGAGAAAGCCAGAGATTAGAATCTAAAGGGGTCTGTTGAAGGGAGAATAATTTCAGTTGCTGTCTGTGTGCACAGCTGCCCTGGTACTAATACTTCCTCCCAGGAACATCTGCCCAGGGCCTCACCAGACACCCAGCACACAGGCTGCTGGCTCAGTAATACACACTGTGATGTGGGATTATCCTGTCTGCATCTCTCCCATAACTGTGTCTCCTTCCAAGTGAAGATGTTGGTTATCCAGAAACAAAGTGGACTCCATTTTGGGAAGTTGTGATAAGGGGATTAAGAAACTACAGAGGCCTAAGAGTGTTTTCTGTGTTACTTAGAAGAAGAGCAGACCCAGCTTTAATCAAAGTTAATCAACCCATCTGAGGCAGATCAGAGCAGAGATCCAGACTGGGCTGGATGCTAATACCTTGGGGGCACCAAGGGCCTTGCTGGTAATAGGCATGAAGCTTCTTCGTCCAATGCAAGAGATGCTCAGTTGTCTAGACCATATGTCTGCTGCAGTCTGTGGACTTGTGGATGGAGAACTGCTCAATCCCAAGGCACCATGGAGCAGAACAAGTGGTGCTGGTGCCAAGGGGTGAAAGACTTCCTTTGTGTGTCAAAGGTAATCAGTGTCCGCAACAGAAGTGCAGGCGGATGAATGTGTTATTGGTGGTGCGTTGTGTACTTTTTAGTCTAGTGTATTCCTCTTTTTTTTTTTTTTAATCAGGGATGAAGGGTTTGAAATTCAGAAAAAATAGAGGACACTAATACTGAGTTTTTAATACTTAACATTCTTTGTGAAGTTGACAGTTGGGGAGGTTCTCCGTTGATTGCACACAAGTGAAAGTTACTAGTATTTTATTTTAACATGTATTATAATATGATTACTAACACATGTACAATGCACAGTGATCAAATCAATTTTGATTTCAATTTTGATGATCAGCATATTCATCACTTCCCACAATTATCACTGAATGTTCTTTCTTCCAATTATTTTGAAATATACAAGAAATAATTATTAACAATTATTTTTCACAAAATCATTAATAACTGAAGCCAGCACAAATATTCACGAACAGTGCATTTGACATTCATACTTGATGATGCACAGATGTAGTATATATGTGTATGTATATTAAATCATAACAAAATTATATACAAAGAATAGGAACTGTATACAATGGTAATAAAATGGATTCATCTCACAAACCCAGTAATGCAAAGGGTAAGGTTCATAGTGATCTGAAAAGTCCAGTTATATCAGTTCTGCAAACAGGAAGTCTAAGCTTAATGTTCAAGAAGGGATTCTTCCAGAGAATACAGTAGTGTCTCTGGGAAACTAACAAGGAGGATTCAGGAATATAGGAAAATTTTAGTCCTTGATTTGGATTTTAGAATTTAATTATTACCTTCGAATCAAAGGGGAAAAATATCAAGCAAACCCTCTGGTTTCATTTGCCTTTCATTGTTTGTTTTTATTACCAATTTTAGAGGTCACATGGCTAAGCAATGTATTTCTATTAGCTGTGCTGTAGGTAACACTTGTCACACATTGGTGACAATGGTAAAAGTTGCCTAGGTTGTTTTTCTGAAACTTGGCCAAAAGTCCACCCTCCAGACCATTTTCTGAATATGCATCCTCTGAAGAGCCATAGCCATGGATTACTTTGTAGCTGGAAGTTTTTCTGTGTCCCACCCAGTCCACAGCCACTCAGACCCAAGTAAACACACAGAGGTTTATATTATTTTTAAACTATGGCCATGGCAGGCTTCCTACTAGCTAGTTCTTATATCTTAAATTAACCCATTTCTATTAATCTATGTTTTGCCACATTTTCTGTGGCTTTACCTGCATCCTGTTACATGTTGCTCTTTGGACAGCTGGCTGGCGTCTCTCTCTGCCTTCTTCCTGTCTCTCTAGTTAGAATGTCCAGCCTAACCTTATTCTGCCTCACCATTGGCCAAACAGCTTTATTTATCAACCAACTACATCAATACATATTCATAACATACAGGATGACATCCCCATCATTACTTCCTTTTTTCCAGACTTCAGTCACCACCCTGGACACCTCAGGCAACCCTACAATCTTTGCCCCATACCTACCCCTGAGGCTAGTTCTCCTATTTCCCTATGATTGGACATTTTGTCAATAAATACTTAAAGGGAATCTGTTTCAGAAATTGGTCTTGTTCAGTAACATCTTGTGATGATCAGTTACACACAACCTCACAACCTTTATAAGTGTGTGCACATTTTATGTTTGTGCTTTCATGCCTAATAAATATTTTGAACATAAAATTTTGATGAAGCTAAAGATTAATTTTATAGAAATAAAGCACAGTTCCTAAAAGTTAGAAGAATAATAGGTAGAGAAGACAGAAAAGAGGTGGACAATGGGTACCAAGCCCTAATTACACAGGGATAAGCTGTAGTGTACTACAGTCCAGCAAGTTGACAACAATTTACAATTTTTATGCATGTTGTAAAGAACTCAAAAAGGTGTTAGAAGGTTCCAAGTACAAAGAAAGTTCCAGTGTTTAAGTAGATGAAATACTATGAGAGGACATTGTTAGAAAACAAATCATCTCATTGCATTGGGCAAAGCTATTTCCTCCCATTCCAATTGAAGATATATTTACATATGAAATATATTCATACTAAGAATGTGTCAGTAGTTACATGTTCAATGTATGACTTTGACATCATAATTTCTTGTAGCAAGTGAACATGACTCAAATTGCTATCAGTTTCTGAGTAAAATTGTGGATATTTTAGGCAGTAAGCACAGACTTTTTACAATTTTAAGTATTTTTTAAAAAATAATCTTTAAAGTTTTATAATTAATAATTAATTATACTAGAAAATAATTTAAAACCCCAGTGACTTAAGGGCCACATTATAGCCAGGCAGTTCCCTGTAAGCCTGGTTACTTAGAGGACTTCAGGAAGCCAGACACATTTTAATTTGTTCATCCTACAAACATTTCATGTTGAACCGCTTGGATGCATTGCTTCGAACATAAAGATAAATAAGATATGACCCATGGCTGAGCAATTCACATTCAATTTAGGAAAAATAGCCAGATATTTATTCAGTCACTGACTTGAAATTTATTGAGCGCTTCTAGATGATGGATAGTCAAAGATGAATGGCCTTGATGGCCTTTCCTCTTGATGAGCATACAGCATAGAGTGCATGATAAATTCCAATAATACAGCCTATGTTTTATGATAAAGGGCAGAGGACGAGACAGTATGCCTGCTACGGGTTAAGCTGTGGTGACAAGGAAGTGATAGCCAAGCTTCATTCTGAAGGGTAAGATAAGGTACCATCACGTGCAAAGGTATGCTCACCAGCAAAACTGGGAAACTGTAGGTCTTTCAGTAAGACTAGCCCACAGGTGGGCAGTGTTTTGGTTTGACTATGAAATGCACTCTGGAGGCTCGTGGGTTCAAGGTTTTGCTGCCAGCTAATGGGCTTTCTGGTAAAGTTTGGATCCTAAGGGCAACAACTTCATCATTGTTTAATCCACTGACAAAGTAATAATGTGATGGCATTGTTTGGGGGTGATGTACACATTAGGAGGTAGGACCCAGTTGAAGAAAGTAAGTCACTGGAAATGCATCTTTGTAGAATATGTTTTGTTCTCAGTACATTTGTGCCTCTGCTTCCTGGCTGATGTGAGGCGAATAGCTTGACTCCAGTGCACGTGCCCTGCACGCTGTTTTGTCTTACCTTCGGCCCAAAGCAATGGAGTCAATCAACTATCCATAGAACCTCTGAAATCATGAGTCTAAGCATGTATCTCCTCCTTTGAATTGGTTCTCTCAAGTGTTTATTGCAGTAACAAAAGGCCTGTCTAACACAGATGTAAGAAAAGTCTGAAAAACAAAGAAGGGACCAGATAGCAAATTTTCTTCTACTGCTAAGCATGCTATATTTGATTTCATCCTTTAAGCAGGCACAGCTATTAGACACATCTAAGTAGATCTCTTAGAGCAGTCATATGCTTGCATTAGGATTTTAGAACTACTCTGCTCCTAGCAACTTGGAGGGTCCTCCCTAAAGCAGAGGCCTTTCACAAGGCAAAAAGCAGATAAGAGCACATAAAAGACATTCCTGCCTCAGAGCTGATGACATACTTGCTGTTTGAGGTAAGAACTGGAGTTTTAGTGATGTCTATCCAGGTATGGCACATGCAATGGGAATGTCCATCTGTAGACTTCTAAATGCCCTTAGAAAAGGGTGTCTTTGAGATCAATGGATGGAATCTCTATAAATCCTGAGAAAAATACATATCCCTATGATGATTTGAATGAGAATTTTCCAACATGCTCTTATATTTGAAGGCTTAGTCTCCAGTTGATGGAACTGTTTGGGAAGGATTTTAGGAAGTATGACCTTATTGGGGGAGATATGTCACCAGGGGCAAGCTTTGAGGTTTCAAAATCCATGCCATACCAGGTTATCTATCTCTACCTCCTACTTGCTGATAAACATATTAATATTTCAATTACTGTTCTAGTGCCATCCTTACATGTCTGCTGCCGTGCTCTTTGCTATGATAGTCATGGTCCCTAAAATTATAAGTACCTAATATTCTTTGTAAGTTGCTTTGGTCATGGCATCTTATCACAGCATTAAACACGTAACTAAGACACCTCCCATCTGATAAGTAGCACTATCTTTATCATTGTAATCTAAGTGATAAAAGTGATTTCACTTTTCCAATAAATGTCTGATACATCCTTCAGAGGGTGGATCAATTCTGATCTCCTTTAGAAAAGTTGCCATTGATCCTCTACATGTGGTTCAGGTAATATCAACTGCTCTTCCTACAGCCAGGTGAAATTTTTGTGTCTCTACTTAGATCTAAATTTGTCTCTGATCACTAAAGTTTTCCCAGAACAATTTCATTTGACACCTGTGGATAAAATAAAGCCTATATCTAGAAATTCTGAAGAGATGAAATTGTGGAGAACATGTGCCTCCTTTGAGATTTCTTCCTCTGCAGTAGTTGCTGCTTACAAACCAGTGCTGCCATTATCTCTCTCTTTTCAGAAGCCTCATACTCTTCCTCCCAGGCACACATGATTTAGTTGGTTCTACTCTTGTCTCACTTAGAGTGTCTCTGATATGTCTGTGTCTTTCTAAGACTCTCAGAACAGCACCAAAGACATACTCAGGTCATTTGACGTTATCTTAAGCAATAACATGAGGCCACCTTAATAGCTATTGAATTAACAGGTCAAACGGTAAATTTACACCATGAGCTTCAGATGTGCTAAAATGAGGTTAACTTTCTTAGAAAATACTTAACACACTTTACAAAATCAGCTCTCTTAAGTGCTAGTTAATGCGTTCTAAAGCTTAGTAAAGACAAGTAAGTTAGAATTATGCAAAGAGAGAGGGGAATAAGTTATGTTTTGATACCGAAGTTGCTAATACTATTGGGTTCCCTACCCCACTGCTATTCAACTTCATGATTTTCCAGAGAAAAGAGTGAAAACCACAAATCACACAGTGACCTCTGTTACATGCTTTTAGCCAGCTGCTTGTCATATTCAGCAGGGACCCAAGCAGAACCATGCAGGCACAGGACCTGTACAATGAATTGGAAATAGGCATTTCTGTTCAATGGCCTTCAGCCTGACTTGCTCTAGCACAAGACTTTTTTTCAAGCAGCATTACACAGTGTCTTCTGCTTTATACATAGGTGGAGCATGCCACCAAATATGGAGAGACAAAGGTGGGGTTTAACATAAGCCAAAACCCTCCTCTGGATATTGAGGACCTTTGTGAATGTACTGTAGCTCTGAAAGCTTGCTGCTACAGAGGAGACCTGATTTTCAGACTCAAGACATTAATCTCCTTGTAGATGAGTGTAGATATAGTCATGGTGCCTATAAAGCACCATGCAGATACACTTATAGAAACAGTAACACTAATTTCATTCCAATTGAAGAGTAAAGTAGATCTACGTCTCACCATGAGACAACCATTAGTAATAATTGAAGTATGGGTAGAAATCACCAGCCTTCAGAAGTTTTTCTGTCTTTATGTGGACTACGGGCTTGATTCCTTCACTGTTTATTGATTATACTAAGACAAATTCCTAGGATATTCAGAAAGAGTTAATTAAAACATTTCACATTTTATTTATTCTACATTTAAAAGAGTTTTTAAGGTGCCAATCATCCACCAAATCACAAAGCCTGTGTGTTAATTGGTTGCTCCAACTTTGGTTTCATTGAACTGTTTATTAAACATATACCATGATGTTTCAAACACAATTTAGATGGAATACACACTGAACTTAGAAGCTGAATTCGGTTAGACATTTTTCATGAAAATACATGGATTGGGGAGATGTCTTAGTCCATAAAATCATTTTTTTTTAGCAAGAAAGAAGACCTGAGTTTGGTTCCTGCTACCCAGGTGAAAATCAGTCATGGTCACAGTCACGCCATAACCCCAGCACTGTGAGCAAAGACAGGTTGATCCTGGGTACTTACTGCTTAGCCAGCCAAACCAAAACCAGTTAATTTCAGTTTCTGTGCCAGAGCTGGTGTCTAGAAACAAGGTAGACTCTCTAGAGCTCAGGGAACCTTACATTAGAGGGAATGAAAAGAATGCAAAATCTGGAATAAAAGGAGTATGGCTTCAAAATGACATCTTCTAGGCATGACACAGCCATTGCAACCTTGACCTTACAGCTAGCCTTGCCAAGAATCAGTTGTAGAGAAGGGGAAGCTTGTAGAGCTCTATCCTTGCCTTCTGAATCACTGGCCACTGAAAGATTCTAGGAGAGAGAGAAAGAGCTGCTGTCTTCAGTTGTGTACAGAGGAGCCCTCAGGTCCCAGGGGTAATTCCAGCCTCGTGGGTACACAGGCTGCTGAACTCAGGCTATCATAAAACAAACAAACAAACCAAGATATGATTGTCAGAAATAGGTAGGAGAAGACATGACAGGGCTTATAAGTAAAAGTGACTGGGATATATTTTATGTATGTACAAAAATGTGAAAGAACAAGTTTAATTAAAGAAAAATAAGGTGGAGAGTCAAGACCCAAGATCTTCCTTAGGTGTCTGCGTGTGAGCTTGTGGACACATGCACCCATGTTTAGGCAGACACACGAGTGTGTACATGCACACAAATGCAAGCACATGCACACACACACACACACACACACACACACACACACACACACACACACACTAAAAATATAGACCCTAATGTTATTTTGTGGGTGATAAAAGACATGAGCACCATGGATGAAGCAGTTGCTTAAAGGGATTTGTGGGAAGACTACATTAGACTCAACTGTTCTAAGGTTTTACATGTAAGGTGTGGCTAGCTGAGAAGTGTTCAAATGTGGAGTGCAGCAATCTGCAAAGGTAGAAGGTGAAGGGATCCAGCTGAGAAAAGAAAATCCAAAACAAATGTTCTCAAACCTATGTAAATTAGGCCTCTCAGTTATAAAGTGAAAAACGCAGTTATCCTTCGCAAGAATGGCAATTATGTGGTCACTCTCATCAATATTAATGACATGCACCACACTGGCACTAAGCCAGTGCAAGTTCTCCTCTTCCTCGACATCATATTGAGTGAATCCAGTACAGATTTGCACACACTCTGAGAGGCTTGGCTAAGAGTTTAACTCAGTTACAACCCCCAGTCTCATACAAATGGTGTGAGGCTCACTTCATATTTGAAGGATCTGGAAACTGATTTATACAGGTTGGTTGCCTAGGAAATAGCAGGGTGATGCTTTCCCCCATAGGTAAGACATGGCACTAACTCTACAAATCTTGAGCTCAAGGATTTCATTCTGATCTTCTTGGCATATGCCAGTATAAAAATTTCCTCAAACACATACTCATTCTCTCCTTTAAGTGAACAGTGGTAGCACAATTAAGAGTGAGAGCTCAGAAAAAGAGGCTGCTTTTACTAGATTTTTAAGGACTGCCTTGGAAATAACGACTGCTTATTTAGTGCATTTACATTGGCTTACATTGTCCATGATATCTTGTTTCTAAAACTCTTGACTGTTTACCAAACTCTTTTGCATTCATTATCTTGTTAGACCTGCATATTTACTCTTTGGGGTAGCCATCACTGTCTGTACTCAACTGATGAAGCAAAGAAAGCTCAGGAAACCAGGCAGTGACCTGCCCAGTCTCATGCAGTTGCAGTAGGAGGATCTAAAGCTCAGGTTTCTGACTCAGAGAGCATTTTTTTTAATAAACACATTAGAGTATCTACTGGAATCTAGAAAATACTCATGCCGTGGAGTATTTCTGGAACTTCAGAAGTCAGTGCACAAAATGCTAAAGCAGCAGTCTGAGGAACAAGTGTATGTAGCAAGGGCTCAGGCAGGCTTTTTAATAAGTAGATACTGTCATGGAATCTAGAGTCAGTCCCATTTCTGAATTTACATATGCTTCTTCCTCACCTGATGTGGTGGTGGCAGCAAGCAAGTGAGGTGTCCAGGGAACTGTCTGGATGAAAGAGACCTGCATAGCTTTACGTACTGAACACAGCATTCTCTTCAGGAGAAAATCAAAGCCAATGTAAGCTACTAGAAAATGAAGATTTTTCAATACTCGTGGCAGTAGGATGAAAGCCATGAGGATGGGACCAGATTCATACTCCACCCTTTTGAGCTATAAATGATAAAATGCTGTAGTTGTGGAGAACTGGGGATAGGGAAAGGGCACAAAAAGAATTTGTTTATATGAACTAACTAATATACGTCTGAAATTATACATCAAAAACAATAATTTGGTCTCTGCTGCACAAAGAATCTGTAAACAAACACATTACAGCACAGCTCTTTATATGAGGAGTTAATCGGAGAATAGCAGGCATTAAATTACAAGCAGTAAGGCTTTCTTAACAGTTCTTAAAAGCCTAACAGATTTTCCATCCCAAAGACAAGCTTCATGCAAGGACACCATAGCCATTCACTAATCCCTCTGTAACTCCGAGGCAGAGGCTTTGAGAAGGTGAAGACCATCTTCACTCTTCAGAGTCCACATTGGTCAGCTTTGTGTGCAAACTTGAAAAGTGTTTTCAGAAGCCCAAGTCAATGATTCTTCTGCAGTTCTCCATAGGTTTGCACAATAATGAAACACTGTAATCCAGCTTTATGGATGCTCTCAGCTGGGGTGGTGCAAAAGGGACTCTGTCTGTCGCCTATGCCACTTTTATGGGAACATGTACCACTAACTCATGGTTTTTGTATTTTTGTGTCCTGGGTTGGTGTTTTACTTTGCCTTTTGTCTTTTCCCCTTAAGCATGAGAATGTTGCATAATGCCTGTGGAGAAAAAATAATGCCAGACAAAATTTCTCACAGGTGTGAATTTATGAATCAACAACATATATATATATATATATATGTGTGTGTGTGTGTGTGTGTGTGTGTGTGTGTGTGTGTGTGTGTGTGTTTGTGTGTGTTTGTTTGTGTGCGATTTTCAGCATAAAGCAAGGCAATGAGTTAATGGGCCTATGACCCTAGCATCTTCTCTAGGGAAAATGCTCTAGAACTTGCTAGTCAATGTTCCCTGGGGCTCTTAAGAACCTGTAATCAAAATAAATAACAATATTCAGCTATACTTTTTTCTCTCCAATATCCAGAATTATCAATGAAATAAAATGCATGATAAACACATCACTACTTAGCACCATGGAAGTTGAAGGGACAAACCTTCAGTTTTGGATGACATGGGAGGTTCTGGGTCAAGCATAGGCTAATGATTTTAGGCACCTTTCTTCTTTCCAATGGAAACACAACAGGTAAGTAATTAATTGACTAAATTATTATAGTGTACTGTGAAACAATAAGGGATTTTGAATAAAATAAAGCTTCAATAAGCATATCTGAACCATGGCTTTCAGAGGAACCTGTATTGTAATAGCTGGCACTATTTACATTACAGACCCAAAATGAGCATTTTTGAAGTACATTAACTTTTACTACCAGATAATAATAGGATTTTATGTTTGTATAGCTTCTTGTGGTTTTACAGCTTGTTTATGGACATTAGATCATGGATCTTCTGCAAGGTTGATAGGCATTCAGGTATCTCTGCACCAATAAGGCAGATGGGGACAGAGACATTGGATAGGTAAGTGATCTGTTTATGGGGAAAAGTCTCCTTCAAGTCATTGTTGGGATTAAAAGTCAGAAGAATTTAGAAAGTGTCCCACATTTTTCTCTGTGTTGCTATATCAGGCCTGGTTTTAGCCTTCAGAAATTTTATCCTTCATCGTCTATCTTTCTAAAATCCATTTAAAAGTACTCTAAATGGGGAATGACATGAAATGATGTACATGCATGAACATGTCACAATGAAACCTTCTGCTCTATATGCCAAATGAAACATTTTTGAAAGCTGAATCTCAGAGATTGTCCAGTGGGAGTTGGAATCCCCCACATCCTACACCATTTAAAACCCAGCTATGAAGACACATGTCTGCAACTCCATTGTAGGATGGGAACAACAGGAACCCTGGCGCCTTGCTGGCCAGCCAGTTCAGCAGAAAGAGCAAATTCCAGGTCCAATAGGAGGGCCCATCCAAAAAACTAAGATTTGTAGAGTGGTAGAGGAAAACACTCAATATGGACCCCCAGCTTCCATGTATGATAGAAAGTATAAGCAAATATGCGCACTCACACATATACGGCACACACTATATATAAATATGAATAAATAGATAAAATTAAAATATATACTAAATAGATGGTTGGTTTTTCCATCTTAAATTCTACCTATCTCCATTTGAAGCATTGCTTTTAAAATAATAACACAGCCGGGCGGTGGTGGCGCATGCCTTTAATCCCAGCACTCGGGAGGCAGAGGCAGGCGGATCTCTGTGAGTTCGAGGCCAGCCTGGTCTACAAAGTGAGTTCCAGGAAAGGCGCAAAACTACAGAGAAACCCTGTCTCGAAAAACCAAAAAAATAAAAAATAAAAATAAAAAAATAAAATAATAACACATTATATTTACTTCTGACTTAGAAACACAGCATACCAAATCTAGGTTGTGAGAACTGTGTACTGAGATACAGGTTGAATTTGCAATCTGTGCTATGTGACATCTTGCCAAGATTCCATCCTTTACTTACACGGTTAATCGAGGACTGTGAAGTTTGGGAAAAGCATGAAGTACCTATTGTTATTTTTTCTCTTTTGCTCTTTTTTTGGGGGACCCATCACCTAGCTCCCAAATAAATTGCACACAGAGGCTTATTAGTAATTATGAATGCCCAGCCTTAGCTTGTCTTAATTTCTAGTCAGCTTTCCTTATCTTAAATTATCCCATCTACCTTTTGCCTTTGGACTTTTCCTGTTTTCTTACTTCTGTACATCTTACTCTTACTCCGTGGCTTGCTATATAGCTGGGTGGCTGACCCCTTCTCTGGCTGCTAGCTCTCTCCTCCCAGATTTCTCCCTATATATATGTTCTCTCTGCCTGCCATCCCCACCTATCCTTTCTCTTGCCTTGCTATTGGCTGGTTCTTTATTAGACCACCAGGTGTTTTCCACAGGCTCAGTAACGCAGCTTCACAGAGTTAAACAGTTACCACAAGAAATGGTCTATTAAAAATCTTGCTTTGGGGGCCTAGAGTGAATTCTCTTCCCAGAACCTCTGTCGTATACCTTGCAAACACCTGTAACTCCAGCTCACAGGAACCCAATGCCTTCTTCAGGCCTCTATAGACACCAGTATACATATGCCATACACACACACACACACACACACACACACACACACACACACACACAAATAAAAATAAATCCTTTTGTAAAATCTTTCTATCACATCACCATTGATTAAGAATGGATAGCTGATGTTGGTCATCACAAAGCTGAACATTCTGAGATGAAAGCCACGCTTGTGCAGGAGCCGCCGCCGCCGCCGCCGCCGCCGCCGCCACGGGCACATATTTCCTTGCACCTGGCAGATTATCTTATTGTAAATGGATTTAAGAGTCTGTGAGGGGGGCAGATGTTCATGACAACAGAAGGAGGACAAATTAGGCTCTCTTACAAAAGGGAACATACGGGAGTAAATGCAGCACGCTTCGCCTACAGAACTGCTGTAAGAAACAAAACCTTGCCATGAATGAGGAAACAGAATGATGGTGTAGATCAGAACACCCAGAAGGGAGACCAAGTGGCCGAATTGTGTCGAGCAGCAAACATTTTTGATACAGCTTTGACATTTTCTGAAACGTATTACAGGACTCCATCCTTAGTCAGTCCAGGAGCAAAGGCAGCTTGCAGTGCTGAGGGGAAAGCTCTGTTTCCTTTCCACCCCAGGAACTTCCAATTTTCTCCTCATGCTGACAGGATGAGAGCATCAGCTGGAGAACTGAGACAGTGTTTATCATCTCAACATTTTCCTGGGAGACATAATGCTAACTCAAAGTGCAGGGCTTGTTTTTGTACTTAGGTTGCCATACCTTTTGTAGATGTTTCTGTGCAACAGTTGAAAATGTGAGAAAGGTATGGCTCACTGGAAGTTCACTGGGACACAACAGATGTTAGCTTTATGGTTATTTAAGCCACAGGGGTCAGTGGTAGAGAATTCTCTGCTCAAAGAATTACCAGCATGGCACAAAGGATAACCAAGCACCAAGTGTCACTGAGGTATTTAACATCATGCTGGACACCACAGTGTATTAACAATTATTATAATGTAAGTAGTGCTGATAGTTCCAAGTTGTTCCTAGTCCTTTTATCCTTTCAAATATCCTCTCACATTTTGAATGTTAGAAGCATAATGCAAGCACCTTTCTAGTGACAAGTTAGTTCTACTGGAAGGCAATATTGTCAAAGAGCATTCAGTCATCTCCCCTAGAGAAAGGATGACAGAGGAGGGATTGTCTCCAACTGTTGTATATATTCATGTACAAAATGGTTGGTTTTATTATGAGATTTTCACGTCTCTTTCATGTATTTTATATGTAGTCACTCTAACTCCCTTCCTCTTGTCCTTTTCTGATTACATGTCATGTGTATTTATGTATATGTGCATATATTTCAATATAAGTTATATATTCATGAGAAAATACGATATTTGTCTTTTTTAATCTGACTGATCTTGCTTAGCAAAATATGATGTCCAGTCCACAAGTTTCCCTGAAAAGTGACATAATTTTATTCTTCCTTATGGCTGAACAAAACTGCGTTGTGCATGTGTATGTGTGTGTGACTGTGTGTGTAACTGTATTGTGTAAGTGACTATGTGTGTGACTGTGTGTGCATGACTCTGTGTGTGTGTCACTGTCTGTGTATGTGACTGTGCATGTGTGTGTGACTCTGTGTGTGTGTCTGTGTGTGACTGAATGTGTGTCTGTGTGTTTGACTCTGTGTGTGTGTATGTGTGTGTGTGACTTTTTTATTCATTCATCCGTTGACAGATACCTAGTCTGATTCTATAACTCAACTATTGACAATAGTGCCTCCATGGACATGGATGAGCAGGTGTTTCTGTAGCATGCTGACTTAGACTCCCAAGGGGAATGGAGGAAGCACTGAGTGTGTGCTGTTGACATAGGCATGACCACATGAAAGACATTGACCTCAAAACCATGGAAAGATGACAGAGCCTTCCTCTGCTCCCTGTCAGCTGATGACGATGTATATAGAATATGTCCACAGTAGTTTGCCCAACTGATATTTACTGCCTGAAGCCTGTTCCTATTGAGATTAGCTAAACCTATCTCCTTGCCCCAGCTGTATACCATAAGGCTTGCATCCTTTTTTGTCAGTATATAATAACCTGCCTTCGTGTTCAACTGTATGCAATATCCCCACCTCTCTGTTCAACAGTTACATTATAAGCAGGCTGTGCTTCTAGGATGCTTCAGCTTCTCCACCATAGAGCCCAGTGCACTCAGCACCATCTCTCTATGTGCCCGTGTCTGTGTGTGCTTGTCTTTTCTTCACCACCTGCAACAGGTCAAGTCCCTAGAGGCATGCAAAGATTGGCAGACACCTCGAGTGCATACCTAGGGCTTGCCTAGCTGGATCATATATGGAAGTTCTATTTGTAGTTTTATGTATTTCCAACTTTTGAAAGATTTAGAACTGAACCACTTTCAATAGCCCAGTAACTTGTTTTTCAAATTCATGATGACTAGGTCCTCCTACAATGCAGGAAAGGCTACTCCAGTCACTCTACCAAAATTTAGTGATCATTTCCTGGATGCTTCTCTCATGAATGCATAACAACATCATGGATTAGCAACAATTATGGCACATTTGGTGAACACAACTGACCACATCACCTGAAGGCACAAAGACATTTTTTATTTTAGAAATATATAGCTCTATCTAGAAGAGAAATTTCTCAAGAGGTATTTGGTGGGACAAGATGAGAATTTTGTAAATAAATGTACATTTATGAGCTTTCAAAAGAGGCTATGGGGATGAACAAATCATGAAACTTCTTACTTTTTGGTAGATTTTGGTCCTCTAACACCATGTTTATGTGAATTGGGCCTCTGTGCTGAGCTCTACATGAAAGAGTTCATCCTGTTTCTCAAGTGCCCGATTTATCATAGTTAGTTTAGGCACTGGAAGCATCTGCTCAACAAGTACATATTTTCAAGTACAAATTAAGAACTGAGAACAAGGCCAGGAATGCACTGTTGTGTGCAGCAGGGGGATGGTCTCACCAACAGGGAGATGCGTTGGATTTTAATAGGGATGAAACTGTATATCATTAACATTCTCCCTTCAATGTCTTGAAAATCCTCGGTCACAACCCTAGATCTTTGCCTAAGAATCTACATGCATGAGCCAATTTGTTTTGGGGTTGCCTTAAATGTTTGGGTATTAAAAACAAGACCACTTTGTTATTGTGAAGAAATTTTAAGAGAAGGCCCTGTTTATATATTTTGTCCTGTAATTTGTGCTAGGATATGGATCTGCCTACGCACTTCGTGTATCCCACATGATCTTAGTGGGAAGACTAAATGATCATTTTGCATAATGTTCCATTTCTCTTTTTTTTTAATAAATTCAAGCTTAATTTGTATCAGTTGACAGAAGCAGCTAACCACATCTTTTGTAACTATTTTTTTTCTTCCTGTATTATCACAAGAGGTCAAAATAATTTGAGATGGGGAGAATGTTGTCAGATGATATATTTATTGGAAGATTTGTTGAGATAAAACAATGACATTGCTTATTAAGTAAATATCTTGCTGTCTCTATTTCTCTGGTTTCCCATGTGTTCACAGATGATGCATGCTCACTTAAATTAATGAATAGAGTGCTCTAGTTTTGCTAAACAGTGTATATAGGTACAGATTATAGTCTTGGATAGGAAGAAATGGCCTGTATGCCAATGACTGAATGCAGATCACACTCAAGAAGACTGATGTGGAAGGATTCTTGTTAGAAAGACGATGCTCATTGTGTAATCGATATGCTGACACATGTTGCTGAATAGTATTCATATCTACCTTAGTATAAAGAGAAGCCTACCTGGGGGAATGGAACTTAAAATCTCACCAAACACACTTGCTTGTATTCTAACTGAGGAAGAGAGGAAGCTTGGGTAGACAACCTGCTACTTGTGAGAGAGTCGGACTGGAAACTCTTCATTCTTCCTCGCATTCTGTGCATTCTGAGTCTTCCGAGCTCCAATGTGATCAGTCTGACCTTTTGCTTAAGCACTAATTTTTTAAGTCCTTAAAATTCCAGCATGCAAGTTGTACATAAAATATTTAAAACATGAGTCTTCACTTTGAAAAGGTGAATTAATGAATCCATCAATCAAAAACTCTAAAGTTCTGAAAACCTCTAATTTACTCTTCCTGTAATTGAGAGGGAGAAAAGTAGCCTTCCCCTGGAGAGCTCCACAGAAACATGAGTAACACTTGCTGTTGATGGAGAGGTTGGGAAATTTAGTGGAGTGAGACAATACTTATATGTGCAAATGCACAACATTGTGGTGTTCACCTTTCTGAATTTCTGTGAAAATTAAAGCTTGAAAATATGTGTAAACTCTATAAAATTTGAGCTGCTTTAATAGTGATTTATAGATATGTGTGTAGAGAACACGGAAAGAAACCTTAATGTTAACCAAATATTATGCAGTTGTCTCTTGTGGGAAATGTTTGCGTGTTTACCTTCACATTGAGTATTCTGACAAGCTTTCAACTAGCATGCGCTATATTGAAATAAAATAAAACAGTAGTGTCGGATTATTCCCTTCCACTGCTGGTCCGGATATGCCATGGTGACAGTAGCTAACATTAAAAAAAAACAACAACAAACAAAAACAAAAAAACCCCAACATTGTGGTACATGATTCAACAGTGGGTCAAAGTATGTATCTGAGATTTCTCATAATAGAGATTTAATTTCATTCTAGAGAGCAAAGAGAGCTTTCTTTACACAGAAGCATAGAGTTTATGCAAGATTCTCTGAACTTTCCCTACCTCAGAACTCCATCTACCTATGTTGATTCAAGATGACTTAGTTTGTCTCCCCCACGGTGTCTTCCTCAGTCCCCAATTCTTTCTTTCCTTCAATTAATGAAATCATAGTTCATTAATATTTGATTCTGAACTATAATTAATGCTGGACAATAACTCAGGAGGATATCAAAGACATTTTGAGCTACATGAAATGTTGGGCACTATACAAAGAAGACAGATTTACACTTCCAATTTTTACAAGTTATTACTCCTTTAATTAATTTTTTCTTCCACAGGTAAAAATTGATATCCCATTTCTGGTAAAAGTAAAGAGCTCAATTAAAAGTAGCAATCCACTGTTTCACTGAGAAGAAATGTACATGTCTTCTTTAAAGTACACATATTCTCCTCTGGCTCTGAGTCATTCCTTGGCCTCTGAAGTCTGTCCTTGGTCATCAGTGCTTACGTATGTATGTATGTAAACATGTATGTATGTATTTATGTGGTCAAGTGAGTCTCAGAGTGTAAATGAAAGGATTACATGTTTTTTAGCATTGCTAAAAGCTTTAATTCAAAACCAGTTTGACTTAGTAGCTGGGATTTATACAGATCTAATTTCTTTTGCTTAGTAGAAATAATTAAATTCAGACTGGGGTTTTAATGTTATTCTTTCAATATACTTTTGTTCAAATACACACATTTATCTATCTATCTATCTATCTATCTATCTATCTATCTGTCTATGATAAATATACATATAATAATTTAAAATATATCAAAATAAATGCAAGAAATGTCTTTTATTTTAGGTATCTGGCTATATTATGGCTTGTTCCATCTTCCTACTTCCCTGAATCCACTATCCACAGAAGTCCAGACACATTTAGGTACAACTGTAAGCTTGATTGTACACACACACACACACACACACACATACACACACACACACACACACAAACACACACACACACACACACACACACACACACACACACACACACACACACCTATATCCTAGAATCATTCTCACTTTTCTTACACCACACATATACTTGTGTGCCTTAATTTTTTTCATTGTGGAGTAGATTTTTAGTTGGAGACCCTGATTTCTGCTCTGCGTTGGTGAGAACTTGGGTCATTTTTGTTTTTAATCAGTCCCTGAATATTAAGTATGAATCTCAAAGCATGACAAGGTTGTTTTCTTGAACTAGTGAGCAAATAGGAGACCATGGGGGTTAGCCTTTATGGTCTTTCTCACACAGACACATAGAGTAATTCTTTTGTTTTATTACACCTTATAATTGCTCAAACAAAAATGGTGAGAGTGCCCTGAATGTTGGGTTTGACTACTAAGACAGTTTCACACAGTAATGAGATTTCCCTCTGTAGGAGGGCTATGAACTGCTAATTAGCATCTATGACCCAATATTCTCTAGCAAACAAGAGTAATAGCACTAATTCCCAGTTTTATGCAGAGCACAAGTCTCGAATATTACCAGCATTTCTGTTCCGTTGGTAATTAACAGCACGTGATTATTATAGTCAGAAAGTCTATCCTATTGCTCTGCATGCTCCTAGGTAACAACAAAGAAAGAAATTATGTTTGGGAAAGCTATGTGTGTGTCACATTGACGGAATAAAGTTCTCAGGAATCCTAATTTCTATCACTTAAATTTTCTTTTTGTTTATGTTACCATCACCTTCAATTTTTCATACATATTTAACTAGTATCTTAGTTGTACATAATACTGGGTTTTCTTGTGACATTTACATGTTCCGCCAAGTTTTTAAAGTTTATAAGTTCATATATAAAGCATTGTGTCTATGGCATCTTATACACACGTGTCAATGTATTTTGTTCTTGTCTGCCCCACGCTGCTGCTACCCCATTCTCCATATATAAAGCATTGTGTCTATGGCATCTTATACACGTGTGTCAATGTATTTTGTTCTTGTCTGCCCCACGCTGCTGCTACCCCATTCTCCCTGCCACTCTCTGCTGCTCCCTGTCTTTCCCTCTAATAGTCTCTCTTCAAATCTCACATCACATCACCTTCTTATTTCCTGTCTCTTACCCTTCCTTAAACTCTCCTCCTTTCTGTCATGATCCCTATTCATGACAGACACGTGCACATTTACATCTAAGTTACAACCATAAGAGAAAATACGGTATCTTACATATGTAAGAGAAAATACGAAGCTAGTGTATTTCCTTTAAAATAATGATTACCAGTTCTAGCTTTTTTCCTACAAATGTCACACTTCATTATCCTTCATGGCCAAACAAAATCTATTGTGTTATGTACATATTTTCTTTATCCATTCATCTGTTGATAAACATATAGGCAGTGTCCATGCCTTGGCTATTGTGAACAGTGGAGCAATCAACGTGGATATATATGCACATGTCTGTGGTATATTGACTTAGAATCCATTTGGTTTATACTCATGAGTGATTTAATTAGATCATATGATAGTTTTATTTTTACATGTTTTGAAAAACCTCGATATTGATTTTCATAGTTCTTTCGCTGGTCCTCACCAACAGTACATAGGTCCATCTTTTCCCACATTTTCATCAACGTTCCTTGTTATTTGTTTTCTTGATGATAGCCATCCTGCCTAGGAAAAGGTGGACTACCAAAACAGTTTTAATTTCCATTTTCTTAATGGGTAATAATATTAAACATTTTCCAAATATGTATTAGCTTTCCATATTTCTTATTTTGAGAACTATATATTCACTACATTGACCCATTTATTAATTAGGTGATTGGAGAGATTTTGGTATTTCATTTGTATTTAATAGTTCTTTATATGTTCTAGATACTAGTTCCCTATATATAAGGCAGAATCGACAAATATTGTCTCCTATTCTTAAGGTTTTGTTTATTCTGTTGATAGTTTCTTACATTATAAAGAAGCTTTTTAATTTTCCCATCTGTCAATTCTTGAAACTATTTCTTTTGCTATCTGAGTCCTTTGCAGATATTCTTGTTCATGCCTATGTCTTGAAGTGCTTTGCTTATGTTTTCCTTCAGCATTTTCAAAGTTTTGGAGTTACATTCAGACTTTAGTCCACAAAATGAGCCATTTGAATCTATTTTCATTCTTCTATGTGTGGACATGCAGAACTCCAAAGAAGAAAGGGAAAGAGGTATCATGGTTGACTCAGAGGTCAAAAGTCCTGAATTTGGTCCACCTCTTCTGTGTCCTATAAGTGGACCTTGAACAACTTATTGCTTAGTTTAAGTGCCTTTGTCCACAAAATAAAAATAAGTACAATTAATTAATGTATGTGTGATATTCATATGTAAATCTCTATTTAAACATGGTTGTGTTGGTCAACATTTTTATAATTAGCTCCAGTGCCAGCAAAGAAATTGTGGGCTACAAATATGACAATATGTAACAAGAACTTAATCACTGGAATGGCAGCTCAAATGCAGGTAAGATTTAATTGCATATTAACTTCATCCAAAGACAAATAAACAACAACAGTAACAACAAAAAAACAAACCAAGGGTTCAGGAAAGAGAACCCCAGAATTAATTCAGACACCAGGCAAGTTCTAAACTGGTTTAGGTGTAAAGTCTTCTGGGACCAAGTGTGGACATTCCTGTAAAAAGCATGGGTAGGAGGGAAAGGAGAACTTTGCTGTCTATTGAAATGAAACTGCTCTCCTTTATTTCCCCAAAAGCTGTACAGGAGCACATCTACCAGAGTGCCTGAAAGAGAAGCTCCATCTGCAAAGAAAAATGGTTCCCAGGTCAGAGGACAAGGCTGTATTTCTCCCCATGGGCTCTTTTTAAAGTGTATGTTTGAGAGAACATGATTTTTCTTCTGTCTGCAAACACACAGTAGAATTAGATATCAGCATATACAAGTGTGATCACTCTTTCTCACAGGTTAGCATTATTCATATATTAACAGTGGTAAATTCTCATTGTCTTAGTCACTAACTGAGATTGCTCTCCTTACAGGTGAAATCACAAATATTCTTTATTTTGTTTTTCCTTTATACCATGCCAAATTATATAATAATCTTGAAGAAATTCAGAATAGTAATATCACAAATAACCTAAACAATGAACAATAACATGTAATACCACATACTACCCAATACACAGTTTCACCCATGATGATATAAATTGCCTTGTACATCGAACACATTCATTCTTACTTTCAACTCTTTTTTGTCTAATTTTTTTTTTTGTTTCTCAAGACCGAGTTTCTCCGAGTAACCACCCTGGCTGTCCTGGAAGTAGCTCTGTAGACCAGGCTGGCCCTGTACTCACAGAGATCCACCTGCCTCTGCCTCCGAGTGCTGGGACTGTAGGTGTGCACACCCCAGCCAGTCTGCTTTCACCTCTGAAGGTGGGGAAGGCAAGTGTGACATGACAGGCTTACTTCACTGAGCTGTCCTTGCTCTTCACCCGTCCTTTCCATTACTCAAACTCTCCCACCTGGATTGCAGCTCGGCTTCCTTTTCTGTTCTTGAGTGTGACTGGTTGATAATGACTACCTAGAGCATAGTGTTCAGAGGAACTGAAAAAGGAGGGTAGAATTTCTCCAACGTTCTTGACAACCCTCTTGTATGTAATGATATAGTCATCATTTTGTACTTATATGAACCTTTTTGAAATTATTCATAACCTTATAGATTTTCTCATCTGAATCATAGGAAACAAAAAATGGAATTGACTACTTTTCTGTTGTTTTAGAATAGTACACACTTGGTACTGTACCAACAAAGGCAGGAGGGAGAAGTTAACTGAATACATATTATGGATGACTTTAAAAATCCCAATATTAGATTGTCTTGGGAAATTATGTAGAAGTTAGGGAAAATAATAATTACCTTGAGGTAAATTAAAGCTACGTCACACAAGCCCATCAAATTCTGATGAAAAGGCTGGAATGTAGATTTCTGTTTTCATTTTGGCACCTGGATCATGAAACAGCTGCCCCTTTAATCATTTACAAATTTCTTTAAATCGTATTTCCTTTCCCCATGTTGTCTAATAGCAAGTATAATTAATATAATTTCTGTAAACCTGTAATAATCATGTATGGATTTTGTGAATTGTGTCTCCTAGTGCCTTCAGATAGATGAAGCTATTTAAATCTGGATCTGCTTTTTGGCACAGATCATTTCAGTGCCCTATAAATAATTAATCACATAGAAACCTACATTAATGCAACCCTTGGATCCTAAATTGGGACCTAGAAGCTAAATGATGTGAAGTTCACATTCTCCAAGAAATATTTATTTTCTCACGTGCCCTATTTTATACAGTTTATTTGCTCTATATTTAGAATCCCAATTAGCAGTCCAATATCACATTGAAGTGTGGGAAAATTCCTGTTATCATGAGCACACAGTGCTCTATTTGTTTATTCAGTGGTTATTTACTAGACATCCACTCACCAGGTACTGAGTGAGAAGGATGTCGAGGTGACATAGTTACAGTTTGACACAGTTACAGGTGCTTTAGAGTGGCAAAGACTCAGACAAATTGCGAAAAATAAATAAAAATAGCTCTTAGATATTCTGAGCAATGAGAGGAATGATATAAACAGTTGGCTGGGCTAAAGGCACCCCATAGGAAAGTACTCTAAGAGGCAATGCCCTCTACACTGGGACCCCCATGTCAGTATGTCCCAGGTACCCAAAGAACACCTAGGAGCCTAATCGTAGAGCAGGAAAGAGTAGAAAGTGATGTAATTACCGGGAAGTGCTAGAAGTGTGCTGGAAAGTGATTATAAATTACTGCTGAGTTTGGCTCATGTGCCTGAATTGCCCCTAGTTGGTGGAACTGCTGGAAGAGATGGGTCATTGAATGTAGGCATTGAAGTTTCCAAAGACTTGTGACATTTTTAGTTATCTCTCTATTCCTCTTGCTTGAAGTTCTAGATGTGAGCATTCAGCTGGTCTTGCCACCATGACTTTGCTCTCTGCCACCATGGACTCTAGCTATCTGTAAGTGTGAGTCCAATTAAACTGTTCCTTCTATAAGTTGCCTTGGTTATGATGTTTTATCACACCAGTGGAAAAGCAACTAATACAAAGAAGTGATTATATAGGGAAGATGTGAATGAGCAGCAGCAGCAAAAAGATGCTTTAAGTGGCAACTGCAAAAATCAGGAACCCAGTTCTAGATCAGAGGGATGTGGACTAGGTGACTATGGTGTGTGAAAAGTATGGTGTACTGTGAGGTGGAATGGAGGGTATGCTGGGGAAAATGAAGGAATGGAGAATGTGGTAATATATTGTGTATCAAATAAAGCTTGCCTGAGGATTAGAGGACAGAACCAGCCACTAGATTAAACATAGAGGCCAGGGAGAGAGGCACACACCTTTAATCCCAGTCCTCGGGAGGCAGAGATCCATCTGTATCTCTGTGAGTTCAAAACCACCCTGAACTACTTGAGATTGATTCAGTCTAGGAGAGAAAAAGAGTCAGGCGTGGTGGCACACACCTTTAATCCCAGCACTTGAGATCTCATGCCTTTGCTACCAGTATTTGGGAAGCACACGTGCCATTAATTCCAGCACTAGGAAGGAAGTGAAATGGCTGGGTGGAGAAAGGCATATAAGGCACAAGGAGACAGGAACAAAAGCCCGTTTTTTTGGCTGAGTACTCAGAGACTTTCAGCTAGAGGATTCGTGGAGATAGGTTCTTGCTTTCCATTCAGCCTGAGGATTTGGTAATGGTGATAAGTTTCTCTAGTGACTTATTCCTTTGTCTCTCTGATCTTTCAGCATTTACCCCAATATCTGACTCTGTTGTTTTTTTTTATTTTATTACAAGACCACTTAGAATTCATATTACAGGAATAGGTTTCTGGATTTAAAACAATGAATATTTGTGCCATTTCACAAGATGAGTAAAACTGGGCAAAGCTGAGCTTGTTGGAAAAATTCAGGGTCTGCTTAGAGGAGGTCAGTTTCTGATGTCTGTGACTCATCTCCACAGAGATACTGATGAAGAGTCAAATACTTGAGGAATGTTGTAGCTTTGAAAATCAAATTTATGAATACTCACTTAGAGATGTTTGTTAAAGACATAGAACTAGATAAGATTTGCAAGAAAGAATGTATGGGGAAGGAAGTGAAGTCATCTTAGACTTTACTGCCCCAAACACCAGCCTATAGACGAGATCCATTTGAAAGAAACTTTCACTTGTAAAACAATTAAGGTGTCGGGAGTTAGTGACTTGAAAATGTATCAGGAAGGCCTGCATCAATGGAACCTGGGCAAAGAGAGTATCTGCGAAGGAGAATGAGGGTCCTCCATAAAGAATGCTGGCTGCTGAGAGGTAAATGGAGTTGGTGATGATTGGCTATTGCTTGGGTACAAGATCATCATCTGGGAAAGGACAGTGTCACTGGGGTAGTGTTCAATAGAAATTACTGATCTCAGAGAGGTGGCCTAAGAGACTGAGGGTAATAGAAACATGGACAAATTAGAGAAAGCATTACTGGATGAGACGCAAAACAGAGAACAAGGATTGCCTGTCAAGTTTCATGCCCTAATAAAGCAGGACACTTCACCTGAGCAGAGGAGTTGCACTAAGATGTGCATCTCTAAGTACATTCTCCATTAAGTGGTGTCTTCATTTGAACATCTATCTAGGAAGGTAGTTGTGTAAGAGTAACATCTCATGATACCCTGCTTCACCTGGTAAGCAAACAGAGCCCAACTCTCCTGTTTGATCAAAGGGCAGGTTGTATTCATACACTTTAAAATTAAAATGACAAAGATTCAGAAAACATCTCAGTGAATGCATCTCTAAGTGAAGGATGTCTTACCTTCAAATATAAGTTTGGAAACTGTAATCTAGACAAGGTTTGTTTTCTGATTGGTTTATGAAGGAAAGCTAGTCATCTTTCTTTGAAATACTCAATGTATTTCAATAATACAATGAATATTATTGGCTTCAAGTCTGTTTCTAGATCCTTTGGAAAAGCTGAATGATTCTTTCAAGAGAGAAATAGGTTTATAAAAGAACTGAAATCATGAGAGATGTTTGACAGTGGCCTTAAACATTTTAATGCAAATTAAATTTTTACTAGCTCTGGGCTCAAAAGTCAGGGAGCTAAGGGGGAAGAAAAGTGAAGTAAAATAAAACTGCCCTCTTTGGACTGCAAAGATAACACTATTCGATCACTGTGTTGCTTCACACTTCTGGAGCAAGGAGATGGTTCTTGTCTGTATGAACATGTGAATTCCTTTATATTTTACAATTTAAATCAGTCTACATATGGCAGAAAAAAGCATGGAATAAAAACAAAGATCTCTCTTTTTTACAATCAGAGAACACCAAAGAACATAGGAAGAATGTGTATGTTGCTCTATCATCCAGAAACAAAGTTGGGAATAACTATGGTTGAGGAAGTGATAAGATTTCCATGGCTTGTAATCAAAAGCATAATTGAAAAGACAAAGTTGGTTTAGGGAGACAGATGCCGTAGGAGAACCTGAATTTGGAGCCACCTCACCCAGGCAAAATGCTATGTATGGTAGTGTAGACCAGTAATCCTTGAACTGTGAAGTCAGACAGGAGGATCCCTAGGGCACTTGAGCAAGCTCTAAGTCCATTGAGCAACCATCTCAAAACTTAAAGTGAATCTTTTTGAGGAAGATTCTCAATATCAGCTTCTAACCCAACTTGTTCATACACATACAATACAACATTTTGTCTTCACTTTGAAATATAGTGTGTGGATTTGTAAAATGATACCATGAGTGACTGTCAAACTAATTCCACTTAAATGATTTTATTTTTTAGAGAAAATACATTATTTTTGAAAATTAAAAGTTAAAAAAATTTCTAGATTTACCATTTGTCCCATCCCTTTTATGTACCGTGAAAAATCTAATTGTTGACAATATGCCATAAACACTTTTCAACACAAATCCCTTTTATTTTGAAGATTGCTAAGTGGAATAAAATGGCCTGCAAACACAAATGCTGTGGTGGTCTGCTAGTACAATTTCTGAAAGAATGTTCCTCATTTGGCTTTGACTTCCAAGCTTTAAACTATCTTGATCCTTTTTTATACTGTTGTAAAACTGCAACTCTCAAATTATTTTAGTAAGAATTCTTTTAAAAAATAACAGAGAAAGGAGGCTTTTCTACTTTTAATTTCCTGCAGCAGGTCCCACCCACAGCACGATTGTAGTAACTTAAAGATTAGCTCTTCTGTGTAAGATTTTGTGATACTATCTAAGAATACAAAAACACTTAAAATATTCTAAATGAAGTTTTGGCATCCTGCTTTGTGACTGAAATCAGCTGCACATTTGGTCAAAGTTCCAAATCTATTGACTTCATATTTATCTAGTTGCACACTAAAATTGACATAAAATAAAAGGACAGATTTCCAATCAACTTTCTCTTTTTTAATGTTAGCATCTATAACGTCCTAAAACTGGTGCTGTAAGAAAGAAAGCCCTGCCTTCTAGGTGGTGGCCACTTTCCACCATGCTCTGTGAGCCTAGTGAAGTTTTTCCTTGGCTGGGGTTTTAAGCACCACGGACAGTTACAGCACATCTGACTAAACCCACATTACAAATAGGTTTGGTAGTTTGAATGAAAATAGATGAATCTTTATTGCTGGACACTAATAACAGAAATTTAATTGAAAACTAATAGCCACTAATTGGAACGAATAATTTCATATTTAAGTACTCTGTTAGAAATAAAACCAGGTTATTAAAATGAAATCTTTAAACAAGCATTTGAGAACTGTTTACTGCATTTACTACCTTCTGAAAGACTGGGGTTGGAGTTTACCTAGGAAGAGCATCCTCTCCTTGATTTGTCTCAGGGCATGCATCAACAACGTATACCAGGGGTAGAGTTAGGCTTAGTACTGACAGGCAAAGCCACGTGTGACCCCAAAAATACATATCATTGCAGTTCTAGTACAAAAAAAAATTGAGCTGTGGTCCATGAGCACTATTTAATTATAAGGTGCATTAGAACTGAGAATGTATCCCTGGAAACTTATTTTCTGATTGCCCATAAAATAGTGTCACAGCAGTACCTTGGTTCTGAAATTCTGGGGATAGGGAAACAGGTAGAGAGATAATGCCCAAGAAGATGGTCCTCAACTCAAGGTCCTGGTACTGACTGGACATCACATTGTCACTCTAACCAACATGAAGCAGATATTTTCATTTTACTTGCCCTGGGAAATTATTTATGGATTGCTATGAAGATAGTCAATGTGCACAATGTCACTACCTCAGAATAAATGTTTAATCAAAAACTGCCTTCAGTGTTAAAGAGTCTAGGAAGACACCACTGAGCAGTTTAGTAAGTGGTCATATCCGTCTGCCTCCATTTTCTAGAATAGAAGTATTACAGATGCCCCATTGAGACGCAAGATCAAAAGTCATATATTTGGAAGGGATGGATAATTTGTGGAAGACCGTGTGGCCATTGCAAAGCATCTGATGGATGTAAAATTTCAAACTTCTATCCTTTAAAGGAACTAGTAATTCATCAATATGCTAGATCTGAACAATCTTGATCACAATGCTAGCATCAAAGTGAAGTGAATCCCCTGGGGATTCTGAACAAGTTGCAGCACAGCCACATTAAGCACTCAGTAAGTAGACCTAATTTCCTCAATCAGACTAATCTCACATGGTCTAATAGCCCCATTTGCAATCGGTAAGGTTGATTCCCAGGAATTGAATGTGAAAATAATGGCTTGATTCCAAGAATCAAGAAGACAATGATTACTTCACTAAAAATAAAAATGATAATCAAAGGTCTTCTCCAAAATACTCTCTAGTCTTTTTGGTCAATTAATTTCAGATTAAAAATACCAATTAAATTTGGAATCTGATCATTTATGAGTTGCTTGCAGATGTTGTAGCTTGCCTTTGTAGACTGACAATCAACGTACAACATTAAGGATCATATTGGATCTTATGCTTTTTCCTAATCTGATACTTTTGAGTTCTCAAATGTTGGAAAAGATAATGTAAAGAGAGCTGACACATATAATTTTGTTAGTACTATCTATAAAGTGAGCATTTACAATGACTAGTCCATAAAGAAATACATCTGAAAATATAGTTCCTAGGTACTGAAAATATGATTATGCTTTAGGGTTAGAAAATTATTAAATTCTCTCTCTCTCTCTCTCTCTCTCTCTCTCTCTCTCTCTCTCTCTCTCTCTCATGTTTTGGCTTTGGGAAACTGCCAAATGGATTTTGCCAACCACATTTTTCAGTCATTTCTCATCCCATGTGTGTGCTTTAATGAGTGTGTAACCCGTATGTTCTAACTCACTTAAGTTTAACTTGACAAAAATGTGTTTTAAGAATAATATGATTTACAAGAGGACTTTAGAGTCATCCTAAGAAACCATAGCATTACTTTTTAAAAAAAAGAATGTTAAAACTGATGCTGAATAGACAGAAAAATCCATAAATTCAGAGCACAAACCTAAATCTGAGATCCATATTTTAAATGACTTGTAACAACTTTACTGACAGTGGAATAAATAAAAAGATTCAACTCTAAATTATTGCCATACTGTGTAAAATGAAAGGCAAAGAGAAACAAGACCTATATTTCCACTTATACTAAGTGTAGCAAGAAGAAAAACAGCAACATGAAATGACAAAGACAATTCAAATGTATGTTTCTTCCATATGGAAGACTAGACCTCTAAGCCCTCTCACAAAAATTTATTCCGAACACATTTTTAAAATAATACTGAACTGAAAATAGGGGCTGGAGAAAACAATGTAAAGTAAAGCAAGAGCTACATGTTCTTACAGGAAAATTCAGATGTCAACCGGAATTACAAATGAAACCTGGACCACACAAGAAAAGGAACTTGAACCTGAGATGGAGAAGGAGAGTCCAGTGACTATGACCTAGAAGCAGTCTTACCTCACATGTAAATGAAACACAAATTATCTCTACCTCCAAGCATCCTTAAGTTTATTAAAGCCCTTAGTATTTTTAGGAAGCAAGTTATGTGCTATAAGATTCAATTACCTAGAAGATAGTACAAAAGTAGGTTATATGTAATATGCCTGCAAAACTACAAAACAAAATAAGCAATGTCACAGGGAAGCATGATAAAAGTCAACAGAAAGAACAAAGAGCAGACTAGATTCCCAACCATCTCACACACTGAAAATGTCAAGTAATATAACTACGTATAAAGTGTGCTAACAGCAAAAATACAGTGGAAAAATAAGAACTCATTCTCAAATATAACTGAATACATTGAAAAGAACCAAATAATTTTTTTAAAAAAATTAAAATGAAACTACAAAATAAAGCCAATAATAAAAAGGTATTGTATAAAGACACAGGGAATAGAAAATGAAAGTTTAAGCAGTATAGAGAAAAGTGATTACAAATAATTTGTCAAAATAAAAAAGTAATTGAAGAAACAAAAGTCAATATGATGATGGCAATAACTTTCTATAATATTAAGAAATATGTATATAGGTAAACCAAAATGTGTAACTATCAGAATAAATAAAGTAAGAATCACCTTGTAGTAAAATTTCTTTAAAACACTGAACACAAAAGAATGCCTTTAAGACCATCCAAAGAGATGTTATATAAAGGCAACACTGTTAGGTTAAGAAACAACAACAAAAAAAGCAGAATTACTATGAAAGGAAAGGAATTGTCAGTGTAGAAATCTACAACATTTTACTCTTCCTAGCTAGCTTGTTGGTTAAAGTAAAGTACTTTAATGCAAAAGAAAAGTTGTAAAACTTTGTCCACAGACATAGTTTACTAAAGAATGTTTTAAAATACATATTTCAGAGGTAAAAAAAAACTAAGGAAAGCATATAATCAAATAAATTAGAAAATATAACATATGTGTGAGCATACACACACACACACACACACACACACACACACACACACACACACACGTGCACACACCAGTTTATCAAAATAATCAAAACATATGCCCATGGTCTGGGGATCTAGTTCAGTTGGCAGAGTATCTGCTTAACATTCCAGAAGCCCAGGGTTCAGTCCCTAGCCCTTCATAAACTTGCCTCAGTGGTTGTTTTAGTTACCTTTTTATTGCTGTGATAAAACACCATGACTAAGGCAATTTATAGAAGTAAGGGTTTGTGGTTTCAGAAGAATAAAAGTCCATCAACAACATGGCAGGCAAGTGTGGCAGTAGACAGACATGGTGACCATTGAAGTCAGTTGAGAGAGTTCACATCTCAAACTACAAAGAAGAAATAGGGCAAACTAGGAATGAGGGCAATCTTTGACTCCCAAAGTCTGTTCCTACTAACACCCTTCTTCCAGCAAGGCCACACCTCCTAAACCCAAGGATCACCACCAAGGGGGACCAAGTATTCAACAACCCAACACTATAGGGATCACCTGCTCCAAACCACCACAGTGATGCTCACCCATAATTCCAGGGCTTTGGAGGTAGAAACATGAGTATCAGAAGTTCTGGGTTATTGTCTATACTGGGAATTTAAGGCCAGCCTGATTACATCAGACTATTTCAAATCAAAACAAAAATAAGTGAGTTTTGTAGCATTAAAATTAAGAACTGAAGCACTTGAGCATATTAGCTAGTTTCTACTCAGTATTTCCCTTGCAATCTGAATAGACTGAATTAAGTCCTCCTGAAAGACAAGGCCTGTAAATGAGACCATGTGTCACTCGATCCTTTCAGCTGTAATCAAGTTAAGCATGAGATCTAAAATATGATAATCCCTCAGATTTAAGATGAGTCCCAAACATAATAATTGATTAATATTCTTAGACAAGGCAAAGAAATCAGAGATATGAGCACAGGAGTAATGGCCATGTAAGGGCAGAAATAGAGACAGAAATTATCAGCAATCATGATTAAAAGGAGCACTCATAAGAATTTCAGATTTTTCCCCTCTTTCTATGCAGAATGACATTAAACTTTCATAGAGACTTTGTTGAATATGTGGGTTGTTTTCAGTAAAATAAACATTTTAATAATGATTCTTTACTGTGGGATAATGCTTTTGTACACTGGTTTAATAAAACACTGAGTGGCCAGTAGCCAGACAGGAAGTATAGGTGGGGCAAACAGACTAAAGGAATTCTGGGAAGAGGAAGGGCTAAGTCAGGAGTCACCAGTCAGACGCAGAGGAAGCAAGATGTGAAGGCAGAACTGAGAAAAGGTACCAAGCCACATGGCTAAACATAAATAAGAATTATGGGTTAATTTAAATATAAGAGCTAGTCAGTAATAAACCTGAGCTAATGGCCAAGCAGTTATAAATAATATTAAGTCTCTGTGTGTTTATTGGGGTCTGAGTGGCTGTGGATGCAGGACACAGAAGAACTTCCAGCTACAGTTCTTTTATATCATGAGCATGGGGAATATTTCTACTTATCATTTTCAATTTTAATGGAGTATTACATTTTTAACAATAGGTAACAATTTTAATGGAGTATTATATTTCTAACAATAGGCTAACAACTTTGAACTTTTGGTCCCTAGTTGGTGGCAGTGATTGAGGAGGTTATGGATCCTTTACACAAACTACATTTCTGGGGGTAGTAGGCCTTGGCAGATTATAGCTTCCTTCCCACTTCCAATGTTTTTCTCTTAGCTTCAAGTTTTCAGATAAAATGTGATCAGCCAGTTTTCTGTCCTGGCTGCCATGCCATGCCTTCCCTATCATTATGGGCTGTTGGCCTCTGGAACTATACTTTAAACCCTTTTTTGCATAAGTTGATTTTGGGCATGGTACTTTGTCATAGCAACAGAAGAGTAACTAATGCTAATATTATTTCATCTTTTTGGTGAGACATTTCTAAATATTTTCTGACAGTGTAAATGGTGATGTTTACTTGATTTTTCTGTTAGTATATTCATTGGTTTTAAGTGTTAAATTGGTACAATCTAGAACTACCTTAAAACAGAGTCTAAGAGAGAGTTTGTCTAAAGCAGGTTGGCCTACAGGCATGGCTGGGGGGGGAATATTCTTATTTAATTGAGTTGACAAGATCTGCCTACTATAGGTGACACCATTCCGTAAGCAAGATATCCTGAACCATTTAAGAGTGGGAAAAGCAAGCTGAACATAAGCATGCATATATAATTTTTAGCTGTGTGTAATGTGGCCAATTGTCTCTGCCTCAGGCTACTGTCCCTGTGACTCAACACAATGGTGGTCTATAGCCTGTAACTGTGAATCAAGTATCCCTTCTCCCTTTTGTCTGGACATTTTATCCCAACAAAAAATTGGTTGTCAATTTTATATAAATGTTGATATTCATACTTTTATTTTATATCCTAGAATTAGTAAAATGACTAAGTTTTTTTTTGACATAATTTATGAAGTAGTTACAACATGATCCTATGATTACCTACAGAGAAAAGTCATTTTATTTTTCCCTTTTCAATTGGGTATCTTTATTTTTTTAATCTTTTGTGTCTGATTGCTTTTGCTAGTACTGTGGATATCACATGGATGGGAAATGGTGAGAGTGAGCACCTTAAGTTTATGCCAAATGTTTAAGGATTATTGGTAACAATGTACCATATTTGGAAGTTAACACTAAATGAGTAGATTTTAACGATGATGGCCTTCAAAAAGTATGTGGATTTCTGCATGTTCTAATTTCAGTCTGTATAGTAACGATTTTACTGCCTATATGTATTACATAGTATTTATTTTATATCTTGAATACAGATATATCCTGAGGAAGAAACTTACTTTACCAACAACTTGGTTTTGGACTTCTGAATTCAAAATCTATAAAAGTAAATGTCTAGTGTTCAAATAATCAAATTTGTTGTAGTTTGTTACAGCATTCCTCTAGCTCCTCACCAAGAAAAAAAATGCTAAGCCAAGGTCCTACCAATTCAGAAATGATGAGGAGCCTTGGCCGGATGGCTCAGTGGTGAAGCACTTACCAGACAAACTTGATGACCTTAAGTCAGTGCTAATGCCACTGACTTCTGCATATGTGCCTACCGCCACATGACAATAAATAGATAAATAAATTAATTAAAACACTAAAAGAAACACAAAGGGTTTAAAACATATGAAAACCAGAAAGTAATTAATAGAATTTTCACAGATATGATTGCTAATACACACAAAAATTAAAACAATGTTTAGCATTCACTAAAAATAGTATTATAAGCAGGATGAACACACTTCCTCCAACAAGACCACACCTACTCCAACAAGGCTTCTCTAATCCTTGTCAGTAGTGCCACTCCTTGATAACTAAGCATTCAAATATATGAGTCTATGGGCAACATTCTTATTCAAACCACCATGTTATAGTTATATAGTAAATTAACATGTGAACTGCAATTTTAGAGGTATATAATGTAAAGAAATAGAAGTCTCACTTCTGTCCAAAGTGAGTCCTAAACATTGAGGTAATCAAGACACTTGGGGCCATTTCCCTCTTTATTATATTAATGATACCACATAAGAGAGGAAGACAATGTGTAATTGGTGCAAACATTTGACAAGTGATTTGGTATCATCTTCATCTTTGCTATATAGTACATTGATATACACATATAAAATGGAATGTGTGAAAGATACTCTTGCCAATTATTTCATTAAGCAATTTTTGCGAAAGGCCCATTCTACTCATTTTATTATAATAATAATGACTTTTATTCCACAGCTAAAAAAATTTTA
Source organism: Peromyscus californicus insignis (assembly GCF_007827085.1). Lineage (NCBI taxonomy): Eukaryota > Metazoa > Chordata > Mammalia > Rodentia > Cricetidae > Peromyscus > Peromyscus californicus. The sequence continues at coordinate 149,081,138 of NW_026294573.1, forward strand.
CTACACAGAAACTTATAAATCACTCTTGACAGGCAAAAAAGTTCAAAACTTTCTATAATGACCTGGTTTGTAGGAGCTTTCTTAAAATACTGGAAAAATGCAGTGTCCATCAAAATTAAAACAACTAAGTAAGCCACATATTCAGATAAAGGAGTATTATAGGATGATGAAAACCAGTGACTATTAAAATCAATGAACATTAGAATACAATCCTACTTTGAAAAATAAAAAATAATTTATTAATAATAGAATTTTTATAAAGCTAAACCAATAAAGAAGCTATCTAAATTGTAAAGCAAAAATAAAAGAATCTAAAAAAAATTCAGAATGTGATGTAATGGAGGCAAAGCAATAGGTTTAGAAAAAACCATACTGGTGGCTGCAGTCTAATAGTTTGATTGCCTTTTAATTACCTCATTTCCTCATCCAAATAAGTTATATATACATAAAATATTACATAGTGAAGTTTATAAACAAAGCGCTGAAAAGTAACGTTTCAATTGTTAAAGGTTTTGAAACGAGTTGGATGTGACCACACATTCTGACTGTGCCATGAACTAAGTAGTAGATGGTGGGGGAGATGCTCACAAAAACTGGAATCCAAACAAGTTTCAGAGGAAGAATTTTTATCCTGGGACACTTAGTGAGGACTTGACAGTCATATGTCTTCTATGGTTTAGGAGTCTCTCCATCTGTGGCAAGGATTGATGTTCAGGAGATGGATTGGATGACCTCTTTGGTCCTCTTCTGCACGTGGTTCTAGGTCTTTTGGCCGTATTATTCTCTTTTGAGCCTTGACAACTGCATGACCTTACTCTATCTCTCTTTGAGTTTTCCCCGACTACCTTAAGCAGTTTCCCAAGGAATGTAGTGTATTTTCAAGTGAGTGGTAGATCTTGGAAAAGGCATCCAGAAGAGGCAAATAAATCTAACAGCTTAAGTGATTAATTCTGGACTTTGAACTTTTCACCTTCCTTAAAAAAGGTTAGTGCACATGGTGGATCAAACAGAGTGCACACATACATATTCATATCACGTGTTATGTGAGAATTATGTGTAATGCATTCACTAACTAAAAATTAAGAAAAATATATATTTGTATATGCCATATTTATATGCATACGTTCATGATGACAAACTTGGGGGAAAAAACAATTTCTAAAGATCCTGCTAAAGGTTATCCTAAACATAACTTCATGGACTAAATAACATCAGCATCCTTCGTCCTTCAGTGGTAGCCTCAGCACCATCTTAATCCTGGGCACAAACATTCCCGGTGCAGCCTCTGTAATGTTCTCAGATCCATCTCAGTTTCCTGTCGCTGTAGCCTTGAAGAGGGAGTCTTTACTCCAAAACTAAGGACTAGGTGAACTTGGTTTTTGTTGTTGTTGTTTTGTTTGTTTGTTTTTTGTTTTGGTCCACAGGTCCAATAATATACTCTGCGGTGCCACATTTGAGAATCCTCTTACACTTCAAATAATTTGAGGTTCAAGTATATATTGAATTCATCAGTTCAATACTCCTAGACGCCAATAAATGTTTCTTACGGAGTATTTTCTTTCTTTTTGTTTTTCTGTTCTTTTTTTTTACTCTGTGTGATTTAATGACATTATTTTTCTCCCCCGCCCTTCATTTTTAGAAGTTTCCAGGTCTTTGAAGTCTCCTCATGTACAGAATATGAAATAAGCTTGTTTTAAAGAGATTGAATTCCAGCTCCATAGAAATTGTCTCATTTAACACATGAGATAGAGGAAAGAAGACTCACTCAAGGGAAACCTTTTCTTTCCTATTCCAATGGAAGCTTTTTTACAGTAAGATTATGCTTTTATATTACTTGTTGAAGCTAAAACAAATAAATAAAATGGATTAAAGAAAGACATTGGAATGAGTTGAGACCTGAGAAGCACGTATGATGTAACATATGACTACAGTTTTTAGTGCCAGAGGCAAATGTCTGCATTCAATTTGCCACTGGAGTCTTAGAACAAATACCACCACCCCCTAACCACTCCCGCCCACAAAGCAGCAGCCAGCTGCAGGACAGATTCCCACCAGATGGAATGCAGGTGAGACATCAGCATAGCACGCACCCAGTCTAAAGGGGGCATGTGGAGTTTGGAGAGTTTTAGAAACTTTTATTGCAGGAACACATGTGTTAGTGTAGCAGATGGAAGCAATTATGGCAGAGAAACTTTGCCCTAGCCTTAAGACCAAATTCCAATACTATGAGCTCAGGCTAATGACTCCCCTTTAGGACAAGTAAAATCAGACCACAGTGAATTTTGAAGATTGACTTCACATTACATCAGGTCACAAGCGGCCCTGCTAAAAACTCATCAGAACTTCATGGTATCTCTACATCATTTCTCACTCGGAAAGGATGTGGCTTCAGACTCACTCCTCTAAATTAAGTAGGCTTCCCTAAAGTCTATCTTACAAACCTCATCTGACACTGGACTTTTAAAGTCTGAATAACACAAAGTACAATTATGATTGCTAATGAATAGCGTGATTATTCCAGATAGGAGAAATTAGCTGTATTTGAATCTTTTTGCACATATGGTCCTTTCTGAAATAATCGTGATGTCTTTGAAGGAGACAGGCAGATACTTGACATCTTCCTTAATAAATAGTATTGTGGGAATTAAGATGGAGAAAATAAAACAGGCTGCAGTTGAGTGCTAACTCTCTGGCCTATAAAACAGTCAGAAGGATTAGAAGTAAATCCAGCCCCATGAACTCTCTTGACTGGGGTTTTTTTTCCTACAGACTTAGACACTAAAGTAAATTCTCTCCCTCTTTGGTTTTGTTGTGACTGGTGACTCAAAAACCCTGGCTGGTAATAATTCTGACTGTGCAGGAGTATGTTTGCCTTGCAGTGACGCAGACTTGCCTCTCAGAGTTCAGTGCTCTTACTCTCATGGAACCACTGGCTGACAAATTTACTGAAAGGGGAGAAGTACTCAGAAGATACAAAAAATCAGGGACTTAAAGGGATAAAATTAGCTCTTCTGTTTCATAAATCAGTTCTTCTAGCAATATGCATGGTGGCTTATTTCCTGTTGAAAGATAAAATAATTGTGTATTTAAATAGGGAGAGAGAAAGTCTTACAAATGCATAATATCAGCTTAAAATACAAAGCTATATTCTAGATGTGGATCACAAGTCAGACAAGCTCATGGCATTAGCACAACTGGGGACCTGAATAAGCAGAGTGGAAGTCACAGAGAAAAACCTAAAATGTGAGGCATCCCTTCTTAATTTCCTCCCCCCAAGAACCAACCTAATCCCTACCATTAGATAGAAGATCTGACTCTTCCAGTCCACAGGGCTCACAAGAACAGGAGAATAGTACCTTCCCCTAGTCTTTCATTGGGTTAGTAAGGTTGGGAAAATGAAATACACGTGGAAACATACATGGAAGTGTGTTTTCCTAAGTGGCTCAAGTAAGTGTCACCCTTGGGTGACAAAGTAGCTCTCCTGTTCTGGCCTACTTAATCAGGATGCCTCCACAAGGTTGTGTTATCATTCAACACAGGGTGCTGAGTGACTATCCCTTACCGGGATCTGCATTCATTCTTTAATTTGGAGATCTACAGTCTTGGCAAATTTAATGTTGTGAAGAAACAAACCTCCGTTGTAAAATATACTGATGAATTTACTTGCCACTGGCTTACTTACGCATGAATTATTTCAGCAAACTTTCCAACACACCTTTGATTATTACCCTTGGTGCTAGATGTCAAGGATACAGTGATAACAGAAACATAAAAGTGGCTGGACTTACAAAGTTCATGAAAGAAAGCAAGGAAAAGTCAGCAGCAGTAATTAGAGAATTGCCTACCCTTCACTATTCAAGACAGAGTTCATAAATTAAAGCTCCAAACACTGAAATTAACTGGCCTTAACAGAAAGAAGAAGATTTGACAGGTCATATGAAACAGGGGAAGGTGATCTAACTGTAGAAAGTAGCCCCACCCACCCTTCATAATTGGCAGCTCTATTGGCCAGCAGTGGACTCCCAAAGCTCGACACTCTCTTTATGTCATTTGTCTGAAGTTTGTCAACTCTATTTCAAGACATATTCAAAATCACCTTATGTATCCCTGATTCTTTATGGTCACCTTGCTGTATGAAGCCTTTCCTGAGGAGACACATGTCTATTCACTCCAGATATGGAACCAAGGACAAAACAGAATCCAACTTGGTGAAGCAATGAATTTCTTGTGGTTACTTCGGGAGTATGATTGAGGAGTTGGTTACAGAGGTAGGAAATACTCCAAGGAAAGCCCAGCAAAGGTGGGAACTCAGAAGAGTTGCAAACTTGAAGCTTCTGCATGGCCTTCAGGTGAAACAGTTGGCTGAGGCAATCGATTCTCCTGTCTCCATCAGGGTGCTTGTTTTGATCACTTCAGGAAGGACACAGAGAGGCAGCATGGGAGTTATTGACTCACTCAGGACTAATGACCTCAAATGGGAAAAGCAGGTCACTATGTGCAAGTGACAGCACAAATTAAAGTTAATTAAATTGAACTCTTTTTGTAAAAAAAATTTAAATTATTTTGTGTGTATGGTGTGTTTTGCCTTAAAACATTTGTGTCTGCACACCACGTACATGCCTGATACCCACATAGGCCAGAAGAAGGCATCCAATTCCCAGAACTAGTGTTATAGATGCTGTGAAGCACAATTTGGGTTTTGAGAATCGAATCTGAGTCCTCTTGAAAAGCAGCCGGTGGAATTTAGCCACTTACCCATCTCTCCAGCCTCAAGTTTTGAACTCTTGACAGCAGGGGAATACCAATCCAGAGCTCCCAGGAGAGTTGAAGCCCCCAGAGATGTCCAGAGTGGCAAGTCACAGGTCTCTGAGCCGGTGAGTCTTGGAGGCAAGAAACAGCAGCAAAATCAAATCCCCACTTGCAGCCAAAGCATAGGTGAGAAGCCAAAGAAGGAATGAGATGCCATCTGTTGCTGCAGATGGAGTCTTAGAGGTGGTTCTATAGGGACCTGAGGAGTTCTCCCCGAGGCAGGAGCCTTGCACAAGTCTGTCCTCTTGAATAAATAAGCCTGTTCAGAGCTGTGCACTCCGTTGTATAGAGCCAGGTAGACCTCATTGGCTGAATATGTGCTCATGCAAATAAGATATATAAAAAAGGATCAATCAAGAAGGGGCTATGAAACCTGGAAGGAGGAGAAGCTGAGCCTGCAGAAAGTGGTCCCATTCAGATCAGCAATACTGTTCTTAGCTCCAGTGGTGGCAGGAACGCAAGTACTAAGGTGTCACAGTTTGCCACAAGATAGTTTGAGCTCAATCGCATTGATACAAGGTCTGATCACCTTCATACCCAGAGCTACTTCTGCCATTTCTGTCCAGCTGCTGTCACATCTGGTTTAAATAGATATTGGTAGGTGATTCGGACCTTCCACCATCATTGCAAGCCCTGGCCTGTTTCTTGCACCCAATTGTGCTTTGGGCTTTTTATTGTCAGTTTCTTTCCTAACCAGGGGTTTTGTCTTCTTGTTCCCAGCTGTTGCTTTGCTGACAGCTCTATCCCCAGAACCTATGTGGAAAACAAAACAAAACTGCCGTTACAGCACACTCTTGTAATCGCAGCATTAAAGAGGCAGAGACAGGCAGGCTTCGGACTTAGATTGCAGTTCAGTGAGCCCCTGTCTTAAATACCAAAGTGAACAATTCTTAGGAAATGATACTTCAGGCTGAATTTTGGCCTCCACACACATGTGCACACACACACCCTCATACATGTGCATCCACAAGGCCATGTACATACCTTCAAATACAAGCACTCACACAAACTAAATCAATATAAAGCACCTCAGTTCTCTTAAGATCCCTGCAATAACATTTTTGTTTCTTACGAGATAGAATTCTCAGTCTTTTCATGGTTTATAGCTCCCGAACTTCATGAGCTTCATATGAGTCAAGTTTTCACCCTTCTCTGAGCTAGTACTGTGCTCACTGGCCCTAGCCATACTTATTTTGCCTTAACTCTTCTTTCCTTACCTGTTTAAACAGGACACTCGGTCTCATCTTGCAGTATCAACTTCAAATATTGCCTTCTTCAAAAGGCCCACCCCTCAACAGCCACAGCAGCCTCTTGAAGCTGTGCTTTAGTCCTCCAATTGCTTGCTTTGCATAGCACAGACTTCCATTTATCTATTTTGTACCCATCTTCTCCACTCTTTTGGTCCCAAGAATGAAATATTCTGTGTGCATCTTGTTCATAGCTTTAGTCTCATTATCTCGCACAGAAACGATCATAAGTAGACACTAGAAACTGAAGGAATGTCTGGATAAAACCTATCAGATTTTTTTTTCCGTAATTTGTTGTAAAACAAGGTTTTGCAAATAAGTAAAACCATGCACCTAACAAGAACTCAAGACACACTGGTGGAGTAGAAAAGCTGAAAATGTAAACTTGAAGCAGGATGACTAAAGGTGTGTACAGAAGGAGAAAAATGCCATTGCCACATCACAAAACGGAATAAGCCCTATTCTGCACAGCAGCAAAGGGGTGCATAAGGCTTTATCCCAAGGACTCAAAGATTTTAGGATTTAATATAAATGGAGAAAAGCACAGATTGGTGGAGTTCAGTGTGTGAAATTAAAATTACACTCACTAGTGAAAAGTTTAATAATCATGATAAGCCGTGTTTATCTTTTTGGTGAGCAACCAGAATCCAGTGAGTGCTTCTCACAAAGCGACATATGATCAGACGTGACTGTTAAGGAAATCAGTGTGACAGAGGAGAGCAGAGGGAGAGAACTCGCTATAGAACAATGCTTGGAGAAGTTGTTAACTCATCAGGTAACAGCGGGGGAAGGTAGTAAGACAGTGCTAGAAGGAAACACCTAAAGGGGAAGGAAAAAACTGAGATGAACTTCAGATAGACAGAACAAATAGAATCATAGCCTATGGCAAGGGAGATGAGACACAGCTTTTGGGTAGTGAGGGGAGCCGCGTGGCTTCTTATTTAGTGATGATATTCAAGTACTTAACATCAACAATGCAGAGTAAAAACTAGTTTAGGTTAAGAAAGAATATGACACAAATTTAATATGATATTTTTCCAAATAAGCAGCAAATGCTTAACTCCAAAAGATTTTTGGTATGCAATAGACTCTGCTAGACCCTTGCCTTCTAACTACTATTATCAATACAGTTTTGCATTGTGGCCATAAGCACCTGCATAGAGAGAGAGTTTTGTTTATTTTCTTGTTTTCATTTTATGTAAATGGAAGCAGAGATTGCTTTTCATTTACAATATGTCATGCATTTGCATAGAAACTAGACGTTTTACTACATCACTATTTTTAATGGCCTCATAACATAATGTGTTAACACATGGGAACATCCCATTTCACTTGACCAATTCCCCATTGTTGAGTGCTTGGTGTTTCTCAGGTTTTATTGTTGACAATAATGTTATAATGAGAATATTTTTAAAAGTACATTTTCAACATGCTAAATTAAAGAATCTAAAAGCCTTCCATAAATGACAATCATGAGTTCTTTGTTTAAAGCGTTTTCTATATTCTACATCCTGCATCAAATGCCTCATAGCATTACTTTATCAGCCCTCATTGTGATTAGCTATTGTTAACCCCATTTTACAGAAAAGAAAACAAAGGCTTAAATTTGTGCAAGTTCACAGTTACCAAAAGGAAAGCAAGGCCTCTATGGCTCCAGTGACCTGCTACATGGGGATCTGACCAAGGGAAAGTGAAAACCACCCAAGAGGAGGGCTTAACAAGTGCCTCGGGTGATATTAATATGCAGTGGCTTTTTAAAAATCAATGTATAAAACCTTCTTTCAAAAACAATCAATTAAATAATTGCAATTGTAAGCACTGATGAAATACATGATGCTGTAATGTATGTATACAATGTAGAATAAAATGATTAAGTTAAGGTAACTTACACATCAATCACCTTAAGTACTCCTTTGTTATTGACAAGAAGGTAATGAGAATCTTCAGTCAAACATAACTAAGGCCTGACATGGCTGTGCACACCTGAGGCAGGACTGTGATCTCTGCAGCAGCCTAGGCCGAATAGAAAGTTAGAAGCCTGTGTGGGCTACTCAGAGGAGTTATGCTCAGACCTTTCCTCATTTGGGGGCTACAGAGAAGGCTAATAATAAGGGTGATACTAGCACACATGTGTCAGCAGACGTATCAGCACCATCACTGGACAGCTTCAGGGAGTTTACTGTACTCATGTTGGTCTGATGTGGATGACAACTGCCAGTCCAAACTTGTCACCTAGAATACTGAGTCTTTTCGTGTCCCTTCTCTACTGCTTTGCCACAGTATCCTCGGCTGGGTCATTCTCATAAGGTTGTTTTCTGAGCTGGTAGAAAATGCTATAAAGAATACTTTCATTTTAATGCAGCAGATTTCTCCCACTTGCCTCACCTATACGTACATCAATGACTATATATTTGGGGATGTTAAATAATGTTTAATTTAATAATATAGTGCTATATATGGATCACAAATTATGTTGAATATTATACTAATTGAGCAATTATGAGATAATGGCAGCCATCTTTCCACTATTTTATAAAGATAAATCCTGTTTTACCTTTTTCCCACCAGCATATTCAACATCTTCATTGTTAGAGAACATTTAGTCATAGGAAACAGATTCCAAAGCACAAAATGTTCATGTCTGATTTTCAGACACAAAAGATTTGAAACAAAGTATGGATCTGTGATTAAAGCTTAAAAGCCATAAAAATCCTCTTCATAGTATGTTTCATTTTATATTAAAGGACATACAAATTATGGATACTTACTATTCTAATTTTTTGAAATGTATGCTTTACAACATAAATTTGTGTAAATTCAGGTTTTGTTTTGTTTTGTTTGTTTGTTTGTTTGTTTGATGGTTTTACAAAGAAAACCAAGAAAGGGACTCGGATGGAGGCAGGTTCCCATGAACCATGGAGAGGACTGTAGGAGGCAATTGTATAAGGGGAGGACCCGTGGGGTAGGACCCATGGGGGAGGAAAGGAGAGCAGAGGGAGTCTGGGGGACAAGACATAGATGGCTACTGTGGACAGCTGAGTAGGACTCAAACATCAGTTAATATAGAAGCCCTGTAGAAGCACAGTATGTTCTGGAATTGCTCCCTTAAAGACAGAGGCCTGGATCACATGCCCACTGGGCCTCATACCCCAGTGAGTGACAGGGTATGAGCTGGCCTTATTTCTCACCATTGCACTTTAAGGATGCTGTCTTGCAGAGGCCCAGTGGCCCCCACAGCCTCTAAGGAGGTGCTGAGGAACAAAGCCTGTGTTAGAGACAGGACTCTGATGGCAAAAGCATTTTTGCCCTAGATTAGAATTGGATTGAAAATGTGACACTGGACAAATATTACAAACAACTCGAATAATAGGAAAAACAATGGAGTCCCACATCTCAAACCTCCCAATCTTTAATCTCCTGCAGTCCAGAAAGTTATTTTCAACACATACAGCTTTTTATAAATTTTATTTAACAGTCTGACTCTGCTTTATATTTACTCATACCCTGATATTTCCCAATATAAAGATTGTATAACTTGTAGATTGTGAAGATTGCCCAGTGAGTAAAGGCTTTGCCTCACAAGCATAGAACCTAAGTTAATCTCCAGTATCCTTGCAAAAAGCCAAGCTTGATAGTTCATCCTGTAACCCCAGGTCTAGGCTAGGAGCCAGACACAGGAGGCTGTTGGGGCTCATTGGCCAGGGAGTCTAGCCAATCAGTGAGCTCAAGGTTCAGTGACAGACCCTGTTCAAAAACAAAATAAAACAAAACAAGGTGGAGAGTGTTAGAGGAAAAATCCAGCCACAGTAAAATGAATCAGGCAGGCAATGTATGTGCTGCCAAAGGTAGGGTCAAAGAAATCATCCAAGCCTCTAAGTAAAAGAACCAAAAAGATTATAAATGAATCCCAGATATTGAACTTTGGGATTGTTTGCACTTTGGAGCTTGGTTTTACTTTATATAGGTTGTGGTGATGCCATGTTTTCTCCCCCTTAAAGTAAAAAAAAAATATTTTATTGTTGATATTACAAAAGACATTTGAGCTGGGCGGTGGTGGCGCACGCCTTTAATCCCAGCACTCAGGAGGCAGAGCCAGGCGGATCTCTATGAGTTCGAGGCCAGCCTGGGCTACCAAGTGAGTTCCAGGAAAAGGCACAAAGCTACACAGAGAAACCCTGTCTTGAAAAAAAAAAAGACATTTGAGAGTTCTTAACCTTTTAAGATAATATTACAGGGATAAGTTTACTCATTTACTCAGTAACTTGCATATGTTTTCAGGGTTGAGCTTGAAACAAGTAACTAGAAACAAAGTTTGTCTATTTAGATATACCTGGACAGCCCTCATACTTCAGAGATCTGCATAATATGGCATTTAAATGTTGATCTAAAAGCTTATTATATCAGACAGGCTTCCAGTTCCTAGCAGTGACCCAAGGTCTCCAAAGAAGATTACATACAAGGCACCACAACATCGCTGCCTGGATTATGGCTACACTGACCACAGGGCAAGATGCCCCAATGCCCGGCTAGCTCAGTCAGTAGAGCATGAGACCCTTAATCTCAGGGTCGTGGGTTCGAGCCCCACGTTGGGCATCAGATATTGGTGAAATTATTAAGGCAACTCCACCAAGTTAAAAGGGAGGTTTATTTTGTGGGGTAACTTACAAGTGAAGGGATAGTTTACAGGGCCTGGGAAAGATGTAGCACAGTCCGGCGGTGTTCTCTGGAGAACTCTGTTCAGTCTAACCTCCAGCGTTCAGGGCCCAGGAACCAAGAGAGCCAGCGCATCTGGATCTCCAGTTTTCAGGGTCCTCTCTTGGCCCCCACCTTGTAGGCGTGACAGTTGCCAAAGCCTCATGGGGGTTGGAACTTCCAGATCAAGGCTAGAATGGCTACCCACTACAAGGTGGAGAGTATTAGAGGAAACATCCAACATCGTTCTCTCCCTTCAGTGTGCACGCACATACATGTTTGTGCATGCATACACAAGCACACATGTATACACAACATTATGTGGATTAATAAATATTAATATCCCTTATCTCAAATGCACCCCTTATATGCATGAAAAAATCATTTATCTTTCATACCTCTTCCATATATGTGGAATACCATTGCAGTATTTTAATATAAATGTTAAATATCAAGATATTACTTATGTTTCTTATTGCTTTGACAAAAATATCGGACTAGAGCAACTTAAGGAAGGGTTTATTTTAGCCCCTAGTTCAAGGGTGCCATGCGCCATAGCAAGGAAGTCATAGTGGCAGGCTCATGAGGCTACCGGTCATATTGCATCCACAGTCAGAAAGCTAAAAGGTGGATTCCAGTAGTCAGTTGGCTTTCTCCTGTGTATGTAGGCTAGGACCACAGCCCACATGTAAAGTAGGTCTTCCCACCTCCGTTAATTTAATACAATTCATTATTCCTATATGCTCAAAGATTGTCTCCACAGTGTTTCTTGGTCCTGTCAAGGAGATAATTAATATAAACTGTCACAACCAATACATACAACCATGTAGCTGCTCTGAAGACCATAGTGTCATGGACATATTTCCATTCCTGGGCAAACTTTGTTTTCCTGAACTTGCAGAGATTGTTTATCATTTGCCTTTTACTGTCAAAGATTTGTCTCTATGCTTTCTACAGATCAAACATTGTCACCATCTGTCCTTTCAGAATGTTATTTTTTAAATGGAAGCGTTCTTCGTGGAACTGTCCATCTCTCTTTGTAGTTCTGTTTACGCTGCCCTCATTCACCTATATACTTTTTTCATAACCATGCCAAGTTTGTCTTCCCTAGCCTGGGTTGACTCGGCCACAGATTTATGGAATGCATGTCTCCCTCTTACCTCTGCCCTTGCTGTGAAGTATGCCCCATAGGCGTGTGTTAAATACTTGGTTCTCACTTAGTGACTTTTTGTTTTGAAAAGTGCTGGAAACTTTGGGAGTTGGACCTAGCTAGAAATCAGTCACAATGGGTATGGCTTTAAAAGGGTATGCTTGGTTCTGGTTTTCAGTCACTTTCTTGATTTCTGCTCTCTGTCTACTAGGTTGACTCTTCCACAAGCATCACTGCCATAAAGAGCCGCCCAAGTACCACTGTAAGATGTGCTGCCCAAGTATCAGTATCATGATTTGCATGACATGGGTCCCAGGCACCACAACATGACATGCTACCCAAGCACGGAAGACCAAACAACCATGGATTGAACCCACTAAAACATGAGCCAGAGTAACTCTTCCCTCCTTTCAAGTTGTTCTTCCTGGTATTTTTGCCACATCTACACAGATGTAACTAACACAGTCTTGTCTAAGAAGGAGCACAAAGGAGCTTAATTTTCTGAGATCTGGGTCATATAAAAATATACTTATTCTAAACATCCTCACTGATCCAGAGTCTTGCAGAATAAAGTTTTAGGTCAACATTTATTTTTGCCAGGGTTGGAAACCATTGCACTTCAGTCTACAGTTTGAAGTGACATCTGATGTCTTCCAGTATCTGATCTGTGAACGTGTATTTTTTTTTTAACGTTTCTCTCCATGGTAACTTTCACATTTTCATACAATGTACTAGCTGTGTTATGGATCACTTTCATCTTAAAATCTATGTCCTTCGGTTCTGGAAAACTTTTATTATTGATTAATAGTACCCTCTTTTGTTTTCTGTCTTTTTAATAATTCACCATTTTGTTGTCAGTTTGGTCTTATTTTCCAGCTGATTTCCTCCTTCATTGTTAACACTTTGTCTGAGCTCTAAGCTCTTCTTTGGCCTCGGATTTCCCCTTGTCTGACTGTCATGTTTCCCAGCTTGTTTATAATTCTGTATTCTCGACCTTGCTGCCCCAAGGCTAATATTGTATCTTTAGTTGTTCAGTCTAAAGCAGTGGTTCTCAACCTGTAGGTCTCAACTCCTTTGTGGGTCAAATGACCCTTTTAAAGGGGTCACATGTCAGATAATCTGTATATCAGATATTTACATTACAGTTCATAACAGTAACAAAATTACAGTTATGAAGTAGCAACAAAAAATAATTTAATGTTTTGGGGTGACCACAACGTGAAGAACTGTGCTAAAGGGTTGAAGTATTAGGAAAGTTGAGAACCACTGGTCTAAAGTGATGCTTGGATGTTTAGGCAAAAATAAATAATCTAAGGATATAAATATAGATATTTAACAAATTTTCTTATATTCCTTGCATTGCTTCTAAAACACACACATACATACACACAAATTGTATCTGTTTACCCCCATGATCTTTGGTGACCTACTTATTCATAATACTAAGTGATATTGGTTGAAAGGCATGTGTGGAAGCAGTATCACTTGGTAGCCTTCACTGCAGGGAACTTCATCAGGAATTCTGGCCATGTCTATAATAACTTCAATTTCTTTTTTCTAACTATTACTTCAGAGACGAATTCTCCTAATTCTTCTCTTATGCTTTTAATTTGGTGGCAATTTCAGAGATGTATAACAGAAGAAGGAAGACTCACCAAATGTGAGCTAGGTGTCCAGACTGCACACCATGGGAAAAGGAGTTGGAAAGCTGGGTGAGCACTTGTGTTTACCTCTACCTTCTGACTACAGACCGTGTAACAGCCACCCCACATTCCTGCCACCCTGCCTTTTCTGCTGTGATGGGCTGTATCTTCAAATCAGGAGCCAAAACAATTATTTCCTCCCTGCTTTTCTCAAGTATTTTGTCACAGCAACAAGAAAAGTAACTAATCTATCTGCCCATGTTCTAAGCAAAACACAGGGTAGATGGTTTTAGGTGTCATGTGCTGTGTGTTTATTTTCTCTTACTGCCTCTTTATCACCCTGACACTTCAACTCTTGTCTCTTATGCCGGGCAATCAGAGTCTGGTGACTTCACAGTGTACTTTCTCCTGAGAATGAGCCTCTGTTTCTCAGTAGGAAGAGGGGAAGAACATCCCTTGCTGGGGATGTGGCATGGATGGATGGACTTGCAGGATCTGAGGACTGAACTGATTCTCAAGTCCACTGTCAGGATGCTTCCTTACTTCAGTCCCATCCATGTCTTACTTTCACATTCTAAAGCCACTGCCTCCGACTTGGATCTTTGTTGCCGGTGTTCTCTTACCTGAATGGACTTGCATCTCAGGGGTATCGTCAAAAGCTCTTCAGTTCAGCCTTCTGTGGTCTCCTGGGCCATTCATCTATTACCTATCACAAAGGTATATGTCACATCTGTCTTCCATCTGTCTCTTCACCAATTTCCCTTGTTTTTGTAAGACTGTCCTTTTTGAATATATTTATAATAATTCTATGCTATACAAATAGAATAGAGCATTCTCATGCCATCCCACTTAACCAAAAGCCCTAACAACTGTATTTCCATTGTATTGATTGTTCACACTTACTTGTAATTAACATTGAGCAAATTCATAAAACAAAAGATCAAAGCAATTCATAAAACAAAGGGCAGTGAAAATGAGATGACATTCATCAATTAACATTTCTATACCGCAGGCACAAATACTTTCCACATAAAATCACGTTGGATCCTGTGCTCTGTGTTTCATAAGGACCATTTCACAGATGAGAAATTAAATTTTAGGTCATAAGAGTTTAGTAATTAGACCAAAATCAAAACATTTGAATGTGGGTTTATTAAGACTTCAATCTATGCCTAAGTGACTTTCTCAAGTAACTTCGCTCGCATGCAAAAGATTAACTCAAAATGTCAACTTACTGTTACCACTGTCAAATATAAACAGAAGTGTCTGATTGTTTCATAGAAATTAAATACTTTACAACTAAGTACTACATAGAAGAATCCTGTCTTATGTTCAAAGTTCAGAGTGAATGGTTGTAGGTGAGGGGCAACCTGAAGCTTCCAGCTGGAGTTTGCAAACTTTTTCTTGAATTGCCGTGAAATATAGCAGAGAATCAAGAGCCCAGGATCAAGTTTCAAGAATGCAAAGCTCTGGCCATATGGAAAACTGACTTAGAATCAGAGACTGATGGTTTTGAACTTTAAATGCTGAGAGTTGAGACCATCTCATCCAGAATGTGAGGTAAACTTATCATTGTGTTGTTAGCTGCATTTTACCTGAGGTAGTGACAGTATAAATGTGCTGGGGTGTATGTTTGTTTGCCTGTTCAGCTCCATTACTACCAGTGGCTTATTTGCTTGCCATTCACATTTACAAAAGACTAGACCTTTGGGGGCTTCCTTTGGTCCCTTCCAAATATTTCCATTGCCAGATGCTCATGAATTCAGGTGGGGTCATTATCCTTTTTATTACTAATATACAGAACTTTCTTCTTTGATTAGATTATTCACTGGTTCTCTGGGGACAACTTACACATCTTTATCTTTATAAACATGATGTAATACTCTCTTATTCATTTCCTTTTTTCCTGTGTCCTGCAGCGTATTTATTTTTTACCTTGTTCCCAATACATGAGACACACACCAAGGTATACACACACAACAGGAAATGAATATGGTTGTTAACTAAATGCATTATCCCAGTGTCCCAACCCTTATATAGCACATATCTTTACCCCTTTGATAAAATCTCTATTTTCTTCAAGTAAGTTTTTTTTTTTCTAAGTAAGGTTGTATATCCTATATTTGTAAGATTCTGTAGCTGGAGTTTTCCTGCCTGGCCCACAGTCAGGACAAATCTCTCTCACCTGCCAGTCCCACAGCCAATCAGACCCGACCAAGTAAACACAGAGACTTATATTGGTTACAAACTGTATGGCCGTGGCAGGCTTCTTGCTAACTGTTCTTACAGCTTAAATTAATCCATTTCCATTAATCTATACCTTGCCACATGGCTTGTGGCTTACCAGCATCTTCACATGCGGCTTGTCATCATGGCGGCTGGCAGTGTCTCTCTGACTCAGCCTTCCACTTCCCAGCTTTATTCTCCTCCTTGTCCCGCCTACACTTCCTGCCTAGCCAATGGCCAATCAGTGTTTTATTTATTGACTAATTAGCAACACATTTGCCATACAGAACATCCCACAGCAAGATTCCACTTAGAACTGAGGCTTTTTATCTTCTGTGAATATTCTTCAGTGTTCTAAAATGCATTAGGGCTTTTATTATGATGTATAAAGACAAGTATGCACAAATATAGTTAATACATTAAATAAAGGCTGGAATACATGTTGTGGCATAGAGTAGAAAGAACTAATTTTATTTGACACTGTCTCTTAGCAGAGCAAAAGTAATGTTATACTCTGCATGCAAAGAATCCAAGATGAAGAAGACAAAAGTATAGAGGTAGAAACCCATGACAAAAGCCACATGACATGCTGATTCAGTCTTCTTAAAGAGAGTATGGATGGGGTTAGAAGGATTTCTGTGGCCGAATATCTATGCAATTATTCATCAGCTGCATTTTATAATGAAAAACAGGTATTCTTATATCTTGGATTGAATCGGTTTATTTAGAGTTTATTTCCTCCAAAACCAAGAGCAAAAGAGAAGAAAATAAACAACAACAACAAAACCTACAAAACAAAGAGCATTGCTTCACCAAGTGCCATTAAACTGATGCAGAAAACTGATGCAAACTTGCAGTGTTTACAGGACGGGCAGTGCTCGGGGACCAAAAGTCAGCTATGATCTTTCCACCTTGCACTGTTTTTGCTCAACACAGAACAGGTTTGTGAGTTAGAAACCACAAACTGTGTCTGAGGCCAGTTGAGTGATCTTTGTGAAATGATTTATTGCAGTCTTAGGCTGTTGCTAGTCGCAGAGGCACATTTCAAGTGTGGTTGGTGTAAGGAGTTCATATGACAATATCACTATTGGGTTCTCCTATTTTTGCATCCTTTGTCCACATTTTCCTGAACAATTATTTCACTCTTTGAGCCTTAACAGAAGCTCTTATAATTAATGATCTATAACAAGCCAAGCTCTGGCTTTGATAAATCATTCGAGCCATTTCCAACCCTTAAAAATACCCAGAAAAAAATGAGAATTACCCCCATTTCACCCAGAGGAAACAGGCTCCCAAATCCCCAAAATATAACTAGTAAGTGACAGACACATTTCAGACCAGGTCCATCAAATTCAGAAGTCTGTGCTTTTTCTGCCAATTAACATACATTCAATTTTAAAATTCAACCCAGGAAACCCAGTTTCTTACTCTCTGTAATAACTTCAGTAAAACACAGCAGTTTTGATCCTACATACCATGGGACCATGTGCATCCAGATGCCCTCTGTGCCTGTTTTGTAACCATTTACTATAATTAGTAACTGTGGCATACTTTTAAGAAAGGATAAATCTACTGCTTAAGTCAAATGTCTGACATAATCAACCTTAATCTGAAGAAAATTATTTTCTTTAAAGATGGGTGATCAGATTTGCTCACCCATATCAGTCCTTGAAAGGAAGTCATGGGGAAGAAAAGTCACCCTGTTCCTCCATGGCCCAAGAGGGACAAGTGCTCTCTTGTAGATGCAGAGAAGACCAGTCTGTCAGTTGAAAGGAACTGAGCACAGAGACTTATGAAAGAGGTGAATCAAATAGATTTCCTATGAAGTTCTTCTTAGTCCTTGAAGGAAATTTGCAGTCCTGATGCTGGTCGTGAAATACATGCCATGACATTTTAGATAGAACTAGCCTGGCCCATGCCAGTGTGGGAATGTTCTCGATAATAAAATTAGATGCTATTATCAAGTCTGTTCCTCCATCCCTCCTTCCATGCATTCAACCACAATTGGTTAGGCCAAAAGATTTCATTAATGTTGAATCAACCAGACCCTTGGCTGATAATCTCGTACTATAGTTCCATCCATAATGCAGAAAGAGGCAGAGTTGAATAGAAAATCCAGACAAGGTATTGACAATAGGGCAGGACATGAGCCATATATCTCATCTGGTCCCTGTTCAGGACCCACCTTGGCCTTTTGCCCTGAAAGGCTGTGGCTCTTCCTCTGCCTCTGCCTGCTTTCTTTCTTCCTTCCTTTCTTCCTTACTTCCTTCCTTCCTTCCTTTCTTTCTTCCTCCCTTCCTCCGTATGCCCCTCCTTCCTTCCCTCCTTCCTTCCTTTCTCTTTCTTTCGTTCTTTGGTTGAGACAGAGTCTTATGTAGCCTAACTCGTCTTTAAGTTCACGTGCAGCTGGGGATGATCTTAGGCTCTGGATCCTCCTGTCACCACCTCCTGAGTGCTGGAGTTACAGGTGTGCACCACTACATCTGACTCTAGGCTTGCTGGGGACTGAACTTAGGGGTTCACGCTGAGCAAGCACTCTACCGGTTGAGCAACAGCCCCAGCACCCTACCGGCAGCTTCTTGTTGACACGTTTCATGGGCATTTCTGCTTGGCTATACACAGCCTGGAGCCAGAGTGCAGTGTGCACTAAATGTTTCTCTACTATATGCATGCCTGATTTCCCTCATGTGTAACTAGTTTCTGTTCTACATACATTGTGCTCAATCCACAGAAGAATGACTCTTCCTGTCTCTACTCTTCAGGGACAAAGGAAAATAATAGAAGACAGAACAGGCCAGAAGTGGTGACACATACCTGTGATCCCAGCACTTGAAGTTTGAAGCATGGGGTTTGTTAGGAGTCTATGTGATCTACAGTCCAGTCAACAGAGTCAGATTCTGTTTCAAAAGACAAGGGAACACACATACACACACACACACACACACACACACACAGAGAGAGAGAGAGAGAGAGAGAGAGAGAGAGAGAGAGAGAGAGAGAGAGAGAGAGAGAGAGAGAGAGAAATGGAGAGAAATGTAAAGGTCACAAATGAACAAATACCTCTACTTAATAATAGGTCCATTTAATCACAAATGTAAGTTAGGTAGCCCTGATATTATAAAAAATTAAACTTCAAAAATTTGAACACAGGAAGCTGAGAGTTGGACTAGACCTAGATAGACTTGTCACTTAGCATCACGTGTGTTTACTCCCTTTGATGAGGTCCTCACCAGACCTCAGCACCTGTGCTCCCTGTCCTTCCTAGGCAAGCGTTTGTTCCCTTCCTGAAGAAGCCTTGCTAAGGCAGTTCCTAGAGGGGAGATTTTGCTTTTGCTTATGAGCATTCAGAACAGTTTAGTAACTGTGTGTCAGAAATGCACTTCTAAGAACTTTGTGGGGAAGCTATTGCAAACATTTTGCACTTTAGCCATGATCCATTCTAACATGTATTCCAAATATTTCTGACATGCAAATACTGTCACAAGACCTGTAAATTGTGCTGTTCCAAGGGAAGTGACACCAAATATTGTCTCTTACTGTGCTTTGCTGGGGGAGGGGCACACAGTTTACCTGTGACAGAAAAGGGTTAATGAAAAACCTCCAAATAGATTTGGTCCAATTCAGTGCCTTCTTACTTAAAAATACACACAGGTAATAATCTATTGTGTAAATATACCACATTCTCTTATTTATTCTTCTGTTAAGGGACATCTATGTTGTCTGATTTTACTTAAGGCCCACTCCGGAAGATGGAACCCATATCTGATACTGCTTTGACAGCCAATAACCAGAGAGTGGATAGTGTAGGGACATGGGGGGAAAAAACAAAATACTACTTATTTTTTTAAAGTAGCAATAAAATGATAACTTCTAATGATATTCTGCTGCCAGAAAGGCTTTATCCTATGGCAGATGGGAGCAAATATGGAGACCCACAGCCAGACATCACTCAGAGACCTTGGAATGTACAGCTCTAAATGAGTTGTCTACATCAAATCACTCCCCTTAGAGCTCAGGGAAGCACACAGAGGAGGAGGCAGAAGGGAGCAGGCAGAGCGGGTGGAGGGCACCAGGAGAACAAGCTCCTCTGTAACACCAGAACAAAGCTCATATGAACTCTCAGAGTGGAGCGGGAACCATAGGGCCTACACAGGTCTGTTCCAGGTCTTCTGTATATATGCAAAAGCTTTCAGTTCTTTAGTATTTTTGTGGGAATCCTGAATGTGTGAACAAGTGAGCCTCTGATTCTTGTCTCTTCTCTTAGGGCTCTTTTATTTTTCTGTTGACTTGTCTAGTCCAACTTTGTTATGATGACTTTAGACTTATTGTACTTATTTTGTTAAAAAATAGGATAAAATTCAGTCATTGTGGAGAGTTAGAATATTGCAGATCCAGATGTTTTGCTTTATAATCCTAAAAGTTCATGAAACCATCAACATGTTAGGGCAATCTGAATCCATTTGCCAGGCTAAGTTACTTATATTTGGATCCAGAATAAATTACCTCTTATTTCCCTTAAGAGGAAAGTTGTGGTTTTGTGTGGACCATCTCTTACAAATGACTTCATTGCCTCATAATTAAGACTTTCTCTTTTAAAAGTATTTCAGTCCAAATAAGATTTATCTATATTTTCTGTGAACCAATTGAGTTCACAGGACATGGAGAGTAATTCAGTGATCACTATATAAATTATTTTTTTAAACTAAAGTCATCAAATACTATTAAAATAAGCAGTGAACTCTAGAATAAAGTAAATATGATTTACAATATTATAAACAAGGTGTGCCAAATCAAATTTGGTCAAAATTTGAAAGTTAGTTTACAGAATCAGTGAAGGTCTGTTTTATTAAACTGTTGTCATTGCATTGATTACAACACCAAATCATAATGGAAAAATGGAATTGCATGAAATTAAAAAACCTAATAGAGATTAAATACTGATGAACAAGTCTGCTGTGGGATGGTCTATATGTCAAATGTGTTGCTGATTGGTCAATAAATAAATCACTGATTGGCCTGTGGCCAGGCAGGAAGTATAGGCGGGACAAGGAGGAGAATAAAGTTGGGAAGTGGAAGGCTGAGTCAGAGAGACACTGCCAGCCGCCATGATGACAAACAGCATGTGAAAATGCCGGTAAGCCACAAGCCATGTGGCAAGGTATAGATTAATGGAAATGGATTAATTTAAGCTGTAAGAACAGTTAGCAAGAAGCCTGCCACGGCCATACAGTTTGTAACCAATATAAGTCTCTGTGTTTACTTGGTTGGGTCTGACGGCTGTGGGACTGGCAGGTGAGAGAGATTTGTACTGACTGTGGGCCAGGCAGGAAAACTCTAGCTACAAATGGCGTCCAACGTGGTGGCAAGAGTTTCCACCTAAAAACTGAGAAAAAAGATTCTAAAACGGAGCTAAAAACAGTTCCTAATTGTCTCTCTCAAATGAGCGGCAGCTGCCGGTTTGAGCTACTGGTGGGTTCCTAGTGTGCGCGCTCGACCTGCGGTATGACAGGAATGAGGCCTCTGCAAGTGGCACATTAAGCTGCTTGGTGGATTTAGCCTTTGCTAATACAAAACAAAAAAAGAGGTTTCTGGGCTACACGCTGCTTGGATAAAAGCATAGACCCACAATAGCTCCCAGAGCTGGTGGTAAACGTAGCCATGTTGGGAAGCTGAGGTGGGCGGAGCCAGCAGCCACAGCTGCTGCAGTTTAAGGCAATAGATTCACAATAAGACAGATTCAGATGTGATAGTTTAAAATGTGTGTAAAATATACATAGGCTTGAAAGAGATTAAAAAGGTGATATATACAGTTACAGAAACAAATACATAGTTTTAAAAAATAAAGTCTTTAAAGAGACAGTAAAATTAATGTAAAAAATAAGCCCCGTAAAGATGGATATCACACAGAGAATCTGGATTGTGTTGTCTTTGGGATTCTTAACTACAGAGAGATATTTGATTGTAAAGGAAGCTGAGTTAAACCAATATGCATATTTTAAAGGTACCTTGACTTCAAAATTTGGATATAAGGATATGTTACTTTGGAAAGGAGACTCTGCTTTTGTTTCCACAGAAAGCCAGAGGCTATGGATTTGTTCCAGATTAAGACACATCAGATTTGACCAGCCTAGACCACCTGAAAGGTCTCCGATGACACCATGGCCCAGATGATCCAACATACAGAAACGTTTCAAGGCAACTGGCTCAGATGATACAGCCTCACGGACTACTCAATGATCCTAAACTTTTCTTTGTTTCCCCAGAAGATACAGCGCCCCCCTCCAGCAGGAAGTAGTAAGAGAAGCTACGTCCAAATTCCCAAATATACCAAGCTGACTTTGGAGATGTGTAAAGGTTAAAACCTTCCTTTTTAAGAAAAGAAAAGGGGAAGTGCTGTGGGATGGTCTATATGTCAAATGTGTTGCTGATTGGTCAATGAATAAATCACTGATTGGCAGTGGCCAGGCAGGAAGTATAGGCGGGACTAACAGAGAGGAGAATGGAGAGAACAGGAAGCTGGGTGGGGGAGACACTGCCAGCCGCCATCAGGACAAGGAAGATGTAAAGTACCGGTAAGCCACAAGCCATGTGGCAAGGTATAGATTAATAGAATGGATTGATTTAAGCTGTAAGAACAGTTAGCAAGAAGCCTGCCACGGCCATACAGTTTGCAACCAATATAAGTCTCTGTGTTTACTTGATCGGGTTTGAGCGGCTTGGGACTGGCGGGTGAGAGAGATTTGTCCTGACTGTGGGCCAGGCAGGAAAACTCTAGCAACACAAGTCACAGAATTCCCGGATTCTATAGTGATTGTCAAGAGCAAGCACATGCTTCTTCATGTTAGGATGTATGGATTCTATTTCCTCAGGTTGTGAATGAACACGTATTTCTGTGTGTTAGGATGGGGGTGGGGTATGGTGGATGATAAGGTTCTATTTTTCTCAGGTTGTGACTCAGGACCGACTCTTCACTGAAATAAAGACAGTTTAAACTAAAAGCTGTCCCCCTGCAGGAGCATCACGAAGAAGGACTGTAGGGACTTCTTGTCCTCCTGGAAGAAGCATTGCTAGGTATCTTCAGCCTTCTCCTACCCCACCCTCTTCTTAAGACTTGTCATGTACTTTTTGCACCTCATATTTCTCTGTGTGTGAGACCCACAGGCAAAGTGCATGTGTGTGCATGTGAAAGAGAACACATGCTTATTAAGAAAGCCACCCTGGTAACAGAATAAATATGTAATAATCTTCAACATTAGTTGGACCTGGGATTCCTACTCTCTCTCTCTCTCTCTCTCTCTCTCTCTCTCTCTCTCTCTCTCTCTCTCTGTGTGTGTGTGTGTGTATGTATGATGGTCAGATGCATGTGTGTCTGCATGTGCACATGCCTGTATCCCCCCTTCCTCCTGCATGTGCTCGCCTGTGGAGGTCAGAGTTCAATGCTGGATGTCTTTCTCAGTTACTCTCCTCCTCATTTTTCAAACAAAGGTTCCTTGCTGAACCTGGAGCTCCCTGGTTGGGCCAGGCTGGTTGGCCAACAAGCTCTAGGCATTCCCTATCTCCACCTCCCCACCGCTGAGATTATAGGCTTGTGCTACCATGCACCTGGCTTTTTTACATGATTGCTGGAATTCTAAACTTAGTCCTCATGCATGTGTAGCATACATTTTGCACACTGAGCCATCTCCCCAGGTCCTGGCATATCTACTTAAACCCTGGGTCCTGCCTCATCCTGTTCGTTGGCTCTGGTGAGACCCAGTGAGATACATAAACATTCCTATGTGTGTATAATGTCATGCTAGGAGCAGCTCCAGTGGAAGGGAAGCAGTTATAGTTTAAGTTGTTTCTATCCAAGCACCTGAACAGTGCAAACACTGCAGCCCTACAGGGAACTGGAAACTAGCCCCAAGTTGTTCCCTCCACCAGGATGCTGTGAACAAGCATTATCTGGCAACATCTGGACAGTGGGAATTCTCCCAGTCCCTAATCCCTATAGCATCCTTCTACCCAACATAAACCTAAGCAAACTCCTCTTCGATTGCATAATGCCCATTTAAATTATTGCTTTGTTTAAGTCAAAATGCTTATTAGCTCCCAGCAAGCTACTCTTAGCAGGCAGGTAAACAGGGTAGCTCTAAAAGGGAGGCTTCTTGTGGCCCTGCAGGGCTCTTGGTGTAGGGTGACCCTCCATTTCTCCCTCTTGGTTTGGCAGAACTCTTAGCATTTTATTTCAATTATTACCCAAAGCTATCCATGTAGGAGTAGTTCCATAAAATGGAAAATTGCAGTGAAGTTCACATCGTAACAGCATTTCAAGTGCACATTGTAACCGAGTCTCCCAGTAATCAAGTTGCAGGAAGACTGTGTTAAAAGAGTCTTTCTCTCCCTCTGAATTACAGTGGGGAGGGCAGATGTGGAAATTATGAGTAATGTAATTGATGATCTTCAAGCTTTTAAATATCCAAGCTCTCAACAATCAAGATCTATTTGAGTTCAGAATCTAATAAGAAGTAAATACAATAGATTTCAATAAGACATTTTATCAGGGTCTCAGCAGCACTTGGCTCTTTCTGCTTTTATAGGCAACATTATCATCTCATCAGCCGACAAGTTGGAGAATTTTATTGTGACATATAATCATTTTTAGTTCATCATATTTCCCCTTTTCCAGTGCAGTTTTTTAAAATAAAGTTTGCTCGTTAAAGCCACCATTTCAGAGGGTTTTGTCTCCATTAGATTTAATAGGAAAAGAGGTAGAGTGGTAAGGCAAGCTGTTTATTGACAACTAATTTGTTGTGTTCCTCTGTAGGCAGCACTATAAAACACATCAACACTTTGAAGGTAATACCACTGAGATATTTTCTAGTTACCTAGGTTCAGAAGCCCTGCTGGTGACAATTAGTTCCATAGTCACCCTGCAATTTATTCTCCAGTCTGGCTCCAGAGAACGGGCATGCTATGAAGAGTTAATTCAAATGCCACATTAAAGACACCTCAATATTATTTTTGTTAATATGCAAATCATCATAATATCAGGGTGATCTTATATTCAGTGAGAACAGCAATAATGCTTGCTTAATGATGTATTCATCAGTGCCACGGGTGTCTTTGTATTATTACGTATTATATTGTTTTCAGAAACAGGCTTGACTACAAAGAAAATTCTATTGTTTCTGATATAATGCATTTTTTTTTAAAAAACTCTCTTAGTGGAAAAATATCATTGTAAGCACATATAAATACTAGTAATATTTCTACTTTTGTATACATTTTATGTCCAGATATGTTACTATCTAATAAGTTCCCTCTGAGATCTGAAATCGCTATCATTACACTTTAATCAAAGAAAATTTGCCAAAAATCTCTCTCTCTCTCTCTCTCTCTCTCTCTCTCTCTCTCTCTCTCTCTCTCTCTCTCTCTCTCTCTGTGTGTGTGTGTGTATGCACATTTATTCGTGAAGAAAAATCATTTTCACATTTCCATCTATTTTTCTTCTTGATTTTCTAATAAGACAATAAATAAACTGCCTGTGAAATTGTGTTTTTTCTAGCCTGAAACAAAATAAACAAATATGCATGTGTATAAATGAATAAATAATTCTTTGAAAAATAATGCAAACGTTTTATGGCACCAATAACATGAAATATAAATTAGTGCTTATTTTTGTGTATATATTTTGTTACTTTCCAGTAAAGCAAAAACAAGAAAAAATATCTTAGCAAGAAGGAAATGTAAAATTTTACTTTGGTTCTCATGTCCTCGAAAACCCTCTAGGGGAGTTTATGGAGACCAGGTAAATCAGTGACAGTCTCCAAAAAGCTTGTACATAACCTTCTATCTGCATGTATGGCCTTATCTTATGAAAAAATAATAATAATTAAAGACACTTCTAAATTATTTTACACGCATAAGATAAAGTCTTGTGATTACTAGCCTCAGGTTAAACCCTGAACTCTATCAAACCTTAATGTTTCCCTTTCAAATGGTAACCTTTGGTCAAAACCTCCCTGATTTGGGTATGTACTCTGTTACAGGTGACAGGAAGAGAACGCTGATCGATTATAAACACATTCAGACTGAATGACGCTAGGAAAGAGGGAAAAAGAGGTTGAGAATATTCTCTCCCCTCAGCACAATCCTCCAGGTTTTCCCAGGGATAAAAATTTCAAGCAAACCAAAGAATCTTTGGAAGCAGGATTGTTTTGCCATGGGTGAGGGATTACTGATTGGCTTTTTAACTTCAGCGTTTCCAAATAGTTTTTCAGTTATTTAATTTACTCTACATGGAGTCTATTGATTATTCAAGTTGGCAGTCAATTTTATAGGGCACCCCGCTGTTTCTTTGCTTAATGTAGTCAATGATTGTAATTGCTTGATCAGCGCCGCCCATGAAATAGGTTTTGTGTCTTTTTTACAATGCATTGATGGCTTTATCTGATGCAGCCTTGGCAGGGGCCGGGTTTTACAGCGCTCCCCGGAACTCCCAGAGGTCTCCAGATTAATGGCTATGGCGAGCTGTGGGGCTGCGGATGCCACGCTCAGGATGGATTCGCACATCTGGCACGACACACTTGGCGCTGGCGCCAGCTTTGTGTTGTGCAGTTCCAGAATCTCTCACCAGTGCCTAGTTAACTGTTTTCACTGAGGGAATGAGATAAAAAGCCATCCAGAGAGCTGTTGGCACCCACTCTCTGTCACTGTAGTCACACATTAAATTTTTTCAGCTTTTTTTTTTATGAGGCAAATGATGTATGGAAACAACAAATTACGTGGAATGTTTATGTTCTGAATCCTGTTTGGATTCTGAACAGCATCCCACAGGGATTAGGATTTCCGCAAACCAACCAGGGCCCTTCACCCTTCTTTAACCTCCATCTTGCCTTGGTAAGGGCATGGTGGGAAGAAAGAGTGGTTTCTACCACCACCTGGCAGGGACTTCAGATTTTGAAAGAAAGGTGGATAGAGGAATCAGGAACGTGAAAAAGCAGCCCAAGCCACCCTCCACAGCTCATTACAAAAGAAAGGTAATTCTCCTGTCCTTCAGCGACTCTGGTAAAGTGCTCAAGCATCATTTCCCTGTGCCTGTATGTCAGAGTTTCATATTTGGTACAATCTGAATTGCACTATTAGACATGTAAAATGTAGTTTTAATAAGTAGACCAAGAAAAAGTAAAGAAATATGCAATAGAGTTGCATAAATCCATGGACAATATAATTATATAGTACACATACATAATTTACAATGCCCAGGATGACATCTACCAAAAAAGAAAGAAAGAAAGAAAGAAAGAAAGGAAGAAAGAAAGAAAAAGAAACAAAGAAAGAAAGAAAGAAAGAAAGAAAAGAAAGAAAGAAAGAAAGAAAGAAAGAAAGAAAGAAAGAAAGAAAGAAAGAAAGACTAGATTCTGAGACCAGTTGGCTCTGAGAGTATTTCCTCAGCAGAGTTTGACATGGAGACTAGAGAGGACAGGTTCTTTATGAATACTTTTCTCTCTGAGTGAAAAAACTACCAATAAACAATGCATATCTGAAAATAAATCTTCTCAGAAGACAGAAATTACACTTTAAATGCCTAGGACTACATAAACTAAAGTTTCCATTTAAAAAACGTTAAAAGCATTGTGTGTGTATACATTATCAACAATCTGATGACTGGGGTCCTTGACAAAAGGTAAAATTTTACAAAACAATATTGCCTTCCTCCTTAGATTTCATGCCATTGTGTGATGTCATTGCTGGTATCACCACCATTAACTCAGATTTACCCCATTTATGACTGAAGGTTCTTCGACAAAGTACCCCTCACCCTTGACTTTCTTGGCCTCAGATACAATCCAAATATATTTAACCTGTTTCATGCCTGGCATTATGTATTGCGTAACTTTCTCTCTCCTTTTGACAATATTGTTATTTAATAGGAACATAGAAAGATGTCAAATCAGCAATTTATATTATTTTGACTGCCAGTCCAGGTATTAAAATACGAAGAAATGCTTTTTTCCTAAGGGCTGCGGAAAGTCTCTTACCACTCCTGTACTCCTAAGTTCATTCTACTTTGAAATGTAATAAAAATGACAATCATCTGAAAATAGATGCCTGAATGATTTCTTTATAGGTGCATGCATCAAGACTGCTTGCATGTCTCAAGCCTGACTTCAGCCCCATCACACACACACACACACACACACACACACACACACACACACACAATGGGTGAGGCAGCTAAAGTGACATAGTGAACTAGACAAATACTCAGAATAAAGAGAGGACTTACCGATAGCAGAAATGATGAAAAGCTTTGCTTGCTCTGAATGAAGATGACGTGATACTGAATGAGTGCTTCCAGATGAGGCAAGCCTGAGGTTGGAGAGAATACTATTGTCCAAACAGTTATGAGCAATGAGCACTGTACACTCTCCACTCCAGCTCCTGTGCAGTGCAGAAGCTTTTGTAAATGGGTTTTGGAGGAAGACGGGTTACTCTATTGGGCCTGCTACTGGTGGGCTTGCATGCTCTGGTCTCCACTCATGTCGGTTTACTGATGACTTACCTGGGAGCTAGCGTTGCTGTCATATGCCTGACCCTCTGTTACTGATGACAAAGTCACAGAGGGCAGGATCTTGTCAATCTTACCTGCCTATCCCCTCTTGGTAGGAAGGAGATACAGTGGTGTGGACATAAAAGGAAAGCAAGGTCACGTGAAAAACACAGTATGGAGGCACGGGTATTCGGGTGAAAAGACAGGGGACATGTTTAAGTCACTGAGTTTTTGTTACTTTGGTTTTGTTTTCTTATTTGTTTCATTTTGTTTGACAAGCAGAACAACATAGCTCTTGGGGCGTCTTTTACCATGGTATAAAAAAGTTGTAGAACGTAACACAAGTTACTTTATCTCGAAAAAGTATATTTGAAGCCCCTAACACAGCATCTAATCTTGCTGGACCTCAGTTTTCTTTGAGGAAAAGCACAGAGACCAATCCCAGTTGCCTAGACCTGCCGATGGTTTGAGTTAGAGCCCCAGAACTCCCACGACAGAAAGTGAGAACTAGTTACTGCAGAGTTGGCTTCTGACCTCACCGTTCACTCTCACATGCCTACACACCCACATGCAGGCATACCCCCACACACAATTGCATAAATATATTGTAAGTTAAAAGTCATTTTTTAAAAGAGAAGAACCAGGGCTAGAGAGGTGGCTTAGAGATTAAGAGCACTGGCTTCTCTTCCAGAGGACCTGGGCCGGATGCCCAGGACCTACATGGTGGCTCACAACCCTCAGTAACTCTAGTTTCAAGGGATCTGACACCTTCTTCTGGCTCCCTCTGGCACCAGACATGCATGTGGTACATAGATATGCATGTGAGCAGAGCTGCCATAGACATAAAATAAAAATAACTGCAAGGAAGACAGCTAAGCAAACAGTCATGAAACAGAAAAGAACCATCAAAGTGATGCTTGACTTGAGTTCAGAATCAAAGGCAAAAGTTTAAGACATGAGAAAAGGGATGGCTGTGAACTGTCAGGTGTGTGTGGTAACAAAGAGAAATGAGACAACCATTAGAACCAACAAGTAGAATCTTAAATGGTTGTCATGAACCCAGCTAGCCATGGCCTTCAGGTTGATTCAGGGTAGTGAACTCAGAGCCAGACAGCATTTAACTGCGCTTAGGAGAAAGAGGTCACCCTTGATTGGCTAGATTCCTGCTTTCTCTGTAGCTAGGGATTCATAACGATGGGTTCTATGCCTATCTCCTGTCACCTCTTGGCAAGCCAAGGATTTAGAGCTTATATGGTGATAGGGAAGTTCTCCACCTTAGTAAGTGCTACATATTTGTTCAAACCTGTTGCCCAGAGCAGTTGGCTGATGAAGTTCATAGTCTTGTTATATAGATGCTTTGGATGCTTTGATACCCAGTCAAACCTGCTCATTCTCCTAGATGTCACTGTAATTGGTGGTGAATGTTATAATAAAAACATCCCAATGAGAATGCTTTTAAAACAGTAAATGGAATTTACCTATTTTCTGTGTCATTTTGTATGTGGTTCTTTTGCCTCTGAGACAAGGGCATCCCACGTGCTTTGGTGATAACAAGGATTCATAAGCAGGAATGGAAGAGAGGATGCCTCTTCGGTCATCAAAAGATACAAAAACCTTGATCCTAACCAGATGATAACTTGTAGAAAAGCAATTTTCATGGGGAAGAAATCTTAACCAAAATATACACAAAGTGTCTGTGTGTGTGTGTGTGTGTGTGTGTGTGTGTGTGTGTGTGTGTGTGAGCCTGTCTTCCACCTAGCTCCACCACACTAAGAACAGAAAGATACGTTATGAAAAATGAGAAAGGCACTCTTCCTACAGTTATGAGTCACAGGGACTCCACTTGGTATCTACTAACTAGAAAGGCTCTTGAGCGGCAAATCTGAGGGCTGCCCCCATAGTAGGCTATTCTAGCTCACATCCAACAGAAGGAAGGAGGAGTGGATCTGAAAGAGCATCCCCTGGCTTTTCAGCATGCCTAGATATTAAGTAGTACATGTGACTCTATATACTCTTGCCTGAACGTGTGTGGATTTTTCTGATTAAGGTTCCATTCAAACCTGTGAAGATAAGTATCACTGTGCTGATATGGCCAGAAATGCAGATCAGGCAGCAGCTAAATAACTTTTCTGAGGCTGCCCCACAAATAAGGGGTGAGGCCTGCCCACCATTGATTATTACAAATCTGTGCTTCTTACCCTCTTCGTTTTTTGTTTGTTTTCCACATTAAAGTATATTGGACCTCAGGCAGAATAACAATAGGAAGACTATACAAGATTAACCACTGCATTGTTTAAGAATGGATTCCTGTATGATAAAAACAATAACAGAGCAAGGTTTACCAAACTCCAAGACTGATTATATCTCTGTACAACCTAAGAAACTTAAATGTATGAAAAAAATTCTTTGACTTAAATATGGTGGTATTTTATTTGTACTGAAATGTGATTTTAATTGTATGTTAATAAATAAAGTTGCCCGGGGGTCAGAGCTATTAGAGCCATAGCAAGAGCGTGGCGGTGGTGGCACATGCCTTTAATCCCAGCACTTGGTTGACAGAGCTGTGTGCTCAAGGATACAGCCAGCATTGGAGACACACGCCTTTAATCTCAATACCAACCATAGAAGACCTGGAAGTCTCTACAGACAGGCAGTGACGAGGGCAGTCATGTGTTTGGGTTTACAACCCATGAGAAGGCAGAACAGAAAGGCTATAAAGACAAACACACAGGAAGTAGCTCCTTTTCGGGGAGCTCTCTTGGCTGAAGAGGATCGCTGAAGCAGGAAGGGTGAGGCTCTTAGCTCTGACCTCTTGACTTTCTTCTCTGAATTGGCTCTGTGTTTCTTATTTAATAAGACGGTTGGTTACATCTACACTTAAATGACTTGAGAAGGCAAATAAGTGGTATTCATTAATTGTACCATAGATACCAAGTTGCCACTGGGAGTTGGCTTTGTGGTAGAATGCTTGCCTAGCATGAAGCCTTGTCTTACCCAGTTTGAGATCTTATGTTGTCAGCAAGTAGCTATTTCACATCTCAAAAATTGATTTAAAAATGTTAATGAACTCTAGTTGTATGAGGCTTAACATTAATCTGAGTGTGAGAAACATCTCCATTGCCCATTGTGCCCTGCTCGCTTACATGGTGTTGGCTGCAACTGTTCTGAAAGGATACCTTCCAGCTAGCTACTGGGTCTATAGACATTTATCTGAATGTTAAACTTATATCTTGGAGTCTAATAGTTTGGGTACTCTGGGCTTAAATATACAAGACAAAGTTTTATAAATAAAAATTTAAAAACCTTTTAGATGAGTTGGTGAGATGTCTCAGTCAATAAAGACACTTGATATAAAGCTGGAAAAGCCAGTTTGATCCCCAGGAGAGAACCAGTTCCAGCAAGCTGTTCTCTACCTCCACATTCACACTGTGGCATATGCATGCCCACATAAACATATACACTCAAACAAAATAAATAAATGAAAAAAATTTAAAACTTTAAGTGAAAGGAGACCTATTCGGAGAAAAGCTTAATTTCAGATGTTATATGCTTAATGTGATATAAAGATTGTGAATTATTTTTCATAATAATTCAAGTATTGTTTTTCCCTCTAGCCACAAAACAAAACAAACAAACAAATAAAAAAATCAATCCTACTATTCTCAAGGTCAAGACTCTGAGCTTTGCACAATTTGGGGTGATGGGTTGTGTGTTTGTAAGGAAGGACTTGAGATGTTTCAGAACTTGCCACCTGTGGGTGGAGCCACACTGTGCTAATGCCGGCATTGAGGATATTTGCTCACACTTTCTCTTGCTAAAACTTTCCTTCTTTAGCTTCCTACCCAAGTGGCACATTCACCCCAGTGATGAAAATAGAATCTGAGTCAGTCTCAGAAATAGTCTTCATAAAAAGAGCCGTGAAGGAAATGTTACATATGACAATATTCCTAACCAACTTTTGCACATGTCAATTGCTTTATAAAACAATGAATTCTTAAGATATGAAAATACCCAAAGTATGAAACAGTAGAATTTTTCAAACAAAATGTCTGTAATTGGCAAAATTATGTTCAATATCTCAGAAAAGACAAAAATTCTGATGTGTGTGTGTGTGAGTGTGTGAGTATGAGTGTGTATGTGTGTGAGTGTATGAGTGTAAGTAGAAAGCATCCTTCAAGCAGCTAATAATAATCAAAACATTCCACTCACCTATTTTACCAATGTCTAAAACTTTACTTCCACACTAAAATCCAGTTAGTGAGCAGCACTTTGATACTTTCTTACTTCACAGAAACATTTTATTTTTTATGTTTTACTCCAATATCATCTGTTTAACAGTACTATATAGACTGATTGTATTTACAATTGTTTTTACCCATCCTGTTTATTCACGGTAAGCAAGACCTTTAGTTGTGAGGGATGATATTTTTAAGACCCAGTGACTGAACTGGGCCTCCACGCACAGTTCCTGAGAACTGTAGCACTGGTGGCTCTGTTTAGGGGGGAGGGGGCTTGTTGTGGTCCTCATTTGAGACTTCAATTTCAGCTTCCATGCCGCTCTGTGTACTCTGACAGTGCCTACGGTAGGTAGGAAGTGCCAACGATTCTACCAGAACAACCGCCTCCGTAGAGTGTTCAGCTTGACCAGAAGCAGGAAGAGCTGGAAACATTATTTTTAAAAGTCCCGTGTTTCACACTGCTGATGTCTGGAGAGGCGAGATAAGCCTTGAGCCTGCTCTCAAATCTTTGGGTGCTCCTCCAAGCATGCTCTAAATGGGGTGTGAAGTAAAGCTTACCAGAGTGGGATTGGCCAAGGATCAAGGCTAACAGAGCTGGCAACCAGGCTGTTCCGCATTTTGTTTCCAGGATGGTGGAGGTGTCTTATCTGGAAGACAGCTCTTGGAATATTGGTCCAAAATGTTACCTTCATTTTTCTGTAAATATTATCCTTAAATGTGTTTGAGTTTTACTGAGCCAGTGAGCCCCCAAATACTCTTCATTCTTTAAATACCTATGTATAGATGTACTACTGAAATAAGGGTGCAACATCCCTTAGAGTGGTTTGCATATCTGTGACGTGATTAGCTCAGTGTTGGTTTGGGATGCTTAATGGAGACATGTCATGGCAGTGGGTGCTGAGGTAGAAACTGACTGTGGAAAGGACTAAAAATGATTAAGAAACTTATTGGTATCCCCCAAGTATTTCACTCTTTTGTTTCTTCAAAATACTCAACTATTTTCTTTTACCTGTGGGTTTAGAGAAGTAAATAATTGCCTGTTTGGCAGCTGTTTATAGAGAAACTTATGGTGAACACTCCAGAAATCATTTTTAATATCATTTTAAAAATTGCAAACTGTTTTTAGATACCATAAAACTTAAAAGTCTAACTAACATACCTGAAGAGGAAAATTATTCTTATAAATTCAGTTGAACAAAATATCACAACAATATCTGAAGTTTACCCATCACATCAGGACTTGTGTTTACCTGTTTTATGACGAATGGAGAG
This sequence comes from Peromyscus californicus insignis, assembly GCF_007827085.1. Taxonomy (NCBI): domain Eukaryota; kingdom Metazoa; phylum Chordata; class Mammalia; order Rodentia; family Cricetidae; genus Peromyscus; species Peromyscus californicus. The sequence continues at coordinate 149,114,950 of NW_026294573.1, forward strand.
AAGTCCACACTCCAAAGATGCATAGCTCCACAAATAATATTTGAAGTAGTCATTTCACTCTCTTAAATATGTGCATGATCTATGACCATTTTTACCTCTAGCTGCCTAAGAATTCATGTGAATAAAGAGGATACCAGACAGGCTTTGGGCACTGGAGAACATTGCATGGCAATAAGAAAACAAAAATTCATCTGCTTCTGCTGATACCCAGGGTCATTCACAACTGAATTAAGCAAGTGGAGTGATTAAGTAATTTAATGGATTTACTATGTGGATCCCTCATCAATATCCAGGCTTAGTTCAATCAAAGGGTTTGAGATGAAGGATTCTTCCTTAACATTGGAAGTAACAACTCATGGGACTGAATGCTGCTTAGAATTTTCTTTTCCACTCTCTAATCAATAGAACATGTCTTTTTGTGTATACTTAGTGTATCCAGTCTCTGAGTCATTATTTTCTCATTCATTGTCCTTTCTCTCTCATTTTTCCTGAATTCTTCAGTTATGTTAATAGATATCACACACACACACACACACACACACACACACACACACACACACACACACACCTCTGTCTGTCTGTCTCTCTCTCTGTGTATGTGTGTGTGTGTATGTGGATGTGTATGTGTGTGTAGGAAATATATAAAAACAATGAAAGCACATAACTAAAAATGACCTCCTGATAGTTTTCCACATACTCAGTATGTAGTCACTATTCCCATAAATTTATTGTCATGGTTGGAGAAGACATTGCCTTCAACAAAGATTCATTTTTATCTTCACAGTGAGATCCTCCAGGAACTGATTGAGTCACTGTGTCCAGGAAAACTTCTAGAGTCTAAGCAAAAGTATAGATTTGGTTTATAAAATTCTGATTTTGCAGAAGCAGGAAACTACTAAAGGGCCATGTTATTAGGAATCTTTATTCCCACAAGTGGGATCATGTCAGTGCTACCAGCTTGGGCTTATTCAATGACCCAAGAAGACCTTCTTTCCTGTACGAGGATCAGATTTATCAATAGTACTTACTAACGCGGTTAATAAGAGTTCAACAATAAAATTGTAACTAAGTACAATGTGAAAGACAAACAATAATGCTGAAACCCTTTTGTTCATAAGATGATTTCTTATGGGACAAATGAGAGCAAAGAGGTCCTACTTCAGCATCAGGACATTGAGGTAATGTATCGGGAGTGAAATTCTTCGAATCCAGTATTATTAAACACATACTTGAAATATCACCTCATTTGAGACAAGGTATAAACAAAGGTATAGGTAATATGACATTAGAGATCGGGATGCTTTAGAATCTTCATAATGCCTTCATATGTGCCTCGGATTTACCAAGTGGAAGGTGTGAACTTCACAGGAAACAGAATCAGAAAAATGACAGGACTCGTTCTGCAGTCAAGTTTTCTAACTCTTGTTAATTTTCCTGTTTTCTTTTCATCCTCAACTTTCTCAATGGAGAATGTGTGGGGCAAAAACTGATTGCAGATTCCTCAAGGGCAACAAAAACAGTACTATTGAGGAAAAGAGTACAGAGGAGAATTCTTGGTTTGATAGCAGAACAGTTTTTGAGTAAACACAAATGAGTGTGCACCACTGAAGAGTTAAAATGATTTATTACATTTATTCACTTACCTTGGCATCAGATACAACATGACTTAAAGGCAGCAACCTGGGGCAGAAAGAAATCAATAACTAGAAATAGCTATGCTATGGTACTAGTTTCAAAGGGCAATCATTTCATTTTTCTTTGATATTTCATGGACTTTGTCACCCTAAATTAATACAGAAGAGATCAAAGTGGAATTGACTTTGCTACACATTTGAAAACTTTTTTATTAAAGTCCTAGCAGCCCCCTGTGCCTTTTGTTTTTAGCCTATTGTGTCTGAGTGTATCAAGTGCATTCCCCAAGAACTAATTTTTGTTATTTAGGTAGAACTGTTGGATTTATTTGCTTGGCCTTGATTAGATTAGATTTAGCCTTACCAGTTGGGTCATTCTATTTAACTCCTTATTTTTACAATAAAAAGATGAACGCTTCCCATCAGTGCCTGTTCACAATCATTTATCCTTAATATGCCTGGAAGAAACAGAGAAATGAAAGAAGACACTTTCTCATTCATGATTCTCTAAAAAAACCTTCTCCTGCCCTCTCCCTCCCATCCTGATACTGCATGCATGGCTTGTTCTCAGTCTGCTCCCAGACAAGCTAGGGCAGGCCCTGTAATATGATTCAAATTGCAATCTCATGTCTTGCATTCCCCAAACACTTCATCTCCCCTGCAACCTGGAACTTTCATTCCGGTCCCCAATTAGACTAATATCTCTGCCCAGCTCCGATTGGGAGTGATGGATCGGCCAGGAGGGTGAGGGGAGACAAGACGGTCTTCTCAGCTCCTCTGCATTCCCACAGGCACGCAGCGTTTGACAGATTGGGCAGAACTGCCACGAAAGAGTCTGACACAGATGGTGTAATTAGAAAATGCGAAGTGCGAGTGTGAAATTTATCTTTGATCAGCACCTCCTTGCCAGATTGTCATCTATGTTAATATGATGATGGCTTCTTGGAGATGGATAGAAGGAAACAGCAGCCTTGAAGAGGGAACGGAGACTGTTCACTCCATAGAAAAGATATTCTATTTGCCTCTGAAATCTAATCAATTTCACCAGGCCAAAATGCAATTGTACTTATTTAATTCATATGGAAAAATAAGCCTAACCTGATTCACACACTTTATTAAGCCTGTAATCAATATGGAAAAATCTGGGCATTACTTGGAAGGGGAGACATGTTAATTTTTAATAAAGCAATAAATAAAAAAATACAATCTCTAACTGCTTGAGCTGTTGAAGACAATTCACATCTCTCCATATCAAGGCTCTATGAAAAATGCATACAGGAAAATCACTACACTCCATAGTGCTAAAACTCCAGACACTGCCAGAAAATGTTATTTTCCACAGTTCCTGCATTCTGTTTCAAAATAACACCTGTGATTTGTGTTCACTCCAAAACATAGCTGCCTTGTTCTTGATGTTTCCTGTTTTAGACTAATTTTTCTACACCTAGCAATTAATAAAGGACATATGCAATCAGGATGCCTTGAATGCTTTGAACCGGGCTCTTCATATTATCTTGCTAAGAAATTAGAATATTTTCTGCAAATGGGACCAAGTAGTAGTGTCGACCATTTCTTCTTAAGGTTTTCTATCTAGTAACAATGGTCTTTCTCGGGATGGCTCAGAAGGTTCAGGTGTACAAGCAACCATGAGAGACTACGTTTTACTATAATCTGCTCAAATGTTCACATTGATGGTGCTAATTTTGAGCAAGGTAAATTAGCATAATTAATGACCAGCCAAATTTGGGGGTAATACAGTATGTAATTAACATTAGAGAGTTCTGTTGTGCCACCTGCCCCCACATTTCATTGTTGCAAGGATCGAACTGTACAGGAGGAAATTTTCCCCTTTGCTGCACTGAGCAGAAAGCAGCTTTCTTCATCAGAATAAGCCATTAGCTGTAATGGCTTGTAGGTGTAATGGAATGTGCGTGAAACATCTGTGCTGAGAGCAGGGGAGGAATTGCTGCATGCAGTCGTAGGCCTTTGGGGAGCTTGATTAAGGGTTGCTGCAGAGAACTGGAGATCTGGCTTGGGATGCAAAAAAAAAGTAAATAAATAAATAAGGAAGGAGAAAGAGAGGGAGAAGAAAGGGAAATAATGCTAATAGATTTATGGATGTGCTGCAGGGGGAACAAAGGATTTTTAATTCTTTTCCTCCTTTATTGCTCTTCTATTGCATCTGCTCTCTGTTGGGCTTTCACTTATTGAAGTGATCTGGAAAAAATGTAGCTCTAAATGCAGGTTAGTGGGAAGGAGCTTAGCTGTAGAAACAGGCTAGCTGGATTCCACCCCCACCCCACCCCCACCTCCAACCCCGGCCAGCTAATGGAAAGGTCCTTACAATCTATGAAGAAAAATACTAAATATTGTTTATCCTAAGTGTTGTCATGAAATTTGCCTCAAGAAAATCATGTAAATTTTCAGCTTCAAGGCTGGGAATCATATCTTGTCTGCACACAGCATCAACTAACTGCCTAATTCATTTAGAACTGCTCTGTTCAGTCTTCCTGAAAGCACTGTAGGCTGATTTTGAACTTCACTGCTTTCTTCAAAAATTTGCAAAAAAAAAAGAAAAGAAAAAAAACACGTAAATGAATGGTAGGACATAAATTTTTAACTCCTGAGAACAATGGGGAATTGTTCTAGTACTATAGGTTTCTGTGGGGTTTTGTTGTTGTTGTTGTTTTAAGGAAATACTTACTGAGTACTTGCTGTATGCAGAATACTGTTTGTGTGCTGAGATTTGGGTCACCATGGCTGGGGCTTTAATGATGCCTTTGGCAATGAGTATTGCCAATTATATCACCTTAGCTATCTCCTTAGCCCACAAAGACAGCTGAAAGCAAATTGATCGTGCAGTGATACACATTGATTGCTAAAACAACTCAATTGAATGCATCAATATGTTGTACTCTGGCCATTTTATAAATGTTGAAGAAAAAATAAGCTGGCTTTTAACTATAGCCTTTGCAAAAATCAGCTAGAGGAGAATTATAGATAGGTACTGGGCCAGGCAAGGGTTAAACATTTGTGAAACTAATGTAACTGGAAGGGGAATTAGTGTTCTGCTCAGGACAGATGTGAATGCATTGCCTCGAAAATTGGAAACAAACCTGAAAATATTGGGTGATTTTATGATTAGGTAAATCTTACACTTTCTAATTATAAATGACAATGGAGCACTCTATTCACCAGAATCTATCTTCCTTATGAAATAAGAAGCTTGCTGAGCTAGTGCCAAAAATTCCTTGCACTGAAGTTTAAAATATGTAGGGAGGCAAGAATGTAATAAAAATTCAAAAGCTAATAATATTATGGCGACTGGCATTGTTTACAATGTGGAGCACCTGCTGTTAGGGAAAAAAAAAGGAAGAAGAAAAAGTGAAATCATCAAACTGTTTCTAAATGGAAAATCTGGGCTCTCTGCCAATTACACAATGTGTTTCAGGTGCACTGTAAATAGGAACAATAAAAGGTGTGCAGGAAAGAATATGAAATGTTAAATCTCAAATATGCTGGAATATTAATATGATGCTTCTTGAAAGAAAATCTTGGTACTCTTCCAATGTCCTCCACTCCAAGGAGGGGGTTAAAATAGAATTTCATCACATAGGTAAAGTTCTCAAACTTTTAATTGCCTTTCTCTTAAGATGAATATATGTATGATCATGGGGTCATTTGTTTCTTCAATCTTCATTACCTGAGGCAAGGAGGACATTTTAAGCCTGTGAACACAAATTGTTTCTTCCAGCCTCTCTTCATTGTGTGTGCTGTGTGTACACAGCACACATGTGTTTTGTGTGTGGCAGTTTGGAGAATTCAACCCTTAGGGTAAGAAGAGGAGGAAAAGTAGACTCCCCTGGTTATTGCGGAACAGGAGCTCTCCACATGGAAATGAGCTTCTGTGAGCAGCAGACACGCCGGGTGGTGGGATGTTGGTGCAATCTCACTGTGCAGTGCTTAATAATGGATTCCTCCAGAATTCAGCACCTATTTTTACCAGCTAAAAATTCCCACATGCCAAATTTTCCTTTCTAGTTCCAAAGTGTTTCCTTTTCCAATGGGTAGTTAAAATCAAATCACCTTTAGAATGCATCTTCCATTTGAAAGTCCCAATCGTTCAAAAATCAGACTGAGGTACTGCCAATGCATAGAATAAAATGATTTTAGATCTCATGACTCAGGCATTAGGCATGGCTAAGAACTAAGCATTTGCCAAATGTTGGGATATATTGAGTTTCTTTTGAACCAGGAAAAATACGGAACTATTCAAATCGTCTTGGTTGTCCACATCAGCCCACAAGATGACTGTGCAAAGAGGCGGAGGAGGGGAGAAAAGCCTTGGACAACAGAGCCATGGGAAATATATTTATGTCTCTATTGTCTACTGGACCAGCCGCAGGATGTCACTTAGTCTCTCTAAACTAAGTTCCTTCCTTTTTAAATGGGTCAAAGTCGAGCCGACTTGACGATTGCCAAACAGCTGGGGTGACATAATTAGGTGAAACACTTGTTCAACAGACACACAGCAAAGTTAAAAGATTGCTATCTTAACTGCTGCTATTTATTATTTTTATTTTATTTTATTTTTATTATATCTGTAATATGTGCTCCTTTTCTCTCCCACAACTATTAAGAGGTGGGAAAAGCCATTTTTTAATTGATTTATTTCCTCACTGATGGTATATCTTCTCAATGTACTTTTCTACAAATATCAGCTCATCACATCATTGCAAATTTCTTGATAATATCCTGAGCACATATGGTCCCCTTTGAAAAATTAAGTATTAATTGTATAAAGGCAATGATAATATTCAATACCATGAATAAATATGATCTCATATTGATTATAATGGTGGTGATTACTCTGATTAGAGCAGTGAGTAAGTGCAAATTGGCAGCAAACATTCGAGGTGAGTGAGTGGCAAATTCCTCATGGGTCAGAAGGAAGCAGTATTACCAACTCTGCAGTTTGATGACATCCTTAATTACTAGTGCTGCTTATAGGGACACATTACTAATGGCATCGAAATAATAAAAATTTGCAAGGCAATGTGCAATTTGTACCTGTTTATAACAAGAACCATGGTCACAGTGGGAACCATGGTGCTGATTTTGCTGGATTGTGATGCCATGCATGAGAATGTCTCCACTGGAAAGCATTTGACATATCTTCCACATACAAGAATTCCTAAGTATTTATACTCACTTTCATTTTCACTCTATTTTTTGTAACTAAAGGAACTGATAAAAAATCAGTAATTTTAATCCCTTGTCCGATGCTTACAGTCATGGCACTGGCACACTATTTTTAACACTGTAATGTATTATATTACAAATTTTGAGAGTCAGATCATGCATAGAAATCTCAATTCTGCTAAAAAAAAATAAAGAGATTTGTTTAGACCATCAGTGAAAACTCCTGGGACATTGTTGGCTTTCTGCAGTTCTAGCTCAAGGAGTCACAGCTACCAGGTGCCGGCTATCTCTCTCTCCATGCTCTGTTATACCCATGATAGCTTAGCTTCAAGTTCTACCAAGCAGCCAACTTGAAGCTCCTGATTTCAATTCTTCCAACTTTGGGGACTAGATAAATCACTTAATGGTTAAGAACCTTGCAGAAGACCCAAGTTCAGTTCCCAGTACTCAGATCTGTCCACACACAGTTGCCTATAACTCCAGCTCTTGGAGGTCTGACACCTTCTTCTGGTCTCCAAGAGGACCTACACTCAAATGCACCAAGTCACATATAGGTGCACACATATGAACACGATTAAAAATGATACAAATCTTTGCATTCTCCTGAATTCAAATCCAGTAAAAGTAAAGAAGCAAAAGGATTCTTCCTGAGTCTGAGTCACACCCTGGGTTCAGCTGTGACTTTTACTACCTATCACTACTGCATGAGACCCCAATTTGTGCCTCTTGGTGTTTACATTCAGGTTCAAGAATAATTTAAGAATAGTTTTAGATCCTTTAAAGGATGACCAGGATATGATTGCCAAAAGAAGAGAAAAGAGTACAGGATAAAAAAACAATATGAGAACAATAATCTCATACTGTCCACAGAGATTCTAGCAAGGTCTGGTACAAAGTAGGATCCTAGCACATCTACATTGTTATTCCAGATAGTCAGTGCATCCTAATGAATATACGAATCAGACAAAATTGACCCTCATTTTTTTCACTCAAGCAATCATTATGCAATACTTAGATTTTAATGAGGCAACTCTAAAATCTTTTATAATAATGTATTATATATTCTCTAGTAGTAGAACAGACTTATATGTGGCAGTGTTTATGGCAGAGTGATTGTCTGGCATAGGGGAAGTTTTGAAATTCACTGGGGCTACATAATAGGTTGCATGGAATTTATCAGCTTACAGCAATGATAAGATATTAGGACTAGGAGAGGAGCATGCATATAATAGTGCAGTAAAGAGAAGGGCCACATAAGGTCTGTAGAATTCTCATCTAGTTATTTTTTACCTCTGAAATATTTCCTCTGCCTATCAGGTATACCTTACTCACATCAGCTGGGGCATGGACAGTGGCAACCGCCTTACTAATGACTTTGCTCTTTCCCAAAAGGAAAAAAGGGATGACTTAGAATGGAAAGAGATGACTGGAAAGGGAGAACATTTCAGGTTTAGATAGAAACCTGGTGCAAGGGAAACTCCAAGGAATCTTCAAGAATGACCCTAGATAAGACTCCTAGCAATAGGGTATTTGTATCCTATACTGGCCATCTTCTGTGACCAGGCAAGTGGAGGGGTTGGGATACCAACCCAGCCATATAACCTTCGACCTACAGTCTGTCCTGTCTACAAGATGTGCTGGAGTAAGGGTGGCACAGAGATTGAGAGAGTAGCCCACCAATGACTCATCCAGCCTGGGACCATGCCATGAGAGTGACCCCACACCTAACACTGCCTGGATGCCAGGATCCAGAGGATGGCTCAGAGACCTAGGATAGAACCAAACAGGCCTGGAGAAAAAAATTGTCAGTGTAATGATGCTTAATGGTATTCTGCTATACTCAAAGATTGGTGGGTACCCCAATTATCAGAGAGGCTTCTTATAGCAACTGATGGAAACAGATGCAAAGACCCACAGCCAAATGTTAGGTCAAGCTCATGGAATACTTCTGAAGAGAGGGAGGGAGGATTTTAGGAGCCAGAGGAGTCAAGGACATCACAAAAAACCCCACAGAATCAACTAACCTAGGCTCATAGGTACTCGCAGAGACTGAACCGATAACCAGGGAGCTTGCATGGGACTGACGTAGGCCCTCTGCATATGTTTGAAGGATGTATAGCTTGATCTTCTTGCGGGACTCCTAACAGTGGGAGTAGGAGCTGTCTCTAACTCTTTTGCTGGCTTTTGGGACCCTATTCCTCATACTGGGTTGCCTTGCCCAGCCTTAATACAAGGGGAGGTGCTGAGTCTAACTACAACTTGATATGCCATGCTTTGTTGATCTCCATGGGAGGCCTGTCCTTTTCTGAATAGAAACAGAGGAGGAGTAGATGAAGGGGGAGGCAGACGGAAGCCTCTGAATCGTAGTTGTTCATCAAAATTAACTATGAGGAATAAAGAGAGAAAACAGTTACGAATGGAAGAAATAAGAAAAATAAAAGGAGTTCTAAAGAGGGAAAGTCGAGATTGTTAGCCAGTGACCAGCACTTTTAAATTTTGTTTTCCTTTCCCATTCTTCTTATGCCTACAATGCTTAAGCAACATATTCATTGAAGATAGTAACCTTACAGAATTGAGTAGAGTAGGAAGCGCCAAGACCTTATTATAATAGCATGGCACAAGATTAATTATGGGTGGTAATAGGCTGTGGGTTCCCTTCCTCCCCTCCTCATCCTGTCTAGTCTTCTTTCCACCTCCTTCCGTTCATCTGTCTCTCAACAGACATTATGTCATCTTCTGCGTGTTATTTTATAACTAGCCATTTTCTTTCAATAGTACATCCTGAACCACACTTCAAAGCCGTACATTGGAGTATGTGTGCATGCATGAGTGTGTGTGTGTGTGTGTGTGTGTGTGTGTGTGTGTGTATGTGTGCGTGCGCGCGTGTGTGTCTAAGGCTTGTATAGAATGCCATAGCTTGATTTTCCTTTAATATATTCAACTATTTTCTTAGTACTTAGTATATCTGAATATTTTTAGTAATGAATGTTTCAATGGTCTTAATTTACTTTTCTACTTAAAAATGCTTCAATAAGCACACTGTTCATCTGTCCTTACCTAGTTATATGAGGATTCGGCAGTGCAGATTCCAAGAAATGACATGTTGGATTGAAAGAGATGCAGATTGGAAAGACACTGCCAAAATGCTCTGAGAAGTTTTGTACCAATTTATAGCCCCAGCAACGGTGTTTGAGAGTTACTATTTCCATACAGGCTCAAAAGCCCTGTCTTAGGCTTTATAATTTTGCCAATACCATAGGATAAAATGAAATTCATTCCCGTTTGATTTACATCTTCCTGATCACTTTCCTTGCTTAATCCTCAGCATGATCGTGGGAGGTATACCAATATCAAAAATCTTTGGGGAAAATTGAACCTTTTGTTTTGGTTCAGAAGAAATATCCCGTTTCAGGTGGCTGCTAGAACTCAAAGGTCACCACTACCCTGTTTATGGGCTAGATCAGTAGAGGAGGCAAGTTTCAATAAAAAATAATAATAATTTAGGCAATTTCTTATTTAACTCTTCATAGGCAATAAAACTCAAGCAAAAACACATTATCCTAAACCTTGTATTTCAGTCTTTTACACATTCATTAATGTGTTACAAGGAAACCTGTATAATTCTCATGAGGTTTGGTAGAAGAATCCCATCCATTGTGTCTTATTCCCCTTACAAGAAGTCCTTGAGTATTAGTGAGGTAATCTGTCATGTTTTCTCATTTTTAGCCATTTGCAAAGTAATACCAATTAGAAAAATGTATCAAATAAACAGGTTAGTCTAAAATACCACTGAACAAACCCAGTTGCTCTACCACGACACATGCCTTGTGCAGTCCCTGGAGTCCAGAGTTGTCTCAGCCATTCCACCTGCACTCCTTCACAAATATAATCATATGCCCCATTGTGCATCAGGTAGTCTTAATTGCTGATTAAAAGGCATGCCACTTTACAAAAGGTGTAATAATGAGCCTTTTGGAAAAAAAAATCTACTGCAGTTTGACTATTTTGACCCTAGTTAGTTACCGAAAATCAATTCTCATTTCAAGACAACATGCCCAAAGAGTTCCCTCCTCTTTCTCCAGCTCATACAACACCTGTTTTGTAAAGGTGACCACAATCTGAATACTAAATGACTATGTGTGCCTATCAAATGCCCAAGGCAATATTCACTGCATAGGGGACTGTCGGAGTGTATCAGGTTACTTTCCATTTGGCCTACTTTTTCTCTGTCTAGAAAGTGAGCACAAGGACTGTGTCCATCTCTGAAATTTAACTCTGCTATCACCAGGCAGAGGTGCTAAATGTATCCCTCGGCCAGAATAAAATCCCAAGTTTTATCTGCTATTCCCAGCATGGCAGCAAACTCAGGAAACCAATACCCAAACTTCAGCAACTCTATACTTTTTTCTTATGAAGAGAATTATTGTATTTTCTAAATAATAAAATACATTCATTTGAAAAGGAAAGAAAATCTCCACTAGAAATCCATTGCAACAAAATCTTCATTTGACACTACTACACACTAAAAACCACTGGGAGTGTTTACAGCATAATGAAAAGGAGAAAGACCACCTCAACTTGCCACTGAACTATATTTTCCATTTATGCAAAATTATTACTTTTTCTATATTGTCCAAACATACTTTTACCAATCCTTTATTAAAGTACAGGTTTCCTCGTTCTTTATTAAAAGTCTTACTGGTATTTTATGCATATGTTGTTGTTTAGCTGTCTAGTTATCAGCAGTTAAAATATTATAAATAGAATTGCACAGTCAAAATTGATACTTTGAATTTTGATACATACTACCAAATTCCCTCAGGAGATGTACCAACCTGCTTGCTCGCTAGGATATGACAATAGGTGTTTGCCTATGCAGAGATCCAGATTTTATCTTTGCCTGTTTGATTAGTAAAAAATATATCTTATTTTTCATATTTTATTCATTACATTAATGTTATATACTAACCTGTCAAAGCCCTCAGGCTATTGTAATGTACATAGATTTCATATCTGAAACTTCTATTTTTAAAAACATTTTGGTTACATCATGTACCATGAACAATTACCAGCTTAGGGACATTGTATTGTTGAATATATTGATTTTTGTCAGAGAAGATTTCTTTAGTATTTTTATGTGATCAATATGTTTGTTCTTTCTCTAGGATACCCAGAGATATATACTGTATTCTTTAAAATTGTCTGTAAATAGAACTACCATATTCAATTTTAACGTTTTTATAAAATATATTCCAATATATATTGAGTGTGAAAGGAATATTATTTTTGGTTGTGAGCCTAAACTTTAAAGGCTAAGCCATCTCTCCAGGAATATTATTTAAATGTTTTCAAGTGCTTAAGTATTTACTCTAATATCGATGATTAAATAATTGTCTATTTTCACATCAGTTTTAACTTTGATAAATAACAAATTCATATATTTGTTTCATATAAATTTTATATATTCTGGGCTTAGTTTTATAAAACTTACAAAAGCAGTGAATCAATTAATCAATTTATTTTGGAAAAAGAGTATACAAAGACTCTGAAAGTCCCTGAAATTTAAAAAGATGTGTGGCAATGTCTGGAAAAAGTTGCAATAGCAGATGACCTTGTTTTCTTTGTGTCAACCCTGTATACATATCATATAACTTTGTGAGAGCTATTCAATTGTATGCTGGCAATTTACTGGTAGACCTTAGTATTGTATATTGACCCTGGGAATGTAGAAAATAGAAAAGAGATTGGAAAGTATGAGCAGTTACCAGCCACTCAAGGAGAGGCAGCTGCATGTAAGAGCATGGACCTACATCCATACTGATTCACATCAAAATTATAAATGTGGGGATGAAGATCTGTGGGTTCTGGAGGAATCAGGTACACATGGGATCACCTCACAAAAACTAAGATCATAGCAATACTTAATTCTAGTTTTTTGTTCAGACATACTTTCTGAAGTTTTTGGTAAGAAGTAGATATCTAAGCTGGGTTTGGTGGTTCCTGTCTGTAACTTGGCACTAAAAGGACTTTGGGGGGGGGGGGGGGTTCTTGGTAAATTCAAGGTCAATCTGGGCGACACGGTGAGACTCTACCTCAAAAGAGAGAAACAGACAACATCAACCAACATCAACATGGGCATCCAAAATCTACAGGTATGACACAGGCATCTTTTGCTGTATAAAATCCCACAAGTGAGCATGTATACAGCAAAGATTGAAAGCCATTAAAGTAGAGGGAACTAGAGGAAAGAACCCAGGTTACATAAAACTTGAGGATTGAGATGAACCACT